>NC_133430.1:2301879-2901879 GCF_011762505.2 Arvicanthis niloticus | reverse complement strand
ATGTGACCTGTTATTGAGCTGTAAGTCTTCGACTTCAAAGCTGCTCGGGTAGGAACGAACCCCTCCCCCACCCATGCTGAACTTTTGACTGGCTTACTTTTGTGTAGGTCTCGTGCAGACAACAGCTGCCACTATAAATTCATGAGTGTAACGGCCCCATCATATCCAAAAAAGTACCGTTTCAGACCGGTTTTGCTAACTTCTGGGTCTTCTGCAATGTCCTCTGAGCTGTTTGGGGAGGAGCATGTTATAGGTTTAGGGCCAAGCCATCCACAGTCTTCCATGCTCTGTATTTTGATCAGCTCAAGATCTAGTCATCAGCACCCACTGAGAGGCCCATAAGCTTAGAAGTTGTGACCAATATCTTGAGGACTTGCTTATTCCGTACATTTGGATGTCAGAGTCAACTGACCAATGTCATTGCCAAGGACTCCTGTGACGCTTTTGTTTGCCCAGGGGCTAGACTTCCACTAGAGGATTCTTGGGTACCATGAGGTGCATTTTCAGTGACATTGGCCCTCAATGATGGGTACTTTATACAGGTTCCCTAGAGACATCAGGAAACTAGTGCCCGGTCCTGGGGACTGCTATGATGGAAACGTCTGTGAGGTCTGGGAATTCAGGGCAGAATCAACTTTGAGCCCAAGTGTAAGGAGCAGGCCCTTAACAGGACCGTTTCCTTCTGGAGATACAAAGCCAAGAATTCCTGTGAGAGTTGTGTGGATGCAAACCACAGTGCATCCCATTCAGTAGGGGCAGGGGCTACTGCTGAGGCTAATCCTCCAGATGAGATCTGGGGCCTCTGGGAGCCATTCTCAAACAGAATGGCATCACACTCTGACATTGTTTTATATATATATATATATATATATATATATATATATATATATATATATATATATATATAACTGGTGATACGAGACTCACAGGAAGGGGTCCAAACTACTCAGGGTACCTTGGTGTTCTGAGGAGTTGATTCCTATGGACTCTGGTGTCATCTCCCAAGAGCTCTAGGTGTGGCTGATGTAGCTGAAATTTCTTTTGTGAATAAGGACATTGTCAACATCAGAAGAATTCTAGACTTACATGTCCTGACTCTTTCACAAGTTAATCAGTCATCCATCATGTGGGTAAAAACCCGTAAGAATCAGCCCAGTGCTTCCCAGAGCTGATGACCCAGATGGAAAGCTAAGAATCATCTATGGATGCTTGTTTAGATGACTTGTGCTCCATTTAAGCACAAGACATCAAATGCGTAGGGGTGAAGTACTTTCTAGAAGGTGTTAGAAGAGAAAATTTATCATTGTTGGTGCTTACTCAGGTAGATATGAAAAGAGCTGAGTGAGCCTCGGAGAGGTGATTGGATGTGACATGGTGAGGAAGAAACGTGTCCTTGTATGTGTAGTGATGTGACTGAAACCACTTGGTCTTGAAGGTCAGGAAGGGTGCTGGCTGGGTTCCATCCAAGAGTGGGAAGCAAGAGTTCATGGACAAGTTCCATGAGCCTGGGGACAGTTGGCCTGAGCAAGGTCATGGCAGCCACCCTGGTCCCCATTATCAGCACCATAGTGGCTTCTGAGATCATTCTCTAAATTCTCAGACAGGAAAGCCGAACACAGATATTTCTCAGGTTATGTCATACAGTGAAACAGATTCAAACTAGATGACAGTATGGAAACATAACAACAGCATTTCCAGAGATTTTCACAGAACTTTGGGCTTTGGGTGTTTATGATATAAGAGACAGGAGGATGGCACTCCGGAGATAAGATAGTGACTCAGCACACAGCGTACTGAGCCCACAGTGATGCTGGGTTGCTGGATTGGTCATTATCTGCCTTGTTGTAGCAAAACAGCTTCCATCTCTGGTGTGATGAAGCCCTGGACTGACTGGAGGATGGTAAATCTGAAACTCCAGAGGCTGAGATGAAAATACTCTGAGCCCACAGGTACACGAGAGGCTAAAAGCAAGGTTCGGAGCTAGCGTCTTAGTTGGCATGACTCTAGGTGAGGGAAAATGGTGGCCGAGTCTGTGCTGAGAGAGAGGAGAGAGGACAGGGTTGTAGGTATGTGGTAGTCTCACTCCCGGGAGCAGTTTTATCCTTTGACAAGAGTGTGAGGCTGATGCGCAGAAGTTTGGTAGGAAGGCAGCTGTGCACACCAGGACTTTCTCAGCTGCCATTTCCCACCACACGCTGCTGCTTTTCCTATTGCTAGTCTATTAAAAATTTGCCTTCAGAAGGCACTTCAGGTGTCTATTCCACGAAGAGTCTTTGGATCATTGTGGAGATGGGGTTCACATGTCTTCAAGAGCAGACCCAACATGCCTCGCCCTGTGCTTGCTGTATGAGTGTTCCTATATCACCAGGGTCCTCAGATGATTTCGACTGTAAAGTGATACATTTCTTCAAAACCATGTTCAACTTGGCATTTATAGAGCTTCAGGCATTTTGATGATTCCTCCCTAGCAACTCCCTGACAGCAGATTTGTATTAAGTAGTTCTTAACGATGTGATGGGTCTTCAAGTGGCTCCTGCAGAAAGAAGTTTGAAAACACTTCTCCCCACTCTGCTCTTGACTCTTGTGCTCAAGACTAAGGTCCTTTCCTGCAACAATTTCTCCTTTAGGCTTTCAGGATTTCCTGTCTGCCATTGTTGGGTATGGGTACTTTTCTTTTGATAAGAATCCATTCCCAGTGCAATGGTGTGTGTGTGTATGTGTGTGTGTGTGTGTGTGTGTGTGTGTGTGTGTGTTTGTGTGTGTAGGTATGTATATGTATGTGTGTTTGTGTATGTTTGTGTATGTGTGTGTGTATGTGTGTGTTTTAGTGGAAAGTAAAGTCATCCATAGAATCACTAGATATGCAAACAGAACCCTAGTATCCATAAGAAACACCACCAGAAATAACAAAGGAAAACCTGGGGACCCCTAACCTGTCTGTGTTCTGGAGCTCACAGACAAGCAGCTCCCCATGTTGATGTAGAAATGACCTTATTCCTAAATGATCTTTTCCAGAGTTTTGGGACCAGCAGTGACCTTCAAAGTGAGTGCCAACATCCAAAACATGACAACTGCAGATGTTACCAAGGTTGCAGGTAAGGCTGTCCTCGTATGTGTGTGTGCACACATGCACATATGCACACACAAACACACACGCATACACACATGCATGCACACACACATACACACATGAACGTATGCACACACATGCACCCATACACATGCATACACATATGCATGTACACACATGCACGCATACACACACACATGCATACACACATGCACACACACACACATGTTCACATCAGAGAAGAGGCTAGATCTACACTGTCCACTACTGGACAAGTCTAAGGTGGGGTAAGTAGGGTTTAGCCAAGCCTAGCCTTCTCCTTTGAATTCTCTGGTGCATGGCTTCTGCCAAAAGACCTGGTTGCTTCGTCTGAGCTGAAAAAGTGGAAAGCAGCTTTGCAGAGTAAGAGCTGGTATCTGTATTTCCATGTGAGAAGACTGTTCATAGCTGTGCCAATTGGGAGCACTATGGCCTTGCTGCTGCCCCCCATAAACCCATCTCAGGGCCTAGAGGTATGAGAGGACACAGTGACTTATAGACATGTTCAGGACATCTCTGAGACCTCTGCCTGGTAGACTAGGAATAACTGTGGAAATGTGATCAGTAACATCATTGAAGAACATCACTGGCTAGCTACTTGGAGAAGAGAAGGGGAAGAGAGAAGTTTGTGCCTCTTCTGAATACAGTCTGATTCACTGAGAGCACCCCTCCACAGAAGCCTGTGAGTCTTGGTAGAAAGGAAGACTCAGATGGCATAACAGTGTTTGGAGTGACTTGTCTAGTGTGTTTGCACTTTAAGGCTGTTTCTGAGAGGCCAGGCTGAGGGTGAAGTCCCTGACATGGCAGAGCACTGGTCCTGTTTAACCCTATACATTGCTAGATCTGTGAATTGTTTTTCTTGCTGAATCAAAAGTAATTTTAAATGCCAGCATACCTTTGGACTTAGAGTTTGGTATGCTTCACTCTCCTCATGGTAGCTTCTTTGTCCTGTGATGGCATAGTGTAGAATGTGCCCTGTTTCCACCTATGAGGGACACATCCTTCACTTCCACTTTCAGTGCTGTTGGACTTACTCACAGGCACCTCCATGTGCTTGGATGCTCTTTGTGCTGTGATCTGAGGATAGAAGTCTGACTGAAAAGCAAAGTGCTTAGGCTTCCAGAGTTGGCAGATCTGAGCTTTATAGGGTCATTTCGTTGCCGTGTTGTTAGGTATGTAGAGCTGGGGCATGGTGCAGAGAAATACCGTGCCATTGCGGCTGCAATCGCTCAGGATTCTGAAGGTTCTGCCACCTGAGAAGATAAGAGTTAGGTTTCAGTGGCCTTGGTCCCATACCAACTTTAGGCTACTTCTTCTCATTCTGAGCATCTGCTTCATGTGAGTGACAACTGAACACCTTTAAGACCTTCCAGTTGTCTGGGTTTCACACAGAGATGCTCCTCTGTAATGGACAGGTCATCTCAGGACAGGAAGTAACACACATGGAAGTAAGTTGGCTAGAACTTTGAAGAACTATGAACAGATCAAATGGAATAGGAGTGTATGGAATTCTTGAAGAACTAATAAAATAAGAATATTAAAAGAGACAGTCAAGTCCAGTCTGTGCTGCCATGCCTTTGTAAATGTGTGGCTTTCCACTGGAGAGAGAGAGCAATCAATAAGACAGCCTTCTTATTTAAAAGAAAAACATCATGTTGTCAACAAACTCATACACATGCTATAGCCATACCTTCCCTACTGGCTTTTTAGGGAATAAGGTTCATTATCTCTGTTCTAGTTTCTGGCCATTTCAAATGTGTCCATGCATGTGCTAACCTCGAGTGGAGGCAACAATCACACAGAAAGTGAAGAACTGAATCTCATTAACATGTCTCATAAAGCTGACTCTGCCAACCTGCTGGGTTGCGTCTAGAAAACTGCTAAACAGCCCCACATGTTCAAGCCCCTATTTGAAGATGTATGGAGTTGCAAACACATGTGAATGATGTAAAAACATGTGTTCCTTTCATGTGTTTAACAATGCCATGTTATTATGGATTGAAGTGAGGCTGTAGGAGGCTGAATGAGAAAAGGAAGGCATCACCCCATGCACAGCAAGTACCCACTCCCACCATCAGAGAGTCCTGGCTCCAGGGAGAGCATGGGTGAGCTCCTAAGGATAGCTCCAATGTGGATGAAGAAGTAGAATTTAATCTCAAGATGCAGTTCCTGGGCCCTTTAATTTTAAAAGATCATGTAGAACATTACCAGTGTCATCAAAAGCTTCCTAATGTCCTACCAGGACAGGCAGACAGTGGGATGTCTCTAAACCTAAGAGAGCCTTCTGTAGAAATTTCTGGGATTATGATGGGCTCTGTGAAAGCCCACTCAGGGTTTACATTTGGCTTCAGAGGAACTGAGTGAAACAGAGATGTCCTTTGTCGTCAGCGAAGGGAGGTGTAACCCTGGTAACAGAACTTAAATTTATTTTGATAATTTTACAAAAAGCAATACAGAAATTAGTGAGTAGGCATACACTTAATACCACATTTGTCCCCATCAGACATCACGTGGTGTCAACCCTGAGTGGCAAGTGCAACTGCTCTGTCATTTAGAGTTTCTTCCTGCTCCTAGATGACGCCTTTCTGGGAATTCTGCTCATCCATTCATTTTGCTTCCTATTTCCTTCTTTGATTAAGTCACACTAATTATACAGAGTTAGTGGGCTTTGTTGTGACATTAGCATACATCTATATATGACCTCCGGTCATATGCAGCCCCATGGCCCTCCTCTTCCCCTTTCCCACTGCTTCTCTACTGTAACGATCTCCTTCTATTTGTACCAATTTTCAAAATACAGACTCCACACATGAGAGAAAATACGAAGCCAGTCTGATTTACTTTGTTCCCCACAATGATCTCAAGTGTTACCCATTTTCCTGCAGATGACATGATTTTGATTTCCTTTCTTCCTTCCTTCCTTCCTTCCTTCCTTCCTTCCTTCCTTCCTTCCTTTCTTCCTTCCTTCTGTCACTCATTTTTTATTAATTGAGACTTTCATGCTATGCATTTTAATTATATTCACCCCTCCCGACTCCTCTCACATTTACTTTTTCTTACCCACCAAACATTTTGTTCTGATTTTTTTTTCAAAACCCATCAAGTCCAACTTGTGGATATTCTTAATTGTAGGTCCTGCCCTGAAGCGTGATCAACCTACCACGAGTCACACCCTTAACAAACTTAAGGGACTCTCCTCCTGACAGCTATTAGTAACCAGTAGATCTTCCTCTAGGGATGGAGCTTTGTGTATTCCCCCCCCCCTTTAAAAAAATCCTTTCTTACTCTCACTTCATTGGAGTTTTTCCATAATCCTTTGTCCTTAGTCAACTTTTGTTTCTCTTTTCAAAAACAAAAGGCTTACTCATCTTGAAGAGGGCACTCACTGTCTCTGTTGCCTCCCTCCCTGTAGAGACTCCACTTAGTGAACTTCTATTAGGTTAACCATAGTCACCAGAATATGCTCGTGCTGCCATGCCTTCATGACCCGAGGGCAGATTCTACCCACCAAAGTTCCTTCTTATACCTCAGGAGGCACCATGGCTACTGTGAGTAATATCCACTGGGTGTGTGCCAGGTTCATTTACTGGCTGCTTACTCAGGAACCGCCTATTCCCAGTTGGTCTCCAGGGGAAACAATTCAAAGGCAAGATAAAGTTATTTTGAACCATAACCACTAAACGATTTTCAAGCAGAGTGATATAGTTTGACTTGTATTTTTAATTCCATTTTTTTTTATTCAAGTTGAGATATGTGAGACATGAAGGGCCATCAAGTCTACTGGGGGTAAGATGAAGAAGATAAAGGGGAAGAGAAAGCAGATGTCGCGCTCTGGATGAGGACTGGGCTAGGAGCAAGGGAGGTGACATGGGTGTGGTCAGTGATGTGGACTGGAGTGGTTCTGTGATGATCACGTGGATGTGCTCAGTGACGTGGATGAGGGAAATGACACTGGGGAGAACTGCAGACAGAGGCAGCAAGATGACAGGGAGCTGGTTAGAAGGGACCATAGGGTGGAGGTCAGAGGTCTCAGTGTATGACAGCAAGCAGTGCAAGGGCAGGTTCAAGTCCAATACTTCTTGTTTATGCCTAAGTGGGTGTCTGTCATTGTTGGGACAGGAAGTGCTTAGAGATAAACACACTGAGCAAAATAGAAAGTTGATTTTGCCCATGTTGCTATTGGGGATGGATCTGGGAAGAGATACAGAGCGTCCCCTAAAGGCTATGGTCAGAAGCTTGGCCTTCCTCTTGTGTTGGTAGTGGGAGACAGTGGAATCTCCGTGAGGTGACCCTAGTGGAAGGAAGCTAGGTAAATCACAAAAACATCATTGAAAGTGACGTTAGGGCTCAGATCCCTTCCGCTTTTTATTTCCCAACTTCCTTGAGGTGTGTGGCCCCCTCTGACACAACCTCCTACCTTGATGTACTGTGCTGCCACAGGGCCATAGCAGCAGACAAAACAGCCTTACAGCAACTCTTCTGAAACCAAGAGCCAAAACAGACCTTCCCTCCCCCTTATCTGGCTATCTCAAGTGTCTCATTACAATCACAGAAAGCTGATGGTTGCAGTTATGTGTGTAAACAGGGGCTCAGAATGGAAGATCATTCTCCCCTGCAGGCCTGGGTTGATATGTTAGGCAGGCTCTGCCTGAGGCAGTCTTCTGGCTAGTGTTTAATCAACTTGACACAGCTAGGATCATTTGGGAAGAGAGATGCTCAATTGAGAAAACACTCCTAGCAGATCAGTCTGTGGGCAAGCCTATGGAACATTTTCTTGATTAATGATTTGTGTGGGTGGGTCCAGCCCACCTTGAGAGGTGCCACTCCTGGGCAGGTGGTGCTGGATGGGATAAGAGAGCACGCTGAGCAAGCCATGAGGAGCAAGCTAGTAAACGACTTCTTTGGATGAGAGACTGCAAGCTATAAAAGGAAGTAAACTCTTTCCTCTTTAAGCTATGTTTGGTCAGTGTTTTACCAAAGTCACACAAACTATCACTCGGATGACCAGTGACTGTAAGAAGTGTAGCTCTTAGTGACCAACAGCATTGGCTCTACCTATATTGAAACTGTGCCTAACAGGGGAAACGTTCCTGAACAGAGCACCAATGGCTTATGGGAAAAGTTCCTGAACAGAACACCAATGGCTTATGCTCTAAGATCAAGAATTGACAAATGGGACCTCATCAAATTGCAAAGCTTCTGTAAGGCAAAGGACACTGTCAATAAGACAAAATGGTCACCAACAGATTGGGAAAAGATCTTTACCAATCCTATATCCGATAGAGGGCTAATATCCAAGATATACAAAGAACTCAGGAAATTATACTCCAGACAACCAAATAACCCTATTAAAAAATGGGGTACAGGGCTAAACAAAAACTTCTCAACGGAGGAAACTTGAATGGCCGAGAAGCACCTTAAGAAATACTCAACATCCTTAGTCATCAGGGAAATGCAAATCAAAACAACCCTGAGATACTACCTCACACCAGTCAGAATGGCTAAGATAAAAACCCCAGGTGATAGTAGATGCTGGAGAGGATGTGGAGAAAGAGGAACACTCCTCCATTGTTGGTGGGATTGCAAGCTGGTACAACCACTCTGGAAATCAGTCTGGCAGTTCCTCAGAAAACTGGACATAGCATTACCTGAGGATCCAGCTATACCACTCCTGGGCATTTACCCAGAAGATGCTCCAACATATAACAAGGACATATGCTCCACTATGTTCATAGCAGCCTTCTTTATAATAGCCAGAAGCTGGAAAGAACCCAGATGTCCCTTGACAGAGGAATGGATACAAAAAATGTGGTACATTTACACAATGGAGTATTACTCAGCTATTAAAAATAATGAATTCAAGAAATTCTTAGGTAAATGGATGGAACTAGAAATTATCATCCTGAGTGAGTTAACCCAATCACAAAAGAACACACATGGTATTTACTCACTGATAAGGGGATGTTAGCCCAAAAGCTTGGAATAGCGAAGACTCAAGTCACAGAGCACATGAAGCTCATGAAGAAGGAAGACCAAGTGGGGATGCCTCAGTCCTACTTAGAAGGAATAACAAAAATACTCAAGGGAGTAAATATGGAAACAAAACATGGGACAGAAACTCAAGGAGGGGTCATCTGGAGACCATTCCACCTGGCTATCCATCCCATGTACAGTCACCTAAGCTAGACACTGATGTGGATGGCTGGAAGTGCATGCTGACAAGAACCTGATATAACTGTCTCCTTAGAGGTCTGCCAGAGACTGACACATTCAGAGGAAGACGCTCACAGCTAACCACTGATCTGATCAAGGTTTTCCCAATGGAGAGGTTAGAGAGAAGACTGAAGGAGCAGAAAGGGTTTGTGACCCCATGAGGAGGGCAACAATACCAACCAACCAGAGCACCCCAGGGTCTAAACCACCAGCCTGGGAGCACATAGAGAGGGACTTATGATTCCAGCTGTATATGTAGGGGAGGATGGCATAGGTGGGAGAGGAGATTCTTGGTCCCATGAAAGACAAACACCAAGTAGGGTGGGTGGGGGAAATGTGAGGGTGGGGAGGTGGGAGTGGGGGGGTAGGTGGGGGCACAGCCTCATAGAAGCATGAGAAGGAGGGATGGGATAAGAGGGTTCTGGGTGGTGGGGGGAAGTGGGGTAAAGGAATAAAATCTGAAATGTAAATATAATACCCAAAAAAAAAAGAAAGAAAGAAAGAAAGAAAGAAAGAAAGAAAGAAGGAAAGAAAGAAAATAAAACATGCCTAAATTCCTCCCCTACAAGCTTAGGCTGTGCCCATATAAATAGTATAGAATTGTGTCAATACCACGAGCATAGGATGGAGATGGATAGATAGCAGGTGCTCTTCTGTGGCCATGGTTGGGATTCAGCTCCTTAATGCTGTGGGGATGTTAATTGGCTCTCTTCAAACATCTTTCTTGCCCTTCTCCAGCTGTTAGTGTTTCCTTTTCTTTCATTCTCAGGATCTGAACGGCCTTGATGTGCGGTGTGTATGTGTGTGTGTGTGTGTGTGTGTGTGTGTGAGAGAGAGAGAGAGAGAGAGAGAGAGAGAGAGAGAGAGAGAGAGAGAAACTGATTAGAGATTGGAGAGTGTGTGGCAATGGCCAGGGCACAGTGACTAGCAGGTGCTCTAGAGGGGCTGGGGCTGGGGCTGTGGCTGTAGAAGGGACCCTCACCAGCAATAGCAACATCAAGGAGTTCTTACCTCACAGAGACTCTCAGCAGAAACCCTTTGCTTCCTCACCTCACCCGTTTTTAGCAATGTCAAACCTGTCTATTGTAGATTTGAGGTACCCTGCCCATGTCTTCGCAGGCTAATCTTCATTGTCTCTCTGTTAATACACAAAGGGTATGTCTGCTTTCTTTATCTTCTTGGCACAGTGATAGAAGTGCCTTCACAACTAGATGGGAGTGGCTTGTTCCAGAAATAGGGCTGAGCACTACAGAGCAACCTTGCATATCTAATAAGTGGTTTCAAGATAAGCTCTTGGGGAGGAAGACAAGGTATTGGCCTGTACACACCAAGTCAAGGTAGGCTCTAAGGTGTGATGGTTTGTATATGCTCAGCCTAGGGAGCGGCACTATTAGAAGCTGTGGCCTTGTTGGAGTGGGTGTGTCACTATGGGTGTGGGCTTTAAGACCCTCATCCTAGCTGCCTGGAAGTCAGTATTCTCCTAGCAGCCTTCAGATGAAGAAGTAGACCCCTCAGCTCCTCCTGTACCATGCCTGTCTGGATGATGCCATGCTCCCACCTTGATGATAATGGACTGAACCTCTCAACCTATAAGCCAGCCCCAATTAAATGTTGTCCTTTATAAGACTTGTATTGGTTATGGTGTCTGCTCACAGCAGTAAAACCCTGAGACAGAAGGTAAGGTATGAGCGTGTACACCAGGTCAAGATAAGCTCTGGGGGGAGGAAGGCAGGGTATGAGCCTATACACCAGGTCATCGTCTTGAAATTTCTCTCAGGCCAGCTTAGCAGGCTGTCTCTGAGCAGGGGAAAGCAATGTCTGTCAAAAGCCTCCTTTTGGGAATTCTATAGATGCCAGTTCCCATGGCAACTCGATGAGGAGAAGGAAGAATCGGGAGCTAGCTATGAAATCTGGCTTCAGCTTCAAGGTCCTCATCATAGGCTCACCCATGGCCACAGCAGGGCCTGTGAGCACAAATGCCTGTGGTGGTCCAACTGTCACTGAGCCATTGCCTGACTCTCTGCAGCTTCAGTCCAGGATATGTGGGGCCACCTCAGGCGAGAGAGGAGGTAGTTGATTCTGGATATATGGTTGTCTACTTCGTAATGGCCCAACTGTGTAGTTTCTTCTATTTAGTCCCCTGATGCCTACACTATCCCTTCATCTTAGGTGTGACTTGGGGGAAAGAGTTTGTGCTAAATACATATGTAGCATGTTAACCATCAACACTGTGCTCATCCCAGAACAGATTAGATGAGCACAGTTGGGTTTAATTGAAGGCAGGACTTGGGAGTTAAGAGTTAGAGATGGCTTGGGAAAGCATCAGAGATGAGAACAGGTGGGATAGCCAAGGGCTACTGAGCATAAGGGACAGTGTAAGAGTGTTTGGCCCCTGAGATGAGATACTCAGAGTGTAGTCTAGGTGAATGATCTTGCCATAAACAGATACTGTGCTGAGTCTGCTTAAGGCAGGATAGATACACTTTCTGAAGTTTTGTCTACAAATTAGCCCACTGTTTCCTCCTAGGACAGGAATACACAGTGTACTGGCTTGCTCTTGGATGGTGGCTGACTTGCACAGTGAGGCTGGAATTTAACATAGCCCCAGAGCAAGGCCCAGGAAATTCAAGACTGTAGTGAGACAGTACAGGCCTATTGGACCCACAAGCAAGGACAACACTGTAGGTGGCTGCATTATGAGACCATAGCTCTTGATATAGTGAAGATGTCAGATGCAAACTGGTTAATAGAACAAAAGATCTACATGTGTGATAGTTCTAGACCTGTCTGAGAGCTACCCAGGCACAACATGGATGACTGTTGGACTTTAAGGACAACAGACCTTTCCTACTTTAGAGCTTGGGGTTTCTCCATGTACCCTTGCTACAGCCCTCCCCCCCCCCCAACCCTTTGTGCAGCTTCCCTCAGCCTAACTCCACTCCCTCAGTCCGGGTTACCTTCCTGAAACCCCTGGCCAGAGTCCCATTCCTGTAGCTGCCTCAGCTGGGGTTCCTTCCTATAGCCCACCTCAGCCCAGCTAGCAGGCTGTCTCCGAGCAGAGGGAAGAAGCAGTGTTGTAAAAAGCCTTCTTTAGGGAGTTCTGCAGATGATGGTCTCCATGGCAACTAGATGTGTCTCATGGACCAGGAACAGGGAAGCTGGCCTCATTGTTCCCAGCCCTCCTCACTGTGGCTTCATGGCCACTAAATCTGCAAAGGTGAAGTTGGGGGGGGAGATGGGATTTGGAACCTCAATTCAAAGCCCCAGTCCATGTTTTGGCCACTCATGTGCCCCTTTTAAGCTCAAAGTTCTCTTCTCTCTGAAATGGGATGAAAATGTGCTCTTCACAGGCCACTTCAGTACTGAGGGATTTAGGAAGGGGCTGAACTGAGAGCACAATTTAAATTCTAAAGGACTTGGGTGAAGCTGTTGGTTGTCATTGGTGGCCTGCCTTTGCTTGCCTGGTATCCCACAGGACATCTATAGACAGAAAATGCAAATCACCATAGAGAGACCATATCCATTCCTGTTTCTCCCCCACAGGATGGGGGACCACAGTGCAAACGGGATTAGGAGAATTGCAGTGTGTGTTCACTCACTGGGGTGGGGCAGTTGCATCACACACTAGAGTGAGACCTTTCCCTGGACTTCCCTTGTGGGTAGAGCCTGTGGACACTAGAATTTGCATTATGCAAAGTGTGGGGTTGTGGAGATAGCACAAGGACAGTGTCATCATACAGAATTATCATGTTGTCCAAAGGCAGTAAAGAGGCTCGGCTCTAATCTGTGCTGCACACTGGCTCTGATAAAAACTGGCTGTACCTTCACTCCTCTTAGACCTGAAGACAGTTTGCACTTTATCAACACCTTGTCTCATTACACTTGCAAAGGCAGTAAGTTTTCAGTGATGGTCTTTAGAGAAAGCAATTGCACGGCTCATTTCCAGAACACAACATGGTGTGAACAAGAGAGCAGAGAGCCCCATCTCCGCTGCTCTTGACTCCACCCACCACTGCTCAGGATTGGTTCAGGCCCCCCCCCCCCCCCCCCCCCCCCCCGCCTGCTTCCATGTTTCTGGTTAGAGTGAAGCAGGTGTTTGTATTTGATTGATTGATGATGCTGTTAACGTTTGAGCTTTGACATTGGATGTGTATCCACCTCCTTTTTGGGGTTCACTGTTCCATGGTCACTTGGAAGATGATACCTCTTTTACAGAGGTTTCTAGTCTCTCTGATTTGAGTATTAATGACAAGTATACATGTAGGCTGTCCTTGGACCTACAGAATAAGGCCCCACTGTGAAGGCAGAGCCCAGGCTCTGGAGGTCTCCTAGCCTCATGCAGAGAAGCCTTCTGCTTCACGCTAAAGACATAAAAAGCAGGGAGGTGAAGTTCGTCCTCTGTAGCTGGTCTAGGGGCTCTGCGATGGCTGCATCTACCCAAAGACACTCAGTGACCCCTTCATGAATACAGCCATGCATCCTTGCATCCACCCTTCCTGTGGTCTTCACGACCCTCAGGTCTGCTTATCCCTCTGTGTCTGCTGCTTCTTTCTCTAGTTCCCCATCTAATCCAACTCCATAGGAAATCTGATATGCGGTTATGAAGGTTTCCCTAACCTCTCTCTCTCAGCCTTTTGTGACCTTTGACCCATCTCTTCACCCTGTCCTGTCTAGCAAACTGAATGGCAAGCTATGGCTCTTGGGTTCTACTAGCAGCTGCTGCTTCAGGAAGTCAGGCCCAACACTCTTGCTGTGTATCTTATTATGGGCTGTGCTCTTGGCAGAGCATTGAGATTTTACAGGCTAAAGGGTCCATGAAGCCTAGAACATTTACTTTCTGGCCAGTCATGGAGAACACCTGGTAGATCTCTCAGATCAAATACAGAATGCAACACCCCCTAAATAAAAGAGGCAAATTATGGGCCTTCCTGTTGTAAAATAGTGTGGGGAGCCGACAGAAGGTGTCTATCATCCTTGCAGCCATCTTGAGCCATGTACCCTGACAAAAGACTTGATTACAATAGCCTACAACAGCTGAGCACACTCTGATAACATCTTGTTTTAGATACCCAGGATTTTCCCTTGGGTGTGTGAGACTTAAAGGTGTGTGACTTAAGGGTGTGACTTAGAGATCAGATTTAGAGACAAGGCCTAAGGGCATGACTTAAAGGCATGACTTAGAGGCGTGGCTGAGAAGTGAGACAAATAAAAAGCGAAAGGCAGACAGAAGAAATTATGATTAGACATTAGGCACTTAGCACTTGGAAGAAGTAACTTGGAACTTGGAGGCACTAGGCACTAGGGACTAGGGACTAGGGACTCAAGACTTGGGACTTGGACTAGGAAGAGAGACTGAAGAATAAACGGGATTGAATCACACTCTGTCTGGTCTCCATTCTTTGAGTTCATCCTCACTCTCTTTTGCTGAACCCCAACCCGCAAACCTGAGCAGCTTGGCGCAGTGCCGGCTCTAACAATTTAGCCCCCAAGGTTTTTGGCAGTGTGGGTTCCAACATTGACAGAGCGGTCTGAGACACTTTGGCCCGCAAATGTGGGCTAGCATGGTTCTCAACATTTTTGGTGCCTAAATTGGGGCAGTTCAGCTCACAACAAAATAGTAAGAGGTTGAAGCTGTTATGTTAGATAAGACTATGATATCTGTTCTTGGTTGTTTACTTGACTACATCTAGAACTGACTAAAACCCCCCAAAATGGCTCTGCACACCTGGGAGGGATTTTTCCTTAATTTGAAGCAGGAGGATCCACTTCTAGTCCAGATCACTGGGATGGAAAGACACATCCTTAATCCAGATCTTTTGAGGTGAGAATATCCACCTCTCATCTGGGCCACACATTCTACTGAAAGCCTATATAAGGGCATGGAAGTGGAATCAACCAATCTCTCTCTTTCTTTCTCCCCCCACATTCTCAAGTCCATTCCTTCACTGGTGTTAGTGTCTGCTTCTTCAGGATTCTGGCATATGCATATACTGAAGACCAACTGAGACATCTAGCCTTGTGGACTGAACGATTACTGAGTTCTTAGACTTTCTTTGTTTTTGTTTAACTTTTTATTGATTCTTTGTGAATTTCACATTATGCACTCTGATCCCACTCATCCTTCCATCCCTTCGTTCTCACCTTCTGCCCTTGCAACCTCCCCCACAAAAGAAAAAAATCTGATTATGGGAGCTGTAGTGTGTCACAATGTGTCCCACAGAATACCCATTTGTCCACGCTTTTTATTTTCAAATTTTATCGCAGTGAAGTGCTGGTCTGGTTCGAGGTCTCTGACTTCTGGTATAATACCAATATTCAATCCTTACTGGGACCTGTCTCAGTTATCTTGTTGTTGCCCTGTATTGTGGAGATCCCGCAGCTTTGGATCTGTAGGGCAGGCCCTTAATGTGCTCCAGCAGTTCATAGATGGGGTAGATATTGGAGAGGGCCAACTCAAAGCCCTGGATCTGGGCCTGGGTGGTAGCTGAGCTGGTCAGCCCACCAGCTCTTATGTACTCACACTACCTGGGTAAGCTGTCCACTGCTTCACTGGAGTGGCATAGGACCTATAGGTAAACAGAGGCAGCAGAAGAAAAGTCTGCATCTACTTAAGGTTAGAAAGCTGCAGTAGGCTATTTTCCCAGGAATTCTTTCAGTGAGAGCTCATTCAGCCTTGTCTGAAGGAAAGGCTTTCAAGAGCTAAAAGGCCTTCTGGTATTTTTATTCTAAGACAATGCACACCAAGACAATGGCATTTCCATGCACGAGGTGATTTCCATTTTTATATGCAATTGCTCTTATTTTAATAGAAGTCAGATTTCTTTTATCTGTAATTAAATCCAGACTATGTTATTTGTTGAAGGTCCTCATGGATGTTTGACTTTATTATCCTGAGACTGAATGGGTAGAGTAGTTCTGAGCCTCCTGTTAGTAATTTGGCTTACCATCCACTTTCTGAGAAAACAAATCCCCAAAGGGCAGGCAGCTTGATCTGACTCTGAGTTTCCTACAAACCCCAGACCACACTGTCTCAGAGCACTGTCAGACGCGTCCACCTGTGTACTCCCCTGCCTCTCAGCTTTTCTGTGTCAGAGCTTGATGACCTCTTTGGAAATCTGTGTCTAGTCTTCTCATTCTAGAAATGGACCCAGGCTTTGCACTGATTCCTGTGGGCTTTCCAGGAGGATGCTTTGGTACTGAGTCCTTGGCTTTTGTGAAGGGGAGACACCAGGAAGAAGCTCATGGCACCTATGTATGTGTTCCACCCATTTTCCAGTCAAAAGTTCTTTGAAATTCTGGATCTTGGGTGGCTGTAGATGACAATTTGACCATGAGGAAGCCTTCCCTCATCAGCTTTCCTCTCGTTCTTGATAGCCGGCAGGCTTACACACAAGCTTGTGCTTACTTGCATAGCCTGTCACATGGGAGATTATGCTGATGTCTATAATTTTTCCTATGTTTTCTCCTTTTTCTCAACTTGATCCTTTGTTAAGTGTGTGCATCATGGCGCACAAACTCCTGGGAAAACCACAGAACCCTTTTTGAGAAGAGGGTGGAACAGCTCTTTGCCCATCGCCTGAGCTTCAGCCTCCCCCAGTGATATACTGACCCTTGCTCACTGTTCTACTGCCATAGAAAGAAATCATGACCGATCAAGGCAACTCCTGTGAAAGTAAACTTCAATCAGGGCTTGCTTACATTTTCAGAGTCTTGGTTCATTATCATCATGGCAGGGAGCATGGCAACAGGCAGGCAGGCGTGTTGCAGAAGTAGCTGGGCACTGTGATCTAATCCACAAGCAGAAAGTTCGAGACTAGGCCTGGCATGAGCTTTTGAAACCTCAAAACCCACTCCCAGTGACACACTTTCTTCAAACAAAGCCACATCTTCTAATCCTTATAATCTTTTCAAATGGTGCCACTCCCTAATGACTAAACATTCAAATATATGAGCCTATGGTGGACATTCTTATTCCAACCACTTCACCCTGTGTCAGCAACAACCATGCACATTCTGTGAAAGTTCCCCCAGAGGGAATGGAAGAGGATAACTAAACTGGAGTCAATTGTGTTCACAGGGCATTGCCCTTTTCTATTTCCAAACAAATATCAAATATCTTCTAGCTGATGAACTTCTAGAAATTACTGAGCCAAAACTAAAGGTCATCCTGAGGAAGAAAGTAACCATGTGCAAAGAAAAAAAAAAAAAGAACGTTAACACCATGCACCCTCCAGGGCCTACATATCTATACTCTTAAAGTCCAGTTTGGGCAGAGATCCACCACCAGAAACACTACCAAAAACTACCCATCCAGGGACCAATAGCACTGTAGTCTCTTAGCAGTCTCTTGGCTGCTTTGGTGTCTCTGGAAGCTGATAAGAAGACTTTTATAACCACCCATCAATGTCTTATGTGAACCACCCTGCTCCTGACTCCTGATAACTCCATCCTGGCCATCCATACAGATGAGTTTTGACAGATATCCTTGCAAAATGCCAGTTTGTCTGAGGCTCCTCTGGGCTCCCGTGTGTGTAGTTTGGATCACTTTGCACACTTACTGGTTTGAGTGAGGATACGTCCCTAAGCTTACTGCCTTTGTCTATTTCTACTGACACTGATAAGTACAATGAGGTCTTTCTTTTTTCCATAGAAATTTGTGCTCACTCAGAGGCTTGGTCTCTGAGTATGTAGGCTCCTGATATCATGTCCTGACATATGCTGCTCTCTAATGAACACAGGGTCGTGGTGGCTCGGGTTGTGGTAATATGCTCTATTTAGAGAGAGCATAAATGTTGTTTGTTGAGAAGCCACACAAACTCCTCAGAACTCCCAAAGAATGAGTGTATGACCAGCATCAGAGAATAATGGTGTCCATTTGAAGCCAGCTTAACCAATGGTTCTGCACTGAGGTTAACCCTGAAGAGTCTTACATATGTGCCCAGCTGAGAATGTCTGTGGGTCGAGTTCCCTATAAATGCGTATTCAAGCATGCACAATAGTTGTTGTGTTAATGTCGTCATGGTTACCTTCCAGAATTGTCTACATTCTCTTCTGACCTATTTCTGGTCCTTCCTGGGACACTTCATAGTCATACAGACAAGGGCACAGTATATAAAGGCAAAAAGAGGATCTGTGTCTTTTGCACAGTCTGGAGTCAGGTAGGGTAAAGATTAGATTCTCGTCTCTTATGCACATACAAATTTGGGTAAGATGGATGGTTTTGGCACATTTATTTTTCCCCACCATATGTAGCATGATAGCCCTCCCTGGCATAGTGTCAACTAAGGATCTCTGCTAGCCAAAGGTTTGGTGTCTGTAGCCACCATTGCAGCTTCCACATTTGCCTGTTTGTCTTTGTGGTTCCGTCATGGTTACCACATCTGAGCAGGGGGTCAAGCCTTCAAAGTCTGTTCATAGCTCTTAGCCATGGAAACAATGACTGTCCATACTCAGCTCTGCCTTCTCTAAGTGTGTCACAGTGTGGGATGTGCCCTTCTTCTAGATGGGAGCATCTGTCACCTCAGATTGCCACATTTTCACATTCAGTCATTAGCTACCATTTCTGCTTGTCAAGAAAAGTGGAGTTGGTCACTTCTGCACGGAAGCACTCTACGGTTGGCTGGCTCATGCTTACAAGCCTTTGTATTATGATGTAATGACAGGTTAACAAACCTCATTGAGACTCAGCTCCAAGCCCTCAGGTATGACCCCTCAGAAGTCAAGTGTATCTATAGTGATAGGTTCTTGGAGTGAGGGTGCAGGCTTTCTGAATAGCAGGGAAACAGTCCATGAAGAAAGACAAATAAAATTTGGTTCAGCCTGACTTAGGTACCAGTGCTAGGGAAAAGGCTCAAGATTCTGACACCAGTTTATTTATTGCAGCAATATTTAAGCACAGCACAGTTTGGGGGAAAAACAAAGTTTTCTGATAACAACTGGATCCCATGAGTAAAACAAAACCTAAGATATCTTTATGTTGAAGCTCTTTACAACGTGCGTATAGCTTCTTTCATAAGGATGGGTTCTCTCCACGTAGAAACAATGCTGGAGACAAAGGGCTAGGGAGAATGACTGAGGTGAACATAATGCCTGTGGGAGTCAGTTTGGCCAGGCCCTAAGATAACAAAGAAGATGCTTGGACTGTTGTAAAGGACAAGTGATATCACTCGTAAGGATGGGTTTTATGGCCTAGGAGTAATGCTCAAGGTTTCATGCCAGGGGCATCTTGGATAAACAAACATACTATTCTGGGGGATACTACAGAACCTGGCTCAACAGATAGCAAAGGATCACCAGGCTGTAAAATATATTCCACCAAGCATTCCAGGGGAACAGCCAAACATCTTCCATCGGAGAGATAAACTGTATGTTTGACTCCTCCCGGCCTTTCCCATGCTTTTCTGTGTGCACAAGAACCATTTGTCCTCTACGTGTTCTGAGACACAAATGGTATTATTACCAAGGAGACACCCACTGCCACCTCAATAGCATGTGGCCAGGTGTGTCCGCTCTCACTTGTCACATTCGGCTCTGGGCTTCCCCTGGGTTTACAGGAGACAGGTGCAGTTCTGGACATCACTGTGCCCTCTGATCACACTGCAGTCCTGAGCTACAGTGGCAACTGTTTTTCTTCTCAAGAAGCCATTGAGCTCCATAAAGGTTGATATCAGTTTCCTCTCTGCAGAGGGTCTCACTTCAGGGGTCCTGTATGGCACCCTGGAAGGCACATAGCTGCTCATCCCTAGTAAGTAATTTCAGTGGGAATCAGAGCTAGGCACTGTGAACTAGGTGGGGGCATGACCTTGGCTTCATCCTTACATCCACATCCATTTTCTCTTGTGCTTAAGTGGTTCTTGGGTCAGCTGAGCACATTGGTAATTGCATAGGCAGACAACATGTTCTCTGAGTGGAGTGGCTGGGCCAGCTTCCTCCCTCTAATTTGTGATGTGATGCCATGGGCAACTGTGACCAACTCTGCCCACCCGGCTCATCGACGCTGCACCAAGGGGAGCCATGAGTGACAGGGAAGCTGTCATCCTGTCCCAGGGTGGGAAGAACACTCTCTAGTCAGCATGATGAGAACACAATGATTCATGCTACCGTGTGGAAGGTCGGTTTGATTTAGGGAAATGTCAGATTGATAGAGTGAGTGTTCAGGAAGAAAAGCAGGTTATAAACACAGAGCTGGGAGTTCAGCCTTCGTGCAAGCCTGCTCGGTAAAGCGACAATGCGCAAAACATATTATTCAAGCAAAATGCTACTAAAGGCCTGTCTTCCCTCCCGTGTCAGCCTTTCTTAACAAGGTCGATCCAGCCTCCTGTTCTGCTCTTCTTTGCTTTGAAAATACTATCAGTTGTCATACATAAAAAATATCAAATATAACATGGAAGGACTATGTAGGCAATGCTCTATGATAACAGCCAGTATTGCCTGTGGGTGGAACATGTCCCCAAGAAGGCATGTCAGGATCCTCATCCCTGACCTATGATTGTGACTCCATCTGGAAACACTGGGAAGTATCGTCCAGTTAGATTGAGCTCAAAGAGTTGAGCCCTCACCCAATGTGACTGGTGTCCTTACAAGGAAAAGAACAGTTCCAGTGAAGACAGTTACAGAAAAGGCCCTGGGGGGACCTACATGCCTAGCATCTGCCCTGGTGTGACAGTGCACACCATTTGGTCCATGAATGATGAGGGTAGCTGTGGCTTCTTCCTTCTTATCCAGCCACAGGCAGCAGGTGACTGTGGGCCACATGGCAGCAAAGCTAGGACCGCCCTGCTCTGCCGATCCCACTCCTTCTGTAAGGCGAACAAGATGCTTGTCATCTTGAGTGGTAATGGGAGGAATAAGTGAGCGGAAAATCATCACGGTTGACACAGGCTCTGCTGTGTTTTATAAAAAAAGCAAAGAACCCAGGGATATGTTTGGTGGAAGCGCAGTATGGTGTGGGGGAAGGGGGTGCCTCTGCTGGCCCATGCTGAGGCAGGTCTTCCCCTTGAAGTACCATCCACAGGACAGTATAGTTTATTTAGGCCATGGGGAGGGGAGTTGATGGGGTAGGAAAGACAGAGAAAGACGGGGGTGGGGGGGTGGGGAATGGGAGGGGGAGGGAGAGAGTAGAGGAATAGAGTTGGCCATGAGCACCTGGAGAGAGAGGGGGCAGGGGAATGGGGAGAGTTGTGGAAGAGGGTAAGGAAGCAAGTTCAAAAGGAGAAGAGAAGAGAACATGGGAGTGAAGATAAGCAGCCCCTTTTATAGTGAGTCAGGTGGGGCGGAGCCTAGAAGGAATGTCAACAGGCCCTGGAATAAGAATGTGGCTACATGAGATCTGTCCCTTTATCTCACACTTCCCTTTTCTTACGAAGCACTGGCTTGCTACCCCATCACTATCAGGCATTATCCCTTCTCCCAAGTCCCTCATCCATCAGTATCATTGGCAAGACACGTAGCTAGTGGCAAACAGGACACAAGTTGCAACAGAAGCAAGTAGGTGTCCCCAGCTCTTCTGGCCACAGGGATACCTGTCCTACCACGGCGGGTCACTGTTTCTTTTTTTAAACCATGACATATAACTCATTACAAAGTATTTATTTTCTTGGATGTGGGTAAGGAGATTCTCCTGTACTGGGAATTTACAATGTAGTGATATAAATAAGATAGAAAGAAACATGGGGGAAGAGATCAACTTCTGTTTCTGGATGGTGTGGTAGTCGCTGCAAGAATTTAGTTTAACAGTGTCTTTGGAAGGAGTGATCCTTTTTGGTACTATGAGTGTGTGTGTGTGTGTGTGTGTGTGTGTGTGTGTGTGTGTGTTTGTGTGAGAGAGAGAGAGAGAGAGAGAGAGAGAGAGTGACAGAGAGAGACAGAGAGAGACAGACACACACACACACACAGAGAGACAGAGAGAGAGAGAGACTGCCGTAGAAGCTGAAAAAGTTAACAGTGCTGAGCAGTAATTTAGGCAGATTCTATGAAGGCCTTAAGGATTGCAACTCTCAGTGCTAGGGTTCCGGGGGACCCATGACCTCTCACACTAGTGACTCACAAGTCTTTGCTGTGGCTTTGAAAAGACAGCTCTTGTCATGGTTTACCTTCCAGGAAAATTGTTGCTCTCATTGTCTGTGGGAGCCCTACATTTTCTCAGCTAGTTGCAGAGTTGCAGGTGCCTTGATAAAGCCTTGACACCTGTCACCCACACTGGCTGCCAGGCGATAATTAGAGGTCGGCTTTGTTTCTCTTGCACAGACCAAGAATGGATCTAAAGCTTGCTGTTGTGGAGTTGGGAGGCCATTGTCTTGTGATCTCCCCGACTGTTTTAAGTCTCAGATCTATGGTGATCCTAGAGGAGGGAGGTAAATTGTAACACCCTCCAATGCCTTCCCAGAGGGGCTGAGAGTGCTGCACGTTCATGAATTTCAAACCATACCTCTGTGACGCATGGTGAATGCACCGGGCAGTAACGCACAGACTCTGGAGCTTTGGACAGAACACACAAATAGATCTAATGGAAGCTCTGTTGAATGTGGACACTAAAGTCATCTCTAAAGTTGCCAGGTCTTTGCACAAGAACAACCACTTATGCCCGAGATGATATGAAAATTCAAAAAGCAGCAACTAGACCTGAGAGGTGAGGGAATCTGAGGGCAAGGGGTATAGAGCAGGATTCCGAGCATTGATATGGCTGTAGCAGAGAGTAGCTGGGGTAGAGCAAAGAGACATACACCAGGGAAGCCAGAATTTCACCTTGGGCCAACCTGTGGGGTAGTCAGAGGTGCCTAAGAGATGAGGGGTTGGAAAGAGGGATCAGAGAAGGATAAAAGGCAAGAACAACAGGCTCCTGGGCTCCCAAGCTGCCTGTGTGTAGTCACACAGGGAGGAAGAAGAGTATGGCCAGCCTGTGTGGGAGGACATCCTCCCAGCATTTTCTCAGCCCACTGTTGGACCTGGGGTGGGCTCATGTGTCCACAGTCCTGAAGGGAGGCAAGCAGCTGTCCTGTTACAACGTGTACTGTACCACTGTGCACACTGGCCTGGAAACTGAGTATTAGTTTTCACCCAAATGTGTTCAGAAAAATTCCTCTTCATAGGAACCCAGCAGCTATAGGGTTTCCCTAAATCTCCCACAGTGGGTTGGAACAGTATTTAAATGAAAGGGAGCCACATTTGTATGCATCTCTCTGGAACATGCCTATTATGGTTTAAATGCTTTTCTTTTACGGCATTAAACAAGTTTAATCCCTTTAGTGTGTTTCAATAAAACACACCAGGAAAAGATGTCTTTTCATTTTGCATAATATCTGTCCCTCCTCAGGATGGCCCACATTTGATATGAAGTGCCCAAGTTGCTCTTAAATGTCTTTCTACCTATCAAATACACTGCTCCGGTCTCTGCTATTCTCCTCCACAGCACCCCACCTAGACTCAGCTGCAGGGTCTTCAAGTACCACCAGTTTCCTGTTCCTGTCCGCTCTAGTTGAAAGGGTTTTGTATTGTTTCCTTTGCTTTTTAATCCCATTTTGGCATGTGGTCGTGCAAGATTTTCATTTAAATGTCCTTCATGGGTACCTGCAGATCTCCCCGAACCTCAAAACCATCACAACTGAGTTAACGTAAACCACTCATACCGATACCACTGGAGACGGAGGAGATAACCCACTTCGCAGCGGTGTTTGTGTGCATAGAGGCTGGTAGACTAGTGTTTAGGAACTGGAGGGATCGACTGGGATCCAGGCAGAGTGGAAGCTTCAGCTGTCCTTAGGAGGATAACACAGGGATGGAGCCCAGCTGAGATGCAGATCTAAGTGTCTTCAGGAAGAAATGTGCACAAAACCCTGCGAGTCATCCTTAATGGAAATAGCCAAGCACATGGTGGTCTCAGGGAAAGTGCAGGGCTCAAAAGGTGGCGAATGACTGCCACTTGTCACAGTGCAAGCGAGCACATGCAAGGGCAGAGTAATGATGGAGCAGGAGAGGCCTCTGCTTCCCCAGGAGGCCAGCTCTGAGGCTGTAGATGTTCACATCCCATGAAGTCATCCCGAAAGTCAAAGTCACTGCTTTCTAAGAAATCCAATTAAAGCTCTCTGTTTTTCTTTACCTTTCCCAATCCAATATTCATAGGTGGGTCTTTTGCTCTTTCCTAAAGAGAGTTTGAATGAAGGAAGAATTAAATAGCGTGTCAAAGAAGACCACTCCTGATAATGTCATGCATAATAAACATTAACACGCATTTTGAAAAAAAAATTTTTTTCTCCAGTAGCAGTCTGCCGTATTAATTTAATCCTGCTGTCTAAGATAATGCAATCGCTTTGAAACAGTCTCGACTTGGGTGCACTGGGACTTTCTGGAGCAGAGGCCAAATTTCCATCACCTGATGAGCTAATTGGACGTGGCAGCCTCCTGCGCAGATGGCCTCCCTTGTCAATAGCTTCTCGCCGGAGACAAAGAGAGACAAATGTCTATATCCACCATCCCTCAAGCATGAGCCCCCTGCCTCATATGCCCAGTGCCATCAGGTAGTTGCTGTACGTTTCCATCCAGGCTTTTGTGTGGTGCTGGGTGAGCTTGCAGAGCCATTACAGACATGCCAGCCAGGCCTGCTTGTTTAAGTACAGTGTGTGTTTTGACGTGTAAATTTACATGAGGCATATTTAATCAGTCACAATGATATGCTAATTGGATTCCTATGTGAACCGAATAAAAAGCGTGCTCGGAGAAAGATGAAGTGAACTTGCTACCAGCTGGGACACTTTATAATCAGTGCTGTGTGTCATTGAATGCCAGAGGGAGGGGCAGGTGTCTGCCAGGAAAGCACAATGGAGGAAACCCTGTTCTATGGGAATTCAGATCCGTGAAGCAGACGGAGATTTTACTTGCAGTTACTACAGAAAGCCTCTGTGTCCTCAGTGCCCCTCACACAAGGTAGACAGTAAGGGGATCCGTACACTGTACATGTCTCAAGTCACACCCTGCTCAAGAATGGAGCAGTGGCTGGGTAGCAGATGGAGTCTTCCTAATACCCAATCTCACATGGGTAGAGTAAAGGAGACACATGTGTCCAGCAAAGTCTCACCCTTGAGCTTGACTCCCAAGCTCAGAGCTCTGTGGGGCCAGGCAGGGCAGCAGTTCCCCTACATCCCATGTCACACACCATAGCACTGATGGCCTCTGGTTTCTCTGGCATGCTCAGGAAGCCACCAGGCATTGTGTTTGTTAGTCAGAAGGTAATGAGACACAAGTATCCGGGCCACCCCAGCCCCTATGGTGCGTGTGCTGGCACTTCATACCAGGTTGAGTTAGTCACATGGTCTTGGGCACATGCTTCCTGTGCCTGTGCAGAGGAGACATCTGGAAGAACAGTGGGTAGGTGAAGGATTCCAAGTGAGACAGTGCTGAAAACAAGGATCCAGCATAACTAGTACCGAAATGATAGAGCTGGAGACTCTGGTACTACAGATGGCTGCCTGCACTTTCATGTTCAAGGCTGTGTGCCAAGTGGGACGAGGGCATAGTTTCTGTTTTGCTCAGCAGGTCCTTGATGGGGAAACAGGTAGGGTGAGCTAGCACAGAAGATGGAGTGACCTGGGCCTGAACTGAACCTGGTCCTTCTGTAGAGAAAGCAGGTTCTGCTGATCCAGCCACCCTGCAACAGAGAAGGGATGGCTGTACGGACCTGGTACCTTGGAGGTTGTGCAGTTCTCAGAACTCTGGAAGCCACTGCAGACAGGTTGAGCAGGTATGAATCTTGGAGGACTTAGAAGAAAGATTCCAGAGAAGTGTTTGTGAGCCTCCAACAGTAACCAGAGGAGTTCCCAGGGGGGGTTCTGATGGAGATTTTGCCATGTAAATCACTAAAAATAAGAAATTGAAGCTGAGACTGTTTTGTTTATGATGGTAAAACTGGAGGGCACCAGACCAAAGGCACCTTGAGAGAAACAGTTCCCACAAATATTTGTGAAATGTAATAGTCTAAAGGTTTTTCCATGTCTGTATTATTCTCTGACTCTAATATCATTGGTTTTTTTTTTTTTAAATTTAAAGAACCATTGCTTTAAAACATGGTTTTAAAATCCCATGAAATTCACTAGCTGCTTCTTCTCTTTTCAAAGTAGCTCTAGCCACAGTATATAAACAGTGGCCCTTCTTCAGTCCACTTAGAAAGTATTCTGGCTTAGGCATCTTTTCAGAAATATGCTATCTCAGTAAACGTGTTTCTATTACTCTTTGTGACTTATATTTTGTCTTAGCAAAGTGAGGCTCGTTAGCAGCAGTTTGTGTTCCTAGATAAGCCTGTTCCTCTTTGAGCTCTTCTAAGCTCTAAAGGCGATAACTCCAGCATAGCAATGCTCACCCACCATGTGCCCTCAGGGCATTTTTTGAGGGCCACTTGGCCATACAGTTGGTGTGGTAGAAAACCGTGAAGGTGAGGCTCTGCCTCTCAAGGAATTTAGACTTAAGTATCTATGGGGGCCTGAATGAGTCCAGGCTCGGGCCTTCAGCCCAGGTACATGTGGGGAGCTACAGTCCCATGAGGACTAGTGAGGGCAGATAAATGGAGTCAGGGAGAGAAGAGAGGTCTCTGAAGTTTCAGACAGATGTCACAAGGAACTGGGGCTGAGGTGAACGGAGAAAATGAGGACCGATGAATGGCAAAAAGAAGAGTATGGGCTACAGGATGACCAGACTGGCCCTGATCTGTTGGAGCACCCCTACAGACACTGACAGGGATAGCATCACCTGAATTCCTACCATGGAGTCCCCCAGATAGCCTCATAGAAGAATGACACCCCAATACAAACAGATGCAGTCTTCAGGCCAGTCTTCTGGGGTAAGATGTGGAGATGGGCAAGACTTATAGAAGGACTGGGAAGGGAAGAGGTGGGAAGAGAGGTTCTGGCTCACAGGTCTGGTCAGGAGACCATCTTTTTGAAAGTTCATTTAATCCCTTTAAATGTCAGTTTCCATGTCCACGAAATAATCATGATAGTGTCTGTCTCTGAGTATTGTCCAGGAGACTCAGAGTCTTAGTCAGGGTTTTATTCCTATGAACAGACACCATGACCAGGGCAAGTCTTATTAAGGACAGTATTTAATTGGGGCTGGCTTATAGGTTAAGAGGTTCAGTCTATTATCAAGATGACAGCAACCAGGCAGGCATGATGCAGGCAGAGTTCTACATCTTCATCTGAAGGCTGCTAGTGGAAGACTGGCTTCCAGGCAGCTAGGATGAGGGTCTCATTGCCCACACCCACAGTGACATACCTACTCCAACAAGTCCACACCTTCTAATAGTGCCACTCCCTGGGTCAAGCATATACAAACCATCACACTCAGATACATAATGATTTAAAAATAGCTGCTAGACACATATAGGCAGTCATTATTAATATTTTTAATGAGTAGAATTTGAACAGTTGAATTTCTGATTCACTCTCTATCCACAGAAGCTTAAGTGTGATCTCTGAGACACAGAAAAGTATCTAGTGATGTGTGTTAAACTGGATCAAAACTACATAGTCAAATAGGGTGAAATTGACTCTCAGAAACTTAGATCAATGAAGTGAACACAGTTGTGATGATGATGGTGGTGGTGGTGATGGTTGGTAGTGGTAATGATGACGGTGGCTGTCGTTGTTGGTAGTAGTGGTGGTGGCTATTGGTGGTGGTTGTAGTGGTAATGGTACTTGATTGTAGTGGTGATGGTGGTGGTAATGGTTGGTGATGGTGGCGGTGGTGGTGGTAATGGTGGTGCTTATTGTTTGTGGTAGTGATGGTTATTGGTGATTGTAGTGGTGATGGTGGTGTGATAGTGGTTGGTGGTTGTAGTGGTAATGGTAGTGTGGTAGTGGTTGTTGGTGGTGATGGTGGTGATGGTGGTGTCGTAGTGGTTGTCGGTGGTGGTGATGGTGGTGATGGTAGTAGAGTGTTTGTAGTGATGATGATGGTGTGGTAGTGGTTGTTGTTGTTGGTGGTGGTGGTGGTGATGGTTGGTGTTGATGGTGGTATGGTGGTTGTAGTGGTGATGGTTGGTGTTGATGGTTGGTGTTGATGGTGGTGTGATAGTGGTTGGTGGTGGTGCTGATGGTGGTATGGTGATTGTAGTGGTGGTGGTGGTGTGGTAGTAGTTGGTGGTGGTGGTGTGGTGGTGATGGTGGTGTGGTGGTGGTTGGTGGTAATGTTGGTGTGGTAGTGGCTGGTGGTGGTGGTGGTGGTGATGGTGTGGTTGTGGTAGTTGTAGTGGTGATGGTAGTGGTTGGTGGTGGTGGTGGTGGTGATGGTGATGGTGGTGATGGTGTGGTGGTTGTAGTGGTGATGGTGGTGTGGTAGTGGTTGTCGTTGGTGGTGATGGTGGTGATGGTAGGAGAGTGTTTGTAGTGGTGATGATGGTGTGGTAGTGGTTGGTGGTGGTGGTGGTGGTGATGGTGATGATGGTTGGTATTGATGGTGGTATGGTGGTTGTAGTGGTGATGGTTGGTGTTGATGGTTGGTGTTGATGGTGGTGTGGTGGTTGTAGTGGTGATGGTGGTGTGGTAGTGGCTGTTGTTGTTGTTGGTGGTGATGGTGTGGTCTTGGTGGTTGTAGTGGTGATGGTAGTGTGGTAGTGCTTGTTGTTTGTGGTGCTGGTGGCTGTTGTTGTTGGTGAAAGTGTGGCATTGATGCTTGGGATGGTGAGAGTGAGGATGATGCTGACAATGATGAAGATGTTGATGAAGAGGATGATGGTGAGAGTGTGGTGAGGACAGTGATGATGTTGTTCGTGGTGATTTCATGGTACTGACAGCAATGATGCTGAGGATGATGGTGGCGGTACTGATGATAGTGATGATGGTGAGGGTGATGGTGGTGGTAACCATGGCGATGGTGGTGGGTATGGTCACGATGTTGATATGGTGAGAATGGTAAGATAGTGATAATGACGGCAAGGATAAAATAGTACTTATGGCAATAGTGATGGTGTTGCTGCTGACGGTAGGAGTGGGGGTGGTATTGATGGTAAGGATGGTATGGTGGTAATAAAGACAAGGTTAGGCCTTAACTTTCTTAAAATGTACCATTCAAGTGTTCACAGATGTATGCTCCCTGTCACTCACAGAAATTAAATCTAGGGAAATAAGGACATATTAGGGCAGGGAAGTGGTAGCTAAAGGAATCTGGTAGCATCTTTCCTATATATTTCTATATAGTTCCTAAGAGAAATGATGTGGTGCCACAGAATCCACCTCCTGCCCTGTTGGAAAGCCTGAGCTGAGGGCGGGGCTACATCCTAGCACTAGCTGCTCATGGTCAGTCATTTATGCCTTTCAGAGAAATCGCATGTGGAACATGGAGTGAGCACTCCACGAATGCTGCTTTGAACAGGCAGGTTTCTGAGGGATGGAAGTGACATAGAACGGCGCTGGGTGGGCCTGAGGCAGAGAGGGACATGAAGACCTCTATGTTATCAGCCTTCTAGACAGCTGATTCCAGAGGATTAGGGTTCTGTTAAAGATTAGTTCAGAGGATTACAGAGACTTCTTGACAAGTTGTGGGAGCAGAGGGAGCTACAGCAGTCATATCAAGAGGGGGTAGGATCTCAGCTCCCTAAAGATTCCAAGGATGATGACCAAAGAATTCCTTCTCATGGTCTTCAAAAGTGCAGTTAGGTCTTCAAAAGTACTCACCCCAGAGGGCAGGAGCAGCAAGAGGGTGTGCTTTTCTTTCAGAGCCTGTCACCTAACACTCGAAGTTCCAAATCCTCTCACCTCAGAACTGTCACTTATTGCGTGTGTCCTGAGACACCGGCTAGTTTGGTTTAGTGTCACTGAAGGTGTGGTGTAGAGAAGAGGACACTTGAAAAGTTGTGACTAGCCACCCAGGGCAATGTAGAGCAAAGGTGAAGAGGAAATCAAACTTCCAAACCTGGTGATGGTCAGGTGAGTTTGTGAAGACTGTTCTCTTTGGAGGTGCAAATGGTTTAGACTTAGTTTTATAGTATTCTGCTTAGTTGAAATGAGGACATATTTACCACAGTGATTTCTGGATTGTACAAGTTCCCAGTAAAGGGTAGAGTTTTCAAGCAGGGATGAGGGGCAGCGTTTGCAGATGGTGGGCAGGATATTCACTGCTCCCTCCTGTCATTCCTGATCTGTTGCTTTTCCCTTGCCTCATGAAATGTGTACATAGATACAGCCCTTTGTAATCACCCCACCCTGTTTCCTGTGCCAGTCAATCATCTTCTCCTTAACCAAAGTCTACTTTGGACATTTCCTCAGTGGGTAGCATATGAAATCATAAAATTCAGATAAAGTTATTTTAAATTTTCTTATCATAAGCACTTCATGGGGTTGCTTTGAGGGTTAATTAATTTTATGAAAATGTGCGTGCTGTGATGTACCACGTAAGCATGAGTTTTCTGTCATTGTGGGTGGCCTGTGACCTTGTCGCTCATCCTCTGTGCACACCACTGAGCTTTTAAAGTCATATCCACAGAGGAGGGATTCAGCAGGTTCCTCTGAGTGGGGAACGGTAAGTTAACTCATCATGGGGATTTTGAACCACCTGTGTGGACTTTGCGTGTGTTTCATACCTCCCTGTGGCTGTGAAGGTCCTCTCTGACTCTGTGGTAGTTCTCAGAAGCCTGTGACTGTAGAGAAGCTTGCTGTTTGTCGCTGTGCTCTGACCAAGGACAAGATCATGGCTTATAAATGTCAAACAACACTGAAGCAGACCTACCTCCTGTTGGAAATGTGCCTGTTTGTGCAAGGTCTTGTTCTCAGCCACATTAGCTGCCAGCAGGGTACTTCCTCCTGTGTGCAGCTTGGTTTGGGAAATGATAACCATGGGTTGTGCTGCCCTTGAGAAAGTTGGTCACTTTTAAAGCCAGGCAACCAGAATGCAAGTCTTGCTGGCATCTGATCTCTCTCGTGATCCCACAGCAGAGGACACTGGCGCCCAGGCATTTCTCTAACCACGTAGTAGTGAGTCTCGTTAACTGCACATTGTCCACCCAGGAGCTATCTAATCGAACCAGACCTCATCCCTCCACAGCTCTGCCTCTGCCCGTGAGTGGTCAGGTGTCTGATGTACTGTCTCTGCTGTTGCGGCCCAAGCTGCCCCACGTTTGGGGGCCAGAAATGTTGACAGCCGCTCTGCCCCACACTTGGGAGCCAAAATGTCCCGGACCGCTCTGTCAGTGTTGAAACCTGCACTGCCAAAAGCCTTGGGGGCTAAACTGTTAGAGCCTACACTGCCCCCAAGCTGCTCAGGTCCGCGGGTCTGGGTTCAGCAAGAGAGAGAGTGAGAACAGATGCGAAGAATGGAGACCAGACAGAGTGTGATTCAATCCCGTTTATTCTTCAGTCTCTCTTCCTAGTCCAAGTCCCAAGTCTTGAGTTCCTAGTCCCTAGTTCCTAGTCCCTAGTACCTTCAAGTTCCAAGCGTCTAATACCTAATAATCTTCTTCCGAGTTCTCTAGTCCAAGTGTCTTCTTCCTCAATGCCTAATTCCTACTGATTTCTTCTGTCTGCCTCTTGCCTTTTATATGTCTCACTTCTAAGCCACGCCTCTAAGTCATGCCTTTAAGTCATGCCCTTAGGCCTTGTCTCTAAATCTGATCTCTAAGTCACGCCCTTAAGTCACACACCTTTAAGTCTCACACACCAAAGGGAAAATCCTGGGTATCTAAAACAAGATGTTATCAGAGTGTGCTCAGCTGTTGTAGGCTATGGTAATCAAGTCTCTTTTCAGGTTATATGGCTCAAGATGGCTGCAAGGATGATAGCTGCCATCTGTCGGCTCCCCACACTCTGCCTCTGCCTGTGAGTGGCCAGGTATCTGATGTACTGGGAGACTCAGTCTTTATACGTGCATTTAATTTCTTTTCAGAGAAGTATAGAATTTATAAGTGGGAAAACTGACAATCCTCACTTTAAATAAGGACAGCAACCTGTAAGCTAGCAGGTAATTCATAAAAACTCTTTTCCAGTTATATGAACTGGAAATATCCATAGAAGTGTCCTCTTTCTCAACATAGTGACAGATGCTTCATCACCATGGCCCTGGGCATGGGAAAGTTCAGCTGGAAAGCTTCATCAACCAGTCCTTAGTGAACACTTACAGTGTGCTCAGGATAGCTCCCATAGCAAACAGGAGCCTTCAATGCCTCTGTCCCTCAGAAGTTTTCACTGGGGACACAAGAGTGACAACCACAGAAAGGGAAATGCTGTGAAGAGGAGGAGGCCAGGGGCAACAGAAATGAGCAGTGTGTTATACAGTTGATAATTCTATCCATGGCCCCACTCCCAGGACTAGGGATTGAACCCAGAGCTAGGTGAGCACTCTATCACAGAGCTACATTCCCTGATCTTCTGCTTTTACTACTCTCTTCATTGCCAAGGTTGGCTTCACTATGTAGCCCAAACTTACCTTGACCTTGAGATCTTCCTGCCTCGTCCTCCTGACTGCTGGGATTGCAGGCTAGTCCGCCTTACCCACCTTGTCCTTTTTTGTAACTAATGATTAACATTTGGCAGGGTATTTCCCGTTTCCCAGCATGCTATAAAGAACAAAGAACGACTCAGGCATTTGGTAAAACTCACCTTGAATCTCTGGGATATTCTGTTTTGCCTCATAAGCAGACATCTTAATCAGGGCTAACCATTGTCAGCTCTACAGGCTAGTTAACCTCCTGGCATGATTGCTGAGCTTCTGGGCATTGGGTGCCACTTCCACCAGTGTTTTTGACTGAAGTACAGAAATCCATACAATGGTTCTTTGGACATAGAGGCTACAATGATATTTTGATATGCAGCATCCTCCTGGCTGGTCTCATTCCTAGACAGCTCTTGAGAGCAACTTGCAGGATGTGTGTCCAGTCTCAGAATCACACAAACCCTCACCCCTCTTTATGAACCCAAATCCCATGCAGAAGCCTGAGTATTACCTTCCAAGGTCCCTCGTTCCCTCTCTTATATGTGTGGGAACTCAAGACATCCTGTCCAAGTTCAGTCAGTAGACTTTTGGGGGCTAACAGCCATACTTTCCTTCTCCTGCCTCAGTGAGCTGACTCTGAGGAAGACATGAGGAGGTGGAGCCAGTGCAAACACAGCCCTAAGTCTTAGGGTGGGAGGTGTGTGTGAGCAGGACTTTCAGGTCAGCCCAGACCTTCTCTTTCTACCCATCATGTTGTTTTTGACAGTTTCTGATAGCGATGTCAGCCCATGTATTGACAGCAAGAGACCCCATGTTTGGTTGGATATTATGACATCATCCCCTGGGACTTGTGGATGTCTAACCCTCTGGTTTTTGAAGTCATCTCTAACCTGACAATAGCTCCATTTAGCACTTTTTTCTACAGTGGTGCATTTTCCATAGAAACTGGAGTTTTGAATCTGCATTTTTTTCTCGTCTACTGGTAGTGTATAGTACTCTCTCTTAGGGCTGAGCATGGTGGACACAGGACCCTTCAGGTCCTATGATCCCAAGAACGAGCAACCACTATTGCCCAAGCCACTGCTGAGCCATCAACATTACAGTTAGACGCATCTGTTCAGTTCAGCATAGGACAGTTTCCATCCATTTGTCTAAATAAAATCCCATCATGAGCTAAACATCTGTGTTGTTACATCTGTAGTCCTGGGGCTCCCAGAGATCCTGGACTCCTTAGCAGTAAATAAGTAAGTTTTCTTTCCTGTGCTTTGAGCTCTGGGTTGCTAAGGGCTTCACAGGCAAGCAAAACCTGGCTAAGGGGGTCATCAGGTCCAGATGAGGATGTATATTCCTGGAGGGCATGGCACATGCAGAGGCGGGCTTTGTGTTCCATGTCAGGAGGTGTGGCCTGTAAGCCAATGGGTGGAGGTTCCCAAGTGGGAAGTTAGAGTGAGCTCCATCCTAAAGGTTTTCTAAGAGAGGGCCCAGAGAATATTAGACCAGAAAAGTAGGCTAGGTCCAACCACCAACCCCACAAGGCATTATGAAGGCTGAGATAGCACTAAGCCTGTGACCACCAACCCCACAGGGGTTATGAAGGCTGAGATAGCACTAATCCTGTGTCACCCAATCAATTTACTGCAGAAAATTCTGGGACAGAATGGGTAGTTTTGGGTGACAAAGGCAAGGTGAAGGAATAAGTCGTGTATCCTATAGTGGCAGCCGTGTGGGTCATCGTTCACCATTACACATGGGCATAGCGTTGATCTGGAAGCTTGGAACTATCTAGAGCTTCCCAAGTACTGATGAGGGAACTTTGATCTTACTCAGGAGATGGACAGGAAGCCACCTTGGGGGTATGGTGAATAATACCCGTGTGCCAACTGTCACTGGGTCCTGTCTGCCATCTGTAGGTCTTCAGAAGGACCTGAAGACTCTGGCAGATTCTTCATGGGCAAATTTAAAAAGCAAAATAGGGTTCTATGATCTCTGGCTGTGGGTGTCCCAGCCATGGTAGGGGTCCCAATCACATTTGCTCATGATACAGAGTCCCAATTCTGTCTCTGGTAAACTGTTCAACTTTGTGAGAATTGTAGGAATAGAGAATCACCAGATTTATGCATGTGAATAACCCAGATAATGATAAAATGATTTAACCATCAATGAGTCATAGGACAGTCTACTGCCTTTGGACAGAACCAGTCTATCAGACTCAGTTCTGCCGGACTTCCCCTCAAGTCTTGTTGGTATCCAGCTAAGGAACTAGGCTCCTGTCTGTCAGCTGATACATCTGGTTGTCATCTTACACCGCATACCAGCCTCTCAGTGGAGCCATGCCAACCAGGGTAGGCTGTCATCTCACAGATTTCGTGGGCACACAGGTTTCATTGTCTCTGGCATTTTACTTATAAATTTATGTCTAGGGAAATAGCTCAGTAGCAGGGAGACCAATTCTGCTCTGTTCCCTAAATAGACACTTACACCACATGAAACCATGAAATCTAAGCAATAATAAACACACAAAGCCTGCTGACCTCCTCCCACCCTGCAGCCTAGCCTCCATCTAAATTGTTATCTGCAGCCAAGATGGGTCAGCATGGAGGAGCCTGGCTAATGGAACTGAGAGAAAACTGCCTTGTTCAAATGCAGCATCCTTGAGCCTCCCATTACCTGCCAGTCACAGCTGCTACCTCCATCACAAAGGGAACAGAGCACGAAAATAAGACCCAGACAATGGGACGTGAAGAGAGGGGCAAATCCCACTCAGGCCTGGACGTCTGCTTGTGTGAGCTAATCCTGTGGCTGATCTGGCCTGCTCCTTCCCGGGGCCAGCTTTCTGATCCCGTGTCAATTACTATACAAAGCTGCCCTCCTCGAGGCAGATCCTTTTAAGTGTTTTAGTTTTTGTTCGGTATTTTATATCTGCTTCTAGCCCTTACTGCCAACATTTAGCCGATCCATGGATCAGGAAACGCACACGTACGTACGTGTGTGTGTGTGTGTGTGTGTGTGTGTGTGTGTGTGTGTGTTGAGCTGCTTGAGGCCCCTGGTATTCACTTGTGTCTGGGTAGTAGGACTCTATCTCTTTTAAGAAAGGTCATTTGTTCCCATAGACCTCTAGACAAGCAAACCCAGATGGGTCACCCACCTGTCAACCCCACGTGTTCCAGGCAGGCTGTGGCAGAGGTGGAGTGTGGGTGGGATCAGATGTACAGTGCCTCCGAGGTTAGAAGCCATCCAAGTGTAGCCTTCTGGTGAATACCTCTAGCTGCATTTTTTTTGAACAATGAAGATAGATTTAGATACTAAATATATCTGGTTCCACAGGGCAGGTGAGAATATGGTTAGTGGTGTTGTCATTCTGCCTGGTTGTCTAGGAACTAGCTATAGAGCTGGAATCTATCTGCCTGTCCTGTGGGGTTCCCTCATAAGGGTTCCCAATAAGTTGGATAGTCAGCCAGGACCTCCTCAGAGCAGAACTGCATGTTTGTTTGTTTGTTTGTTTGTTTGTTTTTAAATCTTGTCTCCCTTGTGACTGGGACATGGGAAAATGGGCGAAACTTTCCTTGGCACTTATCATCACAACCCTAGCTCTGCTGACCCACTCTGAGAAGCAAGCCCGATTCAAGCATGATGAACACTAAGATACTGGCAGAGCCCATGGGACCTTGTCATCCCTATGCTTTAAAAAAAAAATCTTTGATTTATAAGGTTGGGGTTGCTTTTAAATGCAAAATCTGTAATTTTTTAGATCATACTACACGTGAGACAGTATCTGAGGACCAACATCCAAGATCATCATCTGACCTCCACACATTACATACACATATACCCCACAGACATATATGCACCTGCACACAGGTGAACATACAAGCACACAAAGAATTCAGATACGTGCCTTTCACTGAAAACCCTTAAGCTACAGATCACTGTGGAATGAGGATATCGAGTGGGACACTTTGTGGGGAGGGGTGCTGCTGATCTCTTCGTGGTTCTTCTCAGAATAAACTGACGAGTGTGGTTTGGCTGTATGGACCAGTCAGCTGAGATGCCACACAGTCAGGCTGTGAGGTCTGCGTCATACACAGGCTGAAGGAAGTGAATTTTCTGAGTTCTTGCTCCATCCAGCACTTATAGATATATCCTCTGAGGTGGAACAGAGGTGAGGGAGCAGCCCGCAGCTGGAGCCAAAGCATGTTCTAAACAGGACAGAGGCTGCGTGTTCCTGCCCCAGAGCCCCTTTGCCCCAGAGTCAAGAGGAGAGTTGGTGATTTTCTGGTGGCTAGCAACTCAAGAAAGGCAACACTATAGCTGTCTTTGCTAAGTTGTTTGACGGTTTACAAATAGTGTCCTAAAAAACTATGGTTTTGGTCCATGACCCCTGTGTGTAGCCCAGTATATTTGATGCAATAGACTTCTGTTTATCAGCCTTAAGACACTAGAACAAAGTCCCAGAGTGATTTTTCATAGAAGCCTGTAAGGAGACCATGTCTACATCCAAGACTACCGCTGCGTGTGATCCTTTTCCCACAGTGGCAAAGGAGGTGACAGGCTGTGCCAGCATCATTGCTCTGAGGACCAAAGCTGCCGAAGTTATGGCTGTGAATCTTTTATTTTTCCCTCCGTGTTTCTGCACGTAGCCCAACTGGTGCCCAGCCTGGAATTCCAGGAAGCATGCTGGGTTCCTGGCTGAGCAGTAGAAGACTCTTCTAACCTGCCCTGTGTAGGACCATCTGCTTGGCTGTGCTATTAAAAGCCAGAGTCCACCTTCACAGAAGGCCTGGCTACAAGCTTCAAGGGCCGCACGTCCTCTGTTCAATGAGTCCTCCATCATTCACAGAGACTGATGGAATGAAAGTAGGAGGTTCTGTCTGATTCCCACTGGAAAGGAAACCAGAGTCTAGTCACAGAAGACCTTAAGGAAGTTGTGAGCTCAGAGAATGGGAAACAAAGCAGGGCCAGGAAGGCAGCACTTCAGAGCACAGGAAAGGGGCCACTGTGTTCCCAGTCTGTTCCCAATGCTCTCTCTACACATGCTTTATGCTGAAGGCAGTGGGTGCTACTGTGTGGGAACCCTTCCCTATCTAGGGACCCCTTGGCAGAAGGACTGAGGAATGAGTCTGTGAGAGGGCTGTGATGACTTCCCACCATTTCTCTATACCTTTCAAGATCTGACAGGGATAATTTATTCTTGGCTTCAGGACTCTCAGTGCCCAGAGCTGAGGATGGTGGGTTCTGGCCCATTAACATTCACTTTGTTGGTTACAGTTCTGATAATCTTTCTGGGCTATTACGAAATGTACAAACTGGACATGTTCATCTATAGGCCTTCATTCCCTCCCAGCCTGGCATGGAAGGCCCAGGCCATAGTGAATTACAAGCTAACCACCTGCTACCCCCTTTGCTCACCGTTACAGATATCTTCTCATTCACACCTTCAGTGGTTCTGTCTTCCTTCCTGATGCCTGCTGTGCCCTAGCAAAGCAAATACGGGTGTTTAAAATTCTAGAAACCAAAGGATGTCTACAAATCAGAGAAACGTGACAGATATGGGTGAGGCTATTGGGGGTAGGGGAGACTTGGGAGAAGCATGTCTGAAAAGAAGCCCTTGGTATTGGCCAAGCAGTGGGAAAGAGGTCTGTGAATGTTCAACAATTTTTCTTTATGCTGTCAAATTAATTTTTATTGAAATGGGACATTCTCACATATTAATTAAGGAGAATAGGTTATAACATAGCTATGTGTTGCAGCCAGCCTTGAATGTAGTTGACTTTGGTAGAATTAGAGATGATTTTTCTCCTTCTGCTTCTCAGTCTCTTCCATCTGTAGAGATTACTAAACATTTAAAATGCCCTATAACGATTATATTTTTAAAAAAAACTAATATTAATATACATGCTTATAGCTAATTCTGACCTTGTTTTATCGCTTGGACATTGAGGATTTTCAGAACAGAAATCCAAGGAGTGAGAATTGCATCAGGGCAGTCGGAGGAGGAAAGCTAATTTCCCTTCAAGCCATCATTGTGTCTTAGACTCCCCTAAGAGCTACCCCTTGGAAAAGAGGAGTGAAGAAGCTGAGGAAGGTAGTGTTCATCCCTGCTGAACCAAGAGAGTAGCAGGCAAGGGGGAAGTTTGCTGTGAGAGTGAGTGTGGACCCCACCAAGTCTCCACTCACAGCGGTCTGTGTCAACAGAGTGAGTGTGGACCCCACCAAGTCTCCACTCACAGCGGTCTGTGTCAACAGCACACAGTTCTATGTGGCTTTTACCTACACAGCACAAAAACACCTGCATTTGCTGTTTGTACGGGGTCCCTTTGTCTGTTTCTGCCATGATCTTTGATTTGGCCAAGTGGCTTTTGGACCTCATCAATCACATCAAGTCACTATACCATGAGGATTTTTACCCAGAAGCCCGAATGCATATTTCTGTTTTTGTGCCCTTGTCTTCCATAAGTAGAGGAATGTCCTGTGACATTTAAGTAGAGCTGACTCCTAGAACCCAAGGGGACCAAGATCCTTAGATACTAAAAGCCCTGGCACAAGACACTGCTGTTTGCATAGAAGCTACACGTCATCCTGTGTGCTCAGTTATACCAAATGCAATGCAAATGGTCTAATTCTGTATAGCTTATGGAATTATAAGAGGAAGTCTGTCTGTGTTCAATACAGATGAATTTAAGAACAGCTGTCCTTGGATGGACCCGGCATGCAGGTGCTGTGGTGTGGGACACCAGCCACATTTCCAGTGTTGTCTAAAGGAAGCAGACTGGCAGAAGAGAATGAAGGGTTGGTGTTGTCTTGAATAATGATATAAAGAAGGCTAAGAGTGGAGCTGGCTATGGTATGTCATTGGCCGAGCATGGCTGGATACCACTTGGTCAACCCTTGCTAGGCAGAGAGATGGGTCCCAGCTCCAAGTGCCTCTGGAAGGATGAAGCTTGGTGAATGAACCTCTGAAATTAGTAGATAAGGACATGACATAAGGATGATGACCTGGACAGGAGGTCTGTGAGGAACAGTGTCCTGACTCCTGGAAGAGAAGGCTGCTAGGTACAACAAAAGTACAGAATTCTATGTACATGGGATTTCCACACCTGGGCCGAATTGGCTGAGACTGTGGCAGTAAGACAGGCCTGTGCCAGGGATGCTGAAGCTGTAGCTGGATTGGCAGTATCCTGGAGTACAAGGAGACCCAGGGCTGCCTTTTCCAAAGCTCTCTTCCTCTTTCTCTTCCTTGATACCTGGTCTGGTTTGTAGGTCTTGGTTATATAATAGGCCCTTAAAATAAACTACCTACTTTTCTATTTAATAATACTCACGTTTAAAACCTTTTACAAATTATCGAAGAAAAAGAAATAACAGCATATATAAAACGAGTCCTCCAGTTGTATTAGAGACATGTCACCACACTGTACCATCCCCACTGCATGGCCTGACACCACCATGTCACTAAATTCTGTACCATCCCCACTGTGTGGCCTGACAATGCCTTTCTCAGGTTCATCTACCCATGGGAGTACTGGTGTAGACTCTTGTCATTAAGCCAACCCAGATGATAATTAGAATTTTCATTAATTCAGCAAATACCTGAAGGTTAGGAATGTTGGAAGCATAATTTAGTGACAAACACATTCTACTAAACAGCCCTGGAATCAGAAGTCCTCTCCCAGTCCACAGCCAGAGACCGCATCTGTTTGTATTGGGGTGTCATTCTTCTATGAGGCTATCTGGGGGACTCCATGGTAGGAATTCAGATGATGCTATCCCTGTCAGTGTCTGTAGGGGTGCTCCAACAGGTCAGGGCCAGTCTGGTCATCCTGTAGCCCATACCCTTCTTTTTACTCACTGTTCATCTTTTGCTCCTCTGTAGCCCCCACACATGAGTAATCTATACTTTTATGCACACCATGCTGGTTTTCACCCCACTGTGGTACATCCAAGCTTCCGTGCACCCAGCATTCCCACTCCACTTTCCCTTTATGTACAGTCCATGCTTTTTTTTGTCATCGGTGTGCGAGCGCACCTGGCCCGTGTGCTTCCGTGCTCCTATTCCTGTGCACACATGCTTGTGTGCACACCAGCACTTGCTGCTCTTGCAAAGGATGCAGGTTCGGTTCCCAACATCCTCATGGTAGCTCACGGCCACCTGTAACTCCAGTCCCAAAGGATCTAGTTATCTTTTTCTGACCTCTGCAGGTTCAGACACTCATGTGGTACACATACATACATGAAGGCAAGACACTTATGCACATTAAAAACATCCTTAGGCCTAAGGTACAGTATTCCATTTTTGTCTTATATTCCTAAAACGACACAATTGAGCAGAAACATCTAACATACCTAGTGGTACTGAGCAAGGCAGACTGTGGAAGGAAATACTGAGCTTAAGGCAAGGCACATTATTTTTCTGAAAGATGTTTCTAAGGCTAAGGTGCACTGCCCACGGTGCAGCTCATACCAAGTTCTCAGAATGAGCAGTGAATATGGATCTAGCAGGCTCCTGACTCTTACACAGGTACCTGTGGTCAAGGTCACAATGTGAGACAAAATGACCCTCACTTAATAAGAGTGCTGCAGAGTCGGGCATAAACCTAGAATGGCCAGCATGCTCACTGAATGCAGAGGACTGTTTATAAACAGTAATGCATGACCCTTCCTCTCCCTTTTGAATAATAGGGGGTGCAGGGACTATCTTACATACCACCAAGGTTTTATCTTTCCCTTTCTCCCCTTTGTCTTTTTCTCAACAAAGACCATGCATGAGTTCACCAACCACGCTTTACAAACTCTTTAAAGCTCACCCATGATCTTTCAGGAACGCTTGGCCGTGGTTTTCTACTCTTGACCTTCTAGTTTGGGGAAGGGGCAGCTTAGCAGAGTTTTGAGGAGCATTAGCAGAAATCTAGTGTTTTGTTTGTGACTGGACCCAAGCTGACATAAGGTAGCTCCGAAAATGAGACATCAGAGCTTGCTTCTAACAGCAGCCCATCTGAGCCTCTGAGCCACTGCTCTGTGTCTCAGGATATCCGTGCCCGCTCCAGTGCCTTTCCTCCGGATGCTGGTATGGTACTCCATCAGAGTCCCTAGCTACTATGCTAACGGTGAATATCATGCATTCCACTCTGGGCATTCACTCAGGGAGGGATGGTTCTAGGTTTTTATATATATATATATTCTTCACATTCTGCAAATGGCTCCCTACCTTGATCTTGGGGATGAAGAAAGTTATGAGAATCTTCAAATCCAAAGCTCACTCAGCCTTAAGAAACAGGTGTGCCATGACGACTCTCACTGTGAGCCATCCCACACCAACAGGATGGACTTAGAGACTCTGACACCAGGCCAAGAGCACAGACTGAAGTCCGTTTAGTCTCTGCACCTGTAGTAACCTACCACTGCACTAAGAACAAATAAAGAGGGAAGTATATGTGTGATTTGGGGGGGGGGGGGGCTACTTTATTACTTGTAGCCATACATTTTGGGCTTTTGTTGGGATCTTATATCTACCTCTCTTCAAACCCTATACCACCCTAATCCCTTCCAACCCCCCAACATTAGGTAAGAGGGCAAGAAGGTTAGAGGAGGAAAGGAAACATAGATCTCATTAGACCACTTCCTGCTGATTAGGGGTGTTGGGTTCCTTGGAGTAAGTTCAGGCTTCATCATTAGGATGTCCAATTTCCTCTTCTCATCCCTGTGCTCTGGGTCATTTGACAAATGACAGCAACAGGAACAAGCAGCAACAGAGAAGCAGCAGTGTCCTAGGAGTGCCTGGCCCCAGCTGCTCTCAGGACTCAGGCATCTATACCCTTTGAAAAGTTCCCAGAATCCCAAATGTCACACACTGGCAGAAACTATCCACAGCTGGCAAAACAAGGCCCCTGCTAGTGCACGAGGCAAATCGTAGTCACCTGCCATGAGGCAGCCTTTTGTCCCACACCTGGGATTAAAACAAAAACATTCACACAACATAACAGGGTTTTAAATTCTCACCACATTTCCCCATTTTGGTCCAGTAAATGACTTTTCCCTTTAACATCCATGAACTACATACAGTAAGAACAATTATGAGAGCTATCAGGTAAGAATTATATGTACAATGTCCAGTCCATTTGTGTTTGGCAACCTTGGAGAAAGCGCTCCACTATCCTATCTTGGTGAGTCCAAAGTTTTGTACCAAAATCACTTTGTTATATAACTTGCATTTATAAACCTAAAACCATCTTTTTAGAGCCTAAATCATTTTTTTTAGATCACATAAAACTTAAGCTTTTATGTCTTTAATCTTTGATTAGGAAAATTGTTACGACTGTAATTGTCTAGTCTTCAACCGAATTAGAGATTTGAGAAGGGTAAATATTACCTGAGTAAACAGGAAGTGCAGAGCAAGCAGCTTCCAAATGTAAAGACATGACAGAGCCTGAAGGCTGCCCGGACAATCATCCAAGGTCCTTCTGTATCGGTTGGACATCCAGTCTTCGGCCAACAGGCCCAGAATATCTGACAGAGTTTTCTGCGAAGATGAAAATTTAAAGGTCTGTCCTACCTTGTCTCTGCAAAGTAGGTCAGTCTACTTCCCAATGTCCTGCGTGTCCACAGTTTGCACAGCAAGCTGTCAGAAGTTGAGGCAAGGGCAGTTTTTTGCTCAGTGGCCATTGTTGCCCCATTTGAAGCAAACTCCAGGGGGAGCACCTGCAGTGCCTATCCTCCTCTTCCGGGGAAATGTGGGAGTGCTGCAGGGGTCTACCATGTCTCTGTCAGAAAAGCCCTTTATTATTTAAACATCTTAAATGCCAGATCTCGGAAGTATCTGAGGATCACCTATCTATCTAAAGTATATCTGAAAAGACGAACATTGTATCTATCTATTTACTTTTTGCTTCTTTGAAAACATATACAAGAAGCCAAAACTTATTTCTAAAATTAACTAAAGTAGTACCTGACTATAAGTAAGATTTTTAGGTGACTAACTACTAACTTGCTTTTCTTAATTACCCTAAATAGTTTACGCGTGTACCTTTTAAGGACTAGCTAGGCCTTCACATTACTTTTTTAAATGAGTTGCATTCATGTTATATCTGCATAGACCTTGAATAAGAGTTGAAACATATATAGTATGTAGTAGTAAATATAATCTCAAATTTCTATCAATATCCAGTAATCCATACTAATGTGAAATATTTGAGACTGTTGCTTTCTTAGTCTAAAAGGAAACACAATAATCATCCTTTTATACCTTCATTCCTATATTCCTATATTTCCCCATTTTTTCTTTTATTCCATTTCCCCCTCCTACCCCCTAAACACTAGATAGGAGAGAACGGGAAGAAAGAGAGAGAAAGAGAGAGAAAGAGAGAGAGAGAGAGAGAGAGAGAGAGAGAAACTCTAACCTTCTTTGTTTCATCTTTGACCAATGACAACACCCCCCCCATACAACCACAAACATCCATAACCCATTGAACAACCAAAAGTCATCCACCCCCATATTGGGAATGGGGGCCATCATATTCTTAAAATTGTAACTTGCTGTCTGGGGTGAAAGCATTCTATGGGGGACCCCAAGAAACTTGGGCTATGGGTCAAGTCCTGGTAGAGTTAGTTGTATCATTTGCTGTCTAGTCTCTGTGGAATAGGAAAGTGCAGGGCTTAACTGAAATCTTGGCTAGAACCATCTGTGAGGCTGGACCATCTGATGTAACCCATTTGAAGCTGTCCTGGATGTAGATTTTTGAGGAAACAGCAACTGAGGCAGTCTGTGAGTCTGCATCACCTGAGCTGCTTGCTTTGTCTTCATTGGTGTCTGGTCTTTTTGCTCTGAAAACACACGTACTTCTAAAGATAACAATGTCAGGACATTTCTACATTAACATATATATGTATGGAATGTGCAGTGTGCACAATTTAGTTAATCATGATGAGTAGGTGAAAGGCATCTGTCAACTTTATAAGTCAGCTTGGACTGTATAACCAACCTGCAATATAAATCTCCATCCATGCTAGAGGAGAGGATGGCATGCAATGAAATCATGAGGACCAGGTAGCCAGAAAGATTCATTGGCTATGAAGACACATTATCAATGAACCTAATGCTTTTTGGATCAATAGTTAACCTAGTGACTCCCGGTTGCTCTTGTTTGCAAAAGTTCATACCTTTTGATGTGTAGTCTTAGGTTTGAGCCCCAGAGCTGCATCCTGACATCAAGAGATTATTTTGTATGTCCCTCCTGGACATGAACTCATTACTGCAATGACCCATCCCCTTCTGCCACAGTGTCTGCAAACCCTGGTAAGCTTAGGAGTCCTTTTGGAGAACTTTTTGTAACCAGAAACAGCTTGTTCACTTCTCTCACAGAAAGTACCATCTTTTGCATAGTTACCAAACAGGACATTTTGAGACTTGTAGCAGCTTGCTCATAACTTCTTTGTAAATGGCTGAATTCACAATTAAAGCATCAGGTACTTTGATGTCTGAGATCTCTAGCTATAGCTTGTCCTATGATATTGGTGAGAGCCAACGTCAGTCATGTCCACTCATCCGTCAGTTATTCCCTCATTCATCAGCAGTCGGTGCCTTTAACGGTCTAATAACTCTTTTGCATTTGGTGATCGAATTCTCAAATGCCAAGGTCTCTATCAACACCTGTCTGGCATCAGGGTCTGATATGGCTTTGTTTACAGCTGAAACCAATCTTTGCAAGAAATCTGTGAAGGGTTCCTCAGGCAGGGTCTTGTACAAACCTAATGAATAAAGGGATTTTCCCCCCAGGCTCCTCAGTGTTGTCCTTAGCTCTTTTCCCCAAAGCCAACAAGTGACATTGTTCTATAAGGGTATCATCAAATATAATCTGTCCTCGTAGGTCAGAATTCTGACCTTAACCTAGCAAGAGTTCTCTGACAATATTTGTCCCCCTTCTTCTATTTTGTTGTTTAATATCCGAGGCTTCCCTGAAGTCTCTACTTCATATATAGGTCTGATTCTTCAGAATCCATATAGACATGAGACACCAGACTGCAACCACAGAGGCAGTAGACACCCTTCCAGAGGGAACTTCGCCATTGACCTTGAGTGAGTAGAGCTGTTTCCAAGGGGATGCTATGTATGAACACCAAAGATAGTTACCATGCTAGTATCAAACTCCAGTAGAGCCAGATCTTTCCATTTTAAAATGACAAACAAAACTGCAGACATCTTATAAGACTTTTAATCTTCAACTATCAAAAATAATTTCAAAACACCTTTAAAGCCTATTTTAACCTAGTAATAATTGTGAGATTTAAATTATCGTAACTTTTTTTTAAACGTGATTCCTTATCTAGACTAGCTTCTGAGAAGCTCTTTCTTTCCTGTCTCTGAACTCACAGACACTTCACTAATATGTGTACTCATCATTTGACAAACATGTTTCTCCTTTATTTTTTCTGTACATGTGTGCATGCTGCGAGTGTGTAACTGCTGACCGGCTCACAAGCCAGTGAGTGACACTCCCAGGCAGGTGGTTCTGGCTACTACAAGAAAGCAGGCTGAGCAAGCCATTCATAGCAAGGCTGTAAGAAGCATTTGTCTATGGCCTCTGCTTCAGTTCCTGCCCTCCAAGCTCCTGCCTTGTGGTCCTACCCAGTCTTCCCTCAGAAGCAGAGTGTAGCCTGAGAGTTTTAAGATGAAACAAACCGTTTTCTCTCCAAGCTGCTCTTGGTCATGGTGTTTTGTTGCCGAGGTAGACATCCTAAGTCAGATAAGAGTATTAAGTGTTTGTCTATAATGGCCTTCCAGCCAGTTAAGAATGACTCATCTCCCAGACGCAGGGACAGAGATCTGAAGTTGCATTTCCTAGTTTTATAAGCACTTATGAGGCACCGGTTCATCCTCATTGACCTCTAGCTGTCCTTTTATCTTACTAGCTACCTAGCAGGAGCAGAGGCTGGAGCTGTGCAAACATCCTGCCTCATCCTTCTGGCATCCCCACCTATAGTGAGGTGCTGCCTGTCTCTCTCAAGGCAAAAGGACCAGACCATGGCTATCCCCCATGTCTCTCCAGAGGTTCTAGAAAGTCCCCTTTGATCTCATCAGATAGGAAAGCCAACCTTGCCTAATTATCATGGCCCTTTCTTCTTTAACAAGCTTATTCACATTGAGCCTCACTTTTCAGAATGTACAAGCATTCATTCACAAATACACTTCCCTATAATTTTATAGAAAAGGAAAGTCCTTCCTGAGGCACTACCCTGCCCTTTGCTGTGGTGTTTGTTAACAGTATTAATCCAATTTAAATGAAAATTATCCTTTATATTGCTTCCCAAATATACACATTTTTCTCTTTAAAATGGGAAGGTTATTCCCGAATGCTATGTTTTTCTTTGCTGCAAGGACCAAGGGGGCTGTTTTAATACAGATTAGTGGAAGTGCAAGGCAGAGCGCTGTAGGTGGTGGAACCAGTTATCATTTGTGTGATTAGTTTCACCTTGTAGCTGTGTCTCTGAAAATGCAATTAACAGTTTCATATTGAGTGCAGCTCGCTTTTATTCCTGCTGCGTGGGGTGCAGCATTTACATCATAAAAAAACCTAATTGGTAAACACAGTCTTGCCAGCTCCGATGGACCCACCCAGTTCTTCTCAGTTAATTGGCTCAGTTTCAACACACACACACACACACACACACACACACACACACACACCACTGGATGGCATTTCAAAGGGTGCTATGGATTAGAGAGCTGGCAAGCACTTGTGCTCCACAAACTGACTCCAAGGAAACTCGGAAAAAAATATTTTAAATTAATGCTGATTGCAGCAATGTGCTAATGTGCTTGTCCAATTGTTGCCATGGAAACAATTTCATCTGCTAGTGTGTGTGTGTGTGTGTGTGTGTGTGTGTGTGTGTGTGTGTGACTCTCTAATGACCTTCACAGAGGAAGTCAGGCCTGTGTTCTCTTAGTGCTTATCAAGCAGTAGCAGAGTCCTCAGTGTCCTACCTGCATCCACAGCTCAGCCTCCCCACTCCCAAATCTCTCCAGTGTGTCCACCAGTTCCACCTGTGGACAGTTCAAATGCATTAGCCCTGCCCCATAAAATGCCTGTTCAGGAAGAATGGAGATAACCTATCACTGGGTTGTGATATTAGCACAGATTTTCTTCCCTGGAAAGTTGGGTGCTGATACAGAGTGTTAGGAAGAAAAAAAAAAGAAAAAAAGAACAGAGCAGAAAGCATCATGAAGTAGGTCTCAGTCCTGTTGGCTTTCCCGTCTATGCACAGAGGGTGAGCCGAGGATGCACTCTCAAGAGCATGTGATAACATCCTTCATCTTCACATTTGCCTCTGTCCCTGAGGTGAGGGTGACTGAACCCTCTAGTAACACGACTGAGGCTGCTTAGCCAAACACAAATGACCGTGTCCAAGTAAAGCATTCTGATCACCACAAACTCCATCTTTTAACATGGTGATGGTGTCAAGTTTTTGTAGCAACAGAACCAAGAAACTCATAAATTGTTATTTTTCAAATAAGTTGGAGGAAACTTCAGATAAGATCGGTTCAGGAAGGTAAGAATATCTCAGCTCATCAGATTTTATCTGATGATATTCTTAGCCTTCACTTGCTGGAAGCTAGGGTCCTTGTACATTCCAAAAGACTTCCCTCATTCTCACGAGAGCATAATACATACACTGCTAGTTACTTTTCTATTGGTATGATCTTACACTATGAACTGCGACACTTATAGGAGGAAGGGCTTATTTGGAACTTATGTCAGCCAATAGTAGAAGGAGAGAGTCCATGTGAACAGCAGTTCATACAAGCTACCACTCATGCAGAGGAGGCCAATCTATTAAGGGAGCTAAAGATAGCCCAAGATAAATTATAATTGGGCTTTAGACCAGCAACATTCCAAATCTCTCTGCAATTGTTAAACATTTGAATCACTCAATCAGCCTTTCACAAGGGTCACAGATAGAAAAAGCAAAAACAAAGACAAACAAACAAAAACAAATTCAGTTTGGTCACATGGTCACCTCTCCCAAAGAGGAAACTATTTTCCATCATCCCTTACGTTAGGCTTGCCCATCAGGCTAAAGCCAGTGAGCTCTGGCGGGTGTGCTGTGCCCTTTTCTTTGCTTCACTTCCTTCTTCCCGCCTCCAGAATGTGTATCGTTGGCTGGTGTTGTAACTATGTTGCATCGGAAACTGAAGTCCTCCTTTTGGTTCTTGGTCTCATCAACAAAATACTTTGTAAACACCTTGAGCATATATACAAACAAACCACAGTAATGGATTTAGCAGATTACACACACACACACACACACACACACACACACACACACGCACTAAAAGAGGAGGTCATCAATTTTAGATGGAGTTGGGGAGAATGGGGAAGGGCCAGGATGATGTGAATACTGTACACAGGTAGGACATTCTCAAAAATTGCATTTTGAAAAATAAATTTGGAAAGAAGGTCAAAAGGAAGTTTAGGAAGAATTCCATTAGAATTTAAGAGAAAGATGTGTCAGGAAGGCTGTAAATTTTGGGATCTGCCAGAAAGCGAAAGTAAGAAAGCCATGACCTTTGACATAGGCCAGAGCAGTGAGGAGATTCAGAACAATGAAAAATCCCAGAGTTGCAGGGAAACTGTGTTTTTCTTTTGGCTACTATGTTAAAAGGGGGTAAAGAGAAAAGCAAAAGTTGCATTTTGCAGGCAAACCACATGGCACAGGCTCCAGAGTTCTGCCTTGCTGTCCATAGTGATGGACGTGTCTGCTTCTAGGAGGGCTTGAGGGAAGAAACAGGACTTTGTCTCCCATCTCCTTAGTTAGGGGGATCTGCCTTCCAGAGGGATGGTTCCTTGGCCAGGTGGCTGGTAGGCCGGGTTGGAGTTGACTCTTTTAGGTTTTAGCGGCTTAGATGTTATATATCCCTACCCAAGGCCAGAGATGGAACTTAGATTCCTCTTTTGACCAAGAGGAAGTAGATGTACTTTAACAGGCCTCCACAAAGCATAGATACCTTCACCTTTTTTTAAAGATGATATTTAAATTATAAGGAACTGCAAAGTTGCTGCTTATATATCTAGTGTTACCAGGAAATTGAGGGGGGGGGGGGACGGTGCTAAAACTCCAGTAGCCTGTTACCTTAACAGCTACATCAAGGCTCGATCCATGAAGAGACCAGATCTGAGATGCTACCCATGCCTGCTCTGATGCTCCAGCTATCCTTTAGATCTTTCTACCCCCCACCCCCACCCCCTTTGCAGCAGAACCCAGCAAACAACAGAAGTGGGGCTGGGTATGACCAATGGTCAAAATCTGACAGTGTTTTTTCATCTTCTTTGTGTCTTATTCAAGGACTTGAAATAAAATATCACACAGATTGCAACTTCATTTAAAGCAAAGTGAAACCAACAGGCAGATACACTGTCAAGAATGTTAGCAGGGGGTGTAGATGATGGTCCAGCAGCTGAGAGCACATACAACTTTTGTGAAAGACCCTTGGTTTGATTCCACCAACCCACAGTAGGTGGCTTATAACTGCTTCTGACTCCAGTTCCAGAGGATTCTGTACTCTTTCATCTGGCTCCCATGAGCGCTCATATGGTGTACATAAACTAATACAGGCACACACATTTACACATAAGTAAAGATAATGTCTTTAAAAAAAAAATTTTCAAAGGCTGAGAGCTGGCTATGGTTCAGGGCTTCCTCTTATGACATTCAAGAGGGGGAGGTGTTTGGTTGCTAAGGGCCATAGTTTGGGTGGTTCTCTCTTTGAGCACTTAATCATAATCACCCCTATTTATGAATAGGCATAAGATGACAAATAGAGCTCGGTTCCCTAAATATGCTCTTTGAGAACACATTATACCTTTTGCATATGCACCCCAAACTAGATGTGATGGTTGTATATGCTTGTCCCAGGGAGTGGCCCTATTGAGAGGTATGGCCTTGTTGGAGTAGGTGTGTCATTGTGAGCACGGGCTTTAAACCTTCACCCTAGCTCCCTGGAAGTCAGTCTTTCAGTAGTAGCCTTCACGTGAAGATGTAGAACCCTCAGCTCCTCCTGTGCTATGTCTGCCTGGACACTGCCATGTTCCCACCTTGATGACACTGGACTGAACCTCTGAACCTGTAAGCCAGCCCCAATTAAATGTTGTCCTTTATAAGACTTGCCTTGGTCACGGCGTCTGTTCACAGCAGTGAAACCTTAACTAAGACACTAGATCAGGTCAGATTGTTCTTCTTGTTTTCATTCCCAGATATAAATGGAGCACAACTGAATATAAAATGTGTAAGTTCGCCATTAAGGAAAGATGAACTCTATCCCATATTCTGGAATGCTTTTGAAGCTCCATGCAGGTGGATAGGTATATATTTTGATAGGAATAGATAAACAGTATGTGCAAAAAAAATAAAAGATGAATCTCAGGTTGCTATGTGCATTATTAAGAGGAATGTATACAAATCCCAAATCAAATGGAATCCCAGGTTGCCAAATTACAACCTAAGCATGTCTGCCTCCTTAGAATTTGTAGCTCAGCAACTTAGCCCACGTACTCACTGCTCAGCCGGATGTCCCATTCCACAACAATCAGGAGGAATGCCCACTAATGCTCAGCTCAGCCTAGATTTGAATAGCTGGCCATCAGGGTAGATCAGGAGAAGCATGGGGATTATAGAATGATCTGGCATAGTTAGGAGGAGAGTGAGAGATACCTAGAATGTGTGGAAGCCATTACCATGGATGCAGCAGGCAGCTCTCCTGATACAGACTTTAAAATCCAGATGCTCCGTTGATAAGAACTCAGAGTGTTTTCTACCAGCTCATTGATAAATATTTTCTTCATTCCTGTGTCCACTCAATCAGTAAATATGTAAACAAATTAACCAGTTATCTTTAAGACTCATGCCCTTATCATAGCAAGTGCTGTCTATTATAATTTTGATTCACTGATATTTGTAAGCTACACATGACATACTTCTATTATACGTAAAGTGTAATATTTTAAGTATAATGAGGCTATTCACTTCCTGTAGTCCTTACCAATAAGCTGCCTTGTGTTTGCACACCTTGGAAAATAGCTGGCTAGCAGAGAACTTGGGTTAGAGGTGAGCCACCATAGTGATGAGCATGCTATGCCTCAGAGATGTTGTCACCTGGACAAATACATACTTACCATGGAGGGAATTTTCAATCCCAGTGAGGCCAGTTTATAACACTTTTGAAGTATGAGGATTCACCGGCTGCCACAATGTGAGGTTTTGTTGCCCTGGATGAATGAGAATTTTTGCTCCATCTGTAAGAGCCAATCACTGTGGAGGCTCTGGAGTGTTGATAAAAGCCAAACAAATACTGTAAAAGGAGAAACTCTCTAACAATTTCAGAAAAGACTTGGGTTTTTTAGGGTCAACTGTAAAATGTTTATGTTCCTTGGCCTTTCAGGTCAGGATGCCTTAGTTTTGCATCTAATATGGGTATCACCAGTCATTCAGTTTGGAAAGTGTATTCCCTATGACTTCCAGACTAGGCACCTTACCCACATTGGGCAACCAAAAGGGTTTCTGCTATAGCCTCAGGTCTATAGGACTCCTCCCCCCCCCACCCGTAACTCTCTACTTGACAGCACCTACATGTATACCATTTTGTCTCCTGAACTTATTTTGCATTTTATTTATATGTGAATATAAATAAGTCATAGGGAGATCCAACTAAAGGCAAGAATCTGAACTTTGCGCACTTTTTTGGATATTTTATTTATTTACAATACAGATGTCATCCCCTTTCTCCATTTCCCCTCCCTAGAACCCCTTATTTCACCCCCCTCCTCCTTTATGCTTTTATACCATTTTAATAACTTGCATGTATTAAGGTCAATTCTAGGTTGAGGGTCTAGCAATACAATAGATGCAAATAGTCAAGGAACAAGCAAGACAATAAACACAAATAGTCAAAGAACAAGCAAGGCAATAAATAAAATTCCATAAACACTCTCATGATCACTGTTTCTAAGGGCTTATCAGGATGACCAAAATATCTGAGCCTACTTCCCTGTCCTAGCCCAAGGTCATTTTCATGTCTGAAGCCTACTTCCTTGTTCTAGGCTAAAATTTAGATTCCTGTCTGAAATTACTTTTTTGTTCTAGCCTAAGATTTAGATTCCTCCCTGAAATTACTTCTTTGTTCTAGCCTACTTCCTTGTCCAATGTCATATTCTTCCCAAGCAGCCCCAAAGGCTCTCCTCCTCTCCTCCTTTTTTATTTCATTAACAAGACTGAGCCTGTCTTAGGTCTTTCTGACAAGAATGCCTTCCTTACCCGTCATGGAATATGCATTATCAAAAGCAATGCACTTTTGTCTTAGGTTCTGTACTGCCCTTCAGCAAGAACTCTGAGCAGCTGGATGGACATGCTTCAAGTAACCCCCAAGCCAGTTCCTCAGATGAGAAAGGGATCTGAGTGGTACCAAACACATACTTTGATACTTGATGTGTAAACATAATGAGCATTTCTGCAATATGCTAAAGATGGGGGTATCAAATCCCCTTCCATAAATACAGAAATGGGAACCGAAATAAGGATTTTAAAGATAAAATGTGATAAAGGATGAACTTTTTAAACACACCGAAAAAAACAACTCATGTCATTGGGATGTGGTTCAATGACCAAGCATTGGTAACCCACCAAAAAGTCTTCAGAGACTCAGATGAGGAATGTTGTTATTTATAAAAATGAATAGGTTGCAAAGTTTTAAAATTCTGTGTTGTTTATATTCACATATGAGGTTAAATAAAATGCAAAAGAAGCTCAGTAAATATAATGGTATTCATGCGGGTGTTGTCAAGTAGGGAGTGATGGGTGTCCTGTGGACCTGAGTTTACAGCAGAGATCCTTTCTATCAGGGTGCTGTATATGATCCCTCAGCATTGAGGTGCATATTAAGGGGAGTCTTAGAGGTACATGGGACTTGGGACACTCTTTTTACGACCTCAGTATGACTCCTAAGAGACTGAGATCTGGACACATTGCCCAGCCCTCTCTTCCTTCCTGCTTCTACTTGTAAATCCTAGCCCACCTCAGCGAGCACTGTGTTGCCCTGAGACCATGGCTATGGCTGTTTCCTTGGCTATGGCCCCTTTCTGTGATATTATAAAAACCTGACTGACCTCAAGTTGGTTTGGATTCTACAAAGTTTGTTTTTGTGTAGGCACACAAGACCTCCTGAGCTTGTGCATTCTTTTAACCTATGCATGTGTCTTCAGAGATGCTTTAGGAGAGCAGGCAGAGGTTTGTCTCAGAGTTGAATCACCAGGAACTGCCTTACATATAGCTCCCACGAGTCCTCATTTCCCCAGAAGTGCATTAATCTTTGGGAAGAGAAAGGCTGGTGGGAATGCAGCTTTCTTTGTCTCATGTAAATATTTGTATAAGGCTTGGCTTGTATGGATGGGGCACTTGGAAGCCAGAGATTGGCATTTGTGTATCTTAATTGGTCAATATATATATATAATAAAGAATATCATTCAGGTGCGTGTGTGTGTGTGTGTGTGTGTGTGTTAAAGGAGAGGAGGCTGAACTCAGGTACATGCTAATGAACCCACCCCACCCATGCACAATCTTTAGCTGCTCCTGGCAGCAGGCTCGGGGGATGATAGAAATGACACCTGCACCATCATTTCAGCTCTTGCTTTTCCAGAACAGTTCCTCCATTGTCATCAATTCTGCAGGGTGAGCTGCATCCACTGCCCTTACGACTGGGTACACAGGACGTTTCTAACCTCTCCCCTCACGACCACTGAACTGTAGTTAGGATGTGGCTCCACAGCAGAGCATTTACCTAGTGCGTCGAAGGCTTGAGTTTATGCTCCAGTGCTACGAAAATAGAAACAGATAAATAAAGTGTGAATAAAGACTAAAATATAACCGGGGAGCTTTTTACAGAAAGAGTTCCAAGCCTGTGGGTTTCAGAGCACCGAGAGCTCTGGATTTCCTCCTGAGTGAACAAATGAAGGGGTAACTGTACTGTCCCACACTTCTAAGCCTGCTGCCAGGACCAGTTGGAGGTTATGTGTGTGTAGGATGGTTTTATGGCTACTAGCCTAAGGAAAAAAAATTTTTTAATGTGGAGAGTGATAGATGATACCCAATGTCAATCTCTGGCTTCTGAATGCACTCACACACTCAGGCATGTACTTGAACACACACATAAACATAGGTGCACACATGCACGCATGTGCGCACACACACAGTTACATGTATGCATGCACAAACTCGGGTGCATACACAAACACACTTGCATACACACAAACCATACCCATAAACTATAAATAATATAAATGTAATAATAGAGGAAAGGCAAGAGGCTATATTCTCGCTATATCCATGCTGTGGCCATGCAGGGAAGGCCTGTGAACACAATGAAAGGACTGCTTATTCACTAAAGTGAGGCTCCTTATGAAGCCCAGCAGCGTAACCACTTGAAGCTTTTTCTGTCTGTCCTGATTAGCACAGAGATTCATGACAATGCCATAGGTGGGTGAGGTAAACAGCAGAGCTCATCCCCCTGCAGTTAAGAGGTGAATCTGAGAGAAGCGCATGCTCTGTGGGGCTTCCCAAGGCCTCTATCCCCAGCAACACATGGCGAGTATCTTTTTTCTGTATCCTCACATTTTCATGGTGTCTTTCTCTTCCCTAATATGTCTGGATATCATGATGCCAACTGTCCTGGTATATTAGGAACATCTCAAAGACCAAACTGTGGTTCAGTTGCCACCTCAAAGCCTTTATTTCCAAGTACAATATCCCAAGGGAATCTAAGATTTTGAGCCCAATCATTGTGCACATATCCTCAGAGACACTTTCACGTAGCTGTAGGCTTTGCTCAGATGCATCTCCCTGGAAGCCACCTCGCATACAGACCTCTTGTCCAGGTAAGTACCAAGGCTGCCTTCTCAGCTGTCAGAGACTCAAGCACCGAAGCTGTCATCTTAGCTGCTTATTTTTCTAGCACAGTTACCCTACCCGTAAGCCTTCGCATGCTGTGTAAGGTCCCTGGTGTCTTGTTACAAATGTGATTGAAAAATATGGTTTCTATTCTGTCCCCCCATCCCAAGCTTGAGCTGCAACCTGGCTTCACTGCAGCATGCTTGCCTAACATGCCAAATGGATTTAATCTGCACTGACATCAAAGTATAGACAGACAGATGACAGACAGACAGACAGACAGACAGACAGACAGACACAGGTATCTAGATGATAGAGATATGATAGATTCATAATAGAGATTGATTAGGTATAGAAAAATAGATGTATAGATAGATTGATTGATTGATTGATTGATATGGTATGATATGAAATTTTAGTGTAAATCAAGAATAAAATCTATGAGCCTTTTACAGGGAGATCCCTATCATGTGAAGTTCCTAGGCCTACCCATCAAAGCATCTGCATTTTCCTGTCCTGTCCTCAGCTGAGCTTCCTCCCAAATGGCTGACTTAGTTAATGAAGTAATGACTGTACCAATGACTGTACCCTGTGCCAAGCTTGCTGCCCCTGCTCAGGGAGGGACTATGCAGGCGTGGCATGGTTTCATTGGCTCTAACCTGAGCTGACCTCTTTGGCAGACACATGCTGCCTCCTGGCTGGGGGTGGGGGGAGGTGGGGTTCAAGTCTCATGGAAGGAGCATTTGACAGTAAAGCTTAGCTTCCACTTCAGTAGAGCCAGCCAGCACCGGCTGTGGGGCGGCACTTTTCCCCTGCAGTGACTCTGAAAGTGGCAAGATTGAAAAATGTTTCTTGTGCAGAGTTTGTAACCATTAGCTAAATCACTCAGGTCCATCTTTGCAGATATGTCTGGCTTATGATCTGAAGAGGGTTTTCAGGAGCCAATGTGTGTGCATTTGTATTGTGGTGACCTCAGACATGACAAGACGACCTCATGACAAGGGCATCACCTCAGCATACAGCCATGAGCACCAGGCCAGCATCCTTTCTGAAAGGCCCATGGCCACTACTTCCTAACAAGTTGCACACGAATATATAATCGGCTTCTACAGATCTCATCACCGAAGTGCACACAGCCTTCCATATGTTCCAAATTTGTGTAGGGATTGAAAATCTTTAGAAGAACAAAATCACTACTGCATAGAATAAATAGCTGTTTCTTCTCTTGCTGTTTCCTAATCCACACTGTGTGACAGACACTGGCCTGGCCTTCCTGTATCAGGTATGAGATTTATCCACAGGGTTTTAAAGAACCCAGACAGCTATATTGGGTTATACACAGGCACTGTGTCTCTGTGAAATGATCTTAGGGGTTCAATATCCTGGGATCCTGGACCTACCATGGTTACCGAGGATGTGGTTATAGTCTTAGCACTGATTGGGAAACGGAGGTAGAATCAGCAAATTCAAGATCAGAGGTACTGTTAAGAGTATTGCATCTCCCAGCTATAACATCCATACATCTCCCTACAGAGCCAACACTTCAACTGCATTGTGAAACATACCTTTACCTTGTTCTTGTTTCTGAGGCTGTAGGGGTCCCCATGGACTCCTGGAGGCTTACAATGCTCACAGGACTACTGTGTGAAAAGCTTCTAGTCAGCTGCCTTTACTACTCTGGGTTCAGGCTCTGGGTTTTGTGGCTATGGGAGAATCCACAACTTTGTGGAATTTCCGGGATTCAGATTTTTCATGCACAGACACAGATACTAAAAGCCATTTCTTAGGGTTGTTGTGAACAAGCGTGAACTGTGATTCTCACTATAAAGCACATGGCTATACCCACTATCACTGTCTGCAGTATTCCTACCTCTAACCCTGAGACCATCAGTCATGTTGTCTGGTGAAGACCAGTTCCTTAGCATAGGGTTCCTTCTAGTTACAGAGCAGAGAAGAGTTACAATAGAAAGGCATTAGTGTTCATGTGACATGTGTCTCAGGGTCTGTCAGACACTCTGTTAGTCTGCTTTGATGTGCTATGCCTTGAGACCCTCCTTTTTGTGGGGGATGGCTGAATCCAGCCTTGAAACCCAATCTCCTTCCACGTTTGTTATTATTTTTGAAGCAATAATGTTAACCTTTTGTTTTAATTCCCTGGTTATTCCCCTGGCTGCAGCCAGAGATTTTTATCCTTTGGCAAAAGAAAGCAGTTTTATTAGTGAGGCAAGCAGTTAATTAAAAAGAAAAATCAAAGGCTGGATGGAGTTTGTTGGGAAAGCAACTGAAATCAAACACAGTGTGTCAGCCAGTCTTCAACCCCTTCCACCCCTGGCTCAGCAGATGGCGTGACTACAGTGGCATCTCAGGGATGTGTGATCACACTGGTGAGCTTTTCCTTCATCCACAGAGCTCAGGAACTCAATCTCTAGACTATGGACTCAGATATGGACTGAGTGGGTGTGACTCACCAGTCATTCACCCAGCAGCTTCGTCCCCTGCTTCCTTGACACATCCATGTGTCCAAAGCCCATATGGGAATAACCATCACTGTACATGTGGGAAAGAATGAGAAATGGGGACACAGGATCTACAATTGTGTGTATAAATGGAGTCTGACCCCAGGAAGAATCTTGGCAAGGCATGTTTAGCCACCAATGACCAATGTCACCAGGAGGCAGGTTGTGAAATGTTTTATCTGTTGGCTCGAGGATGGGTGGGGGTGGATAGGTGACCAGGAATAGCTGCTGACCTCAGCAAAGCAAGAGGGCTGTGTGGTGGTGACACTGTTTGTCTCCCTCCTGTCACATGGGCATGAGAACCCCGTGGGGGTCATCAGAAGATGCTGTGAAGGAAGAGCACCTGATGGAAAGACAGGCACTTGTGGTATGTGGAGATGTAGCCACTGTTGGGTCTCAGCCTGGCTGTCTGTGCCTAGAGATCATGGTGGCTATAGCTCACTATCCTCCATGGAATCCAGGTCATCTGTAACCCAAGTCAGGCTGAGACTGACCTGGATACTCAGTTACTACGAGAACCTAGATTGTCTACCTTGATCCCAACCCTCTCTGGAGGGAAGCACATGGTCTCAGAATTCAAAGTAGACTTAATTTAATAATCACATACACTAAACTCAAACTTTAGACTGGTATGCTAATTCAGTGTCGAGGCTCATACTTACACATTATCTAGGTTAAATGCCCTCATGAGTTTACTGTACAGAGAGATGAACGTTACTGTTTTCTTGCAAGATGGATGGCCCAGATGCCCAAGTCCCATAGTCTCAGGAGCCTGACAGCAGAGCCTGCATATAGCCTGGTCACTCCGCGGGCTCCACATAAGGATTTAGATTTTCTTTAGCAACCTTCTCCATACCATAAAAACCCCAAATTATCATTTGGTCAGCCTGCTAGCTGAGAGCAGACTAAACAGCAGACTAAACCTCTCGGCCTAACTTGTTCAAATAAGAGTGAGTAGTTTCCACATAAGGATTCCGTCTAAATTAAGTCAAACACTCAGCTCACCAGATTGTCCACATTTCAAGTGTGTACCAGCCAGCAGTGACCAGGTAGTTCATCAGGGACATTGAGGGACCACTTTACTATAACAATGAAGTACGTTGGGGTGAGATGTACATTTAAATGTTTTTAAATGATAGAAAATAATGAAACTGAGAAGAGTGATTTCTATGCTAAGAAGTCCATCCTCCATAGCCAAAGATGCCTTTACAGATGATAGAAGCCTTCACCATGGTCTGGTGGAGTGTATGGGCCATAGCTCAGATTTTTTTTTCTGTGTATCCAGTGCTGTGAACCCATGTGACCTATAGACCCAAAGCAGATTGATGGGAGGGTAAGTGCTCTGCCATGGAACCTTCTGACTGAATGGTCTTATTATCACTTATCATCAACCAGTCTGAGAACCTAGGTGAATCATAGCCCAGGATCTGCTGCAGTGACTACCCTGAACCTAGGAGAACGATGGGGGACAGGTATGTGAGTCATGTCAGGACGCTTGGTACAGAACAGAACCACATTACAAACACATGAGCCACATCACAGGCACACAAACCATGCATTAGCAGGGAGCCAGACGGTGACCTAGACGGTGTGTGCCGTGGCACAAGCACAGGAGCTGTGTCACAGACTTAGAAAAGGAAGTGAGCCGTGTCCTAGACGTGTGAGCCACATCACAGATAGTGTGCCATGCCGCAGATAGTAAGCTTCAGTGCTGACACAGGAGCCGTGCCACAGACAGGCACGCCACAGTACAGATACATGAGACATAACAGTTTTCCATTCTACCTGTCCACAGAAGCCTGGCCTTGCACTTCTTATGGAACCAGCGTGAGTCCTGACTCATTGTCCCCAGGGCTTCCCCATCAATGACATGAATTAGGCGGATCTCCCAGCAGATCTAAGTGATCTGCACTAGACCAGGGAAGCAGGTCTATCATGTCACAGAAAAAAGTGGAAACGTGGGGCTACCTTTCAGGGTACTCAAGACTTAAGGGTTCAGCATGCAGTCTATGACAGTCTGGGAGTGGCTCCTGAAACTGCTCCCAACTCAGGGAAGGCCTGTTGTGGCACTTGGTCTGCCACACCACAGAATGGTCTCTGAGACCTATGAGATGTTGATGACCTACAGTCTGACCAGAAAATGTTTCTGACACCTATTAAGCCATTCTGCAGGTCAGAGAACTCAGCATGTGAACATGCAAAACTATAATTTCCATAGATGTAGACATACTCTCTGTTGGTCAAGGGGGAGAAGCACTAAGGGGAGGCTTCTGTGACTAGCGTATGGTTGCAGCTGGTTGGGGGAGGGGCTTTCCTCTGTGCAGGAACCGCCCATTGTCACTGGGTTTAAAGGAAAACAAAGCTTTCTTTACTGTGTTAACATTCCCCGGGAAGACAAAGAAACCCCAGAGGGGCACAAGACAAGACAAAAAAAAAGAAAAGATTTTGCCCAACTCTATCTTGGTGATTCAGTGAGTTTAATTAGCACCAGCCACTTATAGGCAGCAACCCTCCACAGTCCCCAAGCCCTGCCCACTTACAGGCAGCGACCCTCCACAGTCCCCAAGCCCTGCCCACTTACAGGCAGCGACCCTCCACAGTCCCCAAGCCCTGCCCACTTACAGGAAGCGACCCTCCACAGTCCCCAAGCCCTGCCCACTTACAGGCAGCGACCCTCCACAGTCCCCAAGCCCTGCCCACTTACAGGCAGCTACCCTCCACAGTCCCCAAGCCCTGCCCACTTACAGGCAGCTACCCTCCACAGTCCCCAAGCCCTGCCCACTTACAGGCAGCTACCCTCCACAGTCCCCAAGCCCTGCCCACTTACAGGCAGCTACCCTCCACAGTCCCCAAGCCCTGCCCACTTACAGGCAGCTACCCTCCACAGTCCCCAAGCCCTGTCCAGTGTCTTTCCAAGGGAGGGAAATGTAGCAGATGTGAAGTCCTAAGTGCAATTCCTAACATGAAAGAAAGAAAAGAAAGGAAGGAAGAAAGGAGGAAGGAGAGAAGGAGAGAAGGAGAGAAAGAGAAAGAAAAAGAATGAAAAAGAAATAGTCTATTCCCCAACCTTCACTAGTATTCAGTCAGTACTGGGAGGTTCTCCTGCTCCAATGTCATGATGGCAGCAGTGAGCCTGCCATTCCTGGAGGATAGGAAACATGAGGGCAAGCACTGCACAGCACACCACTGCAAAACATAGCACTGCACAGCACTGCACTGCACAGCACAGCACTGCACAGCATATGACAGCACAGCACAGTACTGCACAGCATATGACAGCACAGCACAGTACTGCACAGCACAGTCCTGCACAGCATATGACAGCACAGCACTGCACAGCATATGACAGCACTGCACAGTACTGCACAGCACAGCCCTGCACAACATATGACAGCACTGCACTGCACAGCATATGACAGCACTGCACTGCACAGCATATGACAGCACAGCACTGCACAGCATATGACAGCACTGCACAGCACAGCACTGCACTGCACAGCACAGCACTGCACTGCACAGCATATGACAGCACTGTACAGCACAGCCCTGTACAGCCCTGCACAACATATGACAGCACTGCACTGCACAGCATATGACAGCACTGCACAGCACAGCCCTGTACAGCCCTGCACAACATATGACAGCACTGCACTGCACAGCATATGACAGCACTGCACAGCATATGACAGCACAGCACTGCACAGCATATGACAGCACTGCACAGCACAGCACTCCACAGCACAGCACTGCACAGCATATGACAGCACTGCACTGCACAGCACTGCACTGCACAGCACAGCACTGCACAGCACTACACAGCACAGCACTGCACAGCACTGCACAGCATATGACAGCACTACACAGCACAGCACTGCACAGCACTGCACAGCACTGCACTGCACAGCGGAAACCACCCCTGATAACCTGCCTGTTTGACTTTAGGGAAGGACAGCCAAGTAAGCCCTCAAGTCCTGTGCATCCTGCAGGCCACCAAAACCCAGCATCCCCAGGAGGTGACTTTTGCTAAAGCAATGTGTTTAGTCTGGTAGATTAGTCTGGTCATGGCTTTAAAAAATGTATTGTTTTAAAACATGAGCTACACGGATCATATTCCCGGAGCTGACTTTCTCTGAGCATCTGGGTATATGTAGGTGACTTCCTCCTGTCATAGCTAGAGCCACTCGCTTAGATGTGCACACTGTAGCAGGAGTCTAAAGCTATGACCACTATTCTTGACCAGAACTCTGGGTAAGACACATTATGGCATGGGAAGTCACCATACCATGGAGTTGACCCATTTACCTTGTGTGGGGCACATGTGGAAGTAGGGGTGCTCCCGGCTGTCTCTTACCTTCTATGCCCTCCCCTCTCTTTCTAAGTGAAGACCCTCTTCCCTAGTTTCTATCTTCTTCCCCCTTGCACCTTCCCTCATCTTTCCTTTACTCCCAATTTCCTTCCCTTCTTCCTTCTATTCCTCCCTCCTCCTCCCTCCTCCTTCCTTGTCCCTCCTCCATCCTCTTCCCTTTCTTCCCTCCTCCACCCTCCTTTACCTCCTCTTTCTTCTCTTCCTCCCTTCATTGAGACAACTCAGACAGCATGCTGGGCATCTGTTGTGGTGTTTGAACGCTGCTGGGTGCACAGACTGTCTAACTAGTCAGGCCAGTGAGAAGACTGTGTGCCTCAGGTGTGTCTATGAACTATGGCAACCCTGTAAACTAGGCAATGACGCTGTTCCCTCCTGCCTGCCTCCTTCCCCCCTGAGGTGGATGGAGGAGGGCAGGTGACAGTGTTGTCTCCACCCCTCCCCCTTATATTATCTCTTAGGGACTGAGTATCTCACAGCTGCATGAGATGGTGTCTGGCACCCCTGGCATTCATGCTCTGGGCCCAGGGATGCTCTCTGGACCCTGGACATGTTTCGAAACTGTCCTTAAGGCCCATGTGAAGTGTAAGATCTGTTGGATTTTATGAAGTGCGCTTTGCAGTGGCATGACCGAGTTCCTCATCCAAGGCCCCTCTGACATAATGTTAATTGATGGCTTTTCTCTGATGGGAGACCTCGGCCATGTCTACCCTCAGTGTTGTTTGTATGGAAAAGTAGCCTGCATATTACCTCACAGATAGAGGAAGGCTTTACTAAGAAATAAAAAATTTTTTTTCATAGCTGGGAGATGCAGACTTGATTATGTTTAGCAAGGTCTAGCAAAAAGTTTTCTGGAGTGGGAAAAAATGAAGTTAGGGAGAGGCAGGGTTTAGGGGACAGACCTCAGAAGTATTGTAAGCTGACAGGAGGCTGAGAGGGCAGCACAGGGACTTGGCATCAAAAGCTCACATGACCTGTCTGCCAGCCCTTCCCTATCACTGCAGTATTGTGTGGCTCTGGTGTGACAAGAACATGTCTCTCCAGCTTCTTAGGACTGGTACCTGAAGCCACACCTGCCCTCCTTGGTCTTCACCCAGATCTCAGAAACTGTCTGTGGGCCCTGCCCTGGAAGAACAGGTGTAGCCATAACTACACAGAGGAGCTGAGACCAGAGAGACCTATAGATGCTGGACCCTTCTTCTAAGGCTCCTCACTTCCCCTTCTCTTGGATTTGAGTCCCCATTATCAGAAGCATTGTCTTTTCTCAGTGGGGAGCAGAGCAGTGGTCAGTCACCACCTGCAGCCCACAGACCTGACACTGATGCAGGCAGCTTGAACATGAGAAAATGGGGAGGCAGCGACCTTCCCTGCCTCCCACGCAGCTGTGCTGGAAAGCAAGCAGCTTTCCATTCACCTTGGCATGTGTCCTTTCTAGATGGAGCCTGGCTGTGCCCCAGAACTGGAGGAAGAGCTACCATGTGACCAGAGGAGAACCTAAGGCCCAGTAGGAACCTCAGAGTGGTACTCCTGCAAATCCATCAGCTCCTCAGTTACAGGGGACCCAGGAGAGCCTCCTTGACACAAGAGTTCCTCTTAGAGGATCCCCTGTTGTCCACTTCCATTGTTCCTGGGAGGAAACCTTATTCAGAACATAATGACAGGCCACTGTGTTCCCAGTTAGTAACTATTCATCATCATCTCTATGAATGACTGTTCAGTGTGTCCTATAGAGGCCCCAACATGCTCCATGGGGAAAGGAGATTTCTCCTTTCAGGCAGACTTGATCCACATATCAAAGTGGACCCATATGGCTGTTTCCCAAGCCTATGACCTTCATGGTTCATTTTGCGTAAGGTAAAGTTTGAAACTGGGAATGTCAGTTTCTCCAGCAGGAGAACACAGGTCTATGGGATGCTAGAGAGCACACAGTATTTCAGATCTTCTTCTGAGCCCCAAAGCCGCCTGGGTTCCTCTGGCTCAGGGCCACCTGAACTTTCTGCAGGATGGATGAGTAAAACCAGAGGAGGGAAGCTTCTATACCTGTCTGACATGTTAGGAAATGTCTCTTCTACCTATAGATTCGTCTAAACTTCAAACTGCAGCACCCTGGCAAGGATGTAGTTCAGTGAGAGAGTATCATCTAGCATTCCCAAACACACACACACACACACACACACACACACACACCACATACACACACTCTCACACTATATACACATGTACACACAACACACACACATGCACAACAAACACAGACACACACATATTCTCAAGTATACCACACACTCACAATATGCACACACATACACACTGAACAATACACACACACTCAAGCACATCACACACACACACTTAAGCATAACACACACATACATACATAGAAAACCCTTAATAAACAAACACTACTTATTGATAACCACTTAATTCACAGAGAAACAGGCACAGACACAGATACACACACACACTCAAGCACACTACACACACAAACACTCAAGCACAGCACACACACAGATACATACAAAGAAAACCCTTAACAAATAAACACTGCTTATTGATAACCACTTACTTGCTTCAATCAATCTTAATATCAAACCAAGACAGCATTGAGTGAGTGGGAAACAGATATGAGCTTTGGAGTGTCATAGACTTAATAGAGGGGCAGAGCCTGAGGTGAGAACATGAGGGGAGAAGGCCACCCAGAAACATGTGAGGTCTGTGAGGGGAAGTAGCAGGTCCCTTCTCTGAATTCTGTCCTGTTCTGCTAACAATTTACATTTACGGTGACAGCAACCAAGGTGCCATGCCTCTCTTGGCCTCAGTTTCTATGAAGAAATAAACATAAAAAAGGAACTAGCTGAACTCTAAGGTTGTTATTTACCTCCAAGTTCCATGTCCTCCAAAGTTCACCTGTAGCTTCACCTACTCCAGCACCTATCACATGACAGAAGCTCACAGGGTGCAGAGTGTCCACATTCAGACAGGACCTTTCCCAAGATTTCCCCTTGACACGAGAACTGGAGAACTGCAGGTTGGAACCTTTGATGCTATCACTGGCAGCCAAGAGTCCCTCCCTCACCAGACAGTATGCTCACACACACCCTAGTTTCTCTCCCCAGGGCTGCAGCAGTGTGTCCCAGGCCAACTCTAGGTGCTTCTATCAGAACCACATCTTGTAATGCTCTCCAGTGAGGCCATGCATGTAGACTGGGCTAGCCCTCTCCCACTCGAGGAACAGGCTCACTGCTTCTGAATCTTGCTCTCGGTGTTTGATCACTTCTGCCTTCCTCACTTGTCTTCACAAGAACAAGCTTGTCTTACAATTTACGGACAGTGTGCCTGCTGTGTTGTATAGAGGGTGTTGGGAGGATAGGAGAGTACAGCATCAGAGACTGCAGAGACAAATCTAGGGGTGACAGAACCCCCATTGCTACTGCTGAGGGTCCTGTGGCATGCTGTTTCTGCTAGTCATGCCGCTGTGTGTCACCCTCTCATTTCTTTCCTGTTTTGAGTGATGCAGCGTGATCCATCTAATGACAAGTGGAACAGATTCCGGTGATAAGGTCACCTTGGGCCTGCATTATGTCTGACTGCTGTTTTCCATAGAAATTATTTGTGAAAAGTGTCACGTGCTCAGAATCATGTCTGTCTTCTTCCCGGTGCATGCATTGATGGGCAAATAAGTTCTGACTTGCCAGACAGGAATGGTGTGGCCTGACCTCTCTAGTTAGGCAACAAATTGGCCTGTGAAGAAGCAGTGTCTGTTTTCATGGCAGAGGGAGACAGGATGGGATGGCTGCTTTGCCTTTATGCAGCACTCACAGAGGCTTTTAAACACAAATGTAGGTCCAAGTACCTTAAAGTGCTTGCTTTCCTAAACGCAGGCTTGCAACAATGTTGCTAGAGTCATGCGAAGGATTGCTTCCGGAGGTATTTGGCTGACAAAGTGATTGGTACAAAGGGAAACATAACAGCAATGTCCTCCTTGCTCCACTCCGTATCCTTGGAGATGGGTTCCAGGGCCCCTAGGGAGCTAAAATGTACTTAAGGCTGTGAGCACACTATCATGTACGAACCACATACATGCCCCCATACTGAGCATCGTCTCCAGGTGCTGAGAATAGTAAACTAAACGTGCTATGTCATCAGTAGCTATATTTCATTGTTTCAGGAACAGTGGCAATGATGTCTGCACGTATTACTTTGTTCTAATACGTTTTCCTTTTCCCACTTTTGTGTGTATATACGTGCTTTTGCCTGTGTTTGAGTGCACATCTATGGGCATGATGACACATGGATGCCCAAGGTTGAGGTCAGGAATAATTGCCAATGGCTCTTTAACCTTATTCACCAAGGAAGTGTCTCTAGAACCTAGAGCTTATTGATACGATTTAGTCTTATGATCCAGCTAGCTCTGGGGATCCCTTGACTGTATTCTGAGGCTGAATTACAGGTAGGCCACCTCAGCACCTAACTTAGAGTCTGGGGAATCTGAACTCTGGTCCTCACATTTGCATGGCAAACACTTCAACCTCTGAGCCTTCTCCTCAATCATTTTTCTTCTGATATTTTCAAACCGCATTGATTTGGGATCCCTGGTTGAGGAAACCATTGTTTAAGAGGGTCTTGGGCGAGCAATGGAGTGGCTGGCTAGAGGTACTGCAGAATTTGTTCCTTGAGAAGGTTCTGGAAAGAAACCCCACTGAGGTAGAAAAAAGAGGTTAGAGTTGTAGATCAAGGGGCCGCTGACAGAGATCTGAGGCAGGAGTGTCAAGTGTCAGCCACCACTGCTTTGAAGGTGAAAGTAGAGATTCCCCAGGGGCCCCAGACACAAACTAACCCTTATGGATTCTGAGGCAAAATGCTAAAGCAGCCCCAGCCTGCCCATAAGTAAGAGTGGGGGTCTACAGTGTTCCAAACAACAAATTATGGTTAGATCTGAGGGTGAGGGTGGACAGGAATGCAGCTGTCACCCAACCCAGCCTCAAAGTAGAGAGCCTCAGAGTCCTGGACACAAAGTTACAGGTTGACAGGGAACAGATGAGCACCACCAAAGAGAAAAAGAAAAAGAAAAAAAAACTAACAAGTGATTAGAACAGAAGGAACTCTCACCAAGGGAGGGGGAGGTCCCATAGGTGGGAGTTCACCAGGGGCTCCTGGGGTTCCTTCAGCCTCAGACACCATCTCTTTCCTTATTGGTCCTGCTGGTACTCTCCCTTGGATAGGCTCCCCCCCACCCCGCCCTCAGCACTTCTAGCTGCCAGCCATTAGGTAACAATTACAATCTCCTGGGGTTAGGCAATGGGGAAGCAAGGAACAACTTAAAGGTGCCGGTCCCTGTTTCCTTGACCATCCCTACTTCCCTTTCAGTTTCTTTTGTAAAATTTCCAAATGATATCCCAAGGGTACAAAGCAGGTATTGTAGCTGACTGTTCCTGATCCTGTGAGTCTGATGACTAAAGACTTGACCACTCCACACAGGGAACATGAGCACGTAGAACACATCATGTTATATTTATGAGAGTCTGTTTTCCAGAGAGGAGGGCTGCCACAGTGGCAAACCTAGAATTAGCCTTTGCCTCTGCATTCAGGAAGGTGAACCACTGGGCCCATGAACAGTTCAGATCACATCTGAATGAAGACCTCTCTGGGCCTGAGTGCAGGCTCCCTCCCCAGTAGTAGAGGACGTATATTCTCCATACACCTTATGTCTGGCCGTGAGTTTTCCTTCCTTAAACATTCCAGCTTTTCCCCTTCTCTTGAAATAATGACTCACATTATGTTCTATCCCAAAATAGGGTGGCCTTTTCTAATAAATGTTTTTCCTTTAAGGCAGACTATTCTAGTTTTCCTGAAATCCCTAGGCTTGTACTGATTCCCCTAATAGGTCCTTGCTACAAAGAAAGGCTGCAACTGTGGGTCCACTGTTTCTCTGGGCCAAGTCTGGGATAGCCACCAGAGAAACTGTGTTTGATGGAAGACTTGTCTGAGTACCATTAGGGCAAAAGTAGTTGACTCAGTACTTGGAAATACCTCATTGGTGGGTAAGTGTGCTAGGTATTACTCTCAGATAAGCAAAGCTCTAGATATATGACAGGAGCTCACAGAATCATTCAAATATGAAAATAAGATCATTCCTGTTGTAGTAATTATTTTTTAAAAAAATGGCCAACTGGCAAGGCTGACTGTCTAGGCTGCGGCTGCTCTGGCTAGCTCAACCACGTGGCCAGAGGCCACGTGCGTGCAGCAGCTAGAAACGGCCAACCAGAGACACCAGCCCTGCCACCCATGAGACACCAGCATGGGAGATGGCTCTACCAGTCTTCCATGCTGTCTCTGCAAGGCTGGGCACAGCCCAAGACCATCCCACCAACCACACGGGCTCGGTACAGATGAGACTCTAATGCTTAGATTATCCAAAGGCTTATATATTTCGTAATGATCAATAACAAGATGCCCATACAATCAGAAGTGTAACCCAATACCCAACCTAGATATACCAACTACCTTTGACTGCCAGGAACACATGAACGTCCGCCTCCATTCCCCCCCCACCTCTCTCTCTCTCTCTCTCTCTCTCTCTCTCTCTCTCTCTCTCCTGCCCTAGCTCCTCCTCTTCCTTTTCCTCCTCCTCCCTTACTCCTCCTCTTCCTCTCTTTACTCCTCCTACCTTAGCTCCTCCTACACATTCCTATAATTCTTTTGGGTCCATTGGATCTTGTTCAATCCGGTCTACTAGGTAAGATTGGTTTGGGGAGATAGTTGGACCCACCGGCTCACACCTAAGCAACTGGATTTATCTATGAGGACAGTCCACAGGTATTCTACAGCTGCAGGGAAGAGAGTCCTTGGGACAGTGTTCCATGTTTCAATAGAGCATATATAGCTGATCAAGTTCATGAACCCTATATGCAGATATTCTTGACTTCTAGTGGACCTTAAGAACAGTTGACCAATTCTAGCCAAGGACACTTAAATCTCACTGATGGGGACACCTGGAGAGATCTGACAAGTCTTGATTCCTAACCCAAGCATCTGATGGAGAAGGATTGAAAGTAGTATCTTAATCTGGGCTCAGAAAAATGAATATTCCTGAGAAAGACTTCCATTTGTATGTGATCATGGTGGTCCAGTTGAGCCCTCATGTTACCTTGGATAGGGTTAGACTCTGTCTCAGATGTGGTTAACACTGCATGTCCAGCTCCCCAAGCTCCATGCTGTACAAATGAATGCCTGGTGTCAAATATTTGGAGATCGAAATTTTCCCAGTTGGTCTTTAAGATCAGATCTGGCATTATAGTTTTCTATCAATATCTCATATCTTGAGTGTTCAAGATTTTCCCCATCTTGAAAGTGAGTAGCAGAGTGGAGAGGACTGACCTTAAGGGTCACTTCAGGTGGTTCCACTAGGAAAGGCTAATATTTTATCCTCTTGCTCACTGACAGCCATACGTGTCCCTCCGAACTAAGTATTCCACAGATGTTGTAGGAAGCCTATACTGTCAGAGGTTTTCCCTGAGCTGTTTTATGTGCCTCAGGGACCAGAAGTTCCACTGTTACAATTGACCCTCAACATTCCCCTCACTCCTTAGCCATGTGTTCCCCAAAGTTTAGGGCCCCAGAAAATAGAAATTCCTGGTTTCATCGGAGACTCAGTTGGTTATAATGGTGTTTTGCTGAAGCAGAAACAGGTGAAAGGATGTTTTGCTATACCAAACGTGAAAGGATGCATGATGTTTGAAAAGAATCGAAGTTATGACCCCACAGACAGTGGGGACTTGAGCATTGGTGTGCTTTGCTCTGGTTCAACCGATAGTCTTCCCTGGTGAAATGCAGGTATTGGTTCACCTTACATTCTATCACCATTACACCTTGCATTCCTGAGCCTCACTTGTGGTGACTTCATAGCGAGAAACTCGCCAAAGAACTTCTCATGTGAGGTTCATGCAGCTTCCTGCTGCTACCACAGACTTGGGTTGATTGGAAGCCTCACAGTTTCTTCTGGATTGAACTGCCCTTGCTGATTCATGTGTGGTGTCTGCTGAGTAGACTGGTCTGTGGCTACTGATTCTTGTTTGGTGTTTGCTAGAGGACTGGACTGAGAAGAACAAAGATTGGAATGGCCCCAAAAGAACTATTTCTAAACAGGTCCACTTCCCCTGTATCCTACTTTCTTTCCACTATTTTTTCCCACTACTTCTGGTGGGTGGTGGGCTAGAAGGGGAGGTTGAACCTTTATTGAAGTAGGCTGTGAAAAAATATGCCTATACCCCTTATTCTCTATAACCCCCAAAGAAAACAAGGGGGTGGATACCTAAGGGAGTTGGCCATCCTAACTGTGGCTGGGGTTCCTCTCACTGTGAGAGGTTTCTTGGGTCTCAGAGTCTCTCGTTGTGATCATTAGTCAGTTATATAGATGTTAAGAAGAGTTCTTCAAATCCTAGTAGGGGATGTACAAGGCCAACTAAGAGAGGCATTTAAATCCTGGATGAAACCTCACACATGTTAGGGGGATCTTGTGTGAATGGTGGCTGTCTAGATATACTGCTGAGATTGCACCTTGTGACAATGAACTGTGTCCTGGGAAGAAGATCCACTCAATAAAGGGAAATGACAGTGGGAGAGTAAGGGGACACTGACAGGCTGTGACAGCTAGAGATCTGAAGCAGTGACATGAAAGCACCAGCCATCAGGGAGAGAACCTGATAGGAGATCTGAAGCAAGGATGCTTAAATGAGAGTCCCACTGCCCAGCCTGAGGTGTCCCAGACACAAAGTAACACGTACGATCCTGAGGCAGAATGTTAAAGCTCTGCCTGCCCGAGAGTGAAAGAGGACCAGATCCTGAGGATGCTGGGCCCAGAGTAACAGTTACAAATCTGAGGTAGGAACACTAAGGGAGCTATCACCCACTACAGAGTAAAAGTAGAGATCCCGAGGACTGGGACACAAACTTGCTATTACAGACCTGGAGGAGTAGCAACCTCCAAGAGTGAAAGAGATCCTGAGAGACTAGGGACAGAGTTACGGATTGATGGGGAACAGAGAAACACCAGCCAAAAAGAGACAGACAAATAGGAAAATGTTCTTAGAACAAACAGCTCCTATCTAGGAGCAGGAGGGGCCCCCAAAGTGGGAGGAGTCCTGGGGCTTTCGGTAGGGAGACTTTTTATAGTCTTCTTGAAGCTCTCCTTCATCCTGACCCCTCTCCATGATTAGCTCTGCCTAGGATATTCCCTTGGATAAAACTCTTTCCCTCCTCTTTTTTCCATTTTGCAACAGTTGTAATCTTTTAAGGAATCGAGGGGGCTATCCCCTGAGCAAAGAGCAACCTTTCTTAAAGGGGTCATTACATGTTTTCCAGGTTTCCTAGACCCTCTTTTACCTTGACAGGGAAGTCATATGACAGGCAATGGAGGACATTTGGATGAGGGTCTGTGAGGAGACTTTAGCACAGAGGGTACCAGGCTGCATCAAAACAATGGCAGAGACACTGGTCAAGAGGGAGAGTCACAGAGCTCACTGTAACGAAGGCTACATGATGCTGGGCCACCATGAACTCTTTGGAAGGGGATACATAATCAGGCCACATAGGGAGAGATGTCTGGAGGTCAGGATGCTGTTTGGGAGGACAGGGGAAGCTGAGCTGTATGGTCCTGGTTGCTGGTAAAAGTGGGTACAAATGGTAGTGGAGGAGGTGGGCAGCCTGTAGGGAAGAAGAGACCAAATAATAGAGTCACAAGAACATATGGGGTATGTGGACAGGTCAACAAAGCTTTAGTCACCCTGCCCGTTAGTTAGTCAGGGTGGTTCTGCTCAGGTTGGGTAAGTGGTTTTAGGATACGAGTCTTCTAGGAAGATGACACCTCTAAATGCCCATCATCACCTGCATCATAGCTTCCATGTCACAGGATAGTTTATCAAGGTAAGGACACCATACTGCTGATAACTACCAATTGGATCCCACTGCTGCCTTTGTGCTCAGCTGGGCACGCTCAGTAGACATTCTCACCTCCCAGATGCGCAGAACCTGCTGAGCCAGGGGAAATAACTGCTTGGAAAATTTGGCACCTCGTGTGTATCCTCTGATGAGGCTGGAGAGGCCCCTGAGTGCTACACAGGACCAGACCACACTGAAGGCTAATGGACCTCACCGAATCCAGACAGTTGGCAATGATATAGACAACACACTCATCCCAGGCCAGCGTCACATGCAGAATGAAAAGATGCCATATTGCAAGGGTAGTAGGTAGTCGGCTAGTAGCCTGTCTTCAGGTATACATGTATGTAGGTATGTGCATGTGCCATCCCCACCCCATGTCACTGTCAGCTTCACATCTCTCAGAATGCGCAGCTGGCTGGCTGAGCTGTCCTCATGGGCCTAGGGACTTCTCAGGCTGTGCTGACATGCATGGCTGCAGGGCCTTGTCTCTTCTGAGGATAGCTGAGTATGTCAGTGGACGCTGCAGAGTCATCTGGAAGCTCTATTAAAGCAGGATTAGCATCCCTTCCTTTCCTCTATGATTCAGTGGGTTCTGGTGGGACCCCGATTTGCATTTCTAATAGTGTGTTTGGCGCAGCCGTGGGGGAAAAAAAATCCCAATGACATGAAAAGCCACTTTTCATTTCCATCAGTACTGATTTCTACCAAGTTATCCAAAGCAGGCAGCCATTAAACTTCATAAAGCTTTCTGGGAGCTCCTGTCATCCTTGGGGAAATATACTGTGTTAATAATCTAATGCAGTATAACAAACTGCCGCAGGACCCGTCAGCTGAAAACAGCAAGCATCAATCATCACCGACCTGTGGTCAGAAGTCCGGCAGCTGCTTAGCGAGAGGGTTGACTCGGTATCTCTCGTCAGGCGTGATCCTGCTGTCCTGAGCTCCACTGGAGCCAAAGTGCATGCCCAAGAGGGTACATGCACAGCCTGGCTCTTAACTGTACAAATCTCTTTGGAAGGGCTCTTGTGGCAAGCAGTTGGCTTCCCATGAGCAATTGGTTCGAGAAAGACAGGAATATAGTAGGACTTTACCAGGCTTGTATAAACTAGTCTCTTCCATATCATCTGTCCAATGGACAAAGATCCCAAAGTCTAGTCTATACCTCAGGGGAGGGAAATTCAGCCATAGGAGCAACAGCAAGCACACTGCGGACATCACATAGACCGTGAACACTAAAGCAATGAAAAGGAGGGTGCTGCCATTCTGGAATCCGGCTCCCTGGGCTAAGAGATCTACATATGAGCTGGGCAACCTAAAGCAGATTTCCTTATTTTACAGATCTGTAAACTTTTGCAAATCTGCGCCTACAACTGCATTGTTCTCGTGAGACTTTGATGAGTAGTTCAGGATATGAGAATTTACAGGAATGGCTAGTAGGAGGACAATATAGTTATTAAACATCATGGTTGTCACCACCATCTTCAACATCATAATCCCACCATTTTCATAACATCATCTTCACCTTTATCACAGTTACTGTTACCACGGCCACCATTACATCATCAAAGCTATCACCACCACCACTATCTTCATCATCATCTTCATCACCACCAATCAGTACCAGCATCATGCTCACACTCACTATTACCTTTGTAACTGTCGCCATAGCCATTACTGTTAACATCGCCTTCACCACCACACTATCACCACCACCACCTGCATTGCCATAATCATTATCACCAGTGTCACCATCATCATTGTCATCATCATCATCGTCGTCATCGACAACCATCACCATCATCATCATCAATAACAACCATCACCATCATCAATCACTAATCATCACAGTCATCAACAACAGTAGAATAAAGATAACATTGTCCTAACTGACTTCGACCTAGTAGTACAACTTTCTTTGAGATGTTTCTTGGGCAGTATCCTTTCATATCTTTTAAACCCTTAAAATAGTTTTCTTTTGATTTTATTATCCATGGAGCAGGCATTCGATAGCCACATAATGTATACAGAGTACTGTGGTAGATTATGAATTTACTGGGGACAAGAAATGTTCTGCCCAGGGACTTTGTTGTTGTTGTTGTTGTTTGAGAAAGGGTTTCTCTGTGTAGTCCTGGCTGTCCTGGAAATCACTCTGTAGACCAGGCTGGCCTCGAACTCAGAAATCCACCTGCCTCTGCCTCCCAAGTGCTGGGATTAAAGGTGTGTGCCACCACCGCCCGTCTGCCCAGGGACTTGTACATAAACACAATATACAGTGCTCCAAGATTTGGGTCCACTCTACCAGCAAACCAGTGAGCCCATGTATGAGCTTGGTATGGATGAGAGAGAACAGTTTAGCCTCACAGAGTCTTGAGAGGCCCAGGCTATTTCTTGAGAATTGCTTCATGATGCTGCTGAACCCTGTGTCGAGTCTGGGAAGGAGGCTGTTGGAATAGTCAGTTCAGGCCAGATCTTCAGCCGTCAAAGATGGGACTGTACCTCTGGGAGTATCTATAAGGCTGTTTCCAGAAAAGTTTAACAGAGAAAAGGAAACTGGGGTGAGTGAAAATGAGGGAGTGTGGAACCCATCTCCACCGAGCTCCCTGAGTAGAAAATCAATGTCACTTCGTTCTGTTGCTGCCATGTCTTCTCCATAACGATGAACTGTGTGCCCTAGAGTTGCTTTCTCTGGCATTTTGTCACAGGTATGAGAAAAACTAATGAAGGCGGCATCCACTGCCTGTCACAGAGTATGTCTAAGTCTGTCCTCCGTTTTCCACCTCAGCCTCCATTCTTGTTTGAGTTGCCATCAGTACTTGTGGGGAGACCAATTTGGTCCAACTTCCTGTACTACCCTCAGAGTCTCTAAAGTACAACCAGAGAGTATGACACTTGTTAGAAGTTTTTATCTGCACCGGGACCCAGCTTCTTGCTCCAGTCTCTTCTCTGGCTGTCCCCAGCTTCTATCTCTGGCTGTCCTCCGCTTCTATTCCAGACCACAACCTTCTGCTCCCTGAAGAAACAGGAATCACTGACTACAGGGCTTCCCTGCCCACTGGCTTCCACCATCAAGCATGGACCCAGATCAGCCTTTGTGACTCATCATGGGTCACCAGCTTCCGTATTTTCCCCAGGGGTCCTTTCTAAACGCTTGAACTCTGTCTCGCCACACCCTGCAACCCCAGTACTAACTCACATTCTCAGAGTCAAGCCTGTATCACATTCTGAGATTATCTCTGAGATTATCTCCACCATTTATTAATCTGCAAGGTTAGCTTAGGTCTGCTTCAGATGGCAGATGGGTAATTCCATGAAACGTCATGTAGCTCCCACAGTAGTTCCGCAGCTCTGTGCACCTCCTCAAAGTTCTGTGCATGTCTAGGTAACAGTCTCCCTGCCTTGGGGTCAGGTACTGGGAAACATCTGAAAGCTCCAGGCCCTCTGCCTAAGTATATCATGAATGAACAACCCATGAATTAGTTAAGTAACTGATTCTATGAGTGGAGTATTGCGTGCTTTATTTTCTATTCTTATTTTTATTGTTTTTAATTGAAACGACCATATCCCTTCCTCTGCTCATAATCACATTTAACTTTTGTTTAGGCACATGACAACTTGTAGCATGCCAGGCACCTTTCTTAACCAAATGAACTCCAGTTTCATTCCAATAACTTCTTTCACCCTGAGCTTGCATTTGGTGACTCTGGGTTTTAAACAGAGTATTTATTTCCTCTAACAACTTAATGAATGTCCTCGCCTCACAGTTCCATGGTATAATATAAACAAGACAAACAATCTCACATACATTCAAAACTATTATTTTTTTTGTTTAAACTGCTCTTGGAGATCTTGCCTCGGCGATCTGCTCTAAGCCAGTACACATTTACTGGTGTTTAAGCTGAAACAGGGTTGTTTGCACAGGTATGTAAACAGTAGCTCCTGTTCAGGTACTTGAAGGTGTGCAGAGATAAAGTATGCCAGGTGGCTTTCCAGTCAGGCTTGGCAGCCTCATTGTCAGTGTGGATGTGCACTAAAGTGCAGGGCAAAGGCGGAAATTTCCACTCCCATGAAACTTCTAAACTAACCTTCAGGAAGAATGTGGTCCCTTGAGTGAGTCTTGGACTAGAGTCTTAATATGGAGCTAAGGTCAAAGACTCAGAACAAAGGAGGGAAGAACAGAGGCCACATGGAAGTGCTCTGGGCAGCTGTTCATAGGAAGCGGCCAGTGGAGTAATACATATGTAATAAGGACAGTTCCAGGCTGTGGGGGCTCAGCCTCAGGAAGTGGAGTGAGGAAGTCCTAAGCAGTAGGCTGTCAAGCGTCTTTTGTGGGAGGAGTGAAGTTGGCTTTATTTTAGGTAGCGTTTCATGCTAAAACGTGATGTTATGTCAGCTGAGATGACTTCTGCTGAAAACCCATTGCACAGGTGTTTCCCTAGGTGGCATGTGCTGGATGCTTCGGTTCTCACCCCTTCGGTCTGTAGGGGCTCTGGGATGAGTGCTTGAGTGCTCAGGCAGAAGCACCCCTGCCTTTGTGGTGAGAGGAGGTTCCATGGAGTGGAGGTGTCCCTTCTCTGCTCTTGTCTTACTGGACCCAGTTCGTTCTTTCTCCAGCATCAGGGAAGCAGGTTGTTCACTGTGACACAGACTGTTTCACCACACCAGTCAGCTGATGCTTCTTCTCTAGTTCCTGTACCTGTGTCTGCTCTGAAGGGCCTAGCTCTGGGTAACTTTTCACGCCCAGGCTGTGAACTGTTGTAGACAGAATCCTTGAAGGCCCCCAGCTTTCTCAGGCACACCCAAGGTTCCTAAGGCTGCTTGAATGGAATGTAAAAGAGAGGACAGGTCCAGATGGTGCTGCCTGATACACTCCTTGGCATGGGAAAGATCCCAGTCAAACCCATGCTCATCTTGGCACCAAGAAATGGCCGTAGCACAGTATGAATCCAGGTGACACTGGCCACAGATGGTGGAATGGCTTGGTTTGGAATATCCCTACAGATCTGTGTGTTTGCACACTTTGTCCTCAGCTCGTAGCAGTGGGTTTTGTGAGGGATGGGGAGGCTGTTTGGGAAGTAGAGTCTGGCTGGAGAAATTAGGTCACAGAATATGATGAGTTGTTTTCTGTCCTGTCTCTGCTTCCTGATCTTTAGAGATGTGAGTGAGCAGACTTACAATTTTTTCCCCTCTGAAAGCTGCACCAGCTGCCATGCCTCCGCATATTATAATGAATTGTATCCTTCACTCATGAGCCAGAAGAGACACTTCCTCCCCTGAATTGCTGCCTAACAGGTATTTGTCACAACAGTGAGTAGAGTCGCTAATACAGATAAGAAGACAGATGGGTCTTGGTAGCCCTACAGGGTGTGTGGCTGAGGTCTTCCTCTGTGCCTGCTCATGAGCACATGATATTCTGAGGGCTTCGCACAGTACACACTTCTCCAACAGTCCAACTGCCCAGAAGGACATACTCAGGGTTGGCTAATACTTCAGGCACTGGGAAATTAGAAGGTTGCAAAGGGAGATGTGTTTAGACATCCAGACAGAGATGGTGTCTAATCTGTGTTAGAAATTCTAGATTGAGCCGTGGTCAGAGTGTGGGGTAGAAGAATAGAGGCAGAGTATTGACACTTGTATGCTTGAGTGATTAGGGTGGGTGAATGTGACATCTACTGGACCAAGCCAGGCCTGGCCATTTTCTTACATCATCAACCACAGACACTTCCTTCTCTCACCCTTCTCTTCCCCTGTGTCAGGAAGCCGTTCAGAGCAGGAAGAGTATGGCCTATGTAGGATCTGTTGTTTCTGCCATTCCTGGGTCCAGAGCAAGTGACTGCATTTGAACAAACTGAACAGACACATAGTCCCATACCTGAAAGAACTGGTTCTCAACCTTCCTAATTCTGCGACCTTTTCACACAGCTCCTCTTGTTTTTGTGACCTCAACCAGAAAGTTATTTCGTTGCTGCTTCATAACTGTAATTTTTCTACTGTTATGAGTTGTAAACACATGACATGGAGAATATTTGATATGTGACCCCTGGGTGAGGTCACACCACGCAGGCTGAAAACCACTGTCGTATAGAAGCCAGGCTGCTGCTTGGCCCCTGCTGCTGGTCCTGGGTGACCCTGTTCCCTGCCAGCACCATTTCCATTGACTTCCCTCTCCCTGCTACTTACAACTATCCTCCCTCACAACACAGGGTTCTTTCTACAAAGGCGAGCCAACCAAGCCCCATGCATTCCTGTGTATCCCTTCCCATCTGGTTGTGCTGTTGCTGCTCCTGAACTTGAACCGGCAGAGAGGAGCCAGGATGACTGGCACAACTTTGGCCAAAACTACTGTTATGACTTTGGTGTCCTTGGCTGGGGACCCTATGCTGATAAAACACCACCACACCGCCCAGCTGTGCCACCCAGCACTGCGCCTGCTCATCTCCCAAAAGCCAATTGATGGCGGCTGGGTTTGGGGGGTAGGGATCCTGAAACTCTGGGAGAACAGACAGTTTCTCTCTGGAAATAAAATATTCACTTAAAGAAATAAAATCAGCCTTTTAAAAAAGTTTTATTTTTTATGTATATGAATACACTGTAGCTGTCTCAAGACACACCAGAAGAGGGCATTAGGTCCCATTACAGATAGCTGTGAGCCACCATGTGGTTGCTGGGAATTGAACTCAGGACCTTTGGAAGAGCAGACAGTGCTCTTAACCACTGAGCCATTTCTCCAGCCCAAAATCAGCCTTTTATATACTGGTTTGCACCTGAGCATTGCTCCGTGGTTCCCGTGTACACACACACACACACACACACACACACCACATTTCTACACATTCTCTTTTCTTATGCAAAGTGTTTAACAGAAAATTATTTGTTTTGTGTATGTGGGTGTGTGCATGCATGAATATTTACCTGCCATGGTGCATGCATGAAGACCAGATGACAACTGGTGTTCTCTTTCCACCAATGTAGGTGCTGAGGATTAAATTCAAGTGGCCAGGCTTGGTGGTAAACACCTTTACCAACCATGCTATCTCACCATCCTTTAATAGGCCTTTTAAACTTAATGTCGGGGACAGATAGTTGGCTCAGCAGGTAAAAGCACTCGCCACTCTTGCAGAGAGGACTTGGATTCAGTTCCAAGTATCCAGTCCATTTCAGAGGGATCACACCTACCCGCACAAGTTCCAGGAGACCTAACACCCTCCTTAGGCCACTGACTGTGCCTGCATTCACAGGGTGTCAGTAAGCTCATTAGGGACACACAGGGACACATCAATAGACATAAACATGTCTTTTAAATTATTTCTGTACTTGTGCCACCAGTGAATGAGCCGCAGGAATGATGTTTTATTCCCTAGTTTCTGTCACTAGCTTCTGGGATGCTCCACCTTGCTGGGTGGAAGTCATCCTGGCTGGGCTGTGCATATTCAATGGCTCATCTGTTGCTGTGTCCCAGCAGGTGAGCCTTCTCCTCTTAACCATGGTCTTTATCAGCTTGGCATTTGTGTCTTAATCAGAGTGTGCAAGAACACACTTCATCATGAGGCGGGTGGCAGTCCTGCATGATGCCCCAGTTAATTAATGTTGAGTGCCGACGGGCATTCCAAGAGTCCCAGCTTCTCCATTTACGTCAGGTGCATTTGCTGTGATTAAGGCTGTCACAGAAATACCAGAGGAATTAATAATGATTAGGTTGTTACTTCCAAGTGGCATTGGGAACTCAGAGATCTTCACGTATCAACCAAGAGTCTTAAAAACCCACCACAGCTAACATAGTCTTTCTAATGTACTGACACACCTGACACATTCAGCCCAAGCAGGTTGGGCCCCTGGACTCACCATTCGACATTCTGATGTTCAAGTTTATCTTTCTCTCAAAAGGCTTCAGTTTAGAATTCATGATGGGTTAGAAGAGAGAATCTTTAATCATTTTTCTTTCTAGGGATATACACTTCCAATTTTAATATTCATTATGAAAGTGTTGAATCCAACTTCAGACACACTCAGTATAGATAGGGCATCATCCTAAAAAGAATGTGATTTCTAGACAACCAGCCGAGGGACACCCTTATGCCCAGGACATTCTACAATGTACAATGATACCCATCCATGTTCACTTTCCATGTTTCAGTTGTCGACAGTCAACATCAGTGTAGTGTTACAACCGTTCTACTTGATCATGGGTGTTGGTCCTCTCTTACGGTGCCAGTTCACAAGCTAACATTTTTTTAAAAGAATTATTTATTTTATGTATATGAATACACTGTAGCTGCCGTCAGACACACCAGAAGATGGTATCAGATGCCATTACAGATGGTTTGTGAACTACCATGTGGTTGCTGGGAATTGAACTCAGGACCTCTGGAAGAACAGCCAGGGCTCTTAACCACTGGGCCATCTCTTCAGCCCCACAAGCTAACTTTTATTCTATATAAATTAGCACAAGACATCTAGAAACTTGGCCACACCCATGGCCTTGAGCAGCTACTGGAGGCTTTGGGTCGTATCCCTTGTAGAGGCCTCAGAATGCTCCACCCTTGAACAAAGTCACAGAGCCAAGTTTCCTGGCTACCAAGTCAGGTGCCCTATGGCATGGATTCCCAGGGCTTACCTTTAAAGTCCACAGATGGGAGAATGATCATAACAGCTGTCATGACCAGCCCCTTCCTCCTCCATATGTCCCATCTGTCCTCATAACTGCTTATCCCTCTGATTTGCTGAGGATGCCCTGTCAGTGTGAAGATGTTCAAACCCAGTTTCCCCGACTCACTCACTGGCTGTCCAAACGCTGACACGCTTTGTTGCCTTCCCATATGTCAGACCCTAGAACTGGAATGGAGGTTATTGCTCCAGGCCATTGCTCCCTCACCGGGTTCAGTCATGGTCACCTTTGCTGACAGTGAGCTCAGAGGGACCTCTTTATGTCCACACCGACTGTCTCACCATAGTGCAAGTGTCACTAAGCATGGACATTTAGCCCCCGAGAAGTCACAGAGCCAAGGTGGAAACTGCCTTGAGCATATTCCTCGTCTGTAATTTAGAACAGCTCTACCCAGTAACATCTAGAGGACCAGCTAGTTGAGCCTTTCTGTTGCCATGGGGAAGCTCGGTGTTTCCCAGTATCCCCATGTGCTTTCAGGAGCCCAGCCTCCACACTTGCCTGCTAAGGTCACTAGCATCCTCATGTTCCAGTGACCTCCATCCTGGGCTTGCCCTCTGTGGTGACTCTATGAGATACACATGCCCCCTACCATCACCAACACCAGGCCAGAAATGTTGCTGGCTTTGGAAGACCAGTGTGTTGTGATTTCTCCTGTCTTAGGTCTTTCTATGTTTTCCATGCTGGCTCCTCTTCCTTCCAAGCTTTGTGGGTACTCCTGCCCCTCAGCTAAATCTTCTACCTGTTCTCCCCACAAAAAAAGTGTGGGGCACTAAGTCCTCAGGCCCATTCCTAGTCTTTATTAGGGTTTCTATTGCTGTGATAAAGCACCATGGGAAGTTGAGGGGCCTTATTTTTAGCTTACACTTTTAAGTAACAGATCATCTGTGAGGAAAACTAGGGCAGGAATCCAAGCAAAAGTCTTGGAGGGGTGCTACTTACTGGCTTGCTCCTCATGGCTTGTGCATCCTACCTTATACAACTCAGGACAACATGCCCAGGGGTGGTACCACCCAAAATGGGCTGAACTCTCTAACATCAATCAGTGATCAAGAAAATGCCCTGCAGACTTACCTAAGGGCAATCAGATGGAGGCACTGAAGTCCCTCTCTATGGACAATTCTAGTTTGTGCCAGCTGGGACACACCTCCTGCCAGTATTCCCAGCACCATACACACACACACACACACACACACACACACACACACACACACGACAATACTGTCTAAATCAGACCTCCACCTGCCCCGCCTGAGAGACCCTATTTCCGACCATTCTGACTGGAGCCTTAGGGACATCCCAGCTCTCTCCACACTGCAGCCCAGCTCCTTCCTTAAACCTCTCTCCAACTGCTCCTGTTTCCATGGTTACCACCACATCCTTCTTCCCAGGAGATCCTGATGAAACCGAGACTCTCCCCTACTCCTGCATCTAACCTTTGATGTAGCATCATGAAAAGTGCCTATAGATAAATAACTCCAGGCATTTGGAAGGTGAAGTATCGACGTGTAGATCACACAGATGGGGCTTCTTTACAGAGGAGTGCAGGCCCCCATAATCCTGCCTGGATTAAAATTTAAGTCTCAATTTAGAAAGAAAATCATTTGGAGACTCCATAGGGCAGGAGATCTCCATGATTTCCACTTCCACTGACAACAGAAAGGGGTTGCTTCTCCAGAGGCCTCACAGAGCCACAAGGCCCAGTGTTTACCTACCTGTTCCGGCTAACACCCTAGGATACAAAATTAATTCTCATAGATATAAATTACAAATATCAGCTTAGTCTCTTTTCTCTTTTCCCCTTGTCTTTTTATTTTCCTGGTGGTTATAAAATATGTGAAATGAATGGGAATTTACTTGAAAAGACAAAGGCGTTCAGGTCATTTCAACAGCTACTAGGAGATGCTCAGACAGGATCCTATCTGCTAGAGACCCTAGAGAGTTATCACTGTGATGTCAGACTCCAGGGCCAGAGGCCCAGTGCCAGCTTGTCTCCCAAGCCATCTAAACAGACGCTGTGGCCCTGAAAGGTCCTCAGCCATGGGTAAGACATGGGATGACTCTGGTCACCATTTATGGTGATGGGTCCTGAATCCCAGCATTCCTGAGAGCAGAAGCTTCTCTACTGTTTGCTTTGCAGCCAAACCTTCGTGCTGATGCACATGACTCTCTGTACACACAGAGCATAGCATGAGGGATACTGGCAACCTCTGTGGCTAGAGGACAATGGGAAAAATATGTTGATAATCACACAGACACTACACTCTTCACACAACCAGAGAGATGCCTGCTTATAGCATCTGCTTCTCGCGATTCTGATTTCAAGGGTCAGGTATGCAGAGTTACTTTGCAAACCCCATTACACCTCACAGTGCATCTTCCCAGAGTAGCCATCACAAGTCACACAGAGTGCTGGGTTCTCAGGAGGAGCTGGGGTGGGCTGTGTCTCCTACCCCCTTTTCCGTAATAGTTCACAACTGCTGTGTCCCAGCAGTCTCTAAAGAGCTGCATCTATGAACTGAAGGCACTGAAGAATAGAGCCATGCATTGTTCACAAGTGTTAAAAATCAAACTCCATGAGATTGACTGGAGGCAACTGCTTGTAGCAGTAAAACAGTAAGATGAATAAGCAGAACCCCTCCTACCTGCTGCCCTTGCTGCTTCCCTGACTTCTCTCAGAATCTGATAATTCTCCTAAGGTCAGTATCTTGGCTTGAAGAGGGCAGACCAGCCCTCCACTCTGTCTCCTTGTCCCATTCAGTTCCCTCTTTTTTGTCTTCTATTTTTCAGAGCTTTATTTAGTGTTAAGCATCACATGGTAACCAAACATACTGAACTGTGCAGTAGCATTTGAATGGATGGCACCTATTCCTTCTCACCTGCTCCTAAGTGAGGATCAGGACACTGGGCTCCTCTACCACAGATGCAAATCTCAGAGACTTAAACTCTGCCCCAAAATTCACAGTACTCTCCTTGCTTGGCCATGTAGGTGAGACCCAGCCAACCACACCAAGACAATGAGCAGCAGTCACGTTTTCAGCCACTCACTGAGGCAGGGATCCCATGTACCTGCCTCCTTTTTCCACTCCATGGAGCTCACTCTGGTGTCCTGAGCTGTCTCTAGGAATTTCTCACTAAAGGAAAACATGGCCCCTATTGAAGAAGTGATCTTCTGTTTGCTCAGAACAAAGGTGCCCATGTCTCAGACATTGTATGCACCTCCCCTTACCCAAGCATGGACAGTTGCTCTCAGATGCTGTCTAGAGGCACGTTGTGTGGTGACCCCAATTCTGGTACCCAGGAGCCAAAGCTAGACTAGACACACAGTTAAAAATGGGGGCAGAAGGGGGCTCATGCAACATGCTGAACACAGTGTACCAAGGACAAACAGTATTGAGTATCGTCGGCAAAATCACCACTGGACTTTTTGGTCACAGGTTGGGCCTGATGGAGACCAGTATGTGTCACATCTGACAGCTATGGTTCCAGAGGAGGAAGAAATTCTCAGGGCCATTCAGGACCCATGCCCTGTGTCATGTCCCTACACATTGACTAATTTTCCTGGAACCAAAATTAGCTCTAAGTTTGATTGTCTTGACTAATTGAAGTGAATTTTTCTAAGTGACCATGACCCTGAACATTAGGTGCCAAATACCAACTAATTATCCTGATAACTTTCCTAGAGTGTTTCTCCCTGCTGTGCTTGCCAGTCACACATAGGGATGTTTAACATGTGGGGGCATCTGGGTCCCACACTGAGGTTAATGAATCAGGCTTCAGGAGTGGGACCTAGCTTCTGTTCCCCTAAAATACCTCAGGTGATCCTACTGTGTGCTCCAGGGCCATGTCTCTGTAAAAATGATGATGCCCAAGACCAGGTAGTTAGTGAGTTGGGACTGGACCTGGGTGGGGATGGGAGTCCCTCAGAGGCAATGGCTGGAGCAGCACATGAACAGTTCCAACAGCCTGAGAGACAGGACCAGAGCTGCTTTAGACACACTACTTTAAACACAGGGTGATATTGGAAGTTAAGGCAAGTGATGTTTAAATAGAATTGACTGCTAGGGATTAAACTTGATAGTGCAGCAATTTCTGATGTTAGAATAGAGTGGCAAATGCAAACCAACCTTGACCTGAACTGACCACTCTTGTCATATCCAGAGTGTGACCGTCTTGCCAGAGATGCTACGTAAAGTGACCTTGCTCAGAAGGGTATCTATCTGCTTTAGGAATAAATGTCTGAATCTGACCACAGACCAGGAAATCCCAGTTCTTTCCCAAGCCATAGTGGCTTCTGCCTTCTATCCAGGCTGCACAGGGCTGTGGGAATTTGCGGTGTCTACAGAGCTCATTCTCGGGGGCCAAGGCAAAGCAATTAAATCCAGGCTAATGGGCTATTTAGCAACAGTGCTGATGTATGCAACTCATGTCCTGTGTAATTCTTCTTAGGAATTACACCTTAGCCACAGATGTCACGCTTAAAGAAAACTAAAACTGAATTGATTCTTAATTATTTTAGTACTGGAACACAGGGCTGTTTCCAGTAACAGAAACCCGTACATTGCTGAGAAACTTCGTTTTTGCCATCAGTTCTAGTAGGCTCTACCCATTTTTTCCCAGGTGATAAATTGTCAGTCTTCCACCTCTTGTTTGTCTGAACTCCTCTGCCAGGTTTGTCCATATGAACATGGAAAGAGACCTCCTTCATTAAGTCCACCGAGAGCCTACTGGGTGCCCCAGCACTGCCCATAGGTTACACTGCATGTCCTCAGTGGTGAGACAGAGCAAGAGCTGAACCCTGACCACACGGATCCTCTGCATGCTGCTTGCTGTGCAGCCAGTTTTTCTGTCTTCATCCGGTTCTGTGAGGCAGGGAGTTCATCACCATTTCAGAGATGAGAAGAAGTTTAACGGGCCTTTCGAATGACCAGCCAACCTCAAGAAGCTTGGAGGATATTCCCCTCCAAGTCTCAATACTACATCCAAGAACATTTGAACAATGAGAGATGAACTGGGCAGTCCCATGGGCTTCATCATACAGGATAATAAGCTCTCTTAGAGTATGATCCATGGTGGCCATGCTTGTGGATTCTGGGGTAGGACTGGCATTGTTCCGAATTGGGTTGCTTTGAATATCAGCCAACTCTACATGAGAACAAGTACCATGAATGCCACTGCCATGGTGGTGACCATCTAGATCTTCCCAAGAAATTCTGTTTCTACCCTGGTCTCAGCCATGTCTCCAACACCTTTCGCCTGTATAGTGGGCCTAACTCCAGGCAGGTTTAGAGCCATAAGTGGTACAGGTGACAGCTGTGGGACTTGTTGTCTAAACGTACAACAATAAAATTTAAAAAAAAAAAAAAAAAAAAAAAAGGCAGAGCTGTAGCTCTGATCAAAACGCCCCTGACATCAAATGATAAACTTCGCCGTTCTCATCCTGTGAGTTGCAACTTCTTAGGGTGTTGAACAGCCCTTTCGCAGGGCTTGCACATCAGATATTTATGTTGTGATTCATACAAGTAGCAAAATTACAGTTATGAAGTATCAACAAAAATAAATTTATTCCCGAGGGGTCACCACAACCTGAGGAACTGTGAAAGGTTACAGTATTAGGAAGGTTGACAAAGAATCACTGCTGTAGGGCAAAACTTGCTGGTGCCTGAGCTTACCAAGGTGATGCTCTGTGCACCTGGACACACCGCAGAGCCAGATGGGACCAGAACAGTTTCCTGCATTCAGATGTAACGATTTAACCCACACCTTGTCCTGATGACACTGTGATTTCATCATAACCAGAAAGCAGGGATGGTGAGTCACAGTGCTGCCCCACCAAGTGGGGCAAGACATTTTAAAATACGCCTTTGTCGCCAACCCTGCAAAGCAAAGGAGAAGACAGAGAGTTTAAATTATCCATTGTTTCTCTCCTTAGCACTTCTGTATACCCGTGCTCCCTGCTGGAGCAGGCTCACAGCACAGAATCATGCCGACATGATCACGTCACTGCTGTGCTCTGCAGAGATCCAGGTACCATCTCATTAGGAAGAGAGAGAAGAAGGCGGGGTTCCAAAGCAATATCTGAGGGTCACATGCAGCAGAATCTACCTGTCTTACACCCAGCCTCGAGTGGGCTCTCCACCGTCTGTGCACTGGGGAGCAGAGAATACGTTCCTGCTGAAATGTTCAAACTGTAAATCTGGCAGAAGATGCTATTCAGAGAAACAGTCTAGTGATCCCTGGGGGTGGTAAATTTATTGCCTGAAAATGTGAGTGCACCTGGGAGGGAGGCCTCCAGTCCCCTCCCAAATATCCTGCAGAACAGGAAATTGAACAGAGCTTTTAAGGGCTTATTGGAAGTTACAGCTTGGTTAGATGGATAATTCGAGCTAAACCCAGGTCTCCTGACTCCTGGAGCATGCTTCCTTCCCACCCTCTGTCTTCTTCTGCTGGGTTTCCATAATAGTATGATCGTGTTGTAAAGTTTTTTGGACAGAATCAACAAGAGAAAGTAATATTTCTTCCTGGTCACCTCTCCATATGTCAGCTCTGTTACTGTCATATCTTCCCACAGAGTTCCAAATATCTATTATTTAAGATGATGCAGAATGTGACGTCATGAAGTTCCAACCTCCAGTTTTCTCATCTGGCATTCTATCACAAGCAACTGATGACCCTGTAAAAGTGCATAAGTGCCCTTACAATTGCTTAGTCATTTCTTATGAACTGCAAATGTATGTGGTGTCTAGTGCTAGCTAGACTCTTGATTCTGTAACTAATGTTTACTATTAATTCTAAAAAGCAGACAATAACTTGGTCAGCCAAAATCATTCTGTTCTTTGAGAGCAAGAAAGTGTCCTGTGGTTGGTTGTCTTTCTCATGATGGACTCTCTGACTGTAGATTAAACAACAGCGAAATAGATGTCTCTTGATGTTTCAGTTTGCAGTTTGCACGATTAAACATTTGTACAGTAAATTTTATAACTTCCAGAATTTTCATGCAGAGGTCAGTTAGTGTTAAGGCATTCAGAGGTGTGTGATTATGAAACTAGTCACTGACTAGGAACCATCACAGGGGTGAGTGAGGTTCCATAGTTCTGACTGGTATTTCCTGATTGTTATGATACTGAACACTGGCTCACTGGCTCCGTATGTCTTGACTCAAATCCCTTTTCCATTTTTAAATTAAGGGATTTTTGTTATTAAATGGTATGGGCTTCGATATCTAGATATCAAACATGTAATTTCTGACATGTAATTTCCAAATAATCACTCTTATTCTTTCTTACTCTTAGTTGTTTTACAATGTTCTTCAGAATACCGATGTGGTTTTTTTTTTATGTTGATGATAGATTAGTTGCTTTTGTTATTTCTGTGGCCTGGCAACAAATGATTTAAGGAGAGCAGGGCTTCTTTTGGCTCATAGTTTAGGGCCATGGGGAGTGGAGGAAGTCCTGGGTGAGTGCACATCGAGCAGGTGAGGTGCTGAATGAATGTGTATTGTTGAATGAGCAGAACCATGCCAAGGGCCTCGCTGCCTCTGACCTGTGGGAATGGCAGAGCCTTCCCTGGTCTGTGTGTGGATGTTGACAACATATGCATCAAATGTCAACTCAGCTTCCTCCTCCCAGGTGTGAGCAGCCTAAGACTACTTCCCTTCAGACACACCCCATACAGGGGTTAGCTAAACCTGCCTCCTCTCTCAGCAGTATACAATAAAACTGCCTCCTCGATTCAGATATATAAAATAAACACACTGTGATTCCAGGCTGCATCTCCACATGGCCCACTCAGCCACAGCTTTTCTGTACAGGTGTCTGTGTGTCCATCCTTAACTCTGTCATTGTTCCAGTCAGGTCAAGTTCAAGCCTTGTCATTTTTGGCAGTAACTCATGGGGTTTGATATATGACCTTTTTTATAAAGTGGTTTCCTTTTATTCCTTGTTTCTTGAGATTTTTTTTGATCGTAAAAGGATGCTGGATTTTGCCAAATGGTTTTTCCTACATCAACTGAAATCACCATGCAGATATGTCCCCCCCCCACCCCCCGTTTCCGTTACAGCAGCATACGAGTGAAGTTTTCCTTGGTGATGCTATATAATCCCTTCACTATAATGCAGAGTTTGCTATACGCCAGCATATCTTGGAGCAGTTTACACAGATGCATATGTAGGATATTTGTCTGTAGGTTTCTTGCACTGTCATTGTGTGGCTTCCGGTTCCGGAATGAGCTGGGTTGCTCCCTGCTTACTCTTCTGCGGAAGTCTCAGGAGGCTACAGTAGATTCTCTTCCAGCGCTGCATAGAAGTGGAAGGCGGCTCTGTGATCCACAGCTTGTCCTTGTTGGCCTTGGGTTATCCAAATGCTAGCATACACTTGCTGATACTGCACTTTTGTGTCTTTTCCGCTTTCGGAATCCCCAAATGAGTAATGTTAATAGCGAGGGACGATAAAATAGCAACGCTTAAAAGAATGGATCTGTTTGGTAGTTGATTTCTAATCTCCCATCTGCCGAGTGCACTGCCAGCACTCCTTTTTGGGGGTGACTTGTTTTTATGCCCTCGGAATCTCTTATCCACTCATTACACAGTCCTTCGTGGGGATTCTTCCGTGTGATTCATGCTCAAGTGAACGGCAAACATCGTGTTTCACCAGTCCTCATAGTTGTGACGCATGGCTGAGCTGTGGGAGAAAGACTTGGCCTTAGAAGGGGGCTACTGCAGATTCCGGAAGTGCACCACAGGTAAATGCATCACTGTGACAGAGTCCCCCTACGGGTGTGACAATGGTTAGACTGCTGTCTGCAAAGTTGTCTGCCTTCTGGTGGGACAACACCTTCATTTTCCACCTCTGCCACTAGAGGGCGCAACCACTGACGGGTAAAACAAGCTTAAAGGCAACTTTGAGAGCCAGTGAGTCAGCCTTCTTAGCTAGGTTTTAGGTTTATATGGTCCCTTTAGCTACTGGCAATCGAAACAAATTCTTTTTAACACTCAGTATGAACTAGTCAGGCAAATCAACTCCAATTCATGGGCTCGGAAGCCCAAAGAAATTAGACCATACATAAAAATGTATCCTCTGGGAAAACATTTTTTTTTTTTATTAGAAATTGAAACAGTGTTTCTGAAGCTTGACTGCTTCTGTCTTCTTGACTCTTTCGGCTGCTTATGACTCTCCTCAGGGGAGGGAAGAGATGGTCTCAGGGCCTGTCCTCACTTCTCTACTTACTTCTTTTGTCCTTTGCTGGCACATCACCGCTGAAGTTGAAACAGAGGTGCAGGTTGATACAGCGGGCAGGAATGAGACCAGCTGGGACAGCAGAGTGTCCCCTTCACAGTGAGTCTGCGCATGTGTAGACCTCATGATGTTCTTCCACCTCTTACCACACACTGTGTACATGGAGCCTGGATGGGCACAGAGGCAGAGGGAGCCCCGCTGCTGTTGTTGCTGCTCCCAGCCTGCAGTTATGCAGTTATTATGAGTTGCTAGGCACAGGCCCTAGACTCCTGCCCTCTGTTCTTGCTGCCCACATTAGTTTCTCACCATGAATGCTCTTGGCTTGAAACCAGCAGTTCCCTACACTGTTCTCAGTAAACAGAATCGATAATAGAGCCCTATTCCTGCACTTGGGAGGAAGAGACCTTCCTGAAACACAGGCATCCAAGGTTCAGAGGCTCACATGGGGGCTGGTTTGGTGTCTTGCATATGGCACCTCATTCAGGGGTCACTTTTGTTGAGATTTATCTGATTCTGCCTGGCATCGGACTTCCGACTCTTTAGAAACACTTAAAAGACCACTTTTTTTGTTTCCAGAAGCTGTACCAATTTCTGGACATTTTCAGAATGCTGCCCAGGAGTCTCGTAACCTCTTGCCTGAAAAGACTACATGTCTGGGTACATGCTGAGCCACCAGGCTCAAGCTGACAGGGGGTGGGTTTCATGCTGAGTGTGGGCACTGTCCCCAGGCCTTCAATGCTGGCACCCACACAGCAATCAGCAGTTGTAAACCTCCCTGCTTTTCTTTCCTGACTTATGTCCTACACTTAAAGCTAAAATGACGAGGAGTGATTTGAGGAAAGACTCCGTCCCAGGGATGGTTTCCCCCGGCTTCCAGTTGCAGAGCAGTCTGTAGCTGATCACCTCAGGACAGGCCCATCCTAAAGAGCTATTTAACCCAAGCTGCTCTCCTAGGTAAAATGGTTGAGCAGTTGTTCCCTGCAGCACCTCCCTGCTGATGGGTTCTGGTAAGAACCATGACAACAGGAGGTAGAACCCAGCCTCCTGTTCCTAGATAGCTGTCCTTGCCAGAAACTGAGTGTCACTAATCGGACTGTCTTCACCTGTGGTACATGGGCTTGAATTACTTTACTTAGTTGCCTAGTTACCTGGTTCACACACAGATTTAGACCCCTATGGCAGAGACACTGCTGAGGGGGCCATGAGGAGAAAGCATAATGCTCTTCCTGAGTCACAGCAGTAATCCCTGGGCCACCAAATTCTGCACTGCTCTGTGTACACAGAGGGCTTCTGGAATTTTTCTCTTGGAGCAAGGAGGTCCCTCTGATGTAGTCCATGCCACCCAGCCCACTCCACGGCACAGGGCAAAGACTTGCAAAATGTGAGGTGCAAAAAAATCTTAAAACTTTGACCTTTAAAATCTGTTATTTTGACTTATTTTTAAGTTTTACTTAAGTACATACAATAATGCACACACATAACCACTATTCCGTTTAACAGAAATAAAGAAAAATCATAGCTGAAAACTTAGAGACTATCTAAATATATCATCTGACTTGTTCTAAATCTGTCATAAAGCTTTCCCCTGCAGGGAAGACTGCAAGCCAATAATGGCCTCCTTCCAAGCAGGCAGGTCCATGGGAGGCCGAGGTGGACCCGAGTAGCTTTATATAGCTGCCGATCCTGAGATGTAGCCTCTCCACACATAGATGCCCACTGAAACATATGTATAAAAAGACTACCTATGCACAAAACACAGCCCCATACAACCAAACATATGTTTCATACACCAAACATACATGTATACGGTGGTGGTTTGAATAAGAATGGCTCCCATAGGCCCACGTATTTGAATGTTTAGTCATCGGGAAGTGGCGGTACTTGAGAAGGAGGTTGGCTTTGTTGGAGGAAGTATGCCACTGCTTTGAGGTTTTAAAGCGCCACACCAATCAGAGTGTTGTTCTTTCTGTCTGCAATTCAGGATGTAGCTCTCACTTACTGTTCCAGTGCCATGAGTGCTGCCATGACCTCACCAGGCTCCCACATGTTGCCATCATGACCTCACATGTTCCTACATGTTCCCACCATGCTCCCAGCATGCTCCAACCATGTTTCCACCATGCTCCCACCATGCTTCCACCATGCTCCCACATGTTCCCACCATGCTCCCAGCATGCTCCCACCATGTTTCTACCATGTTTCCACCATGCTCCCACCATGCTCTCCATGCTTCCACCATGTTCTGTCCCCACCATGCTCCCACATGTTCCCACCATGCTCCCACCATGTTTCCACCATGCTCCCACCATGCTCCCACCATGTTTCTACCATGCTCCCACCATGCTCCCACCATGCTCCCACATGCTCCCACCATGCTTCCACCATGCTCCCACCATGCTCCCACCATGTTTCCACCATGCTCCCACCATGCTTCCACCATGCTCCCACCATGCTGCTACCATGTTTTCACCATGCTTCCACCTGCTCTGTCCCCACCATGACCCCACATGTTCCCACCATGCTCCTACCATGCTCCCACCATGCTCCTACCATGCTCCCACCATGCTCCTACCATGCTCCCACAATGATCCCTCATATTCCCAACATGTTCCCACCATGCTATCACCAAGCTCCCACCAAGCTCCCACCATCCCCCACTATGATAACAATGGACTAACCCTCTGAAAATGTAAGCAATTCACAGTGAAATGCTTCTTTTTATATGAGTTGCCTTCACAGCAATAAATCAATGGTTAAGGTATGTATAGGCATGCATAGTTACACACACATACACACACACACACACACACACACCCCACATTATAGACACAAAGACATACAAAATACATAAGCACATATATGCATATACCAAACATATGCAGTGCACACAAATAAAATCACAGTTATATACACCATCGTACACACACAAAACATGTGCACATGTGCACATCATACCCCATACATGCTACATAAAATATGTATATATACCACATGGGCACATAAATACACACACAAATGTGTCAGTATATGATACCTACCTCCCATCAACTCATACCATCTAAAGGTCTCTGAGCCAATTAAGGACGAAATAATTTAAGGTCAAATGCAGAACAATCCCTCTTGGGGCCTGAAATTGACACCAGGTCACCATTTGCTGGAACCTCCATCAGTCTGACATTTGGAAATGGCTCTTTGAACTGGGTTGTAAGAGATCTTGAGTGGAGCTGCTCTGATGTTTGTGCAAGTTCACGGTCACACACATTTGAGGTCAGAGGAGAAAGAAAACCTTAGACAGCTTCCCCAAAACACAGACTCCCTGACATTGTTCCTGCTTCCTTTTTCTGATCATTCTTTTGCTTCTCGTGTCTCTGCCATTCCAACTGCTGAGCACAGCCTGAATTAATTAAACCTGGGAGTCTGGGTTCCTTGGATGTGACAGCTCTGTCTGAGTAGCAGGCCATCCTCAGGCTGAAGTTTGGCCACACCAACATATAAAGTGTGCACTTTTCCAGACTGGGCTCACAGGTCTTAGAACAGGGAGGTCTGAACACAACCCTGCCATGGGTGGGGACTGAACTTGATTCTGTGTAGAAAGATGTCTTTGTCTGTGAAGGAAAGTCTCCCTTCAGTGCACATGGACAGGACATACAGGGCCACCATGAGGAAGCTGGGTGCTGTAGTGATGGCAGATCAGAGGGCTGCAGATATGATGGGCAGATAGCACTCACTTGAGAAGTGCAGCTGCAGAGAGTGTGATTAGTGTTTCTTTTTCTCAGGACAAGTGATCAGCACCCTCTATATCTGGTCCAGACCTGCCAACAGGCACACTTTGCTTTAGGAGACCTGATAGAGTAGAGCCCAAAACAGGAAATGGCTGAGATCACAAGCTGTGGGAACAAAGTCCCCCAAGGTGATCCTTCACCCTATCCTGAGAGAATGGAGCACCCATGGACGGCTCCCCAGGGCCGGCACACACGGCAGCTTCCCAGAGGTTTGTAGGTAGCCCTGTACTTGGTCTAGCCTCACACAGGATAGAGAGAGCTTGTGATGTGAAAAGGAGAGCATATGAGCCCTCAACACAGGAGGCAGGGGAGCCTCACTGTGACTTCTGCTGGGAGCAGGAGAGATTGAAGAGGGACAAAGGGGTTGCTCGTGTAGTGAAGGGAGTGACTGCCTGGTTTCCTACTGAAAGGTGTGTGGAGGTCTCAAAGATGTTTCCTTTCCCCTGTGCCAGCATCCTGCCTTTGAGCTGAGTGACGAACAGGGAGTGGCTTCCCCCAGAAACTCTTGAGTTTCTTCTGTTGCCAACAGTATCCTGCATAAATGTTCTGCCAATTGAGTTAGTTATCTTGGCTTTAATATGGGTCATGAGGAGCTATATGGGCTTGAACTGCTAAGAAAAGCCTAAGGGCTGGGAAGAAGAGCCTCTATCTATTCCAGTGGAAATAGGCCAAGTCCGCCATGTTACTATCTTATACAAAACAGTTCTCAGGTGATTGGCATGTCTGCAGGCAGAGCTGGGTGGAGTCTAAGGGAAAGGCTAAGGCACAGAGGGAGAGAGACATGACATGGAGGCAGAGATGCCAAGCCTTTACTTCCATTCCACCCTCTTGGCTTCCCAGATACCAGGGAAGAGTTGGTGATCTGGTTAAAGCACTTCCAGGCTTCTGCCAAGGAAGCCTTGGCAGCCATCCTCCCAGCTCAGCACAGGTGAGCTCAGCACTCTTACAGCCGATGAGTAAGAAGCCAGGCATGGGTATCTAGTGGTGTGATTTCCAAAGCGAATGACTTTTTAAGTCAGGCAAAAGCCAATGCTATGATTTCACTGATGGACTATCTGACATCTAGCTATAATTCAAAGAACCAGCCACCCCCTTGTGTGTGTCTGTCTCTCTGTCTCTCTGTTTCTGTCTGTCTCTCTGTCTCTTCCCTCTCTGTCCCTCCCTCTCTGTGTCTCTCTGTTGTATGTGTCTGTCTCTCTGTCTCTTTCTGCCTCCTCTATCCCCCCTCTGTCTCTCTGTCTCTGTCTGCCCCTCACTCTCTCTGTGTATCTCTCTGTATTAAATATCTATCTCTGTTTCTTTGTCTCTGTTCTCCCCTTTCTCTGTCTCTCTCTGTTGTGTGTGTCTGTCTCTCTGTCTCTGTCTCTCTCTGTCTCTCTCTGCCCCTCTCTGTCCCTCCCTCTCTGTCTCTCTCTCTCTCTCTGTCTGTCTCTCTTTCTCTCTGTCTCCCCCTCATCCCCACAGGTAACAATTCCTGTTGTGTTTGTCATTTGTGAGTCCTCTTCAATCCCACTGGTCTTAGCTTCGTCTAAAGGGATTACTCTCCTGTCAGCATCCTGGCCTTGCCACCTGGTCTGGTATTTATGACAGAACTGGAACAGGATGGAAGAGGACCAAACCCTGTTTTCCTCAGGTGATGGGTGAAGCCTTTTGTCCCCTGTGGTGGTTGCCACCTGTTTTATCTACCACCTTAGAGACTCTCACTGAGCTTGTCTGGGGAAAGCCAAGGAAATTTGTAAGCTTTAGAAGTCCCATGGTGGAACAATGTGCAGTCAGGGTGACAAACCCCAGCTGTGTCTGCAAAGGTGATACTGGATCTGAGAAAGAATTGATTGGCATTTCTGCTGATGGAAATACAGAGATTACAAACACAGAGAGAAACAACAAAATCATAGGCAAGGTAACAACCCAGCAGCTAGTGTGTGTGTGTGTGTGTGTGTGTGTGTGTGTGTCTCGGTGTGTAAGTAGCTAGCAGGCATCAGGCAGTGACCATGAAGAGAAAGTACAAAGGTCACAAAGGATCCTAGATAGGAAATAAATATTCTGAAGCTGATCAAGTTTGGATTGTGCAAAGGCAATCACCTGAACAGTACTCTATCAGAGGCACAGAGCTTTGGTGGGATGGTCTGTGGCCATGGTTGCAGCAGAACCACACGAGGACCAAGTACCCTGCCTCCCCTCACCTGAAGCTGCCCTCCTAGCCCAGCAAGGGGCCACTGGAAGATGCTGTGACTTAGAAAGTAAAAAGACAGTAAGCCACCAGCAGAAATGATTCTTCCTTTGCTTAAAGCTCTAGAAATCATTTCAGCAGAATACAAAGCTTTCCGCTCTCTAGCAAGAAATGAAAGGCTTAAAATGCCAGCAAGCAGCTGGCTGATGTCACATAGGACCTGAGATTCTTTCTGTCCAAAGTGTGATCATCCTACCATCGAGAAGTCATGCCTGTCCAAGATAAGAATCAGCCTAGGAGAATGGATTTCTGAGTCCCAGAAGGCCATTGGGACCCAATAAGGGCTGTTGGTGTGGAGTGTGCTGTCAGAAGTCTGGGATACTTGTCACACACATGCAACTGAGCGGGGCTCTGTCATTAGGCCACCTCATCAGGCAGAGTCAACACTGTGCAGCTCACCGAGATGTTTGATTTTACATAGTTGACTTTCTAATAACATACCTCTAGCCCCAGAGAATTTGCTGTGAAAGGGGTCCCTGTCAACCCCTCAACCGCTCAAGTGGAAAATGATACTAAGTTTGACTCCACCTTGCAAATCAAGTCAGAAGTTTGTGTCCAATGTCTCAGGGCAACGAAACCCAGCCTGCTCGGACTATAATCCCAACACGAAACACAGGCTCCATCCTTGCAGATCAGAACCCTTTTATGAGAGTTGTGTAAGGAAAAGGCCCTCATCTTTAGCTGTGGGAATAGCTGAACACCAGGTGAGCATCTCCAGGGGCCATGCTGGTTTCAGCTCAGTGTGTCAAGTGCATCTGTATGGCTTTGTCTCCATACATTCCACCTCTCCCATATTATGAGCCGATGTCAGTTTAGGTTCACGTTACCTCTCTATACACTGTACTATTAACATAGATTTACGAGTGCCATTTTGTGCATTCGATCTTCTGGAGCATATGGGAAACAAGAAAAGCTAGAAGCGAAAACTGCAGGCTCTTACGTTCATTCTTGCTTGTGCCGTTCTCTTTACTGCAGTCTGCCCCCTGCCCCGATTTTTGTGGTGATGTTACATTTCAGTTCACCTTTCCACACACTTCCTGTAGGGCAGAGGTTCTGTAATGGCTCCTTACACCCTTGCTTCTTTGGGATGGGCTTCACTCAGCTTCGCTTTTGAGGAATGGTGTTTGCTAGACACAGAACTTTTCACCAGCAGCTGATTTTCTCTGTGCATATTGAATACATCACCCATGGCTCTTAGGCCCCTTGGGCTTTTGATGAAAAATTGCATGTGACAAATGTTTTCCCTCTTGCTGCTTTTAGGAATCTCTCCCTGTTAACTTCTGGATGTTTGGGGATGATACGTCTTGGGATGGGAATGTAATTCATCCTCCGTGGATGGTTGAACTTCATAGATATGAACATCATGCCTTTGATTAAATAAGGGTCATTTCTTGTGGTCACGATGAATCTATGAATGATTGTGGCAGGTGCTTCCTGGAAAGTTTATCCAAGGGCATCAAATAATGGCATGGCTTGCACCAGTCCCTCGAGGAACCAGATGCACACCATTGGGTCTGTTTAGAGTAAGGTCTATATTGCCTCTGCTCTCACAAAGATTATGAGCTATCATCCTGTGGCTTCTGTGACCTGGAGGATAATGGGTGGGGAGGCAAAAATACCAGGATGCTTTCCAGAACATATTCTCTCTCTCTCTTTCTCTCTCTCTCTCTCTCTCTCTCTCTCTCTCTCTCTCTCTCTCTCTGTAGTGTTTGTGCCTCCATCCCTCCCTCTCTCTCTCTGTAGTGTGTGTGTGTGTGTGTGTGTGTATGTGTGTTCAACATTCCCTGTCTACCACAAATTCTTAGAAGAATTGTACTACAGAATTCCCCAAAAGTGGGTTTTCCCTGTCTGGGGCAGCTTAATGGTTACTTAAGCAAAGGACAGGTCCCCAGAGTCATGTCCTCCATTGGGTCCCTGGTGCTAATTGGGAGGATGTCCCCTATGGGTCTATTTAGAGGAAGAGCTTCTGTGAAGTACTCATCCAACACATATTGTACTGTCCACTCTGGTTTCTCTGCAGCTTGGTGGGGTAACTCAACTCTACCGTTATTGGCTTTTGCTCTTGGGAACCCACTCTTCTCTATCTGAGCCAAACAGAAACAATTGTCACACTCTTAGGGAAGACTACGGTTGTTCAGGAATCCTTCCTCATAAATCCCCAAAGGACACATTAAAAGCTGCTGGCTGGACACCTCCCACTTCTTTCCCTCAGTGGATGCAAACACATTCCATGCTCTCAGAGGTGTGTTCCTGTCAGAGGACCTACACACACATAGCAGGCTGGGCCTGGCTACCCATAACAGATTTTGTGAGCATGGGCACCATGCAGTGATGCTTGCTTCCTTTCTGCACTTATCTCACTTTCAAGGGTCACCTCAATACTTCTATGTATTTGGGTATATGTACTGTGTGTATAAAGCCTCTCTCTCTCTCTCTCTCTCTCTCTCTCTCTCTCTCTCTCTGTGTGTGTGTGTGTGTGTGTGTGTGTGTGTCTTTCCATCTCTCTGTCTCTGTGTATGTTTGTGTGTGTGTGCACATTTACATGCCACAGTGCACACGTGGAGGTTAGAGGACAATTTGAGGGAGTCAGTTCTCTCCTCCTACTATGTGAATCCCTACTATGTGAGATATCAAATTTAGGTCATCAAACATCTTTACTCACCAGACCATCTCACTGGCCCTTGTATTCTCTAAAGTAGTTAGCCTTTCATGGCAACACCTAACCCTGTGGCCACTGAGTTAGCTCTTTATGGCTCTCAGTCTAACACAGTGATCAGAGCATCCACTGGGCTGCTGACTGCTGCTCTGTTAAAGCCCATGGTGGCTAACGGTGGGTCTTAATATCTGTGTTACAGTTTAATAATTAAAAGATTCTCACATCAGAATGGTGAAATGTGGAATCCTTACCTTGGGACGAAAATAAATGGGTGAAATGGTATGGGAAAAAATAGCATGAGTATTCTTAGTCTCAGTGACTTCCTTCCCTGAAGAAGCAGGACGCTTCTCTGCTGGGTTTCTAAGATGGAAGGAACCTTTCCCTCCAAGGACCAGCTGGATCTTCTTCTTTTCAAGGGTCTTCTCCAATACAGAGTAGTCTACAAAAGCTCTCATGAGGCAAGAGGCCTCAGATGAGACTTCACATAGCTGCTTGGTTATTTTGCAAGAGAAAAGTTGAATTGCTGTTAGTTTTCCTGTTTAATCTTCAGAAGTGTTGGTGCGGGGAGGCTCTGAGACCCAGTCTTCCTTTGCTGGGTTACTCTTAGAAATGACTGGATGTTTTTTTCTCTTTGTTTCTACTTTTGTCTCACAAATGAGGCCAGCCCTGTTGTAGCTACTGACAGGAGCAGGATCCTGAGATTTCTTAGTATGCCGGGGCTTATACCAACGCAACCCTTAGCTTCTGGCAATCAGGCAGAAAGGTGCAAGGGCTTCCAAGGCTGCCAGTGGCAGTTGAGTAGAGGCAACTCCACTGAACTAAAACCATTCTCAAGTGAATTTCATTAAATAGCACGTGGGTACCACAGCACTCTGATTCAGCTGTGAGTGAGGGATGGCCCTGTGTGGAGCACAGACTCACGGCACAAAAATTAAACTCATCAGTGATTGTAAGAGAATATCTTCAGGCTTGGCTGGTAGCTCAACCACTCTCTGTCTTATCTCTCCTGGGCACATTAGGTGCCTGGCTTCAAGGCCCATGTTAGCAGCGTGATGGAGGCTTTGATTTTCAACTTGATGAGATTTAGAATTGCCCAGGAGACATATTTCTGGGTGTGTCAATGAGGATATTTCCAAAAATCTTTAGCTGATCAGGGAAGGCACCATGAATGGAGGTAGCCCTAAAGTGTGAAGATACAGTGTGATAACTCATTGCACACTCCTGCCATCATGTCTTCCCCTTTATGATGGGCTGTAATTCCCAGACCGTGAACCGAAATCAACCTTTCCTTCCTTAAGTTGCTCTTTGGGGTGTTTTGTCATAGGATTGCAAGAGTAACTAATACAGGCAGCATCATGCACCCAACTCCTTGTTGAACCTGTCTGACTCTCCAGGGCATATCAGTTTTCAAATTGATGTTTAATAATAGAGTCCACTGAGGGTATCTCTGGCACTTATATGCTGTGAGGAGAAGGACTCATGAGAGTAAGGAAACAACTTTATAACATTTAACAAAACTAAGAACAACAACAACAAAGCCGCAGCCAGGCTTTATCCAGCACTGGGCTGGTAGGAGTCCATTCTGAGTGTATTCTCTTGAACTCTGTGCCTAGAATGACTGACTGTCTGTTGATCACTGGGTTGGTCTTCAGTGTGTTCTGCCTTCTGTGCAGCGAAGCTTCTCTTAGCCTGTTTCATCCATTCATCTGCCCATCCATCCATCCATCCATCCATCCATCCTTCTGTCCAACCATCCATGTGTCCATTCATTCATTTGCCCACCCATCTGTCCATCCATCCATCCATCCATCCATCCATCCATCCATCCATCTATTCACTCTTCACTTGTTTATTCACCAAGGCTTTATTTGAGTCCCTGTTGTGTTGGACCTGACAATATCTAATATAACCAGAGATCTGTGTATCCTCTGCAGATACAGCCTGGACCTGCCTGGGCAAGGTATAGTGATAATTTTGGATTTGGGGGTTCTTTAAAAAAACACAGAAATATTATAAAACTATGTTTTCATTTTAATCTCAGGTGTGGTATCTGGGGCTGCTTCAGATTATGCATAGCAGCTGACTATGATTTGCCTCAGGCTCTAGCAGAGGCACGATTTTGCCAGCTGCAGATAGTTCCAGTGCAATTGTCTGACACTTGGAATTTTGAGAACTTTTCAGAGGGCATATAAATGCTAGAGCCCCAACAGGGTTTTGCTGTTGTTGTTAGTGGTGGTTTGTTGGGTTGTTGTTGGTTGATGGTTGGTTACTATTGGTCATGGTTTGTTAAAATAGTTGTGCCCAAAAAAAGGTGGAGGAGGAGGAGGAGGAGGAAGAGGAGGAGGAGGAGGAAGAAGAGGAAGAGGAAGAGGAAGAGGAAGAGAAAGAGGAGGAAATTCGATGTTATGACTGTGATGATCAAGAAGGCTAGAATCCTTTGTTAGTTATTTTCTCTTCCTATGAATAGACATTGTTACTGTCATGAATGGTTTAAGAAACTCACAGCGCCTCTGCGCTACAGAGACATGAATAATTTTGTTCTTGGTCCATCTCAACCCACCCCTGTGCCAGCATGACCAGTTTGATGGGCAGGTCATCTCAGTGGCCAGAGCCATAGTTGAAAACTCTCCATTTCACACTGGAAACTGGACCATCCTGCATACGTTCTTTGTGTTTGGGGTCAGGAAGATGATGTGCCTTGGGTATAGAGAGGGAATTGTGAGGAGGGAGCTCCCCTCAAGTCCCCTGTCCTGACGTTGCAGAAACAGCTCATGTTAATTCACAGATGCAATGGGTCTGGTATCAAAAATTGAAGTCTCTGGTACAGGTTAGTCCTGCTTCATAATCCACCTTTGCATCTGGTTGTGCAGCTGAGAGAACACGCATGGTGTCTGGAGCCCTGCCATCAGGGAGAATCCGTAAGTAGCATTCTGGAGCACTGGCCTCCCCTTTGGCAGGCATGTCAGTGGTGCCTCCAGTTTATACATTTGAGGTGGTGGTCCATTCACACTGGTTTGCTTTACTGGTCTGCCCATGTCCACTAGCCTGGACTTTCACATCCAGCCCTCTGGCCAGATCAGTGCTGATTTGTACAGCATAGCCTCCTTTTCCTGATCATTCCAGGGCAAGTACTGAACTCCTGCACTTCCACTTTGGCTAAGATGGAATTTTCATCCCAGTGGGCATTCCAATTTTTCTGAACAGCTAGCTATTCAAAGCAAAGGAAGCCTTTCATGAGCTGTAATCTGTCTGCGTGCTCAGCATCCCACCCGCCGAGCCTGCTTTGAGGTAGCTTTCCCTGTCCTGAGCTCACTGCTCCACACCAAAAGTGGCTCATCACTTTGAACAGCTGGGGCCTGAGTTAGGCATGAAAACGTATTTAGATAGTCCCGCCGTGCATTCTGCACCAGATCTGAGTGGCTCCGTAGGTCATGATGCTTCTAAACTCCAGCTTGACATTGTCAAAGAAAAATGAAGCAAGAGAGCACAGAAAGGTGTCACAGAGTCACCGAGTCCCTGAAGTTGCACATGGTGCTATGAGTGCAGATGAGGACCAGACTCACCCCAGACCACTGTGGGGCGGGGCGAAAAGAGCTACTGGAAACACAGCACTTCCTAGCAGACTTCACAGATTCTTTGTAATCAGGAATCCACCAAGCCCTATTCTATCTCTGTGAACCTATCAGTCCTTTTTCAGAGCTGATTCTAAAGTTTGGAGAGGCCATGTCCCACCCACTTCTAGCAGGCAGGAGTGATCTCCAGTGGCCAATAGCAAGCTTTGGACTAATACGTATTAAAGTCCTAGATGGCTGTGCATATACATTGTGTGTGTGTGTGTGTGTGTGTGTGTGTGTGTGTGTGTGTGTGTATGTGCACGCGCGCGTGCGTGTGCACACGCATGCATGCAGATGAAACCAGGGCCTTACATATTCTGAGCAAGTGCTCTCACTGAGCTGCACCCTGGTTCCCATGTAACTTGAAAAGCATTTTCTCCTGGGTATAAAGGGCCAGCTGTACTGGATTCTTCCTTTCCAAGTCACAGGGGCTTCCATCATCAGAAAGTGCCACTGGGTAGGCAGCAACAGATGATTTTCTTGTCCCTCAAACACAAGGTAGGCTTCTCCTCAGGGTCAGGCCAGAAGAGTCCTCTCCCACTTGAACATGTGTGTTTCTTCTTTCTCTGTGTTGGCTCTCTCACGTGCCCCAGGCCTAGTGAAGAAGAAATCCCGCCTGTCCCTCTAAAACCCTCATCTTTATTTCCTGATAGGCTGAAGTTGATTTGCTAAAGCTAAAGCTGCCACTCACTGGCTTTGAACATTCCTTATCCATCCTATTAGTCTCAAATTCCTTATGTTCACGGCAAACTACTTACAAAGAAGCAAGGTCCTTGCAGGTAGAAGGAACACACCAGAGCTTCAAAAGCACTGCGGGGCAGGAAGGCTTCCAGGAGAAAGTAGCCTCAACGAGTTTTGAAGGGTGAGGTGAAAGTGTTCTAGTCCCAGATCTTGGTCTGGTATGAGAGGGGCAAGTGAGGCTACCTTCAACTACAGGGAGAAGTGTGCAAGAAGATCAGACACAGAAGAGTCCCTACTGTGTGCAAGGAGATCAGACAGGGAAGAGTCCCTACTTGTGAGCAAGAGAACTGCATGACCAGCCTGAGAGTGGGGGTGAGGCAGGGAGAGGTGGGAGCAGAGAGTGACCTGAACTTCACTTCTACAAACCTGAAAATTTCAAAGAGAGCCAGAAGCCTTTGAAGAGTTTCACGTGCTGTTTCATGTGTCCTGACTTTTATGTAGAACTGCACTGAGTTCAGAGTAAAGGGTATCAGAAGTGCGTTTCTCAGCAGCTGCTGTGGTGGAGGTTCAGGTGGGCAGTGTTATGAGGAGAGAAGCAAGGTGGCTCCCAAGCTGGGAGGAGCTGCAGCAGGCTCTGGTTTGAGAAGTCCTGTAAATGGAAACATAATCTGAGATCTCGTGGTCCTGTCTCACATCACCTGGAAACTCAGAAAGATTTAACTCAGCCAACCTCAGTCTTTCTAAACATTTTGAGGTGAGATTTCCCTTTCCTGGCAACTCTGACCTTCAAGTAGGAGCAGGACTGAAACTGAGCCATAAAACAGAACATCTATGAAGAGGAGACTGTGGGAAGACGTTGAGTTGAGACGTTGAGTTGTTTTGCATTTATTATAGTGAGAGATGTTTGACTGGTCTGGGTGCTGTAACACCAACCTACACATATTGTGGAAGAGGGAAGCTCAACTGAGGAACTGTCTCTATCAGACTAGCCTGTAGGCATGTCTCTGGAACATTTTCTTAATTGATGTGGAAACGCCCACTGTGGACAGTAGCATCTCTGGGCAGATGGTCCAGGGGTGTATAAAAAAGCAAACTGAGCAAGTCAGTAAATAGCATGCCTCCAAGGACTCCGGTTCAGTTCTTGCCTCTAGGTTTCTGCCTTCAGTTCCTGTCCTGAATTCCATAAGTGAGGAACTATGATCTAGTCAGATAAATCAAATAAAACCTGCAGAGGTGCTCCTGGCTGTGGTCTTTGTCATAGAGATAGAGAGCAAACAAAGCAATTTGCTTTCGGGTTACAGAGAATCCACATTGAAATCATGTTAAAACCTACTGTAAGAGCAACTAAACATCCCCCAAAGCAGCTCATTGATGCCAACGGAACAGATGATAGTAACACACAGCTGTTTCCATGTTTAAAAGGAATTGTCATGTTACACCCAGATTCTGGTTACATCATTCAAAATTTCCAGCATGCAGTCAGAAATCACTAAACCCATAAGGGAGTGAGGAGGGGGGTGGGAGGAAATTGAGAGAGTGAGAGGGAAAGGAAAGGCAGGGAGGGAGGAAGGGAGGGAGGGAGGGAGGGAGGGAGAGAGAGAGAGAGAGAGAGAGAGAGAGAGAGAGAGAGAGAGAGAGAGAGCAATGACTGGATAGATCAGAGCAGAGCTTTCAAACAACCATTGTAAATAGACCCAAAAACTTAAAAGGGACAAGCAGTTGAGATTGTTGGCCTGTGGAGAACTCAGCAGTAAATGTAAAACATCACAGAGTTTAGAGAGAAGATGTGTACAGTGAAATATACTAGATAAACATAACCACAGTCTGGAGTCCACAGAGAGAGACTGCAAACAGGAAACCGGATCACAAGAACTTCTTAGTTTAAAGAACAGAGGGAAATGGTGAGGGAAAGAAACAGCCAACAAAATGAGTGGGGTGATGTGAAGTGCTCCTGACACACCTGCTTCCCAGAGCCCGAGGAAGAGAGACCAGAGCAACACAACCTACACATGCATGTGCATGCAAGCATGCAAGCATGCAAGCATGCGCAAGCATGCACACACATGCACATCACACACAGGTGCACACACGCTCACACACACACACACACACACATCATGCATGCAGGCACGAAAGCACAGACACCATCGAAATATTTCAGTGAGTAAAAGAAGCCCAGAGAGCTGCATATTCAGAATAAACAAAGAGAGAAACAACTGAGAGACATCATAATCAAACTGCTAAAATCAGACCTGGCACACAGCCATGGAGGAGGGGGCACCACTGCCAGAAGATGACACAGCAGCAGCTGGTTCCTTCATCACCAGAAAGAACAATCCAGAGCACCCAAAGAAGAGACTCTGAGTAACAGGAGAGTGGGGAGAGAGGGGGGTGTGTGAGTATAGCAGGAAAGAAAAGAGGGATCAGAAGAGAGAAGGGGTGTTAGAAGTAGGAATTGGACCCTGATGGGAGAGAGGTGGAAAGAGTGGATGGGAGGAAGGTGAGTGATTGGGAAAAGTAGGAGAATGTAAGGAGAAGGGGACAGGAGGAACACAGGGGACTCAAGATACGCAGGGGACCGGAGAAGCAAGGGGAACAGGAAGAGCACAGGGGACAAGAGGATCACAGGGAACTCGTGGAGCACAGGGGACTAGAGGAGCACGAGGGAAAGGAGGAGCACAGGGGACTGGAGAAGCACAGGGGACAGGAGGAACACAGGGGACAGGAGGAGCACAGGAGACAGGAGGAATGCAGAAACCAGCACTGGTCTCATAAGTGCTGGGAAGAAGCCTCAACAGGAGTGTGGAAGGAACTTGGAGTTCTCCAGGTTCTGAGGCAGGAAGATCCCAGGTCCTGATGATTTGCAAGCCAGCTGAGGTCCACCATGCCTGCAAGGGGTCTCCAAAAGCAAGGGAGAGAAGACAGGAGGGGGGGAATGCAAGAAACCTCAGACTTCAGAAGAGTAAAACTAAAGGTGTAGAACTTTACATAGAGGAAACCCTCAATGCTTCAGGGACTTAAACTGTATTTCCAGACTATTGGTTTATGTGCCAGTGACATCAGGGTAAAAGTGTGAGCATGTGAGAAAGAGGAGGAGGAGGAGGTAAAGAAGAAGAAGGAGAAGGAGGAGGAAGATGAGAAGGAGGAGGAGGAGAAGGAGGAGGAGGAAGAAGATGAGAAGGAGGAGGAGGAGAAGGAGGAGGAGGAGGAAGATGAGAAGGAGGAGGAGAAGGAGGAGGAGAAGAAGAGGAAGAGGAAGAGGAAGAGGAAGAGGAAGAGGAAGAAGAAGAAGAAGAAGAAGAAGAAGAAGAAGAAGAAGAAGAAGAAGAAGAAGAAGAAGAAGAAGAAGAAGAAGAAAGCAGGAAGCAACATTTCTGAGAAAATTTTCTCTAAATTATGCCAGTGAGGTGACCCAGTGAGTGAAACTAACTGCTGTCAAGCCTGAGGGCCCAAATTCAGTCCCCAGAAGCCACATCATGGAAGATGACAAGACAGCTGATCCCTGCTAATCTATCTCTCTCTCCCTTCCCCTGTCCCTTTTGTCCCCCCCATAAACACATGCATGTGTGTACACACGTGCATGAGTGTGCATACACACACAATGTTGAATCCCATGTATGTATGCGTGTGGTTGTTTTTAAAGTAGATTTTAAACTGGAGGATGCTGTGGCCTTATTCTGAATTTTTGTTTTATTACAAAACAACAGTGGACCATGAAGGCGAACTGCATAGACCCTCTTGAGTTTATGTTATTAAGAAGTCAGTGTTACTATCTGGTTTTAATATCTGCCTGTTAGTGTATGAGAATTTTTGTTCTTCAGAAGTGAGTGTTGATATATTTAGGGCTAAAAGGATACCATGCCTGCAACTTCATGTAAGTGGTTCAGAGTAATGAACTTACACATTTAAAAATAAAATGCAGAGTGCAGTGTGTGACTAACTAGTTAGTGTATTGGCTAACATTTGGGGAAACTGGGTGGACTGTCTAAGAGATGCTATAAACACAACCTTGCAACTTATTTGTGAATGTCAAAATAAAATTTTCTTTTTCAAAATAAGAATACTAAGGGAAAGCAGTTTTAACATAGTAACAGAAAACCAAAGCTAGCCTAAACCAGTTTGTGCCTGGTGGTGGGGTCAGGGTCACACAAGTGAATGGAGTGGGGACCATCATCATGCACTGTGTCAGAGTCTCCTGGAAACTCTGGCTCATTACTAAGTGCCTACCAAAGCCAAGCCAGCTCACTAAGAACATAAGAGCAGAGCTTTGAAGGTATCTGTCTTAGGGTTTTACTGTTGTGAAGAGACACCATGACCATTTAATTGGGGCTGGCTTACAGGTCAGAAGTTCAGTCCATTATCATCAAGGCAGAGCATGGCACAGTCCAGGCAGGCATAATGCATGAGAGGTCTTTAAGCCCATTCCCACAGTGACACACCTACTTGAATAAGGCCACACCTATTTCAACAAGGCCACACCCACTTCAATAAGGCCACACCCACTCTAACAAGGCCACACCTCCAAATAGTGCCACTCCTTGGGCCAAGTATATACAAACCATCACAGCATCTCTGTGAACCCCAGACAAGTTGAGCCAATCTTAGAATGCTTTGCGTTGGACCGAGATTCAGGTGCTATTTTTCTGTCTGTATCCCAGGGTGTCTGGTGTGCTGTGATGCTCAATGTAAACAATCCGCTCATTTCTATGCAGAGCTCACTGGGCAGAGCCATATGCGTTGGGTGTCTCCAAATGGATCTCTAGCATCATGCCCTGTCCCATCCTAACATACAACCCATGACATCTTCAATCTTGCGGCAGGCAGTAATCCATTGCTGGTTGAGATGTCCCAAACCCATGTCCTGGCTGCATGTTCAGCCTTCTGGTGCATGCATGGCACAAGATGTTGGGGTAAAATGAGAACCTTGGAATGATGTTTTATCCATAAGCCTTTATCGAAATGCAGTTTAGACACAATTTTACAGCAAACGCTCCTTTCCAGCGAGGGTGGCTATGTGCACAAACAGCCTCTGGGTGTCTTCTTAGAAGAATGGTTTTCTCTGTCGTGAATGAGATGGTGAAGCAGACCTGTTTCTGGCGGTATTGCTTATAATATATATTTTCATTTTGCTCTCAAGCAGAGCAAATAGATTTTTGTAAGTGAGTGACCTCATGGATTAGCGGCGTTATTTGTGACTTGGTGAAGCAGCCAGTTGAAATATTGAAAATGTTTTTCCAACTCAAGCTCCTTCCAGTGCCTTGGCAGCGACATAGTGCCTTCCAGCCAGTGAGTAGTCAGCACACAGCCTCTGCAGCTGCAAGGGAAAGGCTGGCCTGCCTCTAAATCCTTCTCTACAGCAAGCTGCTGTTGAAGGCAGTGGGCAGCAGTTCCTCTTGCCAGCTGTGCCAGCACTTAGCAGTAGAATACAACTTTCCTGACTTGCTCTGTGCAAAATTTTCACTATGCTTCCAGTTCTGAAAAGTCACTGCAGGCAACTCCAGGTCTATGTCCTGAATCCTCACTGGCCATAGAGGGAGAGGAGGAACCTAAACCTGTGTGCCCTCACCCACCCATAATCTCTTTTTCTCCACTCTGTTTTTCTCTCTCTCTCTCTCTCTCTCTCTCTCTCTCTCTCTCTCTCTCTCTCTCTCTCCCTCTCTCCCTCTCTCTCTTTCTCTCTCACAGACACACACACAACATACACATGCACACACATGTGCACATACACACACATGCACACATACATACATACACAAAACATGGACACACACAGCATACACATGCACACACCCATGCACTCATGGATGCACAGTAGCTTAAGGAGAAAGGGTTTGCTTTGACTTTGGCTTTGATGCTATCTATCACAGATGTGGCAGGATCCTCATAGACACACTCAGAGGTGTGTCTCCTTCGTGATTCTAAATCCAGTCAATTTGACAGCAAAGATTAACCATGGCAGCCCCATCCCTCAGATGCTAAAAAGAAAAGCTTTTGTTGAGATGTTAAACCTGGAATGACAGACAGTTGAACTGACAGATACCATATCCTAAGCAAAAATCTCCTGGGTGTTTATATGGCACTGATAGCTTATGTCTACCTGAGGTCTTTAGGACACTTGAATATCTACCTGGGGCATGTAAATTAAATGAATACAAACCGTTGATTCTTTGTACTTATTTTACATCCCAATAGCAGAGTCCCCTTCCTCCTCTCCTTCCAGAGTCTTTCTCTCACCTCTCCTCCTTTCATCCCACCTCCCTTTCTACTCAGGAAAGGAGAGGCCTCTCATGGATATCAACCCACTGTGGCATATCAAGTTGCAGGAGGACTAGGTGCATCTTCTATTGCAGCTAGATGAGGCAGCCCAGTTAGAAGAAAGGGATCCAAAGGCAGGCACCAACATTCAAGACAGCTTCTGTTCCTGTTGTTAGGGGTCCCATATAAAGACAAAGCTGCTTATCTATTACATATGTGCAGAGGACCTAAGTCCATCCCATGCATGCTCTCTGGTTGGTGGTTCAGTCTCTGTGCACCCCTCTGGGCCCAAAATGAATGATTCTGTAGGATTTCTTGTGGTGTCCTTGCCCTCTTTGTCTCTTTTGGTCCTTCTTCTCCCTCCTCTACCTGATTCCCTGAGCTGTGGGTCTCTGCATTTGTTTCCATCAGTTGCTGTGTGAAGCCTCTCAGGAGACAGTTATGCTAGGCTCCTGTCTGCAGAGTAGAGCAGAGTATCATTAGTAGTGTCCGGGTTCTCTCTCAAGGCATGGGTCTCAAGTTGGGCCAGTCATTGGTTGGCCATTCTGTCAATTCCTGCTTCATTTTTATCGCTGTACAGCTTGTAGGCAGGACAAATTATAGGTTGAAAGTTTTGTGACTGGGTTGGTGTCCCTGTCTGTCCATTGTATGTCTTGCCTGGTTACAGGGCATGGCTGCTTTAGGTTTCATATCCCCCATTGTTGGGGGTCTTAGATACCTGGGAATTTTCATTGCCTTAGGTTTACAGCTCATCCCAGCGATGCCCCTCTACTGATTCCACTTCTCTCTTACCCCCTTCTCTCCACACTTGATTTCTCCTGTGCCCCTCCTCAACCCCTCTCCCACCCAGTTCCTTCCCTCCATCCACCCCCGAATTCTATTCTATTCCCCCATCTCAGTGAGACTCAAGCATCTTCCCTTGGACCCTCCTTGCTACTAAGCTACTTTGGGTCTGTGGAGTGGGGCATGGATATCCTGTACTTTGTGGCTAATATCCACTTATAAGTGAGTACATGCCATGTTTGTTTTTCTGGGCCTGGGTTACTTCAGGATGCTATTTTCAAGCTCCATCCATTCACCTGAAGATTTCACGATACCATCCTCTTTTAACACCTGAGTAATATTCCACTGTGTAAATTTTCTTTATCTATTCTTCAGTTGAGGGTTGAAGACCATCTGGATTGTTTCCAGTTTCTGGCTATTACAAATAAAGCTGCTAAGAACATGGTTGAGCGGGTGTCCTTGTGGTACAGTGGAACATCTTTTGAGTATATGCCCAAGAGTGGTACAGCTAGACCTTGAGGTAGAACTATTCCTAATTTTCTGAGAAACTGCCAATTTTATTTCTAAAGTGGTTGTACAAATTTGCACTCCTACCAGCAATGGAGAAGTGTTCCCCTTGCTCCACTTCCTTGCCAGCATGAGCTATCACTTGAATTTTTGATCTTAGCCATTCTGACAGGTGTGAGAAGGAATCTCATAGTCGTTTTGATCTGCATTTCTCTGTTGACTAAGGATGTTGAACATTTCTTTAAGTGCTTCTCGGCCACTATAAATTCCTCTATCAAGAATTCACTTAGATCTGTACCTCATTTATAATTGGGTCTTTAATTTGTTAATGTCTAGGGATTTTTTTAAATTCTTTATATATTTTGGTTATTAGCCCTCTGCCAGATGTGGGGTTGGTGAAAACCTCTTCCCAACCTATAGAGTCCAGTTTTGTCCTATTTACAATGTCATTTGCCTTACAGAAGCTTTTCAGTGTCATGAAGCTTTTCAGTGTCATGAGGTACCATTTATTAATTATTGGGCTTAGTGTCTGAGATATTGGTGTTCTGTTCAGGAAGTTGTCTCCTGTGCCAATACATTCAAAGGCTATTCCCCATTCAAGTGTCCATGGGTATGTGGGTTTACTTCTGGGACTTTGATTCGGTTCCATTGATCAGTCTGTCTGTTTTTATGCCAATACCATGTGGTTTTTATTACTATTGCTCCGTAGTATAGTTTGAAACCAGGGATGAGGATACCTCAGAAGATCTTTTATTGTACAGGATTTTTTTAAGCTATCCTGGGATTTTTGTTTTTCCATTTGAGTATTGTTCTTTCAAGGTCTGTAAAGAATTGTGTTGGAATTTTAATGGGAAATGCATTGTATTTGTTGATTGTTTTTTGGTACGATTGCCATTTTTACTATGTTAATTCACGAGCATGGGGGAATATTTCTGTCTTCTTATATCTTCTTCAGTTCTTTTCTTCAAAGACTCAAAGTTCTTGTCGTATGGGTCTTTCACTTGTTTGGTTAGAGTTACACCAAGATTGTTATATTATCTGTGGCTAATGTGAAGGGTGTTGTTTCCCTAATTCTTTCTCAGCCTTGTTATAATTTGTATAAAGGAGGGCTATGTATTTTTTTAAATAGATTTTATATCCAGCCACTTTTTTCTAGGTGTTTATCCGCTTTAGGAGTCCCTTGTAGAACTTTTGTGGTCACTTATGTATACTCTCTTATCATCTGCAAATAGCGATACTTTGAAGTCTTCCTTTCCAATTTGACCGTGTTGATCTCCTTTGGTTGTCTTTTGCTCAAGCTAAAACATCAAGTACTATGTTGAATAGATAGAGAGAATAGACAGCCATGTTTTATCCTTGATTTTAGTGGAATTGCTTTAATTTTCTCTCCATTTAATTTGGCTTTGGCTTGCTGTATACTGCTTTTATTGTGTTTAGGTATATACTTTGTATCCATGATCTCTCCAAGACTTTTATCATGAAGGGGTGTTGGTTTTGTCAAAGACTCTTATGAGGTTATCAAGCATGTTTGCTTTCTTTCAATTTGTTTATATGGTGGACTACATTGAGATATTTCCATATGTTGAAACATCCCTACATCCCTGGGATGAAGCCTACTAGATCATGATGTATTATGTTTTTGATGTGTTCTTGAGTTCATTTTGTAAGTGTGTTATTGAGTATTTTTGCATCAATGTTCATAAGGGAAATTGGTCTGAATTTTTCTTTCTTTGTTGAATCTTTGTCTGATTTAGGTATCAGGGTAACTGTGTCATTATAGAATGAATTTGATAATGTTCCTTCTGTTTCTATTTTATGGATTAGTTTGAAGAGTACTGGTATCAGTTTTTCTTTGAAAGCCAGAATTCTGCACTAAAACCATCTAGCCCTGGGCTCTGTTTACTTATTTACTTTTTGGTTGGGAGACGTTTAATGACTACTTCTATTCCCTTAGGGGTTATAGGTCTATTTAAATTGTTTATATGGTCTTGATTTAACTTTGGTAAGTGGTGTCTCTATCAAGACAATAACACATTTCATTTAGATTTTCCAATTTTGTGGAGTATATGTTTTTTGAAGTAAGACCTAATGATTCTTTGAATTTCCTTGTAATTTCCTTGTTGTCTGTTGTTATGTCCTCTTTTTTATTTCTAATTATGTTAATTTGGATTCATATTCTTTCTCTCTCTGTCTCTCTCTCTCTGTCTCTCTCTCTCTCTCTCTCTCTCTCTCTCTCTCTCTCTCTCTCTCTCTGCCTTTTTGTTGGTTTGGTTAAGGAGTTTGTCTATCTTGTTGATTTTCTCAAAGAACCAAATCTTGTTTCTTTGATTCTTTGTATTATTCTATTTGTTTTTAATTGATTGATTTTAGCTCCGAGTTTAACTATTTCCTGAAATCTACTCCTCTTGGGTGTGATTGCTGCTTTTTCTTCTAGAGCTTTTAGGTGTGCTGTTAAGTTGCTAGTATTAGTTCTCACTAATTTCTTTATGCAGGTACTTAATGTTATGAACTTTCCTCTTAGCAGGACTTTGATGGTGTCTCATAAGTTTGTGTATGTCGTGCCTTCATTTTCATTGAATTCTAGAAAGTCTTTATTTACTTTCTTTATTTCTTCCTTGACTCTGTGATCATTGAGTAGAGAGTTGTTCAGTTTCCATGAACAGGCTTTCTGTTCTTTCTGTTCTGTTGTTGAAGTCCAGGTTTAATCCATGGTATTATCTGATAAGATAAAGGGTGTTATTTCAGTTTTCTTGTATTTGTTGAGACTTGCTTTGTTGACTGAGTATGTGGTCAGTTTTGGAGAATGTTCTGTGACACACTGAGAAGAAGGTATAATCATTTGTGTTTGGGTGAAATGTTCTATTGATGTTTTTTAGGTCCATTTGATTCATAATGTCTGTTAGTTTCATTATTTATTTAGTTTCTGCCTGGATGACCTGTCCATTGCTAAAAGTATCCCATTATTAATGTGTAGGGTTGGTGTGTGTGATTTAAGGTTTAGTAATGTTTCTTTTATGAATGTGGATGCCCTTGAGTTTGAAGCATATTCAAAATTGAGATGTCAGCTTTGTGAATTTTTTCCTTTGATGAATATGAAGTGTGCTTCTTTATGTTTTTTGATTAATTTTGTTGAAAGCCTATCTTAGATGATATTAGAACGCCTGCTCTAGCTTGTTTCTTGGGTCTGTTTGCTTGGAAAATCTTTTTCTAGCCCTTTATTCTGAGGTATGTTGTTTGTATTCAGCAAAATGAAGGATCTTGTTTTGGCATCCATTCTGTCAGCTCATGTATTTTTATTGAGGAATTGAGTCCAATGATTTTGAGAAATATTAATGACCAATGATTGTTAATTGATGATATTTTGATGGTTATATATATATATGTATATATATATATATGTATATATATATATATACACACATATATATATATAATGTCTATTTGTATATTTGTGCTTTCTTTGTTTTGGGTTTTCTGATGTGGAATTATTTATTTCCTGTTTTCTTGGGTATAGTTAACCTTCTTGGGTTGGGGCTTTTCTTCTAGTATCTTCTGTAGGGTTGGATTTGTGGATAGATATTGTTAAAATTTGGTTTTGTCATACAATATCTTGTTTTCTCTATCTATGGTGATTGAAAGTTTTGCTGGGTATAGTAGCCTGGGCTGGCATATGTGGTCTTTTAGAAACTTCAAAACATCTCTCCAGACACTTCTGGCTTTTAGAGTCTCTGTTGAGAAATCTGGTGTAATTCTGATAGGTCTGCCTTTATATGTTACTTGACTTTTTTCCCTTGCAGCTTTTAATATTTTCCTTTATTTAATACATTTAGTGTTTTGATTATTGTGTGGTGGAAGGATTTGTTTTATGGTCCAATATATTTGGTATTCTATAAGCTTCTTGTCTGTTTATAGACATCTCATTCTTTAGGTTGGATTTTTTTTTTCTTCTATGATTTAGTTGAAAATACTTTCTGGACCTTGGCGCTAGGAATCTTCTTCTTCTTTTATTTCTATTTTTCTTAGGTTTGGTTTTTTCGTAATGTCCCAGATTTCCTGGATGTTTTGCAACAGGAACTTTTCAGATTTAACATTTTCTTTGACTGATATATTGATTTCTTGTATCTTATCTTCCATGATTGAGATTCTGTCTTTCATGTCTTGTAGTCTGTTGGTGATACTGTGTCTGTAGCTCCTGTTCTCTTACCTATGTTTTCCACCTCCAGATGCCCTCACATCATGCTTTCTTTATTGCTTCTATTTCCATTTTCAGGTCCTGAGCCGTTTTATTCATTTCCTTCACCTATTTGATTGTATGTTCCTGTATTCAGTGTTCCTTTAAGGAATTTATCTATTTCCCCCTTTAAAGGCCACTGTCATCTTCATAAGATTAGATTTCAGGTCATTTCTTGTGCTTCAACTGTGTTAGGATATCCAGAGCTTGCCGTAATAGGATAGCTGGGCTCTGGTGGTTCCATATTGCTGTGACTCTTGTTTATTTTGTTCTTATCCTGGCCTTTAGCCATCTGGTTGTCCTTGGTACCTTCATGCCTCAGGGAGTGCAGGCAGACTTGTCGGCCAGAAAATCAATTCTTTCTTGGTTTTTAATAAGCTTTACTTTTTTTTAAGTGAAGTTTTATTTTTTGCTGAAAAAATGAGCAGTAGTTACAGCGAGTTCCCAGGGACCCTGTCTCTCCCACCCCCACCCTGTCACCATCTTCCCTGTTAAATCTGTCTGCATTCATGATGTGCATTGCTGAGGAACCTGAGAAGATTCTGCCCACTCGTTCATACTGACATCGCAGTCCTATTTGGTGTTGAATTTGTTGTGAGACGTTATAAATAACTAATGGCATGTGTGTACCGGTGTAGTGTCATACCGAACGGTGTTACTGTCCTAGGAACACTCTGTGCTCCTCCTGTCTGCTCCTCCCTCCCCTTAGCCCTTGGCAACCAGTGATCTTTTCACTATCTCCCCAGCCTTGTCCTTCCCAGAATGTCAAGTTGTAGTCACATAGCTTGCCACCTTTGCAGAATAGCTTCTGTCACCTAGAACTATGCGTTTAAGGCACCCACCTCTGAGTCTTATCATGGCTTGACAGCTCATTTCTTCTTACTGTCAAGTAACCTCCCACCGTCCAGAAGACCAAAGTTTGTCTGCTCCCTTACTGAAGTACATTTTTGCTACTTCTAGTTTTGGGCAATTAAAAAATAAAGCTTCTATAATCTGTAGGCATATAACGTTTAACTTCTTGGGGCTGGAACCAAAGAATCTGGATGCTAAATTGTTTTGTAGGAGTGCCTTTGGTTGCACAAGAAACTGCCAAGCAGTTTTCCAAAGCATCTGTACATTTCTATCACCCTACCCCACCTCCCAGGGTGATGGGTGACCAAATATTCCTTGGAGTCTTTTTCAGTGCTCCTGGCTCTCTCCCTCTCTCTCTTCCTCTCTTTTTCTCTGTCTCTCTCTGTCTCTGTCTCTGTCTCTCTCTCTCTCTCTCTCTCTCTCTCTCTCTCTCTCTCTCTCTCTCTCTCTGTAGTCTTCTGGCCTGGTGGATGGATTGTGGTGTCTCACTGTGCTTCACTTTGCTTTTCTCACCTGGCATAAGGTAGGACTGGGTATGTTTTCCCATGCTTATGTTTTGTGGTGAAGTATCTGTTCAGATTTCCCCCATTTTTAAACCTGGGTGTTTGTTTTAGATTCTTTTCAGATATGAATCTTCTAAGTATCTCTTCTCATCTTTTCATTTGTCCTTTCATAGGAAAGAATGTTTTTTTATCCTAATGTAGCTCTGCCAATCAATTTTTTCTTTCATGAATGGGTCTTTTAGTGTTGTGTCTGAAACCATCCCTGATGCCAACACCTGGATTTCCTCCCATGTGTCTTCCAGTTAGATAGATAGCTTGCATTTTACTTTTAGGTCAGATTTCAATTAATCTGAGAGGTCTGGACACTCTGTCTAGACTGACTCTGTGTCAAATTCACTTATCATCATTAGTTTTTATACATGTGGGTGTTTTGTCTACATACATGTCTGTGTACCACATGTGTGCCTGGTGCCATCAGAGGTCAGAAGAGGCATTAAATCCCCTAGAACTTGAGTTATAGTTGTGTGCTACTATGCACTTGGGTCATTTGGAAGAATAGCCAGCACTCTGTCTCATGGAACCATCTCTCCAGCCTCCAAGCTGTTCTTTTTAGTATTTTATGTAATGCTCCTCTCTCTCTCTCTCTCTCTCTCTCTCTCTCTCTCTCTCTCTCTCTCTCTCTCTCTCTCTCTGATATATTTGGATCGAATCCATTCCCCTTTCCCTCTCCTTCTGTTCTTCCTGTATTCATTACCATGTTCCCCTCCTAATTTCATGTGCTTTTTGGAGGGGCACTCCTGAGCCTCATCAATGTCTGAGGAGCTGTTGATGAGGTAAGGAGAAGACAGTTTCTGCAGGGAGGTATACCCTGAGAGACGAGCCTTGCTCCAGCAGATGACCACTACACTCATACACATACATGTAGCACTAATACATTCCCAGAGTGTTTAAAATAAAGGTTTAGAAATTTTTAAAAAAGCAACAAACCCGCTCATTTAAAAGACAACTTGATATCCTTCCTCAAAGACCCATGGCTGGTTCTTTGCCTTCGAGGAGATGCAAGGATGACATTTTGATACCCTTTGACTACTTCAGCCTCTGATTTCACATTGAAGATAGGAAGAAAGGGACAGGATAGTCAAACTATAGCCAAGGAAGGGCTGAATGCTGGACTCAGGCCTGTACTGTGCTGCCAAGTTCATGGACTGATAGCTAGGCTTCTCCTTGTCACCTGTGAGCTCAGACATTTGTGCTCACCACCAAGGCTCTGAGACCTGCTGCTCCTGCAAGAAACCACATAAGATTCATTCCTCTGAGATTCAAGAAAGCCTCACACATCACAGGCAGGTCAAAGGGAATCCATCTTCTCCCTGAACAATGCTTTGAAAGTCTTTTCATTTATTCCTTGTACCTGTTTATGTTTTGTTGTTGTTGATGATGATGATGGTGATGGTGATGGTGATGGCCAGCTTGGCAATTTATACTTTCATTATAATCCAATCCCCTGAGTTCCTAATTCTTACAGGTGGGCATAAAAACACCATTACCAGCTTGCGCCCCAAGTTCTACTTTATCTGAAGCTAGCCTTTTCTTCATTGACTTTTAGTAATCTTGGGACTGGAAACTTCCAACTTTGTTCAATAACAGACTTCTACACACTGTTGACATGTCTTTCTACTAAAATTGAGCTCCAGGGATAGCCCACCCTACTTCTTTCTGTAATCTCAATGTATATGCCTATTTCTTACTTCCTATTCTTTGTGTAAGTTTTCTGTCTTGCTCTCTACCTTCTTCTGACTCTTCACCTGGAAGCCCAGCATGGGTGTTGTCCACCTGACCCATCTTAATGCAAGCTCTCAGGTACACAGACATGTTTATCCACAGGAGCTCTGGGGGATGGGGACTCAAAGTTTTCCTTCTTACTAATGAGGGAGAGTGAGCTTGTGACTCACCCTGTAAGAAGTCAAGCCAGGATGTGTCTCAGGTGCACTGTTGCACCTCCTAAAGTTTCCTTTCTGTCCATTAGTTTGCAAATATCCCATAGTTGTAATTTCTATTTCTTTTCCAGTGAGAGCTACTGAGATGAGTGTTTTAATGCAAGATGATTGAAGACTGGTTTTCACAGCTGTTAGTTTATAATTTAGTAAATCATAAGAACATAGCCTATAGGCTTTGCACTTTTAGGAAACAATAAAAGCCTCCCTTGAGGTTTAATACCTGACCTATTATGGTTTTGCCTCAGATGTGTTCCACCTATGGCCCACGGGCTACACGTGCTTCCAAACCGACAACTTACTAAAAGCACTGCACGTGGATTTTTTGTTTTTATAATCTGGTCATGAGGATCTCCATATGAACTTTGTAGGTGGCAACATCAAGTTGTAATGTCAAAAAAGCTGGACGTGCCTGGGACATGTAGTCTGATTTCCTTATGAAGTTTATGCTCCCCTGTGCTCACTGAAGTCAGGAGACACATCCTGACTCGACTTCTTACAAGGTGAGTCACAAGCTCACTCTTTCTCCTTAATAAGAAGAGGAAGTTTGATTCCCCACCCCCCAGGGCTCCTGTGGATACACATGTAAAACAGGCACAGTCATTTCACAGGGAAGGTAACCACAGTGCCCACCGTCACAGGAGACAACAGGGAAGAATGTATATTGTTTACAGTTACTGGGTCTTAACCTGCTAATCTTAACATTTTATTAAATTAATTAGCACATATTCACGGATACTAAATGTTGTCTTTTTTTAAATTGGTATATTACTTTGCTTATTTCACCTTAAGAGATGGCTTGTTTAAAAAAAAATATGCATTATCTTGATGCTATTCTAAGGGATTTCCTTCATTTTTTTTTTACATCTGATATTTTCCCTCTTCTTTCAGTTTTAATCATTGAGAAGTGCCTTGTTTAAATATGTCTGTTGTCTGTCACTCAGAGCAGGAGAGCTGGTCCTCAGTCTAAGCTGCTCATCTTTACTGCCATTATACGTACACACTTCATTTCTTGATTTTTCTTTGTATTTTCTCTGATTCCTTCCTATTTCTTTAAAGCATTTTAGACTTTTTAACTTTATTTTACGACTATAAGTGTTTTTTGCCTGAGTATATGTGTGTGCATCATGTATGTACCTGATGCCTGAGGAGATCAGAAAACGTTGTCAGATCCCCTGGAACTGGAGTCACAGATAGTTACGAGCTACTATGGGTGTGCTGAGAACCAGGCCCAGGGCCTTTGGAAGAGCAACCAGTGGTCTTAAATCATTGAACCATCTCACCAGCTTTTCTTTCTGTTTCTTTGATTGTTTATCTTTTCTATGAAAGTTGTGTTTTATTTTCACCTAATAGTCTTCTCCAGTAATTTGGAGAGCACACCAATCAAAAAAAAAAAAAAAAAAAAGTAAAGACCACACATCTTCTATCTTCAGTCATAGGTCCAAGAACATGACATTCTCTCTGGTCCTGGAAGAGCTCTTCACAATAACCCCCATCACCCACGTGCCTGACATAGCTTCCTGTTCCCTCTCTGGTGTCTTTCCCAGCCCAAAGTATCTGGAAACTCAGAACCCAATGCCATTTGCAGCAGCATGTCCAGGAAGAAGCATGGGGCACGTTCAAAGGATGATGGTTGAAAACTGCCATAAAAAAAAGCAATGATGAAGTGTGCTGTTGATTCCGATGGTTTTAATGCAAAAAGCCTTAGTCAGTTCTCACTAAAATTTGTATTGGAAAAGCCAATTACACAGCGAAATTGGAGGAGAATCTTATAATGCTCTTCCAGCTTGTGCTACCTGCTTACTTTAATGTCTAGAGATAAATGATAAGGAGACCAATTTCCATTTTCCTAAACACGAGGCAGGACCTTGGGCCTCCCTTCCCGTCACTTTTATTGAACATAGCAGTTCACCCAGGACCCAGGCGTTGAAAATTGCTAAAGATAAACATTGTATTTTAAATTACTCCAGGCAACCAGGCAGACTGGAAAAAGAAAATCATTTGAACAAATTGAAAACTGAAATGTTGATATCAGATATTAAATTAATGTAAGTGAGATTGAAACAATATCTAATTAAAATAATTTGAAAAATGACTTAGAAATTGAAGCTGACATTGGCTTTTACCAGCCTGTCATTATTATCACAGAAGGGCTGAGCTGCAGCTCACGGACGCCTGCCTCCCCATGACGCCCGCCTCCCCGTAGATTCACAAGAGACCCTCATATAAAAGTTTCATTTATTTGCTGTTTATGCTGTCGCAGAACCTGAAGCCTAAGAGCTGACAAATTGACCTTTCTGTTCCAAGGAGAGTGGCATCAGAGAGTCCTTGCCTAGCTTTGTACACTGCTGTATGTCCCATGCCTCTATTTACAGGGGGCGTTTGAAAGATCAAGCTTGGAACTATACAACAATGAGGCCAGAGCCACCACAGAGTAGTTGCTGTAGGGGTGAGGGTGGAGGTCAACAGACTTGGTCAGGGCTTCCAGTGGGGCTGGAAGTGGGAGTGAGAAGAAACCTGAGCCAGCTAGTCAGATTAAGGAGTCGATCCATGCTCTACAGAAGACAAGACCATGTCCCCTCAGAACACACATGTAGCAGTTCCTGGGGGTATTTTCCAAGCATCTTGAGTGGCAGCTTTCACTCTGTTCTCCCAGTTGTCCTGTGACTGAAAGGAACTGAGGCAGCACTTGTCATATGGACAGCCACTGAACTGGACCTGGGGTCTATTTTTGTGTGAGCCTCAGGTAAGGCTCTGTGGACATTTCCTCTCTACAGGGACTGGGGTGAGTTTATAGGAAAGATAGAAAGACCCAAACCATTACCTACCCACAACCACTCAGATGTGAGAGCAGGCACCCTGGCCTCTTCTAGACCAAGTCAGTTGCAAGAGCACAGAAGAACCAGAATGCCCTGGGCATGTTCATTTGTCTCTGTAGTTGATGTCACATTCAGTCGTCAGCTTCCCATGAGGTTCTGCCCAAAGCTCAGCAGAGTGGGGACAGCATAGAAACACCTTAGAAAATGACCAAGGTTCCTAGTTCCCATCAGTTTATTGGAAGAAATAGATACTGATCCTGCCCCTTAGTCAGAATGCCCTCCAAATGCTGGGTAGAAAATAACGTCTTAGCTATCGAACAACTACAGATTATTCAAGACCCTAAGTGTAGAAAGAACAGAAGCCCAGAGACATAAGAGGATGTTTGATGTTGACTTTCATCCTAAGAGTATTTTCCTAAACTTATGCTCTGATGACCTTGTAAGCTCTGGGGGGAGTAGAAAGCAAGTGCTATGCCTGCTGACCACAGGAGGGATAGCAGAGGACTGCCACATAAAGCCCAAGTCCCAGGTGTTGGCACCAGAACAAACATGCACTGACAGCAGTTCCCTTGAGACCTGGAGGGAAAGTGTCTGCATTCAATATTGTAATTGTGTTGAAGGAGGGTGCTCATGGGGGTGGCCACATCCAAGACAGAACTTCACCAGAGTCATCTATAACATCTTAAGCACCGAATTAAGTTACAAAGTCCCAATAGGGAAAGAACCTCTAGTCTCCCAGAAGATGGAAATGCATGTACTCTGTAGGATCCCCCCTTTTCTTCTGGCGTCAAGAGAATCTCAACAGGTAAAATTCCAAGTTACATAAGTCCATACCAAAATAAATCTTGAAATGCACCAAGGTACCATGAGCAGAATTCAGAGGGAAGTATAGGAGACAAGTGAAAATCCTAAGTGTTGTTGCTTTCAGACACGGAGTTGGTGGGATCCTCCAGAAGACACCCACACGGAGACAGAGAGGTGAAAGCATCACAGAGAGGTCAAGACACCAGAAGATGGCTGAAAACCCTGCATACTTTTCATGGGTGATATGAATAAAGTTGTAGTCCACAGGCATATATAAAGATGCTGCAGATACAGATTTTTCTACCACTGGTATAAGCCCCAGTCATCTGCTTCCAGAGTGGAAGCCTGCATCTGGATTCCTGAAACATGGTCTAAAGGGAACTGCCATCAGTGCACGTTTGTTCTGGTGCCAACATCTGGGACTTGGGCTTTATGTGGCAGCAAAGCATCAGAGACAGTGGGCATCTTAGAAGCAACCAGAGAAGATAGACAGGGGGAAAAAAAAGACAGCTCAACTCTTGCTGATGCTCAACTGTTGCGTGTAATTTTAAAAACGCCCTACCTGCTCTCCCTGGAGCTTGGCTGGTGCTCCCAGCTTAGCTCAGAGATCAGCTACCGCCTCCAGTCTCACTCCTGACTTAGCTCCGGCCATAGCCAGCTGGTGCCTTTCCTGGAAGCTCGTCCTGTGCTCCGACCTCTCCCTGTTCCGGTTGTTCCATCTGGCTTAGTCCAGGATCAATGAAGGCAACGTCCCCCAACCTGGAAATTTGACGATGCTGTCTGCGCTCCACGGGCTACCTCTTCCTCCCGGCTAGCTTCCCAAGCCACCATCAACAGCCCTGTGTTCGTTCTGTCTTTCTCCTGCCCACCTTAGCTCCGCAGAAGAAAAACACTAGACAGCTTTATTATTTTAAAACTAGCCAGATAACACAATTGCTGGGCACAGAAATCTCTTGCCCTAACCTTATCTGCTAGCTTATATCAGTCATCCACTGGTGGCAGAGGGGTTTGCGTTGGGGGCCGTGCTGGTCCTGGCTGCCCCAAGACCTTACAGGGTTGTTTCTTCTCATTCCAAAGCCTGCCCCGAAAAGCTCCCTTCACTCTCCCTACATCTGCTCTTCCTCCCCCTGGAACCTGGAAGTCCCACCTTTACCCTTCACCCAGCAATTGGCTTCCACCTTTTTATTGACCAAATCAAGAACCAATCAGGGAAACAGAACCTCCCCCTGCACTTAATAGCCCAAACTGGAAAAGAAGCCAGGACATACTACCCTACCTATTGTTGAGGGGAAAAGAACCACCACCCTAAACCACCACTGTGCACCAATTTCTTATCCCTGTAACACAAGACTGGAGTCTAGGTAACTTGTAAAGAAAAGAGGTTTATTTAGCTGACAGTTTTGCAACACCATATGCTTGGCTTCTAGGGAGGGCTTAGGGCAACAGCTTCACAGTTGTGGATTTAGTAGAGAGATGACAGTGAGGCAGGAGGTGGGGGATCTGCGGCCAGGGTTGTTCTTTTGTAACATGTCTTGTCATGGAAATGGCTCTGATTCCTTCATCAGAAGACCTGGCATTAGATTCTACCACCTAGCACTCTACACTGGGGATCAGACTTTCAGCGTGTAGGTCTTGGGGGACAAACCAACACCAAAGCCAAGGTGCTACCACATGAGTGTGCACTTTAATAAGAAGGGTTACACAAAGAGCAAGAGTTAAACAAAGATGCTTTCAGACAGATGGGTTTGTCTCCTTGGAGCCCCGTTCAGGTTAATTTAGATTCATGTGAGAGTATTTATCGCAGGCCACAGGAAGATCCTGGATGCAGAAGTAATAATGAGCAAAGAGAATGTAAGTGTGTGAATGTGTCTAACGAAGTATGCATAATAAAAGAGCATTGTCTTGGGGGCCAAAACAAGATAAAAAGAAATAGTGAACCTGCACGCAGAGGTTTGAGGAGTGGGAAGTGTGTGAAGAGGCTTGGTGTCAGGCAGGTCCACACCAATCGGAAACTGAGAACTTGCTGGCAGGAGAGGGTCTGACTCAGGAGCATGAAGGCACAATGTCTAGGCCATCTACATTTTTAAATCTTGAATATTGGCTCCAGCAGAGTTGATCAGACAGGATTTCCAAGGTCTCCAGAACCACAGCTGACAAGGGAAATAAACATTTTAAGTTTTCATTCCAAAGGACAATCTGGGGTGCTAGAAATAAGTGTAAATATAATTAAAAATAATAATAAGTGTGTGTGAACAAAGGCTGCAATTAAAATACTGGGAGATGAGAACCTTGGATCACCAGCTCCCACTGGCATGGTAGCATGTATCTGTAACCCCAGCACTAAGGAGGCAGAGCTAGGACCTCCCTAGACCCAAGTCACTGATGTCCAGATCCAGTGAGAGAACCTAGTTCAAGAAATAAGGTGTGAGGAAATAGAGGAAGATTCCTAATGTCACACTCTGACCCCCTTCCACATGTGCACAAGGTGCACACACACGTAGACAAACACATATACACATAGGTTTGCAGTGCTATATTGGTGTCAAAAAAGGGTGCTCTGGGAGTCCTGTTTAGAGAAGTGCTGTTCTGAGGCCAGCATCACACAGCAGCATGGCATTGTTCAAGTGGAGATAGTCAAGTCTCCAGACTCACTGTATGGGCAGTCCAGTTCTATGAAAGTCAAACACAAAACACTGCATAGTGAAGACACATGACCGTGTGACACGCTGCATGCTCGCTGTATTGAACTCTTACATTATTAAGGATTTACTTAATACAAAAAGGACTTTAAGATAAATCATTGTGCAGTGTTTATCAGTCCTGGCAGGAGTCTGGACAGCTCTTGATAGTAGCGAGAGCTCATGGGGTGGTTTAGCTTCATAGACTGTATCTTGGAAGTGTTTCTTGTTACTTTTCAACAGTTGCAAAATCACACAGTGATATATTTCTCAGAATGCATCTCACACATTGATGACAAGAGACGTGTGTGTGTGTGTGTATGTGTGTGTGTGCACCCTCATGTGTGCATGCATAAATATGTGTGTGTACATTTGTTAGCTTAAAGTAGAAAACTGCTTCCACCAACAAAAATGAGTTCATAAGGGCATAGAACGTTGCACTGGGGAATGCCCAGTCATATTCAGAGTTGATGCAGAGAGGCAGGGTTACCAAAGTTGTTTTGAAACAATTGTACTTGACTACTATTCTTGGCTATGATGGTGGTGGTAAGGTCTTACACAGGTAGCTACTGACAGATATCCTGGCAGAAGTACTTTTTTATGAACATAACATGTTTAAGTTCACCAAAGTCTTAGATACACACAGAAGACCATCCTTTATGAACTCCTGGTAGCTCTTGTCATTGTATGTACATGAGATCCGTCTTTCATGACCCCCATCTTGCAACCTTGAATATACAAGATCCATTCTCCATGACCTACTGGTGACTGTTGGCACCATGTGTACATGAGATCCATCCTCCGTGACCTCCTCATCGCTCTTGTCTTTGAGCACATGTATTCAACGGTTCCCCTTTTCCTAACATCTCAGCTTTATTCTTGTTGCTGTTAGGGTTCAATACCAGCAACTCCATTTAGTACAACTTCCGTAAGGAAATCTTAGAAAAGAAGGAAGCCCTGCCATCACTTACAAGTGACCTCTTTACTGTTAAAACACAAGGGAATACTCAGAAAAGCTGTGTTGACCACTTTTTGATTGTCTAAACAAAATACCTAAGGCTAGGTAAGAGAACTATGTAGCTAACAGATGTTGGTCTAAACAGTTGGACACAGGCTCTGTAAGGATCCCAGGGAGACGACATCATAAGGGCAGCCCTGGAGAGGGGCCAATCATGTGGTAAGGCAGAATTCAGATATTACCATCTAACATCTTTCTACAGAACTAACCAGATCCTGGCGGAACCACTTTAATTCCCTCCTAGAGATGAACCATTAGTGACCCCCTCCTCTTAACAGTCCTACCCATTCTTAATATTTTCAAACTTCTAATATATAAGTCCTTGAGAAATAAGCCAGGTCTATAACATAAATTGATAGTTGGATAGTTCAGGAAGGAAAAAGACATCTCACTTCTCTTCCTTTTCTATAGGGCAGGACTAAAACGGTATCTCTGGTTTCTATAAGTAATTGTAGGGAAAAGTTATGTCCTGGGGTATTTTAGTTCTAACACTTGAAAAAATTGAGCATCTAGGCATTGTGACATCCTGCTACTTTCAAATGACTTGATGGAAGGCCATTGGCATCAAACCTTCCTTGTATTTTGTGATGTTACTCATCATGAAATCACAACACAGTGCAGAAACACTCTGGATGCTGGGCACATCTCAGGCCCATATGGATGAGTGCCACCACTGCTCCTGCTGTTTCAATGGCCAACTCTGCCTTGGTTTGCTGCTCACAATGAGATTTTTCCACCATGTGGACCCTGGGAAGGGACTGGCCGCAGTGACCCTGAACCAGAGCTGGAGGGCAACATCAGAAGAGAGTTACAAGACTCTTGTGTAGGAGTCCTCATGTGGTGAGCTCAGAGAAAGTCATCCTACCTCTGGTATCAGTAACATAGGATGGTGGTGTAACAGCTAAGGTCTGCAGTCCCTGCTAGGCCACAGATCCATCCATGTGTCCTAGAGCTCGGAACTTCCTGAACTGTCTCTACGGACAACATCTTTTCACCTAAAGGAACTTTAGCATCTCCCCCACGTGTCAGTAACATAAAATAGGTATGAAAACCAACCACGTACTGATAACAAATCATGAAGAGATCCATTTTGAAGCTATTATTTGCGATACATCTCATTTTGCCATTCAGATAAAAACAAAAGCAAACCCACACGTGAGCGATATGTACGCATGAGTTTATTTTTACAGAGATAATTAAGTCCCAGTTGAATATTTGATGCCTGAGAACACAGAACCTCTTCGATGTTTCTCAGAGTTGGTCGGTATTTTTATGTTCTAATCAAAAGGCAGAAGAGGGTTGAGGGCGATTTCATAAAATGTTGGATGTTATATCCTAATCTCAAACCCAAATTCATTGAATTCCTTGTCCTGAAGCTCAAGCCAATGACTCACAAAGCATTTTAATCAATGCTTTTATTAGCTTTTTGAGAATTTTATTCGATGTATTTAGTTTATATTCAGTCCCCTGCTCTACCTCCCTTCCCACCCAACTTCGTATCTCCACCTCTCCTACCTAGATTGAGTCCAGTCTATGCTGAGGGACTATCCCTGGGTGTGAGGCCTCCCCACAGTGTGAATGGCATACAGAATGTCACACCACTGAAGAAAACAGACTCTTCTTCTCCCAGAAGTAATAAAATGCCAATGGCACCTCAGCGAAGGGAGGAACTGCATGCCTTCCACCTCTTTCCGTGCGAGGGTTCTCTCTGGCTAGCACTTGTGTAGGTCTTGGGCATGCTATCAGAGTTGTTGTGAGTTTATACGTGCGCTTGCCCTGTTGGGTCTGGAAAACAGTTTCTTTGACATTATCTATCACCTCTAGTTCTTAGGATCGTCTGTATCTTTTTATATCACATTTAGGGCTGAGGGCTCTGAAGTCCTCTCTGTGGATCTCTGTGTGAGTTGCAATATAGCTTAAGAAAAAGCTTCTCGGATGATGGTTGGGTGATGCACTGATCGATAGGTAGAGCAGTCAGTCGTTAGGAGCCATTTGACTGCTATGACTATTTAACATATTTTCCCCTAGGGCTCATGCCCTCTCCAGCTACAGGTTCTTAATGTTATTGACAGCTCAGGTATGAATGGATTCTGTCTCGAGGAGGAGCAGGCCTTAAGTGCCATTTTAAAAGTGGTTGGCTAATCCCATTCTTTGCACCAGTAGGCATATCTTGCTAGGCAGGCCATCAAACAGCAATTTTTAAAGTCAAACATTCTCACACAATCCAACCCAAAGATGTATTAATTTGATACTAACGTACTGAGGAATGACAGTAGGAAAATACCAAAAGCCTCTGTTTTCCATAATTAAGCCATGATGGTTCTATAAATAGGAGAAAATTACATCTAGAACAAAAGCCCTGCAGTTCATAATACACAGAGATCTCCAGTCTGAACCGAGGTGTTTCGGGCCACTTCGGTGCTGCTGTGTGGCATGGTACCATGCACTGTGCAACATATGCATGTGTGTTCAGAAACAAAACTGTGATGGAGTTGTTATGTGATGCAAGACTGGTAAGTGTTACCGGGTTATACATATGACTCAGATTCATTATGTGTATAATCTTGAGATAGTTTTAGTGTTTTGCATGTTGTAATGTCTTCTACTGTTGCCAGATTTGTATAATTGTCACACTTAGTTATGTGACCCCCCCATCTGAGACTGAGAGCCACAGCTTAAGAAGCTATGCTGACAATCACTTTAAAAGGGGGACACTCAGGTGGAAGAGACATGCTGGTTTCTATGAATTGGGGGCCAGCCTGGTCTAACTAGAGAGATTTAGGTTAGGTAAGGCAACATAGGAAGGACCTTGTCTCAAAACAAAACAAAACAAAATATAAAGTTACAGTTTTACCCCCAGCCAGCCAAATTAAAGCTGGTTTCTCTCAGGGTAGGCAGAGTTTGGATAAAGAAGAAGTTAAAGAAATGAGTAACACCAGTGTCAGTGTGTTTTATTTGTAGGTGCATAGTCTCCTCTCTCTCTCTCTCTTACAAATTATTGAATTATCAGAAATTTTTGTGAATTTGATGTATGTACTTAGATGCGATCCAGCTATAACTGTACATCTGGAACAAAAGCAGGTAAAAATTATATATTCAAAAAAGTTATTTTATTTAATTGCACTATTCAGATCACAAGACAAAGCATAATTGATATCAAAGTTTCAATAAAATGTTTAAATAAAGCTGCATTTGTATCTTTTTTAAAAAAATCAGTGAAATTTTAGTCAGTATCAGAATTTGTATAAAAATAGAAGCATATGATTCTGGCATCCTATCCAACTGATCACTAATGGGATTCAAGCTTGCTGTGTCTAGACTGACATGTATGAAAATGAACATGTGTTTGGTGCAATAGTCCCCCTCAACTGTGCTTTCAGTCTCCATGGTGGCTTTGGTTACCCACTGTTAACACGCATCTGATATATTCAATGGAAAACTCCAGAGATTCATAAGGTTTTAAACTGTGTGTCATTCTGGCCAGTATAAGAAAATCATATATATCTCACCTTGTCCCACCAGGAGCATAGCATTAGTCCTCTCCCCCAAGCTTCCAGGCTGCCTGTGCTACCTGCTCGGTGCTCACACACACTCACCATGACAGCTCCTTGGTGCTGCGTGCACTTACCCACAGCCCCATAGCACAGGAAGGTATGCCCAGAGAAGCCACCATGACCTGCTTCGATGAGTCTTTCAGTAAGGGAGGGAAACGATCCCATTGCCAAGATCAGTCTATCAAACATTGATTTATCATTAAGCTCTGTCATAGGTGTGTGTAGAGGAAGCAGGACACACAGAGACCCAGTCTTGTCTGAGGGAAACAGGCAGCTGACCTGCAAACTATGTGCAGTGAATGTGAGCTCTGCATGAGCGCTTCCAGAACCAGGGATGCAGGCGAGGAACACAACAGACTCCTAGACAGCTGTGACAGTGATGTGCTTGCAGAGATCCCTTGACCCTCCACATTCTTTGGCTTGAGAGTTGATGTGTCCATTCATTTGTCCCTTCTGCTACCTGAGAGCTTGTAGTGTTCAGGCTCTATTACGGATCACCACCAGAGTATGTGGGGCCTGGAAGGGAGAGCAGGGGTGGAGAGATGCAGCTGGATTCAGTACACGTGGATTTGGTACACGTGGCTGGTAGAACTCCAAAACTGGCCAATGGGATAGATGGTAGGAATCCAAAGAGGGAACTAATACGGCCCAAGGCTGAGCAGCTGGAAGCTGGGGACACCCAGGAAGAACAGATGTTGGAAGAATGGAAGTGTGCCCATTGTAGCTGGTCACAGAGAGCCTCAGAAGAAGCAGGTGAGGTCAAGGGTTTGGGTTGAGCTGTTGGGCATCCAGGCAGAGGTAGCTGTGGAGACCAATAAGTCAATGTCTGACTGTGGTCCTGAGTATCCCTTCATGGCTCACCTCCTATAACACTACCCTGTCTCAGCCCACTTCCTACAGAGTATTGGTCCAGGTCTGAGTTTTAAACAGGAGCTGTTCACACAGTTCCAGGAAGGCAGCTGATGTGAAATATTGAACTTGGTTTGTAGTAAAATGTCTCATCTCCAGGACTCCATCAGCCCATCTCACAGAGGTGGCCTCTGAGCTCCAGGAAGGTGGCAGAATGACCCGTGGGCCCATCAAGGCCAGGGTGATTGAGCTGTAACAACTCCCACTGCCCTATTCTAGCCTAGCCACACAGTGTCCTGGAGGCCACCACACTATTTTGGAGTGGGTTTTGGGTCTAACCTCAGCTATCTAAAAATGTGTCAACAGGCCAGACCTGAGAGAAAGCCAGCCTCCTTCACACACACACACACACACACACACACACACACACACATGCACACGCACACACACACACATGCACACATGCAGGCACATACACACACCAAACAGCATACATACACAGACCACTCAAATATGTTACACAATACTATTTACACACTTTGGCACCACTTATCACACATACATGGTACTTACATGTTATGCCATGTATATATCCAACACACACACACACACACACACACACACACACACCAGTGCTTAGAGAACCCAAGACTTGTCAGAAAGACTAATTATCAGGAAAGAGGTACGGCATCTAGATCGTAGAGGTTCTGCCCACACAACCTTCTGAGATTTCTAGGTGTAGGGATATGAATAGTGGGGAGTCCCACCAAGAGACCCTTCCACAGGGACAAGGTCACTGTCCACAGGGAGTCAGCTCCCTGGGTAGCACTTCAAGTAGGCAGCCCTTCCCGCTCAGCTTGCCAGCAGAGGGACTCCATTAAGTTGTCCCCATTGTAATTCAGATTACAGAAGAGACTTCTGCACATTCTTTCAGGTTAAAATATCAGGGAGAAAGAGAAGAGGCAAAATTACTCCACTGTCGCTACGTGCTTAATTATATGGAATGCTGCATAAATTGTCAAGTGCAAAGAATTATTCTGATAAATTAAAATACTAATTAAATAGGCTATTGCAGAATTTTGAGAACATTACAGGGTTCCGCTTCTTCAGGTAATTTGCATATCCTTCATCTAGTGAATTTAATTTTAAAGGACTTCTTTTTAGTGTTTGGAAACCCTTTTTTGTCTCGCATGAAGATAAAAAATGGGCTTTCTGCTTTGCTGTTTGCCTCAGTGAAAACGGTTTTTTCCGTTGTCCCCATGCTGTGCTGGCTCACTGGTCGGCTCTCATCATGCATGGTAGCTCCAAGTCCAAAGCTTAACAAAAAACAAGAATTCAGCTGAAATTTGAGCATGTGGCTAAGCAAGACATCCCCAAGAATCGGGCAGTGGGAAAGAAATCAAGCTAGGTTGTGCTCTGACCACGGCAAGAGAACCCACCCCCCCTTCACTAAATGAGTAAGTTAATAATTAAAAATAATTAGAAATGTTTTAATAAGAAAGATTTTACAAAGGTAAACAAACAGAAAGGCTTGGGGGCTTAAGATAAATTTTTTAACATAAGGATAACAAGGAACAAGGCAAAATCGCCCAGCCTCTATTGTCTACACCCTTAAGAGGCTTCCAAGGCACAGCACAGGGAAGCAAAATGAGAAGCACCAAGCTTGGCCGGAGAACTGAAGCCAGAGACAGGACACAAATCACAAAAGAGCTTAGGTCCCCGAGTATCCGTTCCTCCGCAGAGCCGGGACAGAGGAGACAGGAGACAGAAGGGATTTCTCTGGGGGAAGTACAGCCATAAAGCTTCTGGAACATGGCTGTCCTTCTAAATCCTGCTCACCTGCCACCTTTTCAGCCACCACGGACTTCCTGATGACAACGATGCTTCCTGAGGGAGCTAGAGAGTTGGACTCTGATGCTTGGTGTGAACACAGATCATGGTATGGATGACTAAACACATAGGGGGCGTGGCCACTGTGGTCATCCGTGCTCTCAGTGAAGCCTCTCCCACCCAGGGCCCAGAGCTGATGCCACAGCCACGTTTACCCATTACGCAATCAAGACACTTAACTGTTCCTGGTGCCCTGGAGGAAAAGGAGATTCATTCAAATGTCTAAATAGGGAGACTGCTGAGCAGAACGATGAGAACCAAAACCACAGGAACCCAGCAGAAGATGGAGGCAGGTCCCTCCCATGGGATCTGTTTTGCACCTACTGTCCTGACCTTTCTATTTGCTTGCTTGGCCTTTCATGTGGAAACAAAGAAGGTTTACCCATGGATAGGCAGCCACCCTGGTGCATTCTGGGTAAAGAGCCTAGGAACACTTCAGAGCAAATTGACCAGATACAGGCATTCTTCCCTAGCTGCGCATAGACTGGGTAAGAAGAGATTGTTATCCACTGGTGCTAAGCCTGTGTCCCCACAGAATCCTCACAGCCATTCACAGAGCAAACACTGAGGAGAGTGAAGCACTGTAGGGGGAGCAGCATGTTAGGGACTACAGACTGATGCTCAGGGTTCCCTAACTTAGATTCGAGGTATGAGAAACCTTGACCCTCACTTCATAATCAAAGCACTGAAGACTCAGAGTAGAAAGCAAGGCAGTTTTGTTTTATGGCTTTGAAGAGCCAGAGATGAGCCCAGAATAGTGGGCATTGTGACTGAACACAGAGAACAGTTTTTACATCTCAGGTCCCTTCCTTCCTTTCTTCTTTGGCTGAGTTATCAGGAAGGCTCAGCCTTATATGTCTTTTAGGACTTACCTTTCCTTCTGATGCTTAACATTTCTCTGACCATATGTAGGTTTGTCTCTGCATGTTAAAACTTATCAGGGATATAGGTGTTAGCATTCTAAGTTCCACCCCATAGTTACCTGGCAACAGCCAGGCAGGCCCGACCCACTATAAAGGGGGCTGCTTGCCCCCTCCTCATTCTCTTGCTCTCTTGCCTTCTTGCCCCTTCTCTGTCCCCTTTCCCCATTCCCTTCCCCCACACCCTCTATGTGCTCATAGCTGACCTCTACTCTACTCTTTCTTCTTCCTCTTCTTCCTCTTCTTCCTCTTCTTCCTCTTCTTCCTCTTCTTCCTCTTCTTCCTCTTCTTCCTCTTCTTCCTCTTCTTCCTCTTCTTCCTCTTCTTCCTCTTCTTCCTCCTCTTCCTCTTCCTCCTCCTCCTCCTCCTCCTCCTCCTCCTCCTCCTCCTCCTCCTCCTCCTCCTCTTCTTCTTCTTCTTCTTCTTCTTCTTCTCTCTCTCTCTCTCTCTCTCTCTCTCTCTCTCTCTCTCTCTCTCTCTGCCTTTCTCTGCCTCTACTACCCTCTTAACTCCCCTCCCCATGCCCTGAATAAACTCTATGCTATACTATACTGGCCTGTGGCTGGTCCCTCAGGGGGAAGGGACAATGTCTCCAGGCCTCAGCAGTGATGGCGATCCACTTCTTGCAGCCTTACAAGCTTCCCAGCGGTGGCCTTTCAGCTAGCTCCCTCTAGAAGTTTGGAAGAATTGTCTCCTCAGGCTGGGCTGCTTCTGTAACTATACTTTCCCTGAAGCAGCCACCCAGAGAGCTCTGTGCTACCTTTCCACGCCAAGGCGACACTATGGAGCCAAAGAGACGCTGCCCACCAGTCTCTAAGATACTCACCTGCCTTCTAGGAAGATCTAGCTGACCACATGACCACAGGTTAGATCATTCAGCTTAGTCATGTGACCTTGCTGGCTGCTTTCCATGAAAAAAAAAAATCTCTAAGTCTGAAATCTCTGCTCTCTAGAAAGAACTGAAGTGTTTACAAATTCCATCTTTAGAACCTTGGTCAGCCTGTTTAAAGTTGCTGTTAGCCCACTTCAAATAGCCACCAGGCAATACAAGAGACTTGAAAACCAATCACTTTATGCCTCAAGGAACAGGCTCTTGCCATCCAAGGTCTAAAACCGTGCGGTCACTTGCCTTCACCCCACATCATCTGAAGAGGTCCTAAAGCTCCCCAACCCTACCCTGGACTCCTTTATGTCCACTTCACTCTTTCAATACAAGGGATTGCCTATGTGTACAAACTAATGTCCATTTGTTAAAGGGGGAGTTTTTTCTATAAGACAACGGAAGTCCCTGGAGGTAGAGAAAGGAGGTAGGCTTTAATGAAATATTTGTATACCTCTCAAAGACGTAATTCTGTTAGCCAAGATCCATGCAGGTGATCACAGCTGATTCCTTCTTTCTATCTCATTGGGGGTATTCACCACAATTGCAGTGCTCTCTCCATTCACAGGGTTTTCAATAAAATTCTAGCTTTTCATTTCTTCTGGTTTTTATTTCCAAAATGACAGGAGATTTATCCAAAAGACCATGTCCACCGAATCATAAGCCAAGGTCAATTGCCGCATGACACTCTTCCTCTCTGGGAAGTGGGGGCAGCTGTGTCTGCTGACCTGGCATTGCAATGGCTAAGACTTCATTTGCATCTGCTAATTGTTTCTCGAGCTCATTCTGCCTGGCATGATATCAAATATATTGAGTTTGTTCTCTGAAGGTCTTCCTCATATGAAGTTGAGAGCACATGAGGAAGGGCTTTTATTGGAACAAAACTATCGTAGGATGTTTCTGATGTGAACATGGATTAAAAGGGAGTGAAGTAAGGCCTGGATTCTGTGATGTAAGCACACAGGCAGCTTTTTCCAAGTGTATTCAGTGCTAGTAACAAAATGTTAATTTTCAGTGGGCATATACGTAGACATATACATAACATCACACTATTTTAAAATAAGAACTTAGAGTTTGCAGAGTGTGTTCACATACAATTTCCCATCAAATCCTCAATAACTGGAGATTGCCTAGCATGTCATGCCTTCAAAGATGATACAGAAAGTACACAAGGTGCTTTGCTGATGCAGACAAGCTACTGAGTGGGACATGGGGTTCTGCATGTTCGTTTCCCACCTGTTGCTCAACATAGCATCTCCGTGAAGTCAGGATGCCCAAACAGTTGTTTGGGGGAATTTGTCAGCAGAGAACACTCTCAGATATCCCACCCTTCTCTGTGCTGAACTTCTTTTGATTTTTTTCTTCTCACAGTTGACAACAAAGACCAGCTGGAGAAGGCAACTGGACTGACAATCCTTCAAAGTGGAATCAGGCCGGTGAGTAGGTTGAGGAGTATCTTCATAAGAGATGCCCTCACACTGGGAGTCTCAGTGCTGGCCGACTGGTGAAATGCAGGATCATAGGTTTGGCTCATTGTGTGGTTAATCCAAGTAGCATCTTGCTGGCTCATCTGGTGGGAGATCAGTGCTCCCAATGTGTATTGATTCTGATTAATGGTGTAGGCAAGTGTGACTGTTTATGTTATACCTTTGAAATCATAGTTTTGTATCTTCCCCAAGAAAAATCTATCACAAACCAAACAGAAAACTCTGTTTGGAAAGATGATGATGTATAAGACTTAAATTACTGAAAATGGGAAATTATTCTTTCCTTGAGAATTCAGTGTCTTTGTTATTTAAACATGTGTGTTTAAACAAAGGCTCAGAACTATGAATCTGTCCTTGAAGTGACTTGATGCTATCGGACTCTTTGGTGTCGTTGCTACCAGATACTATGTCTTCTCCATGCTTGCTGGTGGCTGCCCTCTTGACCGAGTGACAGTGTAATGAAGTGCATATGTAACAGTGGTCAAGGTTCCTCCTGGGAGCTGCATGTAGCCACTCATAAATCAGCGTGGACCAAAGCCAATCTGTGCTCTTGTGTTGGGAATTCAGATTTCATAGCACTTGCCATTAAAGTTAATTAAGTATTAAGGAATGCTTGTTTGTAAGTATTTCCTGCTATACATTGGCTTATCCTTGTGGAACCTTAGCCACTTAGAGACTCGAAGCTTCTTTGGGGAAGCTCTGATTCTGCAACCAGGTCTTTGGCTCCTGGAGTCAGGAGCTGCTTAATTGGTGGCTGTTCTCAGAGACCTGGGCTTCTGGGTAGCTCTTAAGAGGGCTTGAGTGCCTGGGGCATCTTAGTTATTGACAGCAGAGTGTGAGAGTCTATAACTGATAGAAACTTCTCAAAGGACATTCTAAGAGCCTGACAAATGTCACTCTTCTCTGTGTGTTCTTGAGGCCCTGCTGGATTAGCAGAGCAGGTGACAGCTGAAGACACTCTGATTATTTGCTGTTTCTTTAACAGCCAGTGAAGTGGAAGGAAGAAAGAAGCCAAATGTCTTGGGCAGGGAGAACGGTGTGGTGTAGAGACTGGACAGTGGGCACTTAGATGTTAGTGTCTGCCTCTAGCTGGGGAAGAGTTCATGTGCTGGGCTGTTTCCAGTTTGGTTTCTTCTTTGGGGAGAAATGGTGGCACCCAGCCATTGAGAATTGAATTGGTGGCCACTCACATTGAGGCAGCACTCACTGGTATGGCCCAGTTTCAGAAAACTTAGAAACTGTGTATTGAGTGTATAAACCACTCAAGAATGGTCATCAGGTAGGTAATAAGGCCCTGCTTTACACGGGAGGACACAGTGTGATTCACATGCTTGATTGCTGAATACCCCATCCCTTACTGCAGTATGGCTTCCAGCAACTCCAGGGAAGTAAGGATGTACAGTGAACCAATCCCATTGATCATGATAGGCCTTGGTTCTCAAGCACCTTCCGAGCTTTTCTTGGCTTCTTTCATAAGACCCACACTCTCATACCCCACCCTGAGCCTGAGCATCTGCTCTACAGTGGCCTGCTCAGAATGCAGCTGCTCATACAGGAGTGGAGAGGTTGGACAGCTGTGTTCTCATTCTCCTAATGACCCACTCTACTCTACCTCACAGGCTCTGGCCTCCAACACTTTCCTTCTACCAAGGAATCCAGGCTTTCTCTCTGGTAGCCTGTGCATTTACCATCCTAAGTATTTGCTTCTATTCTTCAGTGATGGCTTCTGAGTAATCTTTCTTCTTACCTTGTGGCTCCATGTTCTATGCTGCCACACAGGTAATTAATGTCTACCACAGCCTACTTCATGGTAGACAGTCTACCTCATGGCTCCATATCCTCTGACATAGCATTGGTTAGTCTACCATGTACAGGTTTTCTAAGATAGCAGATATAACATGCTAGGACAGATTTAGCAGGAGAAATCTCCTCATTGACTTCAGTCTCACCTTTCTGCCATGCTAGTTACAGTTACTCCTGAGATTCAAGCCAGCAGCCCTCAGAGGCACACAGCCCGCTGCCATGGTACTTCCTGGAGATAGCCCCTTATTCCAAATATCTATTTTATAATCTATTTTATATTTTATAATATCTATTTTATAACCAGCAGCCACTTTGACAGCCGGTGCCTCTTGAACCTTTAGTGTTGGCTGGTATCACTGCCATGGCCTCGAGCCCAGCTCTCCACATGTTTCCTTGGCATGTCTCTTGCCAGTTCTAGGCTGGAAGCAGCTCTGACAGGCAGAGAACATTTACAGTAGCAAAATGGGAGGAAAGGGTTCAAGCTGAGAAAATTTTTAGAAACCTAATCATATCTTTTTCCTAATTTTAACTCTCTCATCCAGCAAGCCTGGTTTTGATGATTTTTTTTAAGTGTATTTCTAATTCTTCTAATTCCTGACTCTGGAATGTAAAGCAGAGTGTGATTGCTAGAAGTCTAGCGGCATTTGCAGATCTGCTCCAGGCACTTGTAATTCATACGTGTGATGACAGATAGCAGAATTAAAACCTTTTAAGCCAAATAGAAATATCTCAAAACAAAATTTAAAGGAAATGAGGAGATTGTGGTGCACACACACATCCTGAATAGATGGGTGGTATTTTGATGTATTTCACAATCTAATTTCTGACACCTTGAAAACTTTTCACGTTTTAGTCGCATTAATGAAACTGTGTTCCCTCCAGAGGACAATTATAATTGCCCTGAAGAAAAGCTCAGAATGTGCTGAGAAACCAGCCTAGATAATTCTCACCAGGCGTGGGTCCCCCTCATTATGGTGTGGGGCTGCTTCTAGTTCTGATGCTAGCCATACACAGCTTTGGAACTTATCTGCCCAACCGTTAAGGCAGACAGAACAGACAACCTGGCCCAGCATCACCATAGTGGCTTTAAAGACCACAGCACAGAGGAGTCCAGAGCAGTGCCTGTAGAGGGGCAAGAGCTACTCTGGTGGTACTGAACTCCCCCTGCTGGAGAGAGGCCTCCCACCCAGTAGAATGGCTGAGGCCAGATGTGGGTTCTCAGAAACCTCTCCAAAGAGTTTCCAGACTTCCTCCAAGGGTCCAGGAGGTTTGTCTGTGCAAGCTCACAGCATACAAACCCCTATAACCAGCCTTGTGCTTTTGCTGCTTCTGCTACTTATAGCTTCGGGGAAGAATTTTGTTCAAAGAAAGAGACTGTATGCCTACAGATCTGTTCCTTAGAAGCCAATGAGCTGGTTCTTCTGCCCGACAAACTACCATGGCTCTCTCGAAGCACACCCTGCTTGAGACCCTGTGTGGGGATCCATGGATGCCAGTGAAAAGCAAGAGGTGTGAGGAAGGGATAAGGGGAGAAGCAGCTTCATTTTCTCCTCCAAATCCCACCACAGAATACACTGTTGAAAGAGGTGTTGCAGCTTTAAACCTCTTTCATCAAAATCCCAGCCCAGGGCTGTCGAGAAGGCGCAGTGGATAAAGCCAGTTGCTGCCAAATGAGATGATCTGAATTTAGTCCCTGGGTCCTACATGGTGGGATAGACAGCTGTCTCCCATAGGTTGTCCTCAGACCTCCATATATGAGTCATGGCATGTGCCCATGCATGTACACGCACACATATAATAAATGAATAAGCAAACAAACATGTCCAGCCCAGTGGCTCTAGATGGCTGGGAGGAGCTTGGCTCCCGGAAGAATATTTGGGCCAAAGCAAATGGCAGAGTCACCGACCATCAGGACCCTCTGTGCCAAAAACATAAAGCCTGACCCTTTGATTTAGAGTTTGGACTTGCAGCATTTATATAAGGAGTCTGCTTACCAAGCAGAGAAATGAAGGGAATAAAAAGCTTTATGAAAGAAGAAAGAGTTGGAAGGAAGAAGGGAGAGGCTTAAAATATAAAACTGGAGAAAGCTAAATAATTATAGCTTAAGAAATCAGGAGAATTCTGTGATTTCGTTGAAATCACTAAGAGAACTCTGCCTGTACATGCATGCACATAAACATTGCTGCCTCCAAGGAAGCCATACACACATGTGCACACACTGGTCCCTTTAAGGCAGCCATACATACATATGCAGACACATTGGTGCCTTTAAGGCAGCTGTACACAGATGTGCAGATACATGCAGACACATAGGTGCCTTCAAGGCAGCCGTACACACATGTGCAGACACTTTGGTGCACACAGATCAGACATCCTGTGGTGAGGTTGGTGGTTGTAAGTTTGTTTTTTACTATCTGTTGGTTTATTCCTTTGAAATCACTGTAGATTCAAGATGCTACAAACTGGATCAGAGAATCCCTACATAACCTTCACCTAGCAGGCTCCCCCTTGGATCCATGTATGTAACTGTAGGGCATCAGTAAAACCAGGAGATTTACACTGTGTGGTGTGTATGAGCATCTCTGGGTCATTAGAATCATGCTGTACCATCTAAATAAAGATGGCATACAACTGTAGTCAGTGACCACACATCCCCACCAATGTAAACAGGCAGCCCTGGAGATGGTAAAGTTAGCTGGCTTACCACTGACTCTGAAATACTGTGACACTGGTGTCCTTAGACATCACGTATCTGTGTCCACCCCACAGGGTGTGTTGTTCCTAGGCAGAGCACAGTAAGCAATGCAAACCACCCCTGGCCTTCAGTGAAGGCTGCACCTAGATAGATGTCAAGGAGGATAAGTACTGGGAGTCATCAAAAGAGGCAGGACGGGCCTGCGGTGAAGTGGGTGTTCCTGAATCCTGATGTGGGAGGAGCTCGGAAAAACCCTTCACACAGCTGGTTGCATGGAGATCAGCATTGCCAGTGAACCTGTAAATAGGAGGGAATTCTGCAAGCCTGGGGTCTTGGATATGTGTGAGGACAGCTGTCTGACCTTGCTGGGTTCCAGGCTCCAATCCAGTGTCCATACGCTTCAACTAGTCCTCTTGGCTCCTTGTGTGCTGTGACAATCAGAGTAACAGTCCCTGGGAAGTGTGTGCTGTGGTTCCTAGCTGGCGTGTGGTATGGCTGAGTGACAGGGATTTGGCAGTGTCCTGTGCTGCTGTCAGCCATGCCACTGTGGTCACAGGTCCACGGTGCCCTTCCTGCTCCTTTGGTTCGGTTTGACTCTATATGCCAGACTCTCAGGTGTCATTTCTGGGCAATAGAATTGCTGCTTTTCCTTGGGTGGCCATCTTCACTGTAGCTCCACCAAGCTTTCTTTTCTATCATGAGCAGCTCAACCCGCCTGTGGGTATTCAGAAGAACTGAGGGAGCAGCATGTGTCCAAGAGTGTATAAAGAGAGGATGAGGTATGAGGGGTGTGGCTTCCAGATGTTGCTGTAGCCATGTCTGATCACATATGCCAGGAGTCCCCACAGAGAAGTAAGAATGTGTGCTGACATCGCACCCCCCACCGTCCCCGTTAGACCACTGATATTCTGAGAACAAGCTTGCTGTGATCACAGTATAGACTGCTGTGCCCTAAGAGTCCCAGGCCCTCTGAAAACCTGGAGAAACCGCAGGTTCCACAGGCATTCCCCAGGCCACCAGAAGTCCCTTCTACTCCCCACTGAGGGTTCCCAAGGTGGACTGGAAGGAGCCAGAGCTGCCCTTGGGCTAGGGAATAGGGTGCTCTTGTTTTTCTCCTGCAGGACCCTCATTGGCATTCCATGCACATTCACCTCATTTTATTCTAATCTGCATTTCTTGACAAAGGAAACGGATTTTTTTTTTCCTCTTAAATGCAAAAGTGCACAGGCCTGAGAAAAGACTGTTGACTTGTCAGGACTCCTAATTTGTGTTTGAAAAGGAAAATCTGCATGAAATTGCATTAAATATCTGGGGCCCCATCTCGCTTTTCCGTGTTCAGCCCCTCCACAGCCCTCATGAATGGTGAGCAGAGCAGACAGAAGTTGAGGTTCCCAGCAGCCCATCCATACCTGGGATTGGGGGGGGGGGCAGATATTCAGCTCTGACTTCACAGACCTGAGGTTTGCAGCTCTTCACCTCCAGCCTCCGCTTCTCTAAATGGTAAAGAAAAACCACACCAACGTGCATCCCATGTAAATAACTGCACTTGCTACATGCTCAAATATAAGCTTATCGTGAATACTTTTCTCTCCGGAACCACCGCAGAAAGCACTGAGCTCACATGGGTCTTTCATGCTTCCCTGTGACTCAGAGGGAGAAAGCAACTATATGATGTGGCAGTTGCCATAGTAACAAATCCAATATTTTACTCAATATCAAGGTAAATAGTCACGTAAAATGAAGTAAGTTGCGTCTGATGCTGGCTACCCCTGCTCCTCACTTTTTTTTTTAACATTTTCATATGTTTTATAAAAAATCACATAATGTATATTTAAACTGCAGTGACATGACTTACTGTCTACTGGGCCCAGGGGTGACATCTTTTGCCTTTCCCCCCTTGAGAAGCACCACCCTGGCTGGTGTCTTCATGTTCAGGATGGTTCCTGGCTCCTGTGAGTTCATGGAGCCTGTGAGCTTGAGAGCAGAAGGTGATTTTTCACTTAGCAAACTGAGTTCTGGAGAGATGGCAAGCACTCAGTCTGTTCTGGAAGTCTCCTGCGGTGTTTCTACCTGGGAAGCCAAAGGAATGCATGCTGACCCGAATCACCCACTCACAACCTGCTCATATCACCTACCTACTGCACGTTGGTAAAGACACTATATTGCCCTATAAGATATGGGGGTATGCCCACTTGAGGGTCCACATGTAAACTGGTAAGTGCTCTCCAACAGACAGGTAGATGTGTGCCTACCCAAATACTCCACCACAACTGCTATACTTATGCTCCTTGTCAGCAGATGTCATTGAAAGCCACTGTGGGAAGCGGCTCTGCTCTCATTACAAGGTGGCGCTTGGCATAGGCATTGCTTGAGAGAAAAGACAACTCCATATATGGAGTTGTATGCTCTGAGAGGTGTGGTTACCCGATCACCCCACCTCTCAACATTGAGAATGGCCAATCACCAGTGACTTCGTGGCAGCTGCTGATAGGATTAAGGCAATGCTTATAAGGGGATGCACGGGAGAAGAAAGAGAGAGAAGAAGCTCTCTGTACAGGGATAGCTGAATAAACCGCTTGAAGAAGAACACAGTTGCCCGTTGCCTTATTCCGCAGGTCGGACGTGGGGAGCGACAAACCACTGCACACAGAAGTCATCTAGGACCTTGGTCTAGCGTGTCATTGCTACCTCATCCCCTAGCAAAGCCAGACACTTCATTAACCCACATACACATCAATCCTCACCTAGTGGTATGGCCTGACAAGAGGAACACAGTCTAGATGGCACAGAAAAAGCCCTGACTTGCCTTTCTGTGATTAGAAAATAAAGACAAAAAAGCTTCACACTATGGCAGGACCTGTCCCTCTACACTGCCTTTACTAGGACACCCAGGGACCCAGTGCATCCACTCATGTCAGCCTCCTAGACTTTCATTCCAGCAGACTCTACCCTCTTATTTATAGACGTTGGTAACTTATTAGTAAACCTTGATATTCCATGTGTTCTTGCAAATTGCTCTCCTGTCCCATTCTGCTCGGTCATGGCTCTGCTTGCCCGTTTCCAGGGTCTCCTACAACTGAAGGTCAATCTGACCCAGGAGCTGCTGCCTGGCTTCTCCCAACAACACAGCACTGTTTTCTTGAGTATCAGGGTCCCAGGGATGCTAAACCACCTCTCAGTGTGGTCGCGACGGTGTTTCCAGAGGGGCTTAGATCATGAGGGCTGTGACCTCAATCAATGGATGATTGATCAGTGGATAAAGTCAAATCTGAATGGAGTATTGAAAAGAGCTGGAACTGTGGAAGGTGGGGCCTGGTAGGAGGAAATAGAAATAACTGGCTCTTTCCTCTACTTCATTATGTGAAGAGCAGCCTTTGGTGTCCAGTCTGACTCCAGGACTAGCAGGAGGCCTATGACCATGACCTGATCTTCTAGAAACCGTGAGCCAAAAGAAGCTCCTCCCTCTTTATGTCGTTTACATTGGGCATTTTCTAAAAGCTATGAGAAAGTAATTAATACAGCACTCCTTAGCTTGTGGATGCGTGTCCCCAAGCTCTGCCTCCCTATATTGCTATGTGGGTATCTGAGTATCTGTGACCTTTCTTATTAAGAAAATTCTATGTTTGATTTATGGTATAATCTACCCTGTACAACTGTATTGTAATGTGATTACATCTGCCAAGGTCTTGGCTCCACACAAGTTTAGGTGTTAGAATTGAAGACTATTTTTTTTGGAAAGATATTAATCAACCCATAGTACTCAGGAGTCAGAGATGCCCCAGGCCTGTCTAGAAATGACAGTATCAGTGTCTGGTTAGCCTACAGTCGAACCTCTCTCTCATGTGGATATGGTATGCTTACGTTTCTTAAGTGGCTCTAAACCCAAGTTGGGTCTCATCTCTCCAACTTGTCATTCTCTAACAAACGCACACCTGTTACAGACCTAACCATCTGTCCCACTGACTCTAAACATTGTAAAGGTCCGCCATCACAGTACCTATGGAAAAAAAAAGATACAATATAAAGACAGTTATAAGAATGGGAAGGGGAGAGAAGAGGGAGGGAGAGAAATAAGAAAGCAGAGGAGAAACAATGGAAATTCTCTTTGAAGATGCCAAAATAAATCCCAATTCTTTATAAGCTGATAAAAATTTTAAATAATAATTATTTGAAATTATGTGCTCCTCAGATTTACTTGAAACTATCAGAAGTCTGTGAGTGAATTATTTTAGTATCTTTCTCGCCCGTCTTACCAACAACAGGTATAACTGATGACAGTTGCAGCCCTGTACGCAGGAGGTGGCCTAAGCAACAGAGACTCACCCTTGCCTAACTCTAGAGGCTGATATCTAATACTGAGGCACAGAGGTTCCTGCGAGTTCTCTGAGGACTCTTTCTTTGCTTAGAGATAACATCATCCCCATGTCCTCTATTGGTAATTCCTTTGGAAGAGTCCTAATATCTTCTTATAAGGACACCAGTTCCATTAGTAAGAGCCTACCCCATTTTACCCTAACTCCCTCTAGAAGACCTTCTCTCCAAAATACAGCTACACCCTGTGATGCCTTTAGGTCAGAATCACAATCAGGTGTTGGAGGAACATAATTCAGTCATCATAGTGACCACAGTCACATGTAACCTAGTAATATCTTTAATCCAGTACTTCCAAAAAATAATGCTTGAGAAAGTTAACTTCTGAGACATATGTCTCTGCCTTTTTCTCTACCATATAAAAGAACAAATTAAAACACAAGAAATATTACCAAGGAAATCAGGGAGTATAGGTGAATGGATGGATGGATGGATAGATGGATGGATGGATGGATGGATGGATGGATGGACAGGTGGGTGAGTGGATGGATGGATGGATGGATGGATGGATGGATGGATGGATGGATGGATGGATGGACAGGTGGGTGAGTGGATGGATGGATGGATGGATGGATGGATGGATGGATGGATGGACAGGTGGGTGAGTGGATGGATGGACAGGTGGGTGAGTGGATGGATGGATGGATGGATAGATGGATGGATGGATGGATGGATGGATGGATGGATGGACAGGTGGGTGAGTGGATGGATGGATGGATAGATGGATGGATGGATGGATGGGTGGACGGACGGATGGGTGGATGGATGGTGTGCTAGTTAGGGTTTTATTGATGTGAAAAGACACCATGATAAAGGCAACTCTTAAATAAAGGAAAGCATTTCATTTCATTGGAGTTGACTTACAGTTTCAGAGGTTTGGTTCATTATCATCATGGTAGGAAGTGTGTCAGTACTCAGATGCCCATGGCACTGAAGAAGTAACCAAGTATTGTACACCTTGATCCACAGGCAGAAGAAGGAGATATGTACCACACTGGGCATAACTTGAGAATATATAAAATCTCAAGGTCCACCTCCACAGTGACACACTTCCTCCAACAAGGCCACACCTCCTAATAGTACCACCCCCTATGGACCAAGCATTCAAACACACAGGTCTATGGGGGCCATAGATATTCAAACTACCACAGATGGGTAGGTAGGTAGAGAGATGGATGAGTAGTTAAATAGATGAGTAAGTAGACTGGTGGATTAGTTAGTAGATAAATAGATGATTTGGAATGAGTAGGATGAGTATATATGTGAGTGGGAGTAGGTACATGTAGATGGATGAATAGATGTGTGACTATTTCAGCGGGCAGATGGAGAGATAAGGGGATGGTGGATAGATGGGTAGGTGAGTAGACACATTGATGCATGAATGTGTAGACTGACAGGTGAATGGCTGGCTGGTGGGTGAATAGATGAGTGGGTAGATGAACACAGGGATAGATAGGGTTGATGAATGGGTCAGTGGATGGATGGATAAATAAGTAAATAGATAAGTGGTTAGGTGGGTAGGTGAATGAAAGGATGGATGGGTAGATAGGTAAGCAATTAGATGGGTTAGTAGATAAATGGATAGATAGACCAATGGATGGATTAGTAGATCTTAAATAGGTAGAAGGATGATAGAATAGATGGATAAATATGTGGGTGGGTTGGTGATGAATCAATGGAATTTAGTGTGTGTTTTAAAACTATGATGGTATTTTTTTAATCCCAAGTCCCATCAGATTCACATTTCCACCATGACCATGAATCCATAACAGTAAGAGAAAAGCTGTATCACAAAGCCACCAGGAGAGGTGTGCTGCTAGTGTCATTGCATTGCTGTAAAGAGTACCTTCCAGGAGCGGAGACGGGTAGCAATAGGTGAACAGGTCCCTTCGTGGGCAACTTGTAATGGAGACATGTGACAATATTCCTGCCTCCCACTGAGGGGATGGCAATGATGTAGACTAGGACACCCCCTGGAGCAGTCACCTTGCCCTGGTGGAGACATAAAGGCACTAAAAATTGTGTTGAGATTTTACTTTTTGGAGCGACGGTTGTCTGTTCCTTGTGGTTTATTGGAGGCCTTTTCATTTGGGTGTTGCAGGTAGAGTAATGAATTTATTTGAGAAATGTCAGCAGGGCTTTATGAGGCCGCCTTCGGCAGCAACATAAGAGAGGCTGATTATTAAAGCTGCTAATTTCCAGATCTTCCCTAAGTGAATGCAAACAAATTCTGGTCCTCAAAGCCCTGCTAATATACAATGTTCAATTTTTAATTTCCAGTCCATCTTAGATTATGGGAATGAAAAACAATATTTAATCCCTCGTTAACACATGAATGAGCGGAAGCTGTCACTTTCAACCAGACAATACCAGGGGTTATCTCAAGAACTGTCAGTTTATGTGAAAACATTATGTTGCCCAAATTTTCATAAAAATTAGTAATGGATAATATTCAAGATCAGAGCAATAGAAAGAGAAAAATCTGCATTCATGGTAATAAATATTCATATTTGTCTGCTTGAGAGATGAAAATCTAATCAAGGGGCTATTGATGCACTGTTATTTTTTTTTTCAACCAAGACGTTTCATCTAAATTGGGTTTGATATGGAAATGAGTTTCAGTCAAAGTCCTCCAGCCGCAGCCCATGGGCTGCCCAGGCGATATCCTGTATGGATCCAGCCCGGGTGCACACACTGAACCACAATTAGGGTGACAATACCCTCTCTGCATGCGAGCCCCCAGAGGTTCGTCTGATGGAGTGTTTTGTCGCCTCCTCCCCACTGTAAAGGAAAAGAAAACCAACAGCGTAATTTCATGCCAGCTAACTCCTAGCTGTTGCAGGGTTAAAACTGTCCGTGTTTTTGCTTTTGTTGACAATTACCATAAATCAGAAGACACTCTGCATGAAGCTTTATGAAATATGTATGATTTTGAAGAGGAAAGATGGTGGCTGCTGATGTAGCCCTGTGTGCATGTGTGCACGTGTGCATGCATGCCTGTGTATAGGACACGTGTGTGCATGTGTGCATGCATGCCTGTGTATAGGACACGTGTGTGCATGTGTGCATGAGTGCCCAGGTATAGGACACATGTGTGCATGTGTGCATGAGTGCATGCATGCCTGTGTATAGGACACGTGTGTGCATGAGTGCCCAGGTATAGGACACATGTGTGCACATGTGCATGTGTGCATGCATGCCTGTGTATAGGACACGTGTGTGCATGTGTGCATGAGTGCCCATGTATAGGACACATGTGTGCATGTGTGCACGTGTGCATGCATGCCTGTGTATAGGACACGTGTGTGCATGCATGCCTGTGTATAGGACACGTGTGTGCACGTGTGCATGAGTGCCCATGTGTAGGACACATGTGTAAGCTGATGATATTTGCTTGAGGCTATGCTTTTCCCTAACCCGCTGACAGGCATTTGAAAAGAAGCATGTAAACAAATACCCATCTGTGGAGCATGACTGCACAAAAACCGCACTGATCCTTGTGGGCCCAGCAGGAGTCATAGCCCTTCTGCAATGAACAAACACATCACTACAAAATTCCCCTGCGTTCAGGTCTCCCTGGACCACAAGCTTCCAAGAACAACCATTGGGGGCCAGGTCCTGACCTCCCTTAACTTACTGACAAATTTGTAGGAGGATTGGCTTGCTTGACTCCTGGCTAAGAACCCAGTATAAGATGCTAGGGCATCAATCACAGACACATGGGAGGCAGCCTCTTCCGTCACATTTGCCCTCTAGTGACATTGACCAGGTTTCAATAGGTCACTGTAACTTTGACAGAGGGCAGGCTGTGGATGTAAGTACATTATTGCAGAGGTCCTTTCCTAACTTACTATCCTATGGTTAGCCCCACTGATCTTCCCACCCTGGTCCAAGTAGAGTTAACCATGGGGCATCTGGGCTGTTTTGGAGAAGTTTTTGAGGATGTGGTTTCTCAAGTCAGGTGTGGGCTTCTGTACTGCGTCTCCTCTCACAGCTCTTTGGAGCTGAGGAAGGTCGGCTGGAGAACCCGAGAGGTCTCCCATCATCCTCATAACATGTGCTCCTATCATCTGAAGCCAAGGTCTCCTTCCAGCCCACCTGGAACTACCCTCCACTGAACTGCTGACTCTGATGTTGGGTCCAGAAGCATTTGTCCCTCTGTGGATAAAGGGCGGACATACTGAGAGGAGACCCAAGGAGCCATAAGAAAAGCCAGGCTCATGGTTATATACAGACCTGGGATTTTTTTACTACCATAGCACCATGTCCTGTGCCTTGCTCAGTGTGGGGTGAGGGCTACCGAGGTCTACCAAGGCAAAGAGCATTCTCCTCCAGGTTCACCTTCTTGGGTATCTCTGGCACCTTCAGTCTAGCCTCTACTCCTGTTAGTCTTCATTGGCTCCCAGCCAACAGCCGGGACACCATCCCTCTCATGGCCCATTCTCACTAGCCACAGAAAGTGTCCTTTATCCCTCTTCCTGAAAACTCTGCTCCCAGAAGTGGGAGGAAGTCCATGCTACCCCAGAGCATCCATCTTTCCACCGTATCCTTGCCCCTCCCACAAGACTGGTTATCCAGAGGGCTCTGTGGCTGAGACTGATGCTCACACCTCTGGGCATACCTTCCAGGCACCGTGGATCCCTCTAGAAAATGTCTCTTTGTGTTCTTTGGCTACAAGAGGAGATTCTCAACAACTGAGGCCAAACAGGTGCTAATATCCACTCTCATTTGCCCATGACAGGACTGATTTGTAACAAACAGTCCAGGATTTAGCTAAAGCCACACCACACCCATCTCTGCAGACAGCTCTGACTCCAGATACCCAGTGTGCTTGTTCTATTGAGAACTGAACCCCAACAACAAAGGGCTGCATTTGTCTTCAGTCACTGGCTTCACCCACATCCACATAAAAAGATGCCTCGGAAATAACAGGCTTTCTCTCATGGTGGTTTGGAGTAGAAAGGACTTTCTGAGGCTCCCAAATCAGTCATTCTATACATCCAGGAAGGAAGGACCAGCATGGATGAAAGTAGACTATAGGGATTTTCAAGGAGATTGTCCATCCTGAGCATGGTCCAAAACAATGTTAGCAGGTCATTTCGCAGGTAGCAGAGCAGGTGGAATCACTCAACACACACTGCAGGCCTGGTCCTGGCTGTCAGGGAAGGTCCACTTTGAGGCCATGGGCAAGGTCTTCCTCCTTGCATAGCACAGCATGTTCTCAGGCTGAGTGTTTCCTGCACCTGCACTGCTGCCTCCCTTGCAGCCACTAGGGGTCACACTTACACATCTCTTCTGAACTTGATAGGCTCCTGAAATTAGGGTGACTTAATCCTCTGTGAGTTGCCAGGAATTTACCAGGACTTAAAGGATAAGGGATGGGGGGAAAGATGTGAAGAAGAGATGGAAAAACAGACAAATGGGAAGGCTCAGTGAATATCTGTGTTTGGAGTCACCTGCGTTCCAGAATTAAGACCTTGGCTGAAAAGGAGTTAGCATTGACTTATTTTCTAATACTGGAGCCTGAATGGAAATTCTCCATCCACATCACATCAGAATGAGGATGCAGGACCTTGAGCAAGGTCATCTAAGTGGTCTCTGCGTATTTTTCATCTCCTGCTGTAAACATAGAAGCCTGTGAGCAGAAGATGTCAGTGGTGCCCTGAGTTCCCACTTAAGGCCTGTAAATTCACTTGCTTTTCCTCTTGCCGCATCTTGCTCTAAGACTTCCTGAGAGCTCTGTGCAGGCCACACCCACCCTTTTTCAGACATTTAAAACTCGACCTCCACAAGAAGGTCACAGGTCTCCTAGGACAGGGTGTGAATGGTTGCCAACCCCTGCAAGTCTCTTTTCTAGGCCCTCTTCTGAGAAGAGCTACCTGGATCTACATCATGTTTTTCTTTTGGGTGTCACCAATTCTCATTGAACTAAGAGGCCACAAGGGATCTGCTTGGTGATAAAGGGTCAAGGCAGGGTTTTTAGTCTGCAAACCCAGAACCCCTGTCCTCCCAGTTGTATTTCCAAGATTTCTGAACAAACCCTGGGAGTCACAAGCCATTCTGGGAGGCCTAGCAAGCACTGAGTCATACGCATGGGCCTCCACCAGGGTAAAAGCATCAAGAAACATTTGTATGGAAAGCTTGATATCTCAGATAGAAACTATCTTTGGGGTGAGGTGGAGAGGCAGCTCCACTGGTATTGTTTGCCTAGCAAGCACAAAGCCTTGGGTTTGAAATTTACCACCAAGTAAACTGGTATGCTCACTCTCTGATCCCAGCACCGTGGAGGCAAAGGCATAAAAGTCAGGATTCTCACTGGCCACAGAGTAAGTTCAAGGCTAGTCTGGACAACATGAGACCCTGTCTCTAAAAAATAAATAAATAAGTAAAACCACCTTGACATTGTGGGGAAAATTAAAGTTTTAGTTTCTTAAACTCGTTTTAAGGTCTAGCAAATGAGAGTGACCCGACTCTCCATGGAAGTATGTATTCCAGGACTGAGAGTTTTCAAGAATATCTGCTAGCCTATCACTTCCTGTCTTCTCCTTCGGAACCAAGCACACAGCATACACTGTAGCTAGGATTATCTTTGTCTGAAGTATATCATGCAAACGAACCAAAAGTTCTTTTCTTCCCCCCTCCCCCCACACAGTTTTACTTACTTACGGAAGATTCTGTCCTGCCATAACTCTTACCTCAGCCAGCATACAGTCTTTTTTTTTTTTTTTTTCTTAAATTGAATACTTTCTCCATTTCATTTAAAGAAAGCATTTGGCTTCTCTCTGGTCCATCTAAATCACTAGCACTGTGACACCTCCCCCCACCCCACCCCGAGTTTGTGATCACAGTTAAGAGCAATGGGGATGGCTTCAGTGCAAGCCTTGGATATAGAAGCAGTTGGTCTGATAACTGATGTGGTTGCTAGGTAATCGATGAGGAGGTAGCACATACAGCCTAAGTACTCTGAACAAAGAGCTCGGCCACATCTCACGTGGGACAGTGCTGGGTAGTGCTGGGTAGATTCCATCACACTTCTCAGAACGCCGCACAACTTAAGAGCAATACATTAATTTCTGTAATTTTATTTAATAGTGTTGCACTTTGATCGACTGCAGGTAAATTAAAGTGTGGGAAGCCAACCCAGAGCACAAGGGCATAAAGCAAATGTTTGGGAAGTGTTGGGAAGTCCATTAGTCTTCACCTCATAAACTTTTATGCATTCTCATCTGATCCTACATGGAATATGGACGGAAAATGACATGTGCTGTGGGAAGAGCCCTGAAGAGAGTTTGGGGACACTTGGCTTTGCCATCAATACTCTGGTAACACTAAATGAATCATGTGGCCTCTGCTTCTTTGTAATTAGGACAGGGAAAAAATGGGTTCTGGTCTTATAATCCCTTCAGGTTGAATAGTCACAAAGAGAGGACTCATGTCTGCCCCAGGTAGCTAGCCCAGTATATACCCCTAATCCATTCTTAATCAATTGTTGTAGGACAGGTGGTAACAGATGACTGGATCCATACATGGCTAAGTGGATATGTAGATTGATAGGTAGTTGGAGAGATAAATGAAGGGAGGATACATGATCAGCAAGTACATTGATAAGTAGGTGATAGACAGAAGAATGAATGGGTGTGGGGAGCCCACAGAAGGTGGCTATCATCCTTGCAGCCGTCTTGAGCCATATACCCTGACAAGAGACTTGTTTACAACAGCCTACAACAGCTGAGCACACTCTGATAACATCTTGTTTTAGATACCCAGGATCTTCCCTTAGGTGTGTGAGACTTAAAGGTGTAAGACTTAAGGGCGTAACTTAAAGGCATGACTTAGAAGTGAGACATATAAGAGGCAGACAGAAGACAGACACTTGAGACTCAGAGGAAGGAAACTTGGAAGGAACTTGAGACTTGGAGCAAGCACTTCGAAAAAGACTAGTGACTGGGAAAGAGACTAGCAACTTAGAACTGAGATAACGACTTGAGACTTATTACAGCTGGAACAGGAATTAGGACCTGAGACTTGGTACTAGGAACTATAAACTTGGAACCTTGGAGTGGAACTAGGGACTTAGAGAGACTGAAGAATAAACAGGATTGAATCACACTCTGTCTGGTCTCCATTCCTCACGTCCGTCCTCACTCTCTCTCTTGCTGAACCCCAACCCGCGGACTGGAGCAGCTTGGGGCAGTGCGGGCTCTAACAATTTAGCCTCCAAGGCTTTTGGCAGTGTGAGTTCCAACATTTGGCAGAGCGGTCCCCGACATTTTGGCCCCCAAGCATGGGGCAGAGCGGTCTGTGACATTTTGGCCCCCAAACGTGGGGTAGTGTGGTTCTCAACAAATGGGCATGTGATTGGTTGGCTAGACAGGTCAATGGCTAGAAGTAGATAGGTGGATAACAGTGAGTGTTCACTCTTTGTTCCTTTGATCTTCAGGGCTGGGAGGTATTCTTCCAGGCAGCTAGAAATGAAATCTTCATGTCCCATATTTTTCTTCCCTTTAAAAGCTAAGACAATCCTTGAAGTTGAAAGCTTACCTAAGCTAAACCAAGAAGGCTACAGCATATGAGAATAGCAGCTCAGAAACTTTAGTTTCATCCCCACTTCAAGGGCCACACGCAGATCCATAGTCAGGAGCCTGCAAACATCATCCCGCAGAGACCGAATGTCATAGCTTTATGTGTGATATTACAGATTGTCCTGTAAAGGACCAAGCTATGGAAAGAGAACCTATCCTATGGTCAGCTACATGGCTGTGACTGCCTGCAGAGAGCAGCCCAGTGGCTGGTCCCCTTAGATATAAACAAGTCTCAGATGCAGCATCAGACTGCCCTCTGAACTCCCAGGAAGAAAGCCCTTGCTGCACAGAAACACTCACGCAACCATACATGAGTCACGAAGGTACCTGAAATGCTTTGACCATGTGGATGGTGTTTTCCAACGTTCTATTCTGGCCTCCAGCCTTATAAGCATGGGATAATAAGCAGTCATCTGGCCTTTTTAAAGATAACACACAGTTATTCTACACATGCCTGTAAATTTCTGATGGGCTCAGGGATACTTGCTGCTTAGTAAACACAGCTTGGGAGACAGCAATATTGTACTCTTTCCAGTTCCTTTTTTATGAGCTTGGGTACTCTCAGGGTCTGTGCAAAGCTTAACACACCTCCAACCCCTTGATTTGGGCCTAGAATGAAGATGGCCCAAAGCTCTCCTCAGCCTCTGTGTATAGGCTTATGAGGAAGCAACTGTCTACCCTCATAAAGGCTAGTGCATCCCTTCATCTTCCTGTCTGATCTACGATGTTAAAATTTATTCACGTCGATTTATATTCGTTTTACTTCTAGTGTCATGTTTCCATTTGAATCCAAGTCACAGCTTATTTATCAGTCCCTAGAAAGGACACACAGGTATCTCTGTGTAGCACAGATAATGGAAGTGACCAGTCTCTAGACACGGGTACTTCTAAAGGAAGATAGAATGAGCAAGGAGAATGTAGATCCATTTTCTACTCCTCCATGGCTGAGCCCTGGGGAAGGCCTGAGCTTGGATCTCAGTGTCCATTTCTGTCAAATGCATATCCTTAAAGACCTTGTCACTGTTGTTGTGAAGACTGATGTATGTGGTGTAGAAATCCTATCACAAGCACCATACATACAAATGTTCATACATCTGTCCATGCCAATGTGTGTGTGCACGTGTGGTTATGCATGTGGATATGCAAATGAATGTTTGTGCATAGCACTTGCACATTGTATATATGTTATGCATTCATTTGCACATCGGTCTACATCGGTCTACATAAATGTGCAACTGTGTGCCCATACGTCTATACTGTGTCTTTTCCTGTTCCCTAATTCTTAATTTTCTTAAACAAAGTTGCAGCAGGCTCTGGGTGCAGTTTGAGCTTTGGCTCCATCAGACTCCCAACACAATTAACACTTTCCCTGCAGTTATAAACCCCTTACGTCACACATGGTACTCTGAGAAAAGGAAACGCAGTAACAAAAAGGGTGCGTTTGATTCCTGTTTTCTACCGTCTGCTCCAAGTGCGTTCATGCAGACAGAGAAGGACCTTGCTCTAAGGCTGAGAATACTGTCAAGGGCTGTCAGAGGCGGTGTTGGAGAGGGCCAGAGCTAAGAGCATCTGTCAGTCCCAAACTCACAAGGGGTGGAAAGACTCTGTATTGGGGACCTTTGTTATGTTAACTGCCTTCCTCACCACACCCCATTGTCTGCTCCAAAGGTTCCTGAGGCTCCTGGATATAGTGATGGTAGCACATAGTGATGGTAGCCAAGCTGGCTCTCCTGAGAGCAGGAGTGGTTGCAGCCCCAGCTGTCCAGTTCAGTGGTTCTGACTCGCAGACAATACAACCCAGAGCCCAAGGCCAGTCTTACACAAGGAGGCCACTGGCAGATGTGAGCAAGGCTGCATGAATCGCTCTCATCTGCCAGAAGAACATGAACACTAGAAACATGAGAGACCCTCCCCAGTACCTAACATGTTCCCCAGGAGCCCAGGCATCCTCATGCTGCTAAGTCTCATATGAAGGACTCAGAACACTTATACCAACTTTCCTGAGATTGGTTGGACCTCATATAGGTCTCTCCTCTTGCAAGGCACAGTCTTTATCAGCTTCTGATCTTCAAGGGCTTCAAGATCTAGGGGAAGATGCCTAATGATGTGGTTGTGAACTCAAATAATGGGAGACTAAGAGCAGCCGCATACATGGATCCTAACTCAGATAATGGCTCAGAGGTCAGGCTCTATTCACCCACAGTACATAGAGTGAGCCAAACAGGCAATACCCTGACGTGGGCACTCTAGGGCTGTTCAAGGATGCTCTCCTTTGTCTTGCCTAGGACCAAGTCCTGTAGCCAGTGCCAGCAGGAAGGAGTGAGAAAGACTCTGTAGGCTGGAGTCAGGGAGGAACTTGGCTCCTGTTCACACCCTTGGTTACCATGTGCTGTGTGCACACAGATTACCAGAATCGACTATCAATGATGAGACAAGGCTGACACAGGGATTTAGGCCAATCCTGTACCGCCACAGGTTAGACATCAGAGACAGGATCCAGACAAGCTATAGTCTGGATCCTAAAAGTCTCTAAAAAGGTTATTGCTAAAGCCTTGGTCCCTGATTGATGACACTGTGGAAGGTAGTGGGACCTCAAGGAAGTGGAAATGGATTCTAGGGGGAGTAACTTTGGGGTATTTTTTCTCGGCTCCTTCTCTCTCTGCTTCCTGGATGTCATCATGTGAGCAGCTCTGGTATTCCATGCCTGACACTCAGCCTCATTCCAGCCCAGAAACAATGGTGTCACGTGACAATGTTCTGAAACCTCTTGAAACAAGCATTTCTTCCTTTAAGTTGAATTTTCTTGGGTATTTTGTCATAGAAACTGAAAACTGTTATGTTGTGAACACATAACCTAGCAGAGGTACCCAAAAAACAAGTATCCAGCACAGCTAGAGAACACTAGACTGGTGCAAACAAGAACTGTGGATTCAGCCAGGGCAGGGACACTAACTGCATCTCTTGTCAGGAGATGGCTTCATCTTGAGTTCACGTGAACAACCAGGTTCAGAAGACCAATCTCTACCAGAAAAAAAAAATGGAGCAGTTTTTGCTAAGTCACATGGCTCACCTTTCTGTGAATCTCATGGGCAAATCATATGCTGACTCCTACTGTGACCAGCTTCTGGGGACAACGACAACACACATGTCATCCAGATGCTGAGTCCTACTGAGACAGCATGCATGCCATCCAGAATCCAAAGATGGAGGGAGACAGATGCTGGGAGATACTTCCATCTTTACACCTCTCCCAGGCCAATCAGAACAGCCTGTGGCTCACACACAGCCACAAGTGTTCACAATCGTGAAAGACTTCCATTTCATGAGGCCAGCTGTCAGGCGCCAGTTTCAGTGTCCCTTCAGGAGTCAGACTGGGACCTTGGGCAAAGGCTAGACAAAGAGGGTGCCTTCTAAAGACCTGTGGGCTTTCAGATTGACCTGAAAGAACCCTCTACTCATTCAGGTCAACAAAAACTGCCCAGTTGATACCATGGGAGCTATGGAGACTGAAATCACTGTGGCCAGAGTAGCAAGTGAGGGCCGTCCTTGTGGGCTCACACAGTACACATGACTGGCTCACAGCCCTAGAGGCCCTAATCAGGGTGTGTATACTGGGCACTAGAGGGAGACGCTGCCCTAGGCCACTCTCTACTGGGGGAGACCTTTACTGTCATATAGACTTTCCACTGTACTCTGTGCATAGGTCTGCCTCTCTGTCCAGAGATTCTGCTTGTGTGCAGACACCATTCAGACCACATTAGGGCCTATGAATATGGCCTTATTTACCTCAGACTGCTTCCAGATATAGTTCTATTCTGAGGTATTTCAGGTCAAGGCCTCAAGATGAACTTAAAGGACAAATGTCTATAGCAGGGCCATCACCTTTATGACTATGTTCTGCTTCTTCTGAATTCTAAATTACCTTTTTTTCCTCTTGAAACCTTCCTTTTATAATCAAGCACAAATCTAGCCATGTAGACGTTAGGTATCAGCCATCATTGCAGACTCTGAACCTGGTGAGAGACAACCAGGAATTTGATCACTTCCTAAGGAGTCACTGTCTAGACTAGGGAAAAAAAAGACAACCTCTCAGGGTCACCCTAGAATTACTCATCTATGTCTCTCAGAGGACAAGTTCAAAAGGTGACTCTGAAGAAGAGACAGATGTGGCCAAGGATGGGGAGGTGGCCTGGGAGGTTCTCAGATGATAGCACAGCCTCCTTCCGTCTGAGACCTTAGGAGCCCCTTTCTCCTGGCATTCATCAAAACACACCTGAAGATTGCTGTCCACAGATCCTGGGGGCACAGGTCAGGGGGCATAGGTCAGCAGCCCATGGTCTGGTACATGGGGCCTGACACATCCTTCCTGGAAAGAAAGAGAAGTCGCTAGAGTTTCTGCTTCCAGGTGATCATGTCTGTCTTGAGTGACATTGCTCAGAGAATACTGCCCTGCTGTGGACTGTACCACCTCCTCGCATCTCACAAGGAAGAGAACAGCTATGATTTGTAACTGGGCCCTTGTAAACCTTTTGCTCATGACAAAGCCGGTGCTTTGAGAGATGTGTCCAAGAAGAGGCACAACGTGAACAAGGCTTTTCGTCCTTTACATGGGAATTTCCTTCTGTATGAGAGGTTTGGAGGGTATCCCCAAGTAGTATTAAATGTTGGTTAACACCTGTGCGGTTAAGGCAAAAGGGATTCTGTCCATTCCAAAAGCATTTCTTAACCACGAGAACATGATATGACTCTGGAAATAGTGACTAGGATGTGATTCTGAACCCACCAAGCAAAAGCTTTTAAAGCAGTTAAAGCAAAGCTGCAGATATTTATTGTCCATTTGATACTAGTGGAAGGCTGAAAGGTCATGGATCCTGGCCTTGAAAACTTAATGAAGTAGTGGCAGAATGTACGCACAGAAAAAGTAAATAAGGTACACACAGTGAGTCAACATGTAATGACATCAACAAGAAGCCCTGTGTTCTCAGAAGGGAGCCCTCAGAAGTTCTTCTCAGAGCAGGGTATGCCCTTGCAGGCAGCACCTAGGCTGGTATGAACAGCTGAACATGCCCCTCAAGGGTTCTTGGTTTCTCAGACTGTGACTATTTGGATGTAGGATTATTGCAAGTGTCATTATTTCAGTTAAGATGAGATAGGTGACACTGTATCATGACCCTGCCCTGACAAAGGACCTGAAGACATAAAGAGATAGATACTGTGTGTGTGTTATAATGTTTGTGTATTTGTATGTGTATGCATATGTGTGTATATGTGTGTTTGTATGTATGTGTGCTTATTTGTATGTATATGTGTATGTATGTATATGTGTATATTTGTATGTATGTATGTGTGTATACGTATGTGTATGTGTGTGTTTGTGTATGTGTGTTTATGTGTATGTGTGTTTGGATGTGTGTATGATGTCTGCATGTCTATGTACATGTGGCTTATCTGTGTGTATTTTTATGTATGTGTGTATTTGTGTGTATATATATATGTTATATGTGTGTTGTGTGTTGTATAAGTGTGTATATGTATATGTAGTGTATGCACGTAGTATATGTGTGTGTGTGTGTGTGTGTGTGTGTGTGTGTGTGTTTGTATGTGGGGTGTGTTCAGGGCAGAATTGGTAGTGGTTGTCTTGGTGCCTAGGCTTCAGGCAACTCCACCCTGAGAGGTGGAGGAGCAAGCATCCTTATGTTTCCTGGGAGAGTGGCCATGGAGCCCTTGATGTTGTAGAGGTCTGTGGTCACAGACTCTCCCACCTAGTACAGTAGGACTTTCAAGGCAGGTTATACTTCAGAGGGCAGAAACCAGGCAGATTATAACAATATCTCTAGGCTGGAGCCCCATGGGGTAAGAAGCTGAATCTATAAGGGTTGACAGGAGGTGAAGAGATCACTTGTCCTAGATCCATGCAACAAATGCTGAAAGAGATGACAAACACATTGAACCTGTGGCCAGAAAACAGTAAAGTCATTGCCAGCCAAAGTGACACACAGTTAAAGGCTATCCACAGGGCTAGGGGTGTTTCTGCCATATTCTACATCTTGGCAAAGTCTTCAAGGCAGTTACTTGAATTATATAAAATTCACCTATTTATAAGGCACAAAATCTAACACTGCCTCACAGGACAGTATACCAGAGTGGGCTCACTGTAAAGTGCACCCAGGGTGTGTCTCCAAGCCTTCATGTGTAATAGTCTGACACTCTGGCTCTGTACCCAATATTTACGCTGTCCCAGGTCACCCGACACAAGTATAGTGTGAGCAGCTAAGCTTCACATTCCTCTGGGAAAAAGAGTCAGCTCTGCTCCATTCATTCAGCCCCCAAGTAAGCCATTGTCTATCAACCTGCAGTTAGGTTGCACCTGAATTCCAAGTGGCCCAGTCTATCCTGGAACCCAGTTTTTCAACTGTTGACTGAATTGCCTAATCAATCCTATGGAAAAACAAACAAACAAATGAACCACAAAAATGGGCCCAAACAGCCAGTGCAATCCAACAGCCTCCCAAGTTGCCTGGTTTAAATGGGCTCCAAATGCAAGCAGTTGGTGTTTTATTTAAACCATGTGTATTTATATAAATATGAGAAGCTGTCTGCTCTCTGCCCACAGAGTAATTGTCTAGGTCTATCACCTAATTATCTCAACACATTTAGCAAGCAAGATATTAAAACAGAAGATTAGCTATTAAAAGGCATCTTTAAAGAACAGAAGTGAGATCTGCATGGAGTGGTGTTTAGTCCCAAGGAAGAAATGCATGCACACAGCACACAGTCAGACACACGGGTCCGGCTCTGAAACATGGGGCTGCATGGAACAAAGATGAAAGCTCCTTACTGTGTCCAGATTTTTAAAAATGAAACGTGGATTTTCATACTCTTGCAAAATAATGCTTGGCTATCTGGACCCAGAGATGCCATCTTCAGCAGTATGTGGAGCAGGCGTTGTTCTCAACTTTCTATGTCCTCTGAGACAATACATTTTAGGGGCTTCCAGAAAATAGCCCAGGCCTGGAGCCCAACACAGAAGCTAGAACCTCAGCAGGGCTTGCTCCCTGCGGCGATGCTTGGAGATCTCTCCTCCTGGTGTGTCTCCTCTCTGCTTCCTCAAGCTGGCATCTTCAGGGTCATGTGGCAGGATGATGTGCTGCCCATCAATGAAGTCTTGTGGTGAAATGTTGCTCTTAGGCATATGTACATTCTGCAGAGATGTCTGTAGAAGTGTTGTCGACCCCTCTTATATGTGATATCTAGTCTCTTAGATATCTAGTCTCATAGAGGGCTGGGAGAGGCTATCTTCCCTTGCGGTACTAGGGATAAAACCAGGCTTCGAGCATACTATGCAAGCACCTGCTGCTAAGACCAAGGTCTCTTGTGGCTACCCGTTTATCCCTGCTCTCCTGCGCCTGCAATGGCTCTGCTCCTGGCATGCACACTTACCAAGAACACTCTTAGTTTCTGTTTCTGTTCTCTAGACCACCAGGCCAGGCACCCTTGGCTGCTGTCCCTCAGACAGCTAGCTTAGATCCTGGCACTAAAGAGATACCAAGACATTGATTAGCAGATGTGAGTGATGAAATTTACCCTGAAAAGTCACAGTTCCTCTGGCCTGGGCTTCAGAGACAGTCTATTATCCCATATGGAGAAACTTGAATTAGGGCCTCGCAGAAGACAGGGTATGATCTGTACATGGAAGCGTCTCTTCTGGTACAGGTAGGCACCAACTCTCTATATGCTTCAGAGCAGACTCAAGCAGAACTAGAATGGTAAGATTCCTGAGTGAGGGCTGGATCTTCTACTCAGAAAGGCTGTGCTAGAGAGTTAACAGCCCTCCTCAGTCTCCCACTCCCTGTCTCTACAATCCATTTCTTCTTTACAACATGTTCCCACATCCCCATGAGGCAGAGCACCATTGAAGGAGACAGTTAAGCTATATCATGGCTCCCGACTCTATGCATCTTGGGTGTCCATCAAGTCAAGATCTCCTGTCCCTCCAGGGCCCCCTGTGTCATTTCTCACTCTTCCTAACATGAATGAGGTGTCGGCTTTCAGAGCAGTGTCCCATTTCCTCATTGGCCAGACTCCTCAAGTACTAACCAGGGGTCCCAGGAACTAGTAGCACACACTACAGCTCATCTCCCTGGGTCGCAAACATGTGGAAGATGGGAAGTACTGCCAAGCGTTTGAAGAAGCTCAGAGTTTTTGCTACATAGTTATGTGACTATCCACAGCTTCAACCCTCTCTCTCTCTCTCTCTCTCTCTCTCTCTCTCTCTCTCTCTTTCTCTCTCTCTTTCTCTCTCTTTCTCATTTTAGAGAATGTCAAGGGGTTTCAATACTGGATGCTATAAAGTATGTTGTCGAAAACTTCCAAAACAAAGACACAAAGAACAAGATCTATTCAAGACAACAAATGACCTCAAGCTGCACAACTTGTGTCTGGGCCCTGCTGAGGGGCAGCAAGGAATGACAAATGGACAGGCACACATATAGAAAAGCTGGGGTCGGGTGGAGTATGAACACCACTATGTAACTCAGAACCTGTACATACATGTATAGGCCAGGGTTAAGGGTTAGCTAATCTTCACAGGTGGTCTCTGTCAGCCAGCACTCTCAGGCTGTAAACATCCAAGAAAGGAAGTTTTTGTGTACACTGGTCAGTAGTCCGGTCTAACATTAATTCTTGAACATGTGGCCTCTGCCGAAACATGTGGATTTTCATGCTCTTGCAAGATAATGCTTGGCTATCTGGACCCAGAGATGCCATCTTCAGTGGTACATGGAACAGGTGTCGCCCTCAACTTTCTATGTCCTCTGAGACAATACATTTCAGGGGATAGTTTTTGTGTTCACTGATCAGGTGTCTGGTTTAACATTCATTCTTGGACATGTGGCCTCTGCCCATGGCTTTCCAGTCATGGCAACAATAGAAAGAACAGCATGGAAGCCGTTCACTTTCTATATTTAATATGTTTTTCATCTGATAAAAAAAGCTTTATTAGTTAATATTTATAACTAGATTTTTTTTTTTTAATGAACCAGAAGAACCCAAGAACCCCATATGCTGTACTTTTGTTCTTCTTCCATGGAAGGTCAAGTGACAAAGCTGTGGGCTGGGTATGTGAAAGGGTTTCACATGTTTGTTTGTCGGTAATAGACTTACTCTATTAAAAGTCAAGAAACATGGTCCTTAGGCATGGCTAGCTGGCGTAAACTGTGTTCTACTCTTAGTCCCTCCTAGCATTCTGTTTATTATATTTGTTTCAGACATATTGCTCCTCAAGATGTATTCACCTGCCTGTGTTCACACTTGTAGAGCAGGATTGTGCCAGTCTACATGATGGGCTCCAACTCTCCTAATGTGGTAACTGCCCTGACTACAGCAGCCTTCCAACCTGCTCGTGATCACAAGCTGGGGGTAGGAGTAGAAGGCATCACAGTATCAGCACCCCCCAAAACACTCAAAATGCGAGTCCTCAGTAGTTCATACTAATGAGTGGTTTCAGGGGAAGATACAGACCCACAGAGCAAGTCTGGTTCTTTCCTCACCCCATCCCCAGGTAGCCAGAGGGGCATCTGGAGCCGCTCTGTCCCCAAGACCTTTTGCCTCACCCTTGTTAGTAAATGAAAAGCAACTATTTTGTGAATAACAATATTAAAACCACCCCTAATTAGTTACTGGGGTGGGAGGGCACTGCACAGCTCACCACTAGAGTAGTGATTTATTCATGAGGGACAACAAGATACAACTCAAATTAGCATGATGATGTCAGCAAGCAAGGCTTCAGAACCCTCTATACATCAAGGCGGCTCTCAGAGCTGCCTGAGATCAGGATTTCCTGGCTAGGGAGAAAAGCCAGCAAACACAGGGAATGGGTTTAAATCCAGAGAAGCTGTTTGCTTTTGTTTGGCTTCCTCTCCACCCACAAATACCTCAATTCACAGTATCCTTTGTGTCTGACCTTTGTTAAAGTGCTGGAGTGTGAAATCCTTGCAATCATCAACTTAAACCCCTTCCCCCCACTCCTCCACCAGATCCATGCTTTGTTCCGGCTACACAGTACCCCTTAGTTACAGCCATCTTCATCAGAGAATCAGCAGGCAGCCACACTTAGGACTTGAGGAAACAAGGAGAAAAGACTCCCAAGAGTCCCCACTGCTGGAGATCACCCACTGAGAGGGAAGATCTGGAAGGATGCTTTCCCCTTGCTGGTGTAGGCATAGCCCTTCTAGAGGGAGATGCTGCCTTTGCATCAAGGGCTTGAGCTTGCTTGAGTTTCATATGCTAAATCTAATCCTAACCCAGTCCCTGTGATGGTGAGCAGGCTGCAAACAGCTGTTGCAAAAGAGACAGCAGGAACCAGTTTGAAAAATACAAACATTTGTTTTTAACACACACAAAGGCTCACATGTGCACACACACACACACACACACCTTTCCCACCGAATTTGTTTTTATGGTCAATTTATTATATTTTTTTTATTTAAAAATGATCGCTTTGAGGGGAAGGATACTTCATTTAGAAAGTTTTGGATTAATAGTTCGACATTTCCACCTTTTGGCCTAGTCTTGGGAACATCATTAATCTCAGCATGAATGTACTTTGTCTTCTTTAAAATCATGGGTGCTTAATGCTTAGTTTGTCACAATTGTTTTCAAGAGAGATATACAGATTAACTCCTTGTAAAGAGTGTGTCTGTCAGCCAGAGTATGTGACTGTGCAGAGTTTGCATCACAATTATAGAATTATCTTATGGGACAACTTCTAAGTACAGATTGATTTCCTTGGACCACTGTCTGTGACTTCGATAGCAAGTGCCGTTTTAAGATGATTGATTCTAAGTCTGTTAGCACGAAGAGACAGTTCTGAACACAATTTGGCCTAGACAGCTTCCCTCCCAATACACAGAGCTTAGGTCTACAGTTAAGGAATGGGTAGGAGATCTGCCAGGATTTCCACAAGAGAAACTTTTGTCCAGTGTTACATTAAAATGCACTGAGGTTTTGAACAGGATAAGAGATAAGAGACAGAGCTTCAGAGGGACACTGTCTCCTGAGAGGCCGTCTACACAGACAAGAACATGCTTTGCTGAATTGTACCCTTAAGACCCACAAAACCTCTACCTGGAAGCAGTTTGGAGGTTGTAGACACCAGTCCTGAAATCTTGGGAACCCTAGGAGACACTCCAGGGGATCTGCACCATTCCTACCTTACACCACCAGGAGCCAGCCCCTCTCTCAGTCAGCCTACCAAGGATGTCAAGGGCTAACCAACCTCTCACAAAAGAAAAGAGAGGCCTGCCAGGCTGCAGTATAGAGAGTACCTGGGAAGGCCCATCAACAGCAGAGTCACTGTTATGGACAGGAGATCAAGGGATGGAAGTCCACAGATTGGGCATCAGGGGCTTCCTGTTAGTATACATTAGTATCAAAACACCAAAGCACATTTTTATTCATGAGCTGTATTTGTGAATTTTCAAATGCGTGTTATGATTATTTTGAGAAGTTAGGGGGTAATTTAGATCCTCGGCTGATATTCTTTTTATTATTTAAATAGTGCCTGTGCTTGTTAAGCGCTGAGCGCTGTCCCGCAGGAGGCGGGGACCCAAAACAGCCTCATTAAGGGAATGATAAAACGCACCCTTGTTAAAGAACCCTTTGCAAGGACTGGTAATTACCACAGATATTTATTAGACAAAAAAGGATGGGAGTGGGCTGGATGCGGGATAGGAGTCGAAAACATAGGCAGAAAGCCCAGAGCCTGCTGGGTAGCTGCAGTGCGTACTCCACAGTGTCCAGCCTTCAGCCTTGTGCCAGCCATTCCTCCATCTGCTGGGTCTCTCCCTTGCATGTCATCCCCATGTCCTGCAAGAATCCACTCTGCTTTAGAGAAACCAAAGTAGAAGAGAGAACCAGAAGTTCCCCCTTGAAGAGATGCACAGACTTGCCTTACACGCAGAAGAATGTGAATTACCACACTGTATGATATATAAGCCCAGGTGTCCACACACAGGTTTTCACAGTGGCCCATTGGGCAAAGGAGGAATACCTAGGCTGGGTTTCAGATCCTTCCTTCTCTTCATGGGGGTCTTTCCATAGGAGACTTACTAGATTAAGTCTGTGGTTAGTTCCTGCGTGATAGGGGTTATCATGAAGTTCATCCATACGTCCTCCTTCCAAACCTCTAGACTTCCTCCAGCCTCAGTCCTCTGGCTTACGTTGTTAAAGTAATACCAATGAGTCGATACATCTCATGTCTGCAGCCAGAATCCTGGTGTGAAGATGTACCTACAGGTTTCATCTGGTTACAGTGTGTGTGTGAGGAGGGGGGAACATGGCACTAAAATCCAGCTAGGGTAACTTAGGCAGTCATGGAGGCAATGGGTCAATATGGCTGCCATTGGGTCAAACTGAATCCTGAGGAAAAGGCCATATCTGTGGTAGCTACCCTGCCTCCCATATCACCAATCAACAATGGCAGAGTGTTCCTTAGCTGCTGGTGAAAGGCTTCAAACTACCTCTTCATGGGCCTCCTGACAATCTCACATTGTATCTTCTTAGTTCTCAACCCCTGTCAGAGAAAAGCTGGGCAGATTCTCAATTGGAGAATGAAGGCCCTGATGCTCAGAGGTGACCTTCTGTCTAGTTGTTGCCTTGGGTGGGTATGTGACCTGTACCTCAGGGAGCTTCTAAGGCTTTGGGTGAAAGATATCTACCTCCTGTGCTTCTCCCAAGCTTTGCCTTGCTATATGGGACAGGGGGTGTGGGATAGGAGTACTCTAGATAAGAGTGCTGTAAGTGGAGTGCACCAGCCTTGCTTTCCTGTGGCCCCAAAGCTCATCCACAAAGTCCATTCAGATCTTGTCCATCTTCTCCGTGTTGTTTGTAATTTTCTGTATCTTCCTGATGTAGTTTGATTTTTCTAAAGGAAGGGTTTAAAGAATACTGTCCTCCTCTGAGTTAAGGAATATATTTTTTTTAAAGAACTACACTAATTTATATTTAGGGTCTGTGTGTGCACACATGTGGAGATCAGGGGACAGCTTGTGCAAATCTGTTCTCTCCTAATGTGTGGATCTCAGGGGTCAAACTCAGATCATCAAGATTGGTGGCAAGTGCCCTTACCCACTGAGCCACCTCACTGGCTGCACAAAGACACGTTGATATTTTCTTTGAAACACTTGTGATTTTTCCATATGCGAACTTTAATATACTAGGCATCGATCCACATGTTCCATGGAAGCCAAACCCACTTTAACCTTCCTTTTTCAGCATGAACTTTGAAGACATTCCTTTTTCCTACAGACCCATTTGTTACCCTTGGTGTCTTCCAAAGCCTCCATCCCTAGCAGAGTAGGTGAGATCCTTGGGGTATGTGATGGTCCAGCTTTGGAGGGATCCTCTGTACTGTGGCTTCTCGAAATTCCTAGTGACTCCTGGTCTGAGCCATGATCAGCATGAAAGGCTTAAAGCTGTGTGATTCAGCATGAGAAATCTGACACATGGAGATAATTGGACAATTAAGGGAGGGTGATCAAAGGGCCCACAAAAGGATACATCCTCTCATGTGCTACCTCAAAATGATGTGGGGGACAAGGGAGTGCTCTCAGACTATAATTTACAGAGGGCCACTGAGGGAGGACCTTTTCTGCATCTTCTCTTGCCACTGGCCACATCTGTTCTCTAAAGAGGTGAGCCTTTTGCTTTATGTGAAATGTCCATCTAACAGGAGCAAGGAAATGATTCTCTCCCTCTTGTATGGAGAAAAGGGGGAATTGTGTCTCATATCTGTGCCTTGTCTGCGAGTCTTCGTGAAAAACAGACACTAGATGAGAAAGAAGACATCTGAAGGCTGGTCCCCACAGAACCACCCTCCACCATGTGTCAGGGTCCTGATGGGACCCCCTCCTGGACCATCACACAAGTCCTCAGCACACCAGCCACACCAAAGAGACTACTGAAAGTGTTCCCAGGGGCCCAGAAACAGCTCCGACCTACTCTCAGGCATCTGTTGGTGAACTGTGTACCGTGACAGACAGCCTGTGTCTACATTCTATACACAATCTGGTTGTTGTCACTGTGAGACCGCAGCATAACCCCTGGAGGGTGTGAGCTGCAAGTCCTCGGGCACACAGTCCAAACTGAAGGTGAGAACAATCTCGCAACAGAGCAAAAGTAACCATAATGTAGTCACTTCACAAAGCACATCTCCTTCATCCACGAGATTCCAAGCTCTTGCTATTGGATTCCACTTCACTGTGTTCAGCCCCTCCCTTGCAAACCTGGTACCTACCTCTTGCTCTGCCTCCTACACCCACTGTTCCTCTGCCTAGTATCTTATCTCTGCTTTTAACTCCAGCCTAGCTATTACTGCTTCTCCCACTGGCCAGTTTCTCTTCTACCTAATGGTGGCAGGCTAGGTCTAGGGAGCCTCATGCAGCTCTGCAGAGAGATTTGTCCATGTTCTTAAGAGGCAACGTAGGTATGAACCTACGAGGCACAATGATTCCCCCATCCCTGTCTGGTCAGGACCGAGTCAGCATAAGACAAGAAGCAATTATGTTCTGTTTGTGAACAGTTAGTTCTTTGATGGAATGTGATGACCTGCAAGGAGGACTCCTGGTTCAGAGACATAGGACATAGTCACCAGGAGAAAATACCTAGTGGTTCTTCATCACAGGCTCTCCTTAGAGACAAGTCAGCCCCCCCGCCCCCTGCCTTCAGGCCGCATCCATGAACAGCCAGCACCAAACAGGCTTCAGACTGTGTGTGTTAAACAACAACTGTTTGTTATTTAGTGTAGATTTCTAAAGGAAAACAGGGTCTTATGGTCTGTTGATTAATTGCTCCCATAGCCACCTCAGTGAGCAATCCCCAACTGCCACATATACCTGCATGCCCATAGCTCCCAAGGGTCCCCATATCCAGCGAGAAGGGAGAGCAGAGCTTGGAGAGAAGCCTGGTATGATTCCTTGCATGGGGGGAGCTTGGTGTGGCCCATGCACTTACAGAAGGTGACAGAGACACCAAGCCAGAGAGTCCATATGCAGCCACCGAAGGCCAGCCAAGGAAGCCAGCAAGGCCCTGGTGGCCACCATTGCACTGTTTCCTTGTAATTATACACACCTCATACGCTTGCTTTTGAAGACATTAATTGCATGATTAGTTTTATGATTTCTTCTGATTACCAATTAAGTTACCTTTTCTTATTTCATACATACCATTAGACAGTAGAGTGGTGCTTTTTTAATTTCTCACTTAGCAGGGGTTCTCACACATCTGAAGGCTACATTACCCTCTCAATAAACAGAGAGGGTTTAATTTTCTGTGCAAGTATTGGTGTGGACTTGGGAGGATGATGTTTCAGATTCTATGCTATCAAGAGTGACATTTAATTTTATAGGGGGGAAAAAAATCTCAGTTCTCACTGTCATAGCAATGTTCACAGAGCATGAGCTGAGAAACGTGTGGAGACCAGAGCCAGTGGTCCCACGCTCCTGGCCTGTGTACAGTTGTCCTGTCTCCTTTCTCTGAGGAGTCTGTCTCTAGTCCTCCTCCTTTTATTTACGTCTGTTAATATGTCTGATTCTCCTAACCTAGGTCTACAAAGGCCTTTGTGCGGGGCACTCTCCTGCGGTTGGTACATGCAGGCATCTGTACAAACTGTTTACCTACGCATGATTCGCACAGGAGTTCGTGCAGCGAATTCTCCTCCTCGGGGTTGAGGAGGTGAGAAGCTGCAGCTGTACGGCACAGAGCGAGCGCCCCGAATCGCCTGCAAAGAAAAATCCAAATGTAATCAACAGACGGTCAGGTGGGGGAGACTAATTGGATTGCTCTGAAATGACTCCATAAACCGGGAATGCGTGGGTGGAGGCAGGGTTTTACCCATGTGATTCAGCGGTCCCGATTCACAGCCGCACACAAAGGGGCCGCGATAGTGCTGTTTATAATATTGTGTATGGGTTGGAGACCCGCAGGTTGATTTAAAATGTATGTATAGTTCCAATGCTCCGACAGCCAGGCCGCCCTGGAGGGGGAGCCTCTGGGAGGTCTAAGATACTTTTAATTGGATGTGGCTATAGAAAGAGAAAGTTCCAATTTCGATGTTGATCCTTGAAGTATTAGCTCGACAAAGCTTTGCATTGTGGTGCACAGAGAAAGAGAGGAGGAAGAAGGGGGGTGGGGTGGGGTGGGGGGGGACACTGTCCCTGCAATACCATATGCTCTTCTGCAGGCCCGCCAGGGCTACTGGCTTTCATAGGGAAAAGTGAAACACTGGGAGGTTCCTACAATACACAGGGAGGGTACCCTAGTACCTCAACGCTATGAATTTTTTTTTTCATAAATTGTACAAAAAAAAAAAAAAATCCTCACAGGGTTCCTGAGCGCCCTTTATTTACTCCAGGCATGGGTGTTTAGACACTCTGGCTTTTTCTAAATTCTGTTCCTTGTATTGTCTCTGCTCCTGAATTATGTATGAGTCTGAGTCTGTCAGTCCCTGAGCACAAAGACCACACTGGGCCTCTGGCACCCCTCAGCCTCAGTAATTACTGCTCCTTAAGGGCCAGTGTCCCTGCCCCAGTGTATTTTTTAAAGACTAATTTAGGATTTCTTTAGGGGAGCTTTTCAGAGTCATCCTGTGTGGGGTGGGAGTGGGGAGGACCCCCGTTACCCATGCTTCATGTAAGCCCAGATACAATATTATAAATTTAAATCTAAAACTATCAAGAAAAATAAAGAGGTGGTAACGCTGGGGGGGTTTATGAAGAAGACCCACAGTGCAGTGCTCCGACATCCCATCAAGCCCTCCCATGGCCAGCTTCATCTTCTTACCATTTGCTCCACCGTGGGCTGGGGGAAGGCATGAAGGCAGGTGCCAGAAATCCACAGGGTCCCACCACCCAGGAGCTAGCTCTCCAACACCGCCCTCTCTGTCCTGCAAGCATGTTGGTGTCAGCAGCCAATGGTGCTTGTGATGTCCCCTAGTAGCCCTCCATGTGGGTGAGCTCAAACAGCAAGGACCAGCAGCAGTTCCCTCTCACCCACACATGTCACCAGAAGGCCCAGGCGAGCTGTGCACTGAGCTAGGCATCTTCACCAGCGAACCTGCTTCCAGATGTTTGCCCCGGCTGCTCCCAGGAGAGTCCTGGCCCAATGCCTCATTGGAAGGAATACTGCTGGTTCCCAGAGGGGTCTGTAACGGGGAATCTCCAAGGATGCTATGTCCAGAGGTGGAAAAAAATATCCATGGTCTTTGGATGTACATGTCACTGCCACAGTGTTCCTCCTGGCAGCCACTTTCCAAGCTGGAGCTCTGAGGGACAAGATGACGCAGCACACTGAGGTGGAGCATGGCTCCCCTTTCAGCCCTTCAGAGTCAGACGGTTCCACCTAGAACGTTTGTTTATTTAGTATACTGTGATGGGAGGGGTAAACCGTGACATCACACCTCGCCTCCCCGTTGGCTTGCCACATTGATACCCTTTATGTCAGACAACGCTCCACAGGTCTATCCATACAGCAGCTTCCTTCTGCCAACTCTTTGCTGTGCGAACCAAGTATCATCGGGTGAAAACTATACGGAAGGGCAAGCATCCTACCACTGCCCCCATTCTGAACTCGTGGTTCTTGGGCTGCATCTTGTCCTCTCCTACACAGTTCTGACTGCCACACCCCACCTCCATTGTTTCAGGCCATTTCCTCATTATTTCAGAAGAGCTGAGCGAGTCTGGCTGATATGGCCACTGGTTCTGCTCTATTGCCCCCAGTGTGAATTTTAACTCTGCTTTTGTAGCTTGACTTCCCTTATCCTTTCTTCGTCTCCCCAGTTCCTGCTCTCTGCCTTCATAAGTTGATAACGGCTTAGCTTTTATTAAGCTGTTGTTTCTCATCGCACCATGTCTTGGCTCCCATTTTACTGACTCTGTTCCTGCACCTTCTTTAGGACGGGCAGGTATCTAACCTTTTTCGGCCATGTTTGTGGGTAACGTTTGCAAAGCTGTTGCTTCAAAACATGGGATATTGTGGCCTTTCCTGCCTTACAAAGAGTCTCCCCAGATGTCCAGTAGATGGTTTTTAATCTTTTTTTTTTTTTAAATTCAAGTCAAGAGGCCCCACACAGCTTCTTATTCTGACACAGGATGAGAAATATGTTAGTCTCTTAGCTCAGGTCCCTGTCAGCTCCTCTGTCAGTAGGATTCTCTTCCAGACACATGGCTCACGGAGCAAGGAGAAGATTGCTGCTCTCGGCCGAGGACAATCCCTGGATTTCTGATGCATGTTTTAGACAGCTTCAGTGAAGTATAACTTATCTGTGATACAATAGCCAATTAGATGCATTTAAAATGTATTACATTTTCAACTAACTCGTGGGGGTGGGCACATTTGTGTCATGATATACAAATGGAAGTCACAGGACAACCTGCAAAAGTTGATTCTTTCCTACCATACAGGTCCCAGGGTCCAAGCCATCATTGTTGGGTGCATTTTTGACAACTGTATTTGGGTTGGCAACCACCATGGTAGCATTTGTCATCCCCAAATACCCCCTTGACCTAACCTATATCAGACCCACTCCATTTGAAGCCAGCAATCACAGATCTGCTTTCTGTGACTGGCCTCACCAGCGACTCCTGTGAATGAAAACAATGAAACTCACACAGCTGGTCTCGTTCACTTTCATTTGTCATTTGCTTGAAGATACACTGCCCCGTGGCATCTGTTGCTCTGCCTCATCTTATCTCAGAGCTCTGCGTGTTCCCGCATGATGAGCACACACAAGCCCAGTCTACTTTGCCTCTCTGGCACTCTGAGTATGAAATACAGAAGAATCTAGAGACGCAGGGTGAGTTTGGAAGCTAGCACTCAGTGCTATCTTCCTGCTGCTTCCAGAAGCTTCCAGAGTGATGCTCCATCCTTGCCTACTCTCCCTTGAGGAACTGACTTTGACAGAGGTGGGGAAAATGTGGGCAGAGAAGAGCAGCCCCAAGCATTTAGGCACCAAGAGGCTGGTGGAATTCATCTGTGAGTTCAGACTGTAAGTTCTTAAGTCAGCCATGAGCTCAAGGTTGAGTTCATGCAAGGTGGTACAGAGGACCACAGACAGTCACAGGGCAGACCCTACAACAAATGTGGAAGGTTCCATGGGCTTTCCATGGTTCAGCACCTTGGATGGGGAACATTTTCTCCCAGCTCTGTGGTCTTAGAGCTGGGTAGCAATGGGAACTGGAAGGGTGGATTGTGGGACTGGCAATGGCTAGCTGTGATGTGAAACGTGCTTCTGCGTGGACATAATGTGAACTTTGGCTCAGGGATCCAGAGCATGGTGCCTTTCCTTTGTAGCTCAAGCTTAGAGTATAGGAAAGGCCCTGCCTTGGGCTCTGCCTTGAGATCGATCTTCCTGCTCACTGCTGAGCTTCTCACCTACCAGCATAGGCGACTCTTCTGAAACCCAGCATCCCTCCACCCTCTGAGACATGTCACTCAGAGAATCTTTGTACCTGGCACTTACAATCACCCCTAACTACTATACAATTTACCCTCAATTCCCTGAGAAGCAGCCAATGGGCCCTTGTAGCTGGCCTGGTGCTGAGCATGCTGCCCCATGGAAATATAGACTGACTGATGAGGGAGCCTCTTGCCAGTCAGCTGACAGATGCAATGTGTTACAGGAATTCCAGAGACCCCAGCCAAAGGCCACCTTTGCCCTAGAGCCTGTTTCTGAGACAGGCTGGAAATTGTAGCATGGTCCGGACGAGGCTGCTGTGGCAACATGGTGTCCCAGTGTGGGACCTCTCAGAGTGTGACTGCACTATGCACTAGCAGGGAGAGGAGCTGCTCAAGGCCACAGAATAAAGCGACTGGGGCTGCTGATGGGTCATAGGATGAGACCTGCCACGTGGTATGGCCGCAGCAAATGCTTTCTTTCTACATTGCCAACAGATTACCACTCCCTGAAGCTAATAAGCATCTCCACCACTGAAGAGTCTCCCACAAACTCTCCCGAATCAACCCATGTCCACACTCAGGGTCCAGCTCAGAGCTGCACACAGGTCACTTTACCAAGAGAAGCATAGCTTCATGGAGCTCTGTGAGGCTCCAGCACCATGACAACTATCCAGGGCTGGCTGTTACTGTAAGGCAGAGACATGGGGATCAGGCTGGGGAGGGGAGGTTAGAGATACCCCTTGGAGTTTCCACCTAGACCCAAAACACAGCAGCTCCAAGTAGCACAGTCAGGTTTTAAGTGAATATTGCATTTTCCCACTCAGTCTAACCAGGTGAGGAAAACCCTGGCTACTCCGAGGCCCTTCCCTGGCTTTCTGTGATTGCCACTCCTCATCTGTTTACCCTGTCAGTGTTGTGGGCTGAAGATGCAGTGCAGAGGCAGGAGAGCAGCCACTTCTGGCTCAATCTCTGGGTCAGCTCCATGTACTCAGCTCTCACCCAGTCAAGTTTCCCCTGAAAGTCTCAGCCTACATCAGCTAAGGAGTGTCTGGGGCGACATAACAGAAAACCTCCAATTCTGACTCTGGAGAGGTTGTGGAGTTAGATTAAGTGGCACAGAGCTTAGTAGATAGAGAAGGCGTCAGTTCTCACATGTCCCTCTGTCCCTCCTCTCTTGCAACTGAACTCATGGCAAAAACATGCATTTCTCTCTGTGTCTCCCACACTCTGTTTAGCCAATTATAACTGAAACAATAGTGAGGTAAGTGCAGACATCTTCGTTTGAATTTACCCCTTTGTTAGCTTTCTTCTTTATTCTGCCATATGGAGCACCTCAGGTTCCCGAGCCACTCGAGAGGGGGCAGGCTCTTCTTGCACTGTTCACACATTCTGAGGAAACACAGGAATGGGAAGGAATAGATAGTCATCACCTGGCTTTGCATAACTCATGGTTTACTTCCATTCATTCCCATCAAGAACAGTGTGGCATCTCCTTGATCTTAGGTGTTCTTGGCTACTTTCCCCTCTCTCTCTCTCTCTCTCTCTCTCTCTCTCTCTCTCTCTCTCTCTCTCTCTCTCTCGTGTGTCAGATGCCCTGCCCTATCATGCTCCGCCTTATTCCCTGAACCTGGAGCTAGGCTAGCAGCCAGTATACCCCAGTGATTCTACTGTCTTCTGCCTCACAGTGCTGGGAATGAATGCAGGTGCATACAACCATACCCAGGTTTCTGTGTGGATGCTGAGATCCGACCTCAGCTCCCCACTCCAATTTCCTGCTTTTAATTGTCTAGTTTGAGTCCATTTACTTGAAGTTCAGCTTTTAGAGGACCAAGACTTATCGCCTTTGAATATTCCTTGGTCTAGTTTCACCTAATGTTACCATCTTCGTTATATGTGTATTTCAGATTCTTTAGAAGTGCTGAGGTGTTTGGGGGTCTGTATGCCTCCTGCTGTTGGGGAAGAAGGGTCATGACCTTCCTCCATGATGAAGAGGCGCCTTTCCTTGGTGACCAATCATTAACTTGTGAGGTGACATTTTGAGGCTGTGAGAACACCTGCCCTTCAATGTGTGATCTGATTAGTAGCTGAGAAGGAAAGATGAGGAGAGCTCCCTAGACATGTGGGCCGGGAAGTCTTGGCTCTGCCAATTACCACAAGCTTCCAGCACCAGCACACACATATGGGGCTCCCCCTGTGGCTCAAGGCCAGTGAGCAAGAGCAGAAGCCAACACCTTACCTCATCTGCGTCTGCCTCAGGTGGTAAGAGTGGAGGCCAAGAAGGTAAAAGATCATAGACCAGTAAAGTAAGAGACAACAGAGTGAGGGAGAAGCTAGGACTCTCTATAGACAAAGACAGGGAAGACAGAAAAGAATACTGAAGGCTGGGAGGAGAGGGCTCTGCACGCATGGACTGGTAGCCTCCAGACTCCTTGGACTTGGTCACAGTGTTGCCAACAGAGGTCATGCAAAGATGTTTCTGTGCTCCACGGGTACACAACCACAGGGGAAGTCCTGGGGTTGGTAAGATTTAGAGGTGAAAATGCTTAGCCATCAACTTGATTGACAGATGTGCTACCTTCAGGATGCTTGGTAGCAATATACTATGACCAAAGACTATTTCAAAGAGATAGCCAATGGGATATCCTCCTTCACATCATACAGCTGTGGGGGATACATACATGTGCACACGTGCGTGCGTGCGCGTGCACACACACACACACACACACCACACACACACACACACACACACACACACACACACCACACACACACACACACACACACACCCCACAGCCTTCCCATGCCTCAGATACACTCACACCTCAGACACTTCTATACCTCAGAAATTCTACTCCCATTACCTAGATAACCTATGTCTCAAACACGTTATGCCTCTCCTCCATACTCAGACACACACATGCCTCAGACATCACATACTTTAGATATCCCTATGTCTCAGCAATATTATATCCCAACTACACCCATGTCTGCACTTCTCACATGCCCGAGACAGCCTCACACCTAAGACATCTTATACCTCAAATATTCCCAAGCTCTGGACACCCCCATACATTATATGTTCCACACCTCAGATGCTTCCTGTTTTAGAGACCCTAGATCTCAGATGTCTGAGCACCTCGGCCACCCCATGAGCCACTCAGTGCCTCATACATTGCCTCAAGTTCCCAAAGGCTTTCCACAGGGATCTCTTTTTGTCCCAGAGACTCCAAGTCCTTAGAACAGTATCTGGAGTTGGCACAGACACAAAGGGGGGGGGGGCCTGCAGTCAGCCGCTCTGCCTCTGGCATCTTCATATGGGGTGAGCTGCTGTATCTGCAGGGATTCTTGGGGCTGCAGCATGTCTGGAGTCCTGGAGTCCATGGAACATCTTCATGTGTCTTCAGACAATGTCAGATAGAAGCTGAGGTACAGGATCATTGCCAAGGACACTCTCACTAGTGGCACATGCAGCTTGTCTTCCTGTCATAGAAGCCTCCTTGTTATTTAGAAACTGTGAGGTGGCACTTTGGCGTGTCTGAGAGCATAATCCATTCACTTGTGAGCATGTGAATTAACCAGGATCAGTGTAACAGAAACCCCCAAATAATAGTGGCTTACACAAGCTCGAGTGTATTTTCATTCTTGGTGGAGGGGTGGGGAAGAAATCTGTAAACAAGCAACCCAGAATTGGCACTCCATGGTCCTTCTTCATTGCTCAGTTCTCCCAGCCCATAGTTTCATGGCCCAGAATGGCTGACAATGCTCCAAGCAAGTGACCAATCCACTCATCAGTGAGAGGGCCAAGTGACAAGGACTAGATGGCTGCCCTGTGGTATGGTTCCTGGAGCAGCGTGCAGCTTTCTTGTTCGTCCATTTTGTTCAGAACTTCAGATATCTCCTTTCCCTAAGGATTTACTCTGTTGTCTTCACCACAGTCCTAGCAGACCCCACTGGAGCACAGTCCCACAACATGAGCAAAAAAAGAAGGGACATGAGGTACACAGGACAGGGAGCCAGGCCTGTTCATCTGAGATGGAAAACAGGTATTACATTGCCATGAGTTAGACACACAAAGGCCTGGCTTGAGGACCCAAAGTCTCAGTTCACAGATAACAAGAGGGAGATGCTGTAAAGTTCTGCAAATGCTGGTATTAGTCTTCCCAGCACCCCCTGGGTGATACATAACTTACCAAATGTTTGTGACATTTGGTAAGTCAGGAGGTCATTTTGGAGTCCCATGTGACTCATGCCCAACATCAGTTGGCACCCATCACAGGCCGTTGGACACCTATGGGGAGCCTTATTCTCTAGACTCCTGTGCTCATGAACACACACACACACACACACACACACACACACACACACACACACACAGCAGTCCCTCTCAGGGTAGGAAGCCTAATATGCTATGCATTCAAAGCCTGAGTGTGTGGTGTTCTGCTGTGTCCTCCCAGATGTCAATGCAAACAAGATTAGAAATGCTAGTAACAAAGTAATTTTTCTTTCTTACCCCCAATGAGTATATCAATTTATATACATATGGGAGAGTGTGTTCCTGTGGACATAAGGAGTATGTAGTCATGTGTATATATAAGCACCAGTGTGTTCACATGTGCATATGTGACAGTATGCATTCATACATGTAAAAGCATGTCTGGGAGTTCACACATATCTGTAGCTCTTGTTACGTGTTCTGGGTTTATGAGTACACAGTGGACAGTTAGTGTATTTGTATTTGTGTGTGTCTATGTATGTGTGTCTGTGTGTGTCTGTGTGTGTCTATGTATGTGTGTCTGTGTGTGTCTATGTATGTGTGTCTGTGTGTGTCTGTGTGTGTGTCTGTGTGTGTCTGTGTGTGTCTATGTATGTCTGTATGTGTGTGTGTATGTGCGTGTCTATGTATGTGTGTATGTCTGTGTGTGTCTATGTATGTGTGTCTGTGTGTGTCTGTGTGTGTCTATGTATGTCTGTATGTGTGTGTGTATGTGCGTGTCTATGTATGTGTGTATGTCTGTGTGTGCCTATGTATGTGTGTCTGTGTATGTCTGTGTGTGTCTATGTATGTGTGTATATGTGTGTGTCTGTGTGTGTCTATGTATGTGTGTCTGTGTGTGTCTGTGTGTGTCTATGTATGTGTGTCTGTGTGTGTCTGTGTGTGTGTCTGTGTGTGTCTGTGTGTGTCTATGTATGTGTGTCTGTGTGTGTCTGTGTGTGTCTGTGTGTGTCTGTGTGTGTCTGTGTGTGTGTCTGTGTGTGTCTGTGTGTGTCTATGTATGTGTGTATGTGTGTGTGTGTGTGCCTATGTATGTGTGTCTGTGTGTGTCTATGTATGTGTGTATGTGTGTGTGTGTGTGTGCCTATGTATGTGTGTCTGTGTGTGTCTATGTATGTGTGTATGTGTGTGTGTGTGTGCCTATGTATGTGTGTCTGTGTGTGCCTATGTATGTCTGTATGTGTGTGTCTGTGTGTGTCTATGTATGTGTGTCTGTGTGTGTCTGTGTGTGTGTCTGTGTGTGTCTGTGTGTGTCTATGTATGTGTGTCTGTGTGTGTCTGTGTGTGTCTGTGTGTGTCTGTGTGTGTCTGTGTGTGTGTCTGTGTGTGTCTGTGTGTGTCTATGTATGTGTGTATGTGTGTGTGTGTGTGCCTATGTATGTGTGTCTGTGTGTGTCTATGTATGTGTGTATGTGTGTGTGTGTGTGTGCCTATGTATGTGTGTCTGTGTGTGTCTATGTATGTGTGTATGTGTGTGTGTGTGTGCCTATGTATGTGTGTCTGTGTGTGCCTATGTATGTCTGTATGTGTGTGTCTGTGTGTGTCTATGTATGTGTGTCTGTGTGTGTCTGTGTGTGTCTATGTATGTGTGTATATGTGTGTGTCTGTGTGTGTCTATGTATGTCTGTATGTGTGTGTATGTGCGTGTCTATGTGTGTATGTCTGTGTGTGTCTATGTATGTGTGTATGTGTGTGTGTCTGTGTATGTGTGTATGTGTCTGTGTGTCTGTGTGTGTATCTGTGTGTGTCTGTATCTGTGTTCATGTGTGTGCCTGAGAGATAGAGGGTGTGTTTGGAGGTCTGGGCTAGAAAAAATACAATGTCCCAGTACTAGAAAGAGATCACTATGATGGGGTTGGTTTTGTGCACTGTATATTCAGACGCTGAGTTCTGAGACCCAAGACCAGGTTGCAGTCTGGACATGGACATTGTATTGACCAATGTGCTGTAAAGAATGATCCCCAACAATCTCTAATTGGGTAATAAAAAGCTAGAGACTGTGACAGGGCAGTGAAGAGAGAAAACTTGGACTTCAGATCAAGTAGAGGGGCTCACATAGAGGCAACAAGGAGAAGAGGGGATAGAGGAAAGAGAAGAAGGTCACAATGAGGCAAAATGGACCATAAACCTGTGGCCAAGAGAAGCTCACCCTGAGGATACACAGGAAGCAGAGCAAGTTGGTGAGATTCAAACTGCAGGTAACACGGGGTCTATGGCTGAGATGTAGGTTAGAGTAGCTCAGAACCTGCCCAGTTTAGGCTTGCAGTTTGTTAATTAAAATGCCAGGTTTCTGTGTCTTTTATTCAGGAGCTACTAGGTGATAGGTGCTGCTAGGAGGGACAGATGGGCCACAACCTGAGAACTGCACTGTGCATCAGGGCTGGGTTCAGTCCCAGCAACTAGGAGACCATGGAACCCTGTGGAACCCCTACACCCCTGTGAAAACAATTCTGGCTCTAGCATGAGGCATCATTGGCATCCCTAAAAGGTGGCACTTTAAGTGAGATCTCTCTCTCTCTCTCTCTCTCTCTCTCTCTCTCTATATATATATATATATATATATATATATATATATGTATATATATATATATATCTCCATATATATATATATATGGAGAGAGAGATACATATATACACATATACACACATACATATACACACATATACATACATATATATACATATACATATACATACATATACACACATACACAAGCATACAAACATATACACATATACATACATACATATATACGTGTGTGTGTGTGTGTGTGTGTGTGTGTGTGTGTGTGTGTGTAATTTCACAGGTATATTGAGCTGGTCCACCTTTGGCTCAGCTCAACACATCTGACCATAGCTCAGAGCTCCAGGAATGGGGAAGGCATGTCAAAGTAAGCACTTTCAATAATAGTGATTGTGGCAGGCCAAGCAGGGCTTGTCCATGCTCCTGAGGCATGGCAGGAGCATTACCATCACAGTGGGAGGGGCTGGACCTGAGCTCAGGACTCAAAAGCACTGGCAACTCAGATGTGTGTGTTCACATGTCTACAAGTGAGACTTAGTGGAAAGGGGAGATGACCCAAATTCTAATGAACAGCAGGACTCTCGCTGCTTGTGAAGCAACCTCTCATTTAACGGGAAGTGGAACTTCAGAGCCACTCAGGGTGCCTACGTGTCTCAAACCAGTTTCCCTCTGATCAGTGTCAACACTCAGTGGTGCTTAGCAGACATCTGTCTCGATGTGACCTCCCTCTCTTGTGTCACACCACTGCACACTGTAGAGCCCTCCAACTCGCTGCTCTGATACCAGTTAGTCAGTGTCTCTTGGTACTTCCGGGTCACCGTATATGCAGTGGTGAGTTGGGAATCTGTCCTACATGGGTTTGAGAGATAGTTGTTTGCTGAGAACTGACTGGATTTGGTAATCCTGTACTGCAAGTTGGAAGGAAAGGCACCCAGGCTCAGAAGAGTGCAGAAGTGAGTTACCCAGTGGTAAAATGGGAGAGCACCAGGCACCTCTTCAGCATTGTGGAGATCCCCATCCCCATAGCCCAGAGCATCAGCTGTGAGGCAATCTTAGGAGCAGTGTTCTGTGGAGCAATCTGTGCTTGTGTCCTGTAGTAGGGCCAGCCTTGGGGACCACAGGTTTCCGTGGAAAGCTGCCTCCGTGGGTACAGGTTCTGGTAGTAGAGTTGACCTTGGTGGCCACAGGTTCCTGTGATGGAGACAGCTTTGGTGTCTGTGGGTCTGCACCACCACCTCCCTTGCCTCTCTCATAGGTTTGTCTGTTCTTCTTAGCCAACCCATTCAATGACTGTCTGGATAGGGGACTCCATGCTGCGGTCCAGGATGGAGCTTTTGTGTTGAATTTTCTGGCTATGTTTGCTGTTTCAAGCTGCTCCAACTGTACGTCCAGATCGCTCTTAAACATTAGCAATGATTTTTGTCATTTCATTTTTTTGTTTGTTTTCTCCCAAGTCATCATTTGTAAACATTTGTTTTTGTTTATATTAGGTTTATATTAGGGTCTTGGGTGTGGTTATGTAGTCCAGGCTAACCTTGAACTCATGTTGACTCTCTTATACCTCATTCTGGCTTTCCTATACTTCTGTGTTGGTCTCATGGCTCAAATTGCCAACACAGCTCCACAGCAGGATACAAAGCCTGACACATCCCATCATCAACTGCCAGGCTGATGGGAGGGTGGTCCTTTAACCCACTCTTATGTCCCCACCATGAGGCAGAGATGCTCCCACGTGGCCTTCTAGTGTCTGGTCCCTACCACTGAGGTCACTACACCAACCCCTGGGTTTCAATTGGTTCTCACTCTCAAGTCCCCTCACACTAGCCTGCAGCCAGCACCAGAGACCTGCTTCTAACTAGGACAGCACTATTTCCAAATGCCCACGCCTGGCCTGGCTCCATTCATCTTGTCTCATCTCACAGACACAGGAGAGCAGGAAGACTTAAGTTGCTGGAGGGCAGCTGAGGACAGAGAGCCTGGGCCTACAGAAGGGGCCGAGCTATGTGGCAGGCATGGGTGCTAAGCCCAGCCATTACAACCCTAGCAGCCTCCTTTGCAAACCATATACCCAGTACCCAGGGTGCCAGGCTGCCAGAGGAGTTTGCTTTAAACAATTAAGTAAAGCCAGTCTCTGTGCTACTGCAGAACTGGGGGACATGCACCTACCTACAGGATCCTATAAGCCCCTCTTTCAGTCGGCTCAGACATAGGCATAAAGGCAGCACTGAGAGAGCCTTGTCCATCCCAAGCTCAAGCTGCAATGACTGTCATGACAGAGAGCGTTTGGGATGCTCAGGGTGGGCAGTAAAAAGCCACGCACGTCCCGTGAACATGCTACCTTAAGGTGACAACAATAATCCCTTCCCTTAGCAGAGTGTTGTGGCCCTCTCCACTCCTTGGAGGCCACTGTTTCCCGGCCCAAGCTGCCGCTCTGGTCTGTGGGTCAGGGTCTATCGAGAGAGAGAGAGAGAGAGAGAGAGAGAGAGAGAGAGAGAGAGAGAAAGAGAGAGAGGAGGGGGGATAAGGGGAAGAGACATGAAGAATGGAGACAAGACAGAGGTTCTGATCAAGTCTCGTTTATTGAAGGGAAATCTGGGGTATTTATATGCTTTTGCCACGTGCCTTGTAGGCGCGTGGATACCATGTGCCTTGCAGGTGTTGATATGACGTAAGCCTTACAGGCGTGGTTACCACGTGCGCCTTACAGGCATGTATAGCGTGGATAGCACGTGGATAGCATGTGAACCACATGCCTTGCAGGTGTGGCTACCACGTGCGCCTTGCAGCTGGGGGCAGTAAACAGCAAAACAAAATATGTGGGATATCAGGGTGTGCTTCAGCTGTTGTAGGCTGTTGAAAAACAAGTCTCATGTCAGGGTATATGGCTCGAGATGGCTGCAAAGCTGATAGCCGCTTTCTGCTACAAGTCAGCTCCCAACAGCAGAGAGGAGTGTTGACCACTTGACCTTCTCCTTCATAGTTGAACATTTTATTTTAAGTGCATCGCCAGGATTAGAATACTGAATTTTAAAATATGAAGGCTTTCTAGGGATCCCTGACTTGTCTCTTTAAGAACATCAGGCTTGCTGAGCAAGGGCCTGAGCCACATCCTTAGTTGCTCTGGGTACTGGCCACCACTTTAATCTCCCTTGTTCTGAGCCTCCCTCCTTTTCCTCAGCCTTTGTTGTCTCAGCCACAACCATATCTAAGCTCTGGAATAGTCCTCACAGTAGGAGCAGAATGTGGTCAGGCCTGGCACCAAAAGCTGCTTCTCACTGGTGAATTCACCCTGAGATGGGCAGGGCCTCCACTTTCCAGAGCACAGGACGGCCAAGGATCCAGATCAGGGATTGGGGTGGCTGGTTGGTTTGGTCCCCCACTGTGTTTGTAAAGTTGTTGTGTGTTTATTCCTGGACACTGCTGACTGGTTTGGGGGAAGCTGTGGGCAGGAGGCTCGGCACCTGTCGCTCCCCAAGATGAATCTTGTAGTCCCATTATAGCCACTAGAGAAAGGACCAACCTTCCTTTGAAGATGTTAGTTTATTGGTTTGCTTTGCTGGTCTGTCTGGTAGGTGATGTCACGTATGTAATTAGTCAGAAACCAGCACAAAGGTCACTGTGGCTGCTGACCCTCTTTGATTCAACTCAGCTTGTAACATCTTTCCCCCATCCTAACCAATATAGCCCGCCCCGAATCATGTTTTTAGGTTATTTTGTTTTTTTTTCTTATGTGTATTAAACACGTTTTTAGAAGTCGTCTGGATTCCACCCAAAGCCGAGTTGGGGTTGGCTATAGACCACACTTGGGAAACATTATGGGCTTGGGAGGTGAGGGTGTTCTTAGTTGAGGTTTCTGTGAAGTGCTTAAATCACCATGACCAGAAACAACTTGGGGTGGAAAAGGGTTTCAGCTTTCAACTCATATTCTACCACTGAGGGAAGTTGGAACAGGAACCCAACGTAAGAACACGGAGCCAGGAACTGAAATAGAGGTCACGGACTTGTTCCTTGAGGGTTGCTCAGCCTGCTTTTTTATTCCATTCAGGACTATGCAGCCTGAACTGGGCCCTCCTACATTAATCACTAATCAAGAAATTCCCCCTCCCCCACCCCAAAGATTTGCCTATAAGCCAATCTTATGGAAACATTTATTTTTCAGCTAAGATCCCCTCTTCCCAGATATGACTAGGCTTGTATTGAGTTAAGAAAAACCAGTTAGCACACTGGGCTTTGAGACTGAAGTCTCTAAGAGCACACACAGCAAGAGTCTTAGACACTTCCTCCAAAAGAGCGCTTCTGATAACAGCCATGCTGGACTTAAGAGGTTTGTGGGAAGAGAGGACCAGGAACCTGCAGTAAACTGGCCTGTTTACAGCTTGGTGATCCCGATTATACTGCACAGGTATATATATAATACTGCCTCACCTTCTGATCTATAAAGTAGAAATATGGAAGATCTCAGGGGTTTGGTAAAGTGAGCCCCACCTGGCATCTCACAGAGTCTGGGTCTCTGCCCTGCCCTAGAACAAAGTGTGGGGGCCTGTAGCTGGCCAAGGTGGGAGGCAGCAGAGAGCAAGGAGGTAGAGTGTGCAAGGTACCAGCTCTGAAGCTAGACCTGCCACATAGATACAAACAACAGGCCACAGGCCACACGAGACTCTCAGCTCTCAGATATCTGAAGCCCTCTACTGCTTCTGTGATGGAGGACACAGAATGGGTCATCCCTGCCTTCCTGCTCCCTGAGCCCTGGTCTTACAGTCTGCTCCTGCTGCCCCAAGAAGCTGAATCCTCTGGGATCAGAGGAGGTGGGATACCCTCAAGAAGCCAAAGCTAAAGAATCAAAGTAATAGATGAGAGCTCCTAAACCCCAACTTTCCAACCCCATGTGCACCCTGGTTCTTACATCTATGGAGACATGGGCATATCTAAGAATACACATATACACATTTATAAATATATAGTCATCTATACATATATACCATTTATATGTAAGCATACAGTCGCACACATAAGCATATGTCTACATTCTACATATGCACACAGAAAAAAATATATATGAATATATAATGACACATCTATATGTATAGGTACATACATACAAATAGATACAAAATATACATTTCTATATGATGCATCTATATTCATTACTTTTCTCTTGGCTATGACCAAATACCGACAAAAAGCAACTTAAGAAAGGATGCCTTCTGGTTTGGGCTCCAGGTATATCTTAGCAGGGAATGCATGGCAGCAAGAACATATGGTGACAAGTCACTGGAACCTCATCCTCAGAAATGCTGCTGCCTACATTTAGGGTGGAGTTTCCCCATCTTAACCCAATAGAGAGGCTCTCTTACAGACACACTCACGTGCCCAGATTTGTTTCCATGGTGATCTTCAATTCCACCAAGCTGACAAGATTAAACTTGTCATCTGTAACATCTATAAATCTACACACACATAGAAAAAATGTGTACATAAACACACGTACGTACCCACATGTGCACATGTTCATCTGAGAATACATACACGCAGATACACATACAGAAATACATAGCATATATCTGTATGTGTTTACATATGAACATATACACATTTATGTGTTTATAGAAACATGTGTACATGCACACATGCACTCACATACACATGCATGTGTGCATACATGCATACTTACACTTAAATAAATATCTGTATATGCACACATGCAGTGTTAGACTTTCTATCACTGGGATAAATAAGTCAAGAGAGAAAGGACTTATTTAAGCTCATGGTTTTGATGCTATTGGTCCCCCGTGGAGAGGAAAGCATGGCAGGAGCAGCTCACATCAAGGCTGCTGGGATCAAAGAGAATGCTACCTTTTTCCTCTTCTCTATTCCATCAGGACCCTCAGTTTGTGGTCAATGTGGACAACACTCAGGACAAGTCTTGCCCCCTTAGCTAATCCTCAGAAATGCCCTCATTGACATAGTTAGCAGTGTTTTTTTTTTAAACATTATAGGCACTTTCTAATCTAATCAAGTTGATAACCAAGACTCTTCTCATGCACCTATGTAGTACATGCACCTGTATACTGGTGCATTTGCTAATACATGTGTGTGAGATATAAAGACCTTCACTTCATAATAAGAGTGCTAGAGACCATAAATAATAGTGGATCTGATGCTGTTTCTATTCCAACTTTTCGAAGCCAGGCATCAGCCCAGAATGGTGTGCCCATGATCATGCACGGAGAAGTTTCCAACCCTGAACGCAGATCCTTTCTCCCCCTCTCTCTTGGATCCCGTGGTCAGGAGTGCTCAGCCTTGCATGTCACTGAGTGCTCAGCATCACATGTCACTGAGTGCTCAGCCTTACATGTCACTGAGTGAGTGCTCAGCCTTACATGTCACTGAGTGAGTGCTCAGCCTTGCATGTCACTCACTGAGTGCTCAGCCTTACATGTCACTGAGTGCTCAGCCTTGCATGTCACTCACTGAGTGCTCAGCCTTGCATGTCACTCACTGAGTGCTCAGCCTTGCATGTCACTCACTGAGTGCTCAGCCTCACATGTCACTGAGTGCTCAGCCTTGCATGTCACTCACTGAGTGCTCAGCCTTACATGTCACTGAGTGCTCAGCCTTGCATGTCACTCACTGAGTGCTCAGCCTTACATGTCACTGAGTGCTCAGCCTCACATGTCACTGAGTGAGTGCTCAGCCTTACATGTCACTGACTGAGTGCTCAGCCTTACATGTCACTGAGTGCTCAGCCTTACATGTCACTGAGTGCTCAGCCTCACATGTCACTGAGTGCTTAGCCTTACATGTCACTGAGTGAGTGCTCAGCCTCACGTCACTGAGTGCTCAGCCTCACATGTCACTGAGTGCTCAGCCTCACATGTCACTGAGTGCTCAGCCTCACATATCACTGAGTGCTCAGCCTTACATGTCACTGAGTGCTCAGCCTCACATGTCACTGAGTGCTCAGCCTCACATGTCACTGAGTGCTCAGCCTCACATGTCACTGAGTGCTCAGCCTTACATGTCACTGAGTGAGTGCTCAGCCTTACATGTCACTGAGTGCTCAGCCTCACATGTCACTGAGTGAGTGCTCAGCCTTACATGTCACTGAGTGCTCAGCCTTACATGTCACTGAGTGCTCAGCCTCACATGTCACTGAGTGAGTGCTCAGCCTTACATGTCACTGAGTGCTCAGCCTTACATGTCACTGAGTGCTCAGCCTCACATGTCACTGAGTGCTCAGCCTTACATGTCACTGAGTGAGTGCTCAGCCTTACATGTCACTGAGTGAGTGCTCAGCCTTACATGTCACTGAGTGCTCAGCCTCACATGTCACTGAGTGCTCAGCCTCACATGTCACTGAGTGCTCAGCCTTACATGTCACTGAGTGAGTGCTCAGCCTTACATGTCACTGAGTGCTCAGCCTCACATGTCACTGAGTGCTCAGCCTCACATGTCACTGAGTGCTCAGCCTCACATGTCACTGAGTGCTCAGCCTTACATGTCACTGAGTGCTCAGCCTTACATGTCACTGAGTGCTCAGCCTTATATGTCACTGAGTGCTCAGCCTTATATGTCACTGAGTGCTCAGCCTCACATGTCACTGAGTGCTCAGCCTCACATGTCACTGAGTGCTCAGCCTTACATGTCACTGAGTGCTCAGCCTTATATGTCACTGAGTGCTCAGCCTTACATGTCACTGAGTGCTCAGCCTTACATGTCACTGAGTGCTCAGCCTTACATGTCACTGAATGCTCAGCCTCACATGTCACTGAGTGCTCAGCCTCACATGTCACTGAGTGCTCAGCCTCACATGTCACTGAGTGCTCAGCCTCACATGTCACTGAGGTCCTCTCCTTCCCTTAGACACTTCTGTTTGTCTGTTTCTCACCAGAATGTGTGTGTGAGGGGAGGGGTATCATCTATCTGTTACTCTGTTTATGTCCAAGCTTATCAGCCATATGACCTTGTCACATATACAGGTTGTTAGACAAACTTGGCTATTATGAATTTTCTACTCTAAACATCTAACTTAAGGGGCAGGTAGGTAGATTAGTAGAGTTTTATTGGAGAATTAAGTAGCTTATCAGAATTTGTGTGAGGGTAGTTAACTTAGCAGGCTGCCAGCAGGGACCCTTCCCAGAGGTTCTTATCCATTATTAACTGAACACAAACTGGTTCAGGATACTTTTACTTTGCAAATGAACCACCATCAGATTTTATTTCTCATACATAAAGATACACACACACATATGTATATATATACATTTGTGGGTGTATATACATAATACATATACATATATTCATACATGTATACAAGGACATGCATACACCCTCATATATATATACATATATACATATACATATATGTATACATATATATACATATATATATGTATATGTGTATATATGTATATAAAACTGCACATACAAACACTGTAAGTAGACATACATACATTTTCATGTCCCAGCTGACATTCTTAGATACATAGTCTGTCATACGTCCTGCAATGTGTACACTCCCATGTTGTAAATCTTTCACCTCCCACACATCTCTGTTTTAGCTCTTCTTCACATGGAGAGCATATTTTACATGTGCCCAGGCAGTCTTGGCCCCTGGCACAAAGCCATCTGCACTCTGCTATCTTCTGATGTGCCTGTAAGCCTGTCCTCATGCTCTAGAGACCATAGTACCTTGGTTCAAGGCACCCAACAAGACAGGGCTGCCTACTCTCCTGCCCTGCCCAGCACAGCTAGGCTCTGAAGCATGTGGTATTTCCCAGGTAGAGCTTCCTGGGCCTATTATTACTGTTTTTGCTTCCTGTTGCACTGCTCTGTTCTGCTTTGCCATGGATAGTCTTTTGACTGTTATGTAACTGAGATAATTACTTGAGATAGGAACCCAACCCTGCCCCGCCCCCACTCCTAAATGGCCAACAGGGCCTAGAAGCCATCAGCTGACACAGGGCAACTTCAAGGCATTTTCAATGCTAGGGTTTTATGTCTGATGTGTGCTCTGCGCATCTGATTTTCTTCCCTGCTGCTCATTTAAATTCCTCACATGTTGCAAAATCTTTTTTCTTCCTTTCCCATCATTTTACTCCTGCCTAATTTATAAGAAAAATGTGCTTTGAACTTTTTAACAAGGATGCCGGAGAATAAGCCTCCTTCCAGCCTCAATCAGCTGACACGCTCCCTTCATCTAAATCTCACTTGCTGGTGTATGTTTTTTTTCTTCCCTTCTTAAAGACACACCAAGGGCTACAAAACCCTCCAAATGCTACATAAAAGGGCTGTGGGGGAGGGCGGGACTCAAGCTATCGGAAAAGGAAAGGGTCCTGAATTTCTCTCGGGACTTCAGCTTGGCGATATTGTGTAAATTGTAGAAAGGAGTAAGCGGATGTGTCCTGGCTTGTGTGGTTATTTACAATAGGTGTTGGGCAATCAGCACTGCACACCGCCATGCAGTGACCCTTCCCGCTGAGGGCTCAGGGGACATGAGAACAAGTGTGGACACAGAGGCATGAATCCCAATCTTATCTCTAGGTGGAACACCATTGCTACACACAGCTGGGGAAACCAAGTCCTTGTCACTGAGGAAGGCCTAACCCTGAGAGTGAGGGAAGGGCTTGGGAACAGGGAGGCAGTGTTGGACATCTGTAGAAACCTCCACCAGAGAGAGTCAGAATTTGTCTCATTCTAATCAATGATGTTTGTCTGCTGTTTTCTGTACCACCTTCAGATTGGCACCTCACAAGAGGTGCATCGCTTGAGAGGAGCTGGATATGTGTGCTTCCAAAAACTGTGTGTGTGTGTGTGTGTGTGTGTGTGTGTGTGTGTGTGTGTGCAGAGAGGAGCTGGATATGCATGCATGCTTTCAAAAACTCTGTGTGTGTGTGTGTGTGTGTGTATACAGAGAGAAGATGGATATTTGTGCTCCCCAAAACTCTGTGTGTGTATATATGTGTGTGTGCATGTACAGAGAGGAGCTGAATATGCATGCTTCCAAAAACTGTGTGTGTGTGTGTGTGTGTGTGTGTGTGTGTGTGTGTACAGAGAGGAGCTGGCTATGCATGCTCCCAAAAACTCTTTGTATGTGTTTGTGTGTGTGGTGTGTACAGAGAGGAGCTGGATATGTGTGCTCCCAAAAACTCTTTGTGTGTGTTTGTTTGTGTGTGTGTGTATCAGACCTGAATATCTGTGCTCCCCAGAAAATGTGTGTGTGTGTGTGTGTGTACAGAGGGGAGCTGGATAGCCATGCTCTCTAGAATGTGTGAGCATGTGTGCACATAAGGAAACTGGTATTTGTGCTATCCAGCACATATGTACATGCATCACACAGGGAAGCCATATATGTCTGCTCTCCAGAAAATGTGTGCACACAGAGGAGCTGAGTGTGTGCGCTCCTCATCAAGTATTTGCATTCACACACACAGGAGAACTGGATGTGTCTGATGCCCAGAAAGTGTGTGCACATGAACACACAGGAAGCTGAATGTGTGTTCCCCAGAAAGTGTGTGCATATGTGCACACAACGGAGCTGATATGTGTTTTCTTACTTTTCTGTTGCCATGAAAAAACACCATGGCCAAGGAAACTTTGCTAAAACAGCATTTAATTTGGTGTTCATAGTTCTAGAGCATCAAAATCCACTGGCATTAGGGTGAACAGTGTAGCAGCAGACAGACGTGACGCTGGAGAAAAAGCCGGGATGCTTCATCTGATCCATAAGCATGAGGAATGGAGGAAAAGAGGAAGGGAAGGATAGAGAGAGAGAGAAAGAGGGAGAGGGAGAGAGAGAGAGAGAGAGAGAGAGAGAGAGAGAGAGAGAGAGAGAGAGAGTTGATGAAGAATGGTGTGGGCTTTTAAACTTCAAAGCCCACTTCCAGGGACACACCTCCTCTAACAAGGCTGCACCTCTTAGTCCTTGCCAAAATGGTCCACCAACTGCACCTCTTAGTCCTTGCCAAAATGGTCCACCAACTGCACCTCTTAGTCCTTGCCAAAATGGTCCACCAACTGGGGGCTAGGGACCAAGAATTCAAACAGATGAGACTATGGTTTCCATTCTCATTCAGACAACCACATGTATGCATGCTCCCCTGAAAGGGTGTTCATGTATATGTACATATGGGGAGTTGGCTGTGTGTGCTCCCCAGAAAGAGTGTGCATGTGTGTACACATGAGTCCTTATGTAGAGTATCATAGCCCCGTCACCGGTACACAGCTTAGAAATGTTTAACTCTGTTTGGGAGTCTTCTGGTAGAAGCTTAGCCTGTATTCCTGGCTGCATTTCCCCGGCACATGTGCTGTGTACTTGGCAAACACATGCCTTAGGAGAAAAATGGTTGTAAGAAAGGAGGAGGTGGGAATAGGGACTCAGACCCGCCATCCACGCAAACCTTGGGTGTGTTGGGAGTGTGGACTTCCTAACCTCATCAAATTGTTTTGTGGTTATGAAACTGATCTTTGCTGCCACTAACTTCCACGCTGTGGAAAGCCAAACAAGCAGCCTTTCCTGGAGCCACAGGCTGGTCACAGTGAAACACTGTCGAGAAAGCATGGCCCATGCTGTTTCTGAAGGAATCCCACCCACACAATTTCTGAAGTTCCCACAATAAGCTTCAATTTAACTAGCAAGTTTATTAGGGAGTATAAACATTATCTTTTCTTCCAATAATTCCTGTCAATGGACTTTTGGAAAATGTTTACTTTGCCAAGAAAAATCTGTCTGTAATGGAGAAATTACACTGAAAAGAAAGACTAATAAATATGTTTTGGTATTATGAGAAAACTACTAAGAACCTCAATTAAAAACAAGGCAGTATGTGGGGTTGTGGTGTATGCTGGTCCTGTTGTGTTGATGTGTGGGTCCTGCTTCTGTCTCGCGCTGCATGGCTAGGGTCTCTCGTGAAGGCAGAGGCACAGGAATTTGATTGTGTTCACTCCATGCTGGAGCCAAGCAATGTCGGCTGAGTGAGGTCGATAAACTCTGCTCATGGGTGGGGAACACAGTCTGAGGTCCCGCCAGGAGCCAGAGCTCTTGGGTAGAAGGTCCCCGGGCCAAAAGGTGGCTGGGAACCAGTTGGTTCTCAGGCCCTTGGGCTCTCAGGTGCTGCTGGGAGGCCTCAGAAGGGCCAACTGAAGTGGGTACTTAAGGGCTAGTCGCCCGAAGCCGAAGGGGGTAGGGGGAGAAGCTCTGGCTGCTTCCTGTCCCATGGGGAGGAGAGTTCTGGTTGCAGCGACCCCCTTGACTGCTGGGAGAGATTGTCAGAGGGAGATTAGATAGCAGCTCGGTAGTTGAAAGCCTTCTCTACTGTTCCCCACGACAGGTCCCAAAGAAGAAAAATATAGCCCATGGTCTTAAAATGTTTATTGTCATGGTGGGAAGATGAAAACTATATCCTGGTATTCTCAGGGCAGGCCTGAGATTAAATGCCTTTTGCAACAAGGAGGGTCTGGGAAGGAATGTTTAATTGGCCATGCCCTCTGGCCTTTAGGTATTTTATCAAAATGGAGAATGGAGATCTCTGTCTTGAGGCTCCCTGGCCTGTAGTTATACCCTCTACCTGTGGAGGGGCTAGTAGGGACATTGTCCTAAATGCTTGGAGGACCCCACTCTATGGAGGTCTTCGGCCTGGTGTCAGGAGCCTGTGTCAGGAGCCTGGAGTCTGGGCATGTCATCCCTTGCAGAAAAACCTGTGGGGTCTCGAACCTGCAGGGTCTCCGGCGATTTCCAGCTGGTGCTCAACGAGAAACCATGCTGTCCTTCACGGTCCTACAGCAGTAGTCTTTCATTTTTTATTTTTTGACATACACACACACACACACACACACACATTTACAACAACAGTTATTGACATAGCAGGGGGCTGATACTAAAGCAAATGTGCAGACCAATAAAGCAGAACCGAAATCCCAGAAATTAGTGCAAACAACCTCTACCACCAGGTCTCCTCTAGGGCACCACAGAGACACAGTCAAAAAGCATGGGTTGTCAAGATCGTGCTGAAGAAATGGCAGACACAGGCAGGCCTCCAGACCTTTGCCTCAAACGAAAGTCCACACAAATAAGCATGTGTCACAAAGCCATGAAATTACTAAAAGAGAGGAAAAGCTTTGCAATGTTAGTCCACAGTGTCTTGAGATATAACAGACACCAGCTACAGAGGCAAAGATCACAGATGAAATGACAGTAAACAAAACATTGTACAACAGAAAAAGCCATGAACAGATTCAAACTGTGACCTCCAGAAGCCACAAACAGACTTAAACTGTGACCTCCGGAGCAGGAAGAGAGCTATGTAAACCACTCATCTGAAATATGGGAGGTGCTCCTACAGATGGACAGCAGAAAACCCGAACAGCCTCTTGGGAAGAGGGCAGAGGACCAGCATAGTCATTTTATGCAGAGAAGACACATGAAGAGTCAAGGGGTGTGTAAATGAGCATTCGGTGTCTGTTGCTTCTCTGTTATTTCAATAAAATATTATAACAGAAGCAACTTAAGGAAGAAAGAGTTTATTTTAGGGTCAATGTTCCAGGAGGATAGATTCCATCATGGAAGGAAAGGTGTAGCATGTCTGTCAGCAGGAGAAGAAAAATCAAAGGATAGTCTTTCATCTTTTTAAAAGCTGTATAGGTTTTCATCTACACATAAGAGGCAAAGAGAGAAGACACAGGAAGTAGGGTGAGGCTTATACTCATAGTTCTCTCACGGTGACATACTTCCTCCAGCAAGCCTCTGACTCCTAGAGACTCCATAAACCTCCCTGAAACAGCGACACTAGCCAGTGACGACATCTCTCATTCAAACCATCACAGTAGCTTTAATGACCTGGGAAAAGCAAACCAAAACCTTTGCAGAATTGTTAGATCATCCATAAAAGGAAGTACGAGGGACTGAGTGCTGGCAGTGTGTGGAGCAAGGGACCCCTGCACCTTGAGGGTGGGCATGTAGGCTAGCATACCTGTATGGAAAACAGCAGGGAGTCTTCCTCAAAAGAATAAAACTAAGGACGACCCTGTGATTCAGTTAGACCTCTATTTAGTGAGCAGCCAAGTGAAAGAAACCAGTGTGTGGAAGAGACACCTTCTCTCCCGTGTTCCTTGCAATACTGCTTACAATATTCAAGATTTTAAAAAGTGTATCCATCAGTAAATGAATGGACAAAGAAATGTAATACACACACACACACACACACACACACACACACACACACAGTGGAATACTTACTACACAGCTCTTAAAAGGATGAAACACCATCCTATGCTAAGTGAACCTCAGTGGCTTCCAAGCCAAGTCCAAGCCAGTACAGTCCCGAATGGTCCAGCATATTCGTGGGAGAGAAAACAGAACCCAGACTTGGAGTTGTGTTATAGGGGGAGTTGTGTGAAGTGGGGAGCTTGATCCAGGAACTCAAACCTTCAGAGATGCAAGATGAAAGAGTCCATATCAACAGCTCTCACTGTCTCCCGAGAACCATTCCTTACCACTGTCAGAGGTCTGTTGATCAAACCACATGTACATTTGACAGCACAGAGCCACTTGGAAACACACAGCCGAGAGGCTAAATGCTCCCGCACATGTAGTTCAAGTGGGGGTCCTCTTCTGTGCCCTGCATAGCCTCTCATCACCCTATCTTCCCTCACAGCATCCACTTCTGTGAACTCCCCTTTAAGTCTGGCTTAGCAGCAAACCATGCAATGTTCACAGAATTCCCCCATGCTGTAAAGAAGTACTTACTGTTCCCTGTCCTTGTCCAGGGCTCATTAGGCCCCTTTGTCTCCCTAGATAGTTTCCCTTCCCCTTTCCTGTAATATCTGTGCACATGACCTTATGTATCTAAGTGTATTACTTGAGTAGAGGAGATGAGCATGAGTGACTATGGATGTGACCATCTACTTCAAGTTTCCGATTTGACTTCCAACAACAGATGGTTACCTGGAGTTGTAAGCCATATTAACTGTCCCTCCCCTAAAAAAGAAAATTTACTCTTCATTTCCCAAAGGTAACGTTTGTTTACATGCTGGCTGAAATATGTGTTTTTACTATATCCAGTCATGCACAGGTTCCTTAGCCAGGAATAGGAATCTCTGTTCTGTTTTATCCAAAGTCAGTGATACAGATAATCTATTCTTCTCCAGTGGACAGCAGCAACTCTCAAGTGGACAACTAATAAACCCTGGATTACCTGCCTGGTGTTCACTGCCTGGCCAGTACACACCATATTTCCTTCCTATGTTCATACATATGCTGGTGGCCCGCGCCCCCATCACTCTTTTGCTCCACCTGAGAGGCACAGGGAGATGCTCCTTCAAAGAATCATGATTGTCAGTTGCATAACTGGATTTAGCATCACTTTTGGTATAAAATAACCTCTACCTATCCCACCTAAGGCAAGATACATTCTGACACTCTATAAACATCATTGGGAAGACCAAGCTATCAACTGGAAATTTATATCCTAAAAGTTAAAAAAATGAAAAACAGGATAAAATTTTAAGAGGAAAGGGTTCAAGACTTATTTGGCACCCATCCCTAAAGAAGGGTTTAGTTTCTGTGGTTTCTGGGGAACCAATCAAGTACCTGGGTTGTGTGATATGTGTGTTAACTAGAGTTGGTCAGTCAGGACCATAGCTAATTCCTGACCTCAGAGGGATCCCTGGAAGCCCCATGTAAGAGATGATGCCAGGAGAAATCGTTGTTATTCTCAATTAGTTTGTACCTGAGAAAGTAGTGTCACCACAGATAAAAGTTCTACCTCCATGGCAGTGGGCACTGAGGGGCAGCCAAGACCTGGATGGTTCTGTGCATCTTCCTGTGTGGGTGATCACTGCCTTTTTATGAGTGCTGTGGATTCATGCTCAGTTCTACCTAACTTCCAGACCACGAGTCTCCAGAATTCACTGGAGAGACATTGGTACACTGATTGATGGGCCTTTGTCATACTTCACCCCCACTCAGAGCTCATGTGCCCTCTGTCTAGAACCTCCCACTTGAGCACAGGACATACCGCACAACTCATTTCATGTCTGTGTCCTGAAAATTGTGAGTCCTTTCTCTGGGCGCCACTCAAAAGCAAAGTGGATGTCAGTAGGCAGTGCTATCCAGAAGGGGACTTTCTGCTTCCGTCGGGGCTCAGGTGAACAGAGATTGATGAATGACAGCAAACTGGGCTGAGGGCCTGGGATTCCACAGATGCAGAATGGCTCTTAAGGGCACAAGAGACAGATGTGAGACACAAACAAATGTTGGCTCAAGGCCTCAGGACTTTTGTTGGCTGCCTCAGTCCACTGGGGTCTTAAGGGAGGGGTCCCAAATGGCAGGCCTTCCCTCCAGTTCCTTTACTGTGATCAACAACGTTGTGTGTTGCTACCCTGAAGATGTTCATGGGCTCCTGTGTTTCTGGACAGAGATGGCACATACCAATATTCTATAAGAGACACACACTCAAGATTGGAACTACCCAGGACAGATTGAGGAAAGACCTTCCTGTTCCATGAGGCTACTTGTGTGTCATGCTTTCTCCTAACTATGGTGCTACAGGCATGGTGAGTGCTCACCAGGGACCAGTACCAAGGACCAGACAGGTACTGCTTCCATCTGGGTCTTCTCAGACTGTTCTGGATCTCCCAGAGATTATATCACTGCCATAAGTACATTACTCTGAAAACTACCCCAGATTAAGGAATCTCCTTAAAAGTGAAATCTTGCTGTTATCAATAGCTCAAAATGTCATCACTTGGAGCCATGTTTCCTGATGAATACAGGTCAATTTGAGTGATCTCTGAGCAAGCCCAGAAGGGATAAGGGATCTTTCAGGCTTTGACATTGCTGAACACAGAATTTCAGGTGCCTAAATGCACAAAATTTTGAGGAATGTGAAAATCGGCCATGCCTAACCTTGAAGTGGTAAACATCTCTTGTGCATGTCACTGGAAGAACCTGCTCTAGGGTGGTAGTTTGGGGCACAGCTCAGCTCCTAGTGCCTGCAGACAAACAGGTAGATGGCTAGCTACATTTCCAAGGCCAGGATCTCATCCTGGAGGAAATGGGGTACCTACCCATATCTCTGTAGTTCTGTTTATAATATGGACAGTGGTGGTTACTGAGTTTCTAGGGTCAGAAGACTGCAGTGGCAACATGACTGTGGTCAAAGATATGGAGACGTACATGAAGGATGGCTACCCTGACCTTGGGATAGAATGTCTACAGGCACAGGACCTAAAAGGGCCGAGCTCATAGGCCTCCCAAACTTTCAGCACTTACGAACCTGTAACATTCCTTTTGAGAAAGCATTTGCTGACCAGATGTGATGGTAAAGGCTTGCAGCTGGCTTGCCAACTGAATACAGTGCAGTCTGTAGCCTCTCTGGAACAATGCTCACGTGGGGTATCTGTCTCCACAGCCTGTGCAGTGGCTTAGAGGTGCTTCATGATGCTTGGGGAAGATCCCTATATTATACATAGAAATCTTATCTCGTTTATTTAAACTCATCACTGTTGATTAAACCCAGAACGAGGTCCTTGGCCTCCACTTTCAGAAAAGAGATGGAATTTAGGCAAAGTATCTGCAGCCAGGAGAGCGTGACACAGATTGATCCATCCCAGCCATGCTTTGATGTTAAAGTGGAGTGTTCATGGATCATTCACTTTAAATTACCACCCATGCTTTAAAATACAATGCCAATGAATAATAAGTGGCCAGGTGCTCGCAAAATATCACTGCAAGGCTTTCGGTCCCCTTGATAGAAGAAGCTTGAGTCCAGGCAGAGATCTGGCAGTGTGAAGTAGCTGATAGAAGATCATATTTTATTTCTCATTCCATGAGAACTTCCCAAAGGGGTCTTCAAAGAAGCCAACCCTAATAAATGCCAGAAGAGCCCTGGGTCTGGGCTCGGAGGATGAAAAGCTGCTGAGGTCCTGGACTCCATTTTAAGTTCTTTCTGTCATCACTGATGCATCCAGGGCCTTGGTGTTCTCACTGACCCCAGGGCCGAGTGGACGTCACAGAGTGGACACGTGGCTCCCAGTCACTATAGTCCATTCGATTTTGTCTCACTTGACTGTCATGTACCAACCACAATTTGTTTAAAAAAAAAAAAAAGCACAATAACTGACAACAGGATGTCTATGTATAGACATGCTGCGGGGCGTGCCTCGTCCTTGCATGGGGTGCTTTGAGGCCCCATGGAAAATTGTTTTCTGCTTGTTTGCTTGCTGCATTGCACACAACACTATGGTTATTCTTATACACATATGCATTTATGCCATAATTTTTGTAAATTAGAAATGGGTTTTTTTTTTTGCTCATAGAATATGTGCATTTTTATTGCCAAATTACCTTCTGGATGGACCGTGCCAATTCATATATACAGTATGGAGAGAATAAGCGTTCTCAAACTTTTAAGCTTTTACTATCTATTTTTTGAGAAGATGCCTCATTTCCCAGTTGTATTTATTGGGTTATTTATTCTGTTTTGGCATGCTACTTTTCTCATACTAAATCCTAAATCCTGGATACTGCAGGCTCCATTCTTGGACTAGCTGTTCATCTGACAGGCTACAGCATGAATCCCATGTCCACAGCACTAGCTGTGTTCCGCTCACTATGCTTCAACTTAGAGCGCCATCCTTTGATCCAGTTGTCCCAAACTTGAATGTTCCAGAATGATTCTTTCAGGTCCTCAGTCCTCAGTCCAAACGACCTTCTGAACCAACTTAACTAGAGTCACACACCCACACTTGTAGATATCGCAGCACACATACATTGTGATACACACACGTGCGTATCCGTGCGTATTCACTACCCACACACTCTACCTAGCCACATAGATCATGCCACACATATATAACATATATCACTCACTACCACGTACATGCATCAGTGCACACACTCAACATGCACATCGGATCATTTATAACTCACGATGGCATTACATAAACACACATCACGCACAACACATATACACACGTGCATTACACACATGCAAGTACACAAACACCTCACACAGCTATACTATGTGTTATGTATGTGCACACATCACTCTGCACACTCAGAATATCACATCTTATCACAAACCCTCACATTTATCACTGTGCATACACCACACAGCTACACACACACACACACACACACACACACACCTTGTATCACTGCTTATGCACACATCACACATGCACCGTTGCACACACCATGCCACCTTGCCAGGATTTTCACAGGAAGCCCATTACAACCATGCATTCCTGTACTGTAGACTAACTTACAATCAAAAGCCCTTTGATTCCGAGGCTTTGTGGTCAACCCCACCTACTTAGAACCCTTGACTCAAGAGTTGTGTCACCTCCTCACAGACACTTGCCTTTGTCTGGTGAGTGTACTCCCAGACATCTGTAGCTGAGGTTGCATCCCATTGAGACTTACGTTCTATCCTATTTCTGAATAAAGCCAACAGAGAAGAAACTTGGCTTTCAGCACCCCACACACCTCTGTGCTGAACTCATGATACAGTAGCTCATGCCAGCACTGCAATGATCAGCCAGGCTGGGTCCTAGAAATAAACTACATATTCCACATGAGAAAGATGGCGGCCTTCCCTGTCCCCACAGACTCCGCATGTAGATGGAAGTTTTCCACAGTAGAGTGGCACAGAAGAGATTTGCATTCAGTTAAGCTGTAATTTAAGCTTTAAATTTGGATCGCTCTCCAGGTAGAACACGTGATGTATTATATAATGTGGAGGGTGGAATCTCAGGTATCCTTAGTCATAGACCCTCTTTTTGATTTGCTGTGCTCTCAGGAGAAACACAGTGTGGAAAACAGGGAGAGAGTGGGTGAGGGGGTCAGGCTCTGCAGAGCTTGGGTCAGGGTATAGAGGCTCTCACCCTTAGTGGTCTCTCAACCTGTCTTGCCCCCTGGAGGTCTAGGTAATTGACAAGGTGTGTCTCCCTGTCATAACATCCATTAGAGCTGGCTGTCTCCACAGCTATCTAACCTTCAAATGTTGCCCTCGGGAGGCCAGGACTACCTGTCCCGATTTTTATCAGTGTCTGGTACCCTGTGCCCTGCAGGCAGAGCTACCCTGTCCTCTATCCTCTGAAGCCTTCTTGGGAGAAACTCTGGGGTGGTGGTGGACTGTCACACTGGGAAAGATCCTGCTCAGATATCCTTAGAGGAAGCTGATCCCCAGGACAGCAGTGAAGAGCCTGTGGTGGCTCTGTGTTCCTGTGGCAGGATAGTGTCTCAGAGGATACACACATATCAAGGGCGGTGTCTGAGGGCACACACACCTAAGGGCCATGATGAGGCCCATATGTCCAGTACTAACTATGGTCTGTCCTGTGTTGAGCAGCCACTATGGATCAAAACCAATAAAACCTCCACTGGAAGAGAGCTCTAGGTGTACTCTGAAGTTTCAAATGCTGTTTTCTCTCTCCTCTGACTTTGACTGTCTGATAATGAGGTGCTCCCCTGTTGTAGCATGTGAGGCATGCATGACCATATGGGCATCTCTTCTCTCCAGGACCCACGTCCTGATCACCTGCCCCACAAACACTGCTCTGTGCCCTCAGCTGTGGATGACCCACTTATCGTGTTGGCAAACTGCTCAGAGCCAGTTCTTCCTGTTGAGCACTGCCCTGATAATTCACCCTCTTGATGCCGAAAATGGAAAACAAAACAAACAAAGCCCACTAGGCTACAACCTGCTCAGTAATTCACCTTTATTTTTAAACTTTGTAAGTTGGTTAGGTTTTTTTTTTTTTTTTTTAACAACATTGCTATTTACATAACATAGGGCCAACATTCAATCAGTGAGACAAGTTAGCAAATATAAAAGCCAAGAGGCACAGACCACGGCCGATGTCTTACTGCGTCGGTGGTGCTGCCCAGCATGCGTCTGTAACTGGGAGCGTGCCATGCAGGCCTTTACCACATCCCTAGCTGGTAATGTTTCTGCCACAGAAGGTTTAAGGAACCTGTGGTTTGCATTTTAAAGCTGGGTTCCCTGGGAATATGGCCCCCGGGGCTGCACAAAGAGGCTGTCTCCTGGGCTTTCCAAACCTTGCTGTCATCCTAAGATCCATCCCAATATGTGTGAATGTAAAAGGCCCATTTATGTATCAACATAACATGACAGCCACATGCTAAGCCGGAAGGAAGACACCAGCTCTAGTGCCGCACCCACAACCCTCCCTGACCAGCTGCATCCTTAACTCTTAGCTCCCAGCAAAGGGTTCCGGTCTGAACCAGCTCCTCTCGATACTCAACCCAGGGCTGATGAACCCATCTCTCCCTGTGCCTTCTGCCTACTTGGTAGTAAGCAGGCCGTGCCTGCCCAGTGTGGGAGACAGAGGAGGTGTGCTCACCTCACACTCTGCAGACTGTTAGGTTGTACAGGACAAGGATGTTGCCCATGCCGCTCATGCCTTGCGTGAGGTGGTTCCAGAGAGAGAATTTTCCTGGGCCTGGCTAGAATGAAGTATCCTGGGCACCCTCCACACAATATGGGCTTACGGGCTCCTCAGCCTCCTTGCTGATTGATGCCAGGAAATGACTTAGCTCCATAACACATCACCCTTTTCACTAAGCAGGGAGAGATCTGATACCTGGTTGAAAACAGACTACAGCTCTGGGCATAGCTAGCTATGGGCTGTGGAACCTGCAGGGACCCATCCATGTCCTGGTTGCTACAGTGAGGGTTCATGTGAAATGGCACTTGGAACACAGATCCATCTTCAGGCAGGCTGGGGAATGTTCTCCAAGAGCTCACTCGGCCTTTTGTCTTCTGCTCCACCCACTGTGTGGCAATGAGATCGCCACAATTAAATGGTTGATCAAAACCTCCTGGTGTTGCACTACGGTGATATATGATACATGTGTAGCCTCATTTTTTTCAAACATGAATAGAAGTCACTATTACAGTTGCTGCTATAAATAAAAATATGGGCATAGACGGGACTGGGCATCTTCTACCAGTTCCTTCAGCTTGATTGTGCTTCCCAGCCAGAGCTAATTTGGTCTCCAGGAGGGCTTTTCTCTGTCGAACAGTCCCCAATAAGTCTGGTTGAGTCTGAGTTACCTCCAAACTAACACCTATGCAATCATTTTGAACTTAGAGCCACCCACACTTCATGTCCTTTCTTCCCTTTGCACAGCTCTGGGAAAGACCTGCCATGAAGGTCAATTTCCTCTGACTGCTGACACCTGTCTGTCTGTGCCATAGCAGGCTAGCTCAGCTGTGCCCACTTCAGAGGTCAGTTGCTTTTCAAGCTTTGGCAGGATGAGCTTGAGGGTGATGGATATAAGGAATTAAATGTATGATACCGACCTAAAACTGTCCCTGACGCCATACAGAAGGTTCCCCCTCCCCAAATAAAGCAGCCTTTGTTTAGGTTATCCAGTACTACAGGCTTATTGCCCTCCATGGACCAAGTGTCGTGGCCACTGTACCCACCCATTATCATACCAGACGCACCTGCCACCTCTTAGGATGGCTAGAAAGTGAACTGCAAAGCTGCAGAAGAACCTGCTTAATATTACCTGACGCTATCACTTTACACTTGGGAACACACCCTGGGCCTCCCAGGACCTTCTCAGAACCTTTGGACTCTGTCAGCATGTCTCTTCTGTATGTATTCAGAGCTTGTAGGCTAATGGACGCACTCAGAAGCTGATGCCATAGGAAGTGTAGCAAGTACCTCCTGGACCCCACCCATAAGGCAGATTTCAAGACCAAAAATATGAATATGCAACATAACCCGTTCACTTCCCCCTCTGCTTGGAACACGGGTCTCCATCCAGAGGCAAATATTTCAGCAGCATATCCGGAAGCTGCCCCAGGCTCTACTGAACAGAGGAAACTCTCTGCCTTCCACCCTCTTCATGGGTAGTTCTGGGGAAAAAATCCTCTTGGGTCTACTTTTCCACCTGATCCCACAGAGTGATGCCCACACCAGAGGATCTGGAGCAAGAACAAGATACAGGTAGCGTTGAGGGGAAGCTCTGCCAAGGCATGAATGTCCTTTCCCATCTCAAATCCACTGAGAAAGCACCACCATCTCAGAGTTTCACAGAAGGAAGAGGACCAGAGCCGAGACCACAGAAACAGGTCCATGCCACCATCTCACATGCCAGGCCATGCCACCATCTCACATGCCAGGCTATGCCACCATCTCACATGCCAGACCATGCCACCGTCTCACATGCCAGGCTACAGAAGCACAAAAGTGCACATGTGGGAAGCCATTCCATACCACAAATGTACTAGTATGCACAGCCATCCCAAACTAGAGACATGCTAGTGTGCACAGCCATTGTACACTACAGACATACTAATGTATACAGACATCCCACACTACAGACATGCTAGTGTCCAAAAACATCCCACACCATAGACATGCTAGTGTACACAGCTCTTTTATACCATAAACATGCTAGTGTGAACAGACATCCCATACCACAGACATGCTAGTGTTTACAGCCATTCCACACCACAGACATGCTAGTGTCCACAATCATCCCACACCATAAACATGCTAGTTTACAAAGCCATTCTGCACCATAGACATGCTAGTGTGCACAGCCATAATGCACCACAGACATGCTAGTGCACACAGACATCTCACACTACAGACATGCTAGTGTCCACAATCATCCCACACCATAGACATGCTAGTTTACAAGGCCATTCTACACCATAAACATGCTAGTGTGCACAGCCATAACACACCACAGACATGCTAGTGTGCACAGCCATTCCACACCACAGACATGCTAGTGTGCACAGCCATTCCACACCACAGACATGCTAGTGTGCACAGACATCTCACACTACAGACATGCTAATGTACACAGCTGTTTTATACCATAGACATGCTAGTGTGCACAGCCATTCCACACCACAGACATGCTAGTGTCCACAATCATCCCACACCTTAAACATGCTGTTTACAAGGCCATTCTGTACCATGGACATGCTAGTGTGCACAGACATCTCACACTACAGACATGCTAGTATGCACAGCCATTCTGTACCATAGACATGCTAGTGTGCACAGCCATCCTACTCCATAGACATGCTAGTGTCCACAATCTTCCACATCTCAGACACACAAGTACAAAAAGCTGTCCTACAACACCAACATGTGAGTGTGCACAGCCATCCTCAGAGCATGTCCTTATGCTTCAGCTCTGCTTCCTAGAATGTTGGTTTGGACCTCCATGTGATGTTCTTTGCAGAGCATTTTATAGGTGTGTCTGTTGGTTTAGTGTATGCTCAATGGGTACTGAGGCTCCGAGTCAGTGGAGTGTTAGTAATAATATTGTTTTACACTAGATTAAGCAAACACAACATGATGTTCAGGGTTGTGGCCATCAACTCCTCTTAAGCCAAGCCAGCGTGCAGTAATCACGCTCTAGTGTTCGTGGGATGGGCCCTTGTTGGTGTTGATGGACGGATGTCTTCGGGCCATGTGCACCCATCTCACAGGAAGCATCCATTACAGCATTTCATAGTGACACACCAGAGCTAGCAGCATAGCCCTGAATTGTCACCATGCTGCTGTGGCCACACGGTTGTGCAGGCACCTACCTCTTCTCCATTGAGGAATAAGTACACTGTCTTATGCTCTCTGATTTCTCTCTGAACTTGGAGTCTTTGTGATGAAAGGGGTGGATGAGCTGTGGCACCATCTTCACAGGCATAGAGAGGCTCTCATTGAATGTCCACATTCTCCACATTGTGAGTCCTATGGAAATAAGGTGGAGCAACTGGTCTAGGATGGTTCAGAGTGGTTCTGTGCTCTATGTAGATGAGGAACAGCCAGGGGCAGTCACCACCAGGAACCTACAGGTCCCTAAAAAGTGGTCCATTTTACTCTACTCTAGTCAGATGCGAAATACAAATTACTCAGGAGTAATCCCACCTAGACTGAACTCCCAGCCAGGCAGCCAGCATTTCCAAGCACACATCTGCTAATACAGATGAGGGTGCTCTACCCAGAGACTCAGCCCTTTCCCAGATGACATCAGAAGTTATTGGGGACTGCATAGATTTGGGGGTGAGAACTGAGGCAGGTGGCCTCAGGGTTTTATCATATTGGTAGCACCTGAAGTCCACTGTGTCTGAAGAAGGGCACACTTGTCCATAACTAACCAACTTGCATACACAGGCAAGTGTTTTCACCATCACTGGAAGCCACAGAGGGAAGAATTGTATTGTGTGGCATCTCCAGGCTATAACTTAGGTGTGCAGATACAGTGAGCTCCCCCAAGACTCTTGTCCAGGTTTGGTTAACTCTGAGATGCAGAACCAGCATTTCTGCTCATGAAGTTGTCATCTGTGGTCTAAAGAGAGGAGCTGGTTGAACTTCCTGATGCTGTAATGAGAATCAATATTCTTTATTATCTAAACACTGTAGAAGTTTATACTGTGCATGGTTCCACAGAGAAAAACCTATTGCTAGCCCCTAGCTAGGGCCTCGCTGCATTATCCTGTGGCCAACCACGGGAGAACAGAGAACACAAGAGACCAAACCTGCCTGGAGCCAGCTTGCCTCTGGATAAGCAGTAAAAAACCATCCCTGAGAACACAGACTATAGTCACCCCTAGGGGAGTGGTCCCACCTACACACTGTTGCATTGGAGATCAGGCTCTGTATTTTCTGTTCCCAGTACATGGGCCTCTGGGACACTCAACACAGCAGTCTGTTCCCACACTGCTGCTGAATCTTATTTTGCACCTTTGGAATGGCTAATCTGTGTGTTTCCATTCCTTCCATTTTATTAAAAACAAATCAAAACCATCTAGGGTACTGATGCTAACTGGACCAGAAAACAAAACAAAACAAAACAAAACAAAACAAAACCCATCTCCATGCTCAAGAACTCAGAAGAGAAGGATCCAGTTAAACAGACAGCTTCCCACAGAAGCAGAGTCATCTCAGATGCGTGAAGCTCACAAACAGTGCCGCAGATCCTGCTGTTTCAGGTAGAAACTCCTAGAGCTGTGTTTGATGTACAGACAGTTTAATGTTTGCTCAGTGGATGTTAAATGTCTATACATATGGCCGTGTGGTCTTGTGCGCAGGGAAGTGGATCGCACTGCACTTCTCTGGAGTCCCCATTCTATCTGAGCCTTGGTGCTTTGGAATGCTACTAAGGTCAGCCACCTTGACACTTCTACTGCAGAGCCAACCCACCAAGTCCCACAGGACAGCCTGTATAGTGCTGAACTCCCTATAGGGACTGAGGCTGGGCATCAGCCGATGCAGGCACTTGAGTGCCAGCTGCATTTCTACAGAGCCAGAGTTATAGAAATCCTGGAAGTGTCTGTTGATCCCACAGAACCATGTTCACTGAAGTGAACCAGGTCTGTGCATCACACTCCTGGCAATCTGTGTCAGAGCTGCTTCCATGGTGGGGTCTTGGGTTACAAAGGAATGCAGAGAAAGGAACTAAGTGGGACGTGGAGACAGACAGTCACTTTCATCTCCATTGGTACAACACCTCTAAGACTTGTTCTTACTTCCAGGTCATAAGGTCACAGGCTTCCTGCCTAGAGGGCTGGAGACTAGGGCAAGCTTCTGAGGGGAAAGTCAAAATGAAAGCCAGGAGGGGAAGTGCAGAGACTTGGATAAAGGGATCTTCATGGTAGATTGGACCTAGATCTGGCAGCCAGCCACAGGGGAGAGATGCCTAGGAAGACGGAAGAAGACAGCAATCCCTCGTGAACCTCATTAGGAGGCTGTAGTCTGCGCTCCACACTGTGTACAAACGTTGTAAAGCTCTGGTACCAGTAAACCAGGGAGATGACTTGGTTGGTGAAATATTTGCTACACAAACATCAAGACCAGACCATAGTCTCCAGCACTCATGTAAAAACTGAGTGTGATGTACATGCCTTCTTTCTATTCCAGTACATGGGAAGTAGAAACAGGAGGAACCCTGAAGTTTGCTCACAGGCTTTTTAGCTAAATTGACAACCTCTGAGTTCAGTGAGAGATTTTTGTCTCAAAAACATAAAGTGGGGAGCCATTGGAAAAGATACCTAGGATTAGCCTCTGCCTTTTGTATGTGCACATGTGTGTGAGCTCGTGTGCACACGTGTGCACACACACATACACACAATACACACACAAACACACACATACACAGAGAGAGAGAGAGAGAGAGTCAGAGAGAGAGAGAGGTATCCACCCTCCTCCAGAAGTCTAGATTTCTTTGCAAGAATCCTAAGTGTCTGTTAAAATAATTCTCCCATGTTTTCAAGACACCTGCTTCTCTGGTAACTGCTGGTTCACAAACGGAAATAGATTTCAAAAAAACAAACAAACAAACAAACAAAAAAAAAAACACCTTCTAGCCAAATAGAGTTGTTTTCTGTGATTTAAATTTTCTGCTGAAGAAAGCTGTGGGAAAGTGCCCGAGCAGCGTGAGTGAGGTGCAGAGAGAGAGAGGGATGGATTGGGGTGAATGCTTGGGGGTTTCTGCCTGGCTAGTCCTGATTGCATCTCCACAGGGGGAACCCCACACCCTCTCCCTCAGACACAAAGGCCTCTCTGCTAGATGAGCTTTCTGTGGTGTCTTGCTCTGGGGATCTTCTCTCTCTTTAAACAGCCCAAGCCCTCTGGTTTTCACTCAATGCTAGCTGTTTGGAACCATCTCTATATTTATTTGAACAGCTTCTGCTTATAGGTCTGAAAGAAAATGATGTCCATACTCCGGCCTTTATCGCTTCTTCTATAAGTTCCATGTTCCCCACAGTTTGTCCCAGGTGGTGGCAAGACAGGAGGCTATTGTTCACACCTTGGACACCAGGAAAACCTGTCCCTTTCTCCTGGCCAATCTGCTGCTGTCTCTCCTCTGGACTTACAATGGCTTGGATGGCAAAGCCTCATAAGCTCATGTGTTTGGATACTTGGTCCCATTAGGGGGACTGTTTGGAAAAGATTCAGAGGTGTAGTCTTGTTGGAGGGGTGTTGTTCCTGAGGGTAGATTTTAGGTTCCCAAAGACTTACTATTCCAGTACACGTAGCCTCCTGCTTGAAAGATTTGGAGAGTGTGAGCTCTCAGCTGTCCCTGCAACTGTGCTTTTGGTCCACCACTGTGCACTCTAACTCTCTGAAACTGTCAGCTCAATTTATTTTATAAGTTGTTTTGGTCGTCATGTTTTATTACAGCAATAGAAAGAGAAAATACAGGCCTCATGGAGCACGTTGGGTTCTCCCAATCGGACCCCCCTCCTACCCATCCCCCACATATTAAACCACTCAGGTGAAGAGTCCAGGCCAGTGGGTATCATCAGTACTGGCTAGAAGTGTAGATGACTGGTTGTCTGTCCAATGCAAAGCTGACAGAATGAGAATGAGGTCGGAGCTGAGGGCTGGTATTGGGGATGGAAGCTCTGTGGTCCTGTGTCCTGTTGTCATGGTGTAGACCCCAGGAGGAAGAGGATAACTGCTCACTGCAGTCACGTGTGGATCATAGGCAATCCACCACACATGGATTTCACCTCCCATGACAGTCCCTTGTTTTCGGTGAAAATGGACCTTCAGGGTGCTTCCTATCACCTGTATACCAAGAAAGGAGCTCTTACCAGGTACTCACAGGATTCAGGTTCTCCAACTTGGGGAATGCACTACCCACTCACGCTATTTATGGCCTGCTTGCCCAGGGTTTCTACAAGCATCCTATTCAAATGGGCATCAAAAGGTCATTCCAGACATAGCTTACAACATGGGCATCAGTCACGTGTTGAACAGGTCAGGGGTCATGGAGCGGCAGAGGAACAACTCAAAGAAATAGGTCTCAGTGGTAAAAAACTAAAATCTCAGTACCTAGCCCTTGAGTATGTGTAGGGCAGGAAAGGGAAAATGGAAAGAAAGCAGCCCCCTGGCTGGGAAGGCATTTCTATTACTTTTGAGCGCGAGTTTCTTCTTATTCTTGTTTAAAGCCCAAATGTCACTTGCCCTAGCTGGCTTGTATGCTTAGTAGGCACGAAATTAGAATTAGCTAACTGATTAAGGAATTTGGTTGATGTTGGAACAGCAATCACGCTATGGAGAAAAAAAAATGCAGCTTACAGCACTGAACCCATTGCTGAGGAAACAGCAGGGACTGAGCCAGCCTGGGGTTCTCAGGGCTCAGGAGATGAGAAGGAAGCTGTGCCTTTGATTCCTCTCTGGGAGCAAGCATCATCTAGCCTTGCAGCCTTCAGGCAGGCAACGTGGACAAAGCAGGGTCTACCCTACACACCACTCTTTCCATGCAAGAGAGGTGGAAGTAGCTTAACCCAGCCAATCTGGCATCCAGGAACCCCTCTGCCCAGGGTTGGGAAAGCCCATATTCGTAGAACTCAGGCAGGTTTATGAATTCAGAATTTATATCTTTCACCCTCTGTCTGTGGTGGTATGGTGTTTTTTAGCCTTCCTGGGCCCATGGCTTTTTGTTTATCTCTTATTTCTTCCTATTGGACATAAAAGGCAATTGTTCCCATTGTGTGTTAGTCTGGGAGGGCTCATCAGAAGGCAGAGAGACAATTGGCAAAGGAATCACATCCCAGGGAACCTGTCGGATGGCAGCCAATGGCCCTTTTGTTGGCAAGACCCTAAACTCGCTCTTCACTCTGGAGGCAGACAATGCCACCCCGCCCTTGGTCCATCATTGTCCTTCTGAGGAGATGCTCCAGAAGCCTCCACAGATAGCAACATCCAAGGTCAACACTTGTATGTCCATTGCTTTGTAGGGCGCAGAAATCACCTCTTTAGTAGTTGGTCTGGATCCCTCTCATGTCTGCCACTGTAATGAAGATACAGTAGGTCATGGGTAAGCTAGAAGCCTGACATGGTCCCAGCCCTGCACTTCTCCGTAGCTTGACACAACATAATAAAAGGTCTCTGTAAGCCCCACACTCCTCTAGTCCTCCATCCCAACATGCCTACTGTATAGCATCTGTGACAAAAAGCCCTTGGGTCAAAGCACAAGCTGTGGGGAAGAAATCTCGCGGGCTGGGGAAGAGGGGTCCGGCGGCCGGTTCCCACGGCGTCTGGCATCAGGGTCCCCAGGCGGGGCTCCCACGCCAACAGCGAGGGTCCCACATTGGTACAGCCGTGGCGGGCTGGCGGTGGGCGGTCAAGTTTCCAAAGGCTGGAAACCTGCGGTGGCAGATCAGGCGACACGTGGAGTCCGGTTTTCCAAAGCTTTTATTTTTTTTTTTTTTAAATTGCATGGGCATAAATGGATATAGGTGGTACGCGCTTCCCCGCCAAAGGCCAGGGGAGCTTAATTTTATAGGGAGGGGAAAATAGGAGGGAATAACTTAATTAGCTAAGCCCCTGGCCTTTAGATAACTCATTAATATTTAAATCTCTGGAGGTGGGAGACTGTTAATCACGCCCTCATCCTGTGTGTTAGGTGGCAGGTTAAATAGAGTTACCTCATCCAAGGCCCAACAACAAGCTGTCCTGGAAATGGAGGCAAATATGAAAGGCTGCATCCAAGTCCCTCCCTGAGTGCCCTATCCCATGGTCCATGCCCTCCCTGTCCCCATTACGTCAGAGTGAAGAATAGAGAAAGCCTACACCAATGGCCCTGCCACACCCAGCCAGCAGCCTCAGTCAGTCACGCTAGGAGCAAGAGTTCCACCTCTGTCTCCGGATCTCCCTCTGCAGAATCATTGTCTTGTGACAGCAGGGACTGAAAGGTAGAGGAGTTAGGTGACCCCAGCCCCAAGTGCTGCAAAGGACGTGTCCTGTGATGTATGCAACTGATTGAGCCTTCTTAGGGGCCTCAAGGTTCTATGATGTGTTTCTCTGGGATCAGGAACTATCTGGCATGGCTGGTAACAGCTAGAGTGGGAGAAAGATTCAGTCACCCCCAGCTTGCCTTCATGGTTACAGAACACCTCATGGTTTTGTAACCTGCAGGAAAAAGACCATTCCCTCAGCCTTCTCCAAGAACTTCAACTTGTCCTCCCACCTCTCCATGGGAGTCTCCACACTTCAGACTATGTTGGCAGACACTGTCAGTAAGATCAAGTCTTGAGGGGTATCCAAGGTAACTTCCTTTCCCAACTCCACAGCCAGTGTTGGGTGCAGGCCCTGGCCCTCTCCAACCCGGCATGACTTCGTTCACACTGCCTTCGTTCACACTGTAAGGATCTTAGCCCTGTTTCAAATACTAGGCAGGTTCTTCGGGCATCAGGTTAAGCAATTGTGGTTCTAGTTTTCCTCTGAGCCCTCCCTGATCTGTATTGCCCAGGCAGAAGGTCATGCATTTCCAGACCACACCAGCTTACCAGAGCTCAGACAACTGTGACTTGAGGCAAAGCCAGTGATAACCTTGCATTCATTTTTTTCTTTCCTATTCTGTGTATTTTGTTCCAACACATCTCTATGGGGACCCTGGAATATTCAAGTTTATATTGAAGGAATATGATTTTCAGAAGAACTGCTTTTTTCCCCCCATTTAATTGATTGTTGTGACTCCTGGTACTATATTCTCTATGCCTTTAATGGGAGTTATATTACAGTGTGTGCTAAATGTGGAAGATTTTGTGGAGTTTGTGTACCAACTTGTTGTGGGCTCTGATTTATACTAATTGATCTTATTGATTTTTAGCTCCTCTCTTTGAAATACGTGTAGGGCTGGGATGTAGCTCAGTGGTAGGAAACTTGCCCAATGTGATTCATGTCATCTCTGGTTCAATCCCTAGCACAGCAAAAATAAGTAAGTAAATAAATGTTGGCTAACTCTCGCCAATAGCTTTATTTTCATTTTATTTTTCTGAGATAAGGTGAGATGTAAGTGGGAAGTCAGATCAGTACCTGTCTCACACTCAGAATATGAGTCCATTGATTCACTCACCAGTTAACTTCAACCCAGATAAATCCAGTTATTGAAGTCACCAGCATGGAGACATTGTTCTGTCCAAACCATAAGATGCACAGGCTCCACCAGCAAGACAAGTTTTCAGAGGCCAGGGACACTAGGGTGGGACCTGAGGAGGCAAAGCTACAGGGAGCAGAAGCCAAGATGAGTGTTCACAGGGACATGAGGTCTGGACATGGCCTTGTAATTGGATGCATGTGGGAACGAATGTTTGTACCCACCTCTTATGCTGGGAGACGCTTCATGATTTTGCTTAAAAGGCTATTCCTGAAAGGAGAGGACGATTGTGCCTCATGCCGCTGCTGAAGGAAAATGGAAAGACATAGGCTTCTTGTATTTCCAACGTCTATTTCTATGAACATGCAAGGCCTGATAATAGTAGAGGGCCCCAACTGGACTTGAAGAGGGTAGGGAGCTGCCAAGACCATGAACACAGATATCTGACTGAAAACTCTGCTCTCTCCATGTGTGGCTGCTATGAGTATTTATTTAATGAATAGCTCATTGCATAACATACACCTTCTGTAACCGTTGCATGAAACTCACAAGGACCCTGGTTATATCCTGTTTGTATAAGCTTACCTTATGGCTATGAAAGGCTCGAATATGTCTCCAAAATCGAATTCTCCAGATAAGTCAAAGACACCAAATTTTCGTGTCTAAATTGCATGTCACATGTGGCCGTACTGAAAACTTGCTTGGTTTTCTGAGTCACCATAGAACTTACCAGAGAACAAGACCCCAGAACATAGCTGTGTAGTCTGCGTTTGACCCTAGCAGGCAGAAAACTTCCCCAGAAATATCCAGAATGGGGAAGTTTCTCTGTTACTCAGTATCCCAGAGGTTCTCATCCATTTGACTGGTGTTGAAGAAGCCACCAAGGAGAGCCTACAACCATGACAGGCCATGATGAACAACCTGCCCTCAGAATCACAACAAACCCATAGTCTTTCTCTAGAGGTACTGTAAGCAATGCAACGGCTTGCTTCTCTCTCCTGCTTTGGCCCCTGGAGGCTCAGGTTCATGTGAGCTGCTCTGTCTCAGCAGCCTCTGAGTGCCCAGTACACATCTGCCATCTTCCTCTGGGGCTTTTCTCTTTCTTATTCGTATCAATATTTTCCATGGACCTTATTTGTTTTTCTTCATTTATATGCTTTTCCAGTCTGTCAGATGAAGTGTTTTAAGCTATCCTTTGTAGACTGAGAAGAGGTATAAATTAACCTTGGGAACAGATAAGCTAATCAGTGAGTAAATGTGAGGTGTTGGCACTTACCCATCATGCCTGGAGTCATTTATTGGATGTTTAATCAGTGACATATAAGGTGGGCTTTGCGCCATTCAGCAGCCAGAAATGTTGGGCTTCTGCTCTATGCACCCTATTCCTGGTAGCACCTGAGCTCAGCCTTCCTGGCACCTCTTGAGGAGATTTGTCCTTGGTTTGAACAACATTTTCTTGTCTTCTGAGATAGAACAGAAGCTGATCTTGCCAAGGCCACCAGAAGGACGTGGGACCCAGTAGGAGGAAGCAAAGTAGTGTTGGACACAGAAAGGCCATCGCAGAGTCAGAGAAGACCACTAAACCATGGAATTTACTGGGATGCTAAGCACAGGAACTAGACACATGGTCAGGACCCAAGTGTGGTCTCTGCGGTAAACTATGAGAGGCTTACAGGACACTGTACATCTCACCAAGTCATCTGGGGAAGAGGTGATAGTGAAAGCAGGGCCAGAGAGGTTAGCCAAGGAGAGAGGATGACAGGTGAAATGATGGGTCACAGATGAATGGACACTTAGGGCATGACATCAACAGGTCCTGAGCAGGTGGGGAAGGTAGGACAGCATGGAGAGGCAGAGCCTGAATCAGAGCTTCATGCACACCCTCGAAGGACCAGGGATGAGGCAAACCAGAGAGCAGGCCCACCAGGAACTTTATTGTGTGACCCTCATAGGGGTTGTTGGCAAAATTCCCAGACATGTATGAGGTTCTCTTTGCTTCTGGATTCTGCTCTGATATGATTTTATAAATTCCAAGTTTCTGTATTTTCTTAGTCGTCCTGTTACACTGAAAAGTCAACATCAGCAGCTCCCTTAAAATAAGCCCAATGTGGAGGAAGGGGCTGCAGAGAAGGGCGCATGGGGACAAAACCAGGGAGTGTTGCTACTGCTGAGGAATTGCTGGCAGCTCATTAGCTCTGCCCCCCCTCAGATTAGCAGTAATTAAACTGTGAAATCAGACCAGTGCCTTACGCCCCGACACCATGCCAGGCTGTCAGGAAGAACTGGGGGTGGGGGGGGGGAGGGATAAATCACCGGCCGTACGTCGGTCTCCCCCTTGGCAGGGCAGGGCCAGCAAGAAACAGAATAATGAGGACATTCAGCCCTGCTCTCTGGTGGACACTGGGCAGACAGGCTTTGGAAGCGTTGTCATGGAGATGGCAGGGTGCGGGTAAACTCTTCCTCCCACTCGCTGTGGTTAATGAAGACGATAATGAAAAATTATGCCAACATTACAGCCATTTTTTTATGCTGCTTGGCACATGTAACCTGACGCCCGGCGACACCTACCATGGTGACAGTAATTGTGTGTTGATGGATGGAGGAGAGAGGCAAACACACAGCTGACTAAGACACACAGCTGAGTTAGCTAAGGGATTCCTTCCAGAGAGACTGTGCCCTGCTCAAACCCTCGAAGGTGGCATGGAGCGCCAGTATCCAAGCTGACTCCAGTCACCGCTCATGATTTACAGAATGGACACTGCTATTCACACAGATACTACTCCCCCTGCCCTGCAGAGTGAACACAGCCAAGTCAAATCACAGTGGTTTTTTTTTTTTTTTCCTGGCAGAATTATGTACTAAGGTTATTTTTTAAGTGCTTTTATGTCTCCATAGATCATCTGAGGTTAAGGTAGAGGGCTTGGAAGAGTATGCCACATTTGTCACCTGCTCCATGTCTCTCTGTGAACTAGAGAGCTCTATCTCTCCTCTGTCTCCATAAAGACAGGGCTTCAACAACAAGAGACACCTTTAAGCAGGAGACAGGGCCATAGGTGTCCAGGCCACATCCTGTCACCACAGGAATCATTGCTGAACTCTCATAAAGTGGTTTTTTCAATATGCTGAACTACTCCAAACACATCCCAGGTTTCCCAGGTTAATGCAGACAAGCATCCAGAGTTACAGCCAATGGCTTATTTATTGTTTCAGGGACTTGCTGCTCATTTTTTTTTTCTGACTCTGCCTCCTGAGGTCTGTGTCTCAAATTCAAGAATTTCAGGGTCATCGTGGAGATCTACAAACACTGCAGCCTCGTTAGCTAAATCTTTTGATCATCTGTAGTGTCACCATTCATGGAGAGCTAGTCTTTCTAGGTTTCTTTCCTTGGGATGATGGTGTCAGTGTGCCTGTTGTGGGATTTGTAGTTCATGTAGTAATTCTATTGCTTAGCCTCTGTGAAAAGCAGAAAGTGCAAATGGTATAGTCCGTCCCAGTACGGCCAAGTCCTCGCTGCTCCTCAGCTAAGCTCTCGAGCCTCCATCCTTTCTTTTGACCCAAATAAACAACCAACAGCCAGGAGCATAGAGCTGGAATTCACTACTCTATCCAGAAGCTAGTGTATTCTTTCCCTGAACTAGGCTGTGGGGCCATTTGTCACAGCCACTACTGGTGAACACACACACACACACACACACACACACACACACACACACACACACACGAATGGATGGAAAGACAGTGCAACAACCAAGAACCACAACATCCTGTCTACCCACCTTAGACCACCATGACTTGAAGGAAAGATGTCCGGCCCTTCCCTGCTCTTCAGACCTCCATCCCACTTACCTCATGGAGACACAGATTCCTTCTAAGCAAATACACCCATACACCTGTCATGTCAGAGGTTTCTGTGAGGATCTTTTCAGCCATGTATATCTGCAAACATCTTGGAGCTTCAAGAGGTACACAGGCAATACATGAGGTGGAGGCAGAGAGGTATTATTGTCAGAGACACTGGGATCCCTGTCCCATAGTGATAAAGAAGATCAGAAAATCACACAGAATGCCCTATCTACACAGAGCTGCCAGGATTTTAAACCCAAGGGATGGGTTTAAAAAGTGCCTACATTTAGAGGAATGAGGCACAAAGCCACCTGTGCTGACTGTCATGGGTCACTTCACGGTACAAGAAGGGCCTATGGTGTCTAGTACAAGGACAGTTGCCTCCAAGTGAGTGATCATATAAGACCTCACTCTCCTGGAGCTCATGCAGGAAATCTAAGCACAAGCCCAGGAGCAGGGTCCCTGAGATCAGGAGACCCGGGAGCAAGGGAAGGAGAGATGGACAACCAAGCCAGGTCCACTGTTCCCATAGAAGGCCCTAGCAGAGCCATCAAGGTCATCTTCACGGCTCTGTTAAGTCCTTGAACTTTAGTGATGTTGGAGTCTCCACCCTCTGACCAACTGCTATGTGGACTGCAATGCTCAGCTTTGCCCCTGGAGCCTCTGCTTCTTCCCTTGGAAAGGAGGGTGGTAACAGGACTCACAGCCTTCGGAACCTGGCAAGACCCACCCAGGGCAAAACTGAGTCCCTGGGGCAAATGCTATCTGCCCCAGCACCTTCAGCTGGGCATTAGCCCCAGGAAGACTTTTCTCTGCCCTACCAGTAGTCAGTGCAATCCATTGATCCGTATATGGCCATTGGCATGACCACAATGCCAGCACCCAAAGACAGTTGTGGCTGCTTGGCATCAGTCACAGATGTCACAGAGTTGTGTTCTTCTAGATGGCACTTCATGGACTGTCCAAGGACTCTGGAATACTCTTCTGTCCTCTCTACTCATCTTATTCAATTGGTCCCCACCTGGGTTGTATGTTTGTATTTCATCCAGGCCATTCTTAGGGAGCAGCTGGGGAGATGACCATGAGAGAATGGGGGGGGGGGGGGCACAGAGTGTAAGAGGCTGTGTTGTCTACATGGAAGAACAGGGCCCCAGGGCCAGCCTTGTCCTCTGAGACAGATGGCTAAGAATGCAGTGTCCAACTAAGGCTTCTTTGCATACAAAAGACAATGACTCTGAGGCACCTGAGCAGGACTATGCTCAAGCCAGACCTTCAGCCGGTGGTGCTCAGAATATAGAAAGATACAAGGAGCTGAGGGTCGGTGCTGGTTGCTAAGGGGACTTGTGGGAGGGCTGCAGCTCTGAGAAATCTGCCCACATTCATCATGCTGAGGTCCTGTCCTTCCTACAGCTGGTGATAAGCCAAATAGGTAAGGGACAGCAGGAAAGACCCAAGATCCTTCCCACATAGGACATTCCCCATTTGCAGAGAACAGGATAGACTTGACACATTCAAATCATAGACACAGGATCACCCCACTTTCCAAGGCTGAGCATGGCTCATTTGTCCCCCTGCCACTGTGTGCTTGGGTTATTTTGCCACTCAGGTCTTGTGGGTGGTAGTGCTAAGATACCAGTGTGTAAGTTTCTCTCTGAGTCTCTGCTGTCAGCCGAGGTGGAATTGTGGGAATGCATGGTGATTCCACATTTAATTTGCTGAGAGACCACCAAGCTGTTTTCCAAGATGACTCATATTTGCCACACCCTCACCCAGGCTTTGCATGTCTGGTTGTTTAATAACCGTCATCCCATCCTGTGGCAGCATGTCCTTTCATGGAGACACCTACACGTCTCCATCTCCTGAAGCTGTAATGGAAACCTCACTGAGTCATGAAGAAAGTGGGCAGGGGGAAGCAGAGCCAGGAGAGATCAGGCTGGATGCTCTGGCCCCTCTGACAAAGAGGGCAAGTGTAGCAATGCAGCTCAGGTGTACACGCATCTGAAGGAGAGCCCCGAGCTACACACAAGTGAGACTCCCAGAGCCACCAAAGAGGCAAGGGTGGAAAACATCAGGCCTAGAGGTTAACCACACTCAAAATTCTTGTGTGATTTGAGGACTCTGGCGGCCTTGATGCAGCCTCTCAACCTCTCTGGGGCAGAATGCCTTCTTCCTCCTCCCAGTGTGAGGATGGGAACCAGCATCACGAGGAAGAAACTACCTAGGCTCCTTTCCAGTCCACAAGGGTCCCCATGGACTTTATACAGCTGTGAGATTCTCCTCTGTCATATCAGCAGCAAGAACAGCCTCCTCATTCATTGCCATTCAAATAAGAAACTGTTGATAAGGAGTGAGAACTTGGCCAAAGAAGACCACTAAGATTTTAAGCAGAATTTAATTTGCAATCAAACAGTACATGATGGAGGTAAGGGTCCAGATTTTCCCCAGGGAGTGTTGAGACACCAGCTAAGCTTCTGAGCAAGGAGTACAGTTTACTGGGACACTCACAGGAGGCAGAAGAGAGAGCCTGAGGTGAATAATGGAAGTTTCAGGAGAAGAGCCTCAACCAAGATCAAAAAGCAGCTCCACGTGGACCAGATGCCCACAAAGTAGATGCTTGCAATCAAGGTTTGTTTCGTGGCTTGTGACTGAGGCACAGCAGGTAACTCAGCTCCACAGACTCACTCGTGGAGACAGTGCTGTGAGCATGAGTCTCCACAGGCGCTGAGCTTCTCCAAGCAAAGAACCCCCTCACACTCACATAAGAACAGTGGACTTACTTAAAGAAGTGATCTGCTGCCCCAAAGAGGGGCCGCACACTCAAGGAAGGCTCTCCAGTGTATTTGAAGAAAGCATTCTCTCACACCTGAAGGTATTATCACACTTAAGAAAAAGTGTCTCTTACACTTGAGGAGTCGTCTCTGTCACACTTGGGGCAGCATCTGTCACACACAAAGAAGAACCTCATTTTTCACACGAGACAGAGTCTGTCATGCTAAAGGAAGAGTCTCTGTCTTACCGAGGAAGTAGCCCTGTCGCATTCTCGGGGAATACTTAGTTCCGAGTGACACCTCCCAAAGGCACATGCCATCAGAACGCGGTGCCTGGATTCTCTGTTTCTTTCATTTCTTTGGCCTTTGGCAATGTCCCATGTTCCTGAGTGATTTGTCTTTGCCAACTTCTATACCCTAAAAAATCTCAATTCTTGTAGCTTTTAAAGATTTTTTTTTTTAAGTTGTCTGAACTTACACAGAAGCAAGTCTGCAGCTGGCTTCTCCACACACCCTTCGTGTCATCACAATAGAACCGGGTTTTCTAATTCTCACCTGAAAGAAATAGCTGACGCTACACAACACACACACAGTTCTGGCAGAGAACAACACTCTGTTCTCTCGTGGGGACATTGCCTTCAGCAAAGAAGTGCATGGACTCCCTGAGCACGGCCTTCAGACCCTGAGTCACTACCTTCCCACATTTCATTTCCCTAGGGGGACACTTGCAATGCCCACTTTTGAGTCTGTGGAAGATTCTTTAAGAGAGAGAATTGGGCTTGCAGGGCAGTACCAGCTCACAGAGGGCACTGGTCCAAACCATGTCACTGTGGTCACTGTCACAGCCATGGCAATGGTCAGTATTAATCTCTTCTGTAATACGCCTCCCCCCGCACCCCCAGTTTCTCTCTAAAGTATTGTAGTTTGGGTCACCTTCCATGCTAGTCCCCTAGGTCTACAGCCTGGTGGCAGAGCAGCCCTAAGTGGGTACATATCAGACGCAATGTTGGCATGGTGACAGTGGCGTCCAGACACGATGGCAGTGCCTAGGAAAAGGAATGAGCAGTGAGGCCAAGGGCCTCAGCTCCCAGGCTTGTGCTGCAGCCTCCAGATTCATGTTCCACAGAGTCATCTGGAAAGGCTCTGTCCAGGCTGTATCCTTGTACGTGTAGAACATGGCCCAGAACACGTTTAGTCTCATTACTTAACTCCTCAGGCTGAGCACTTTGTCTTGGCTGCTGCTGGACCCCAGGCACAGCACCCTGACTCTCTCAATGCCTTCTTGTGCTTTCTTTGCTGGGGTAATGAGTCAGTCAACCATGCCCAGGTCCAAGAAGGGCAGCTCAGCCAGAGGGAAACACTGGCTGAAGTGGACAGAGTGGGCTTAGTGTGTAGCATCCAGAGGTGGTTCTCCCTGACCAGGCACTTTCCAGAGTGAGTTTGAGTCTCGTTTTAGTGAGGATAAAAGAAGTGAACCGTGACATACTGCAAGACGGCCCATGTACAATGGCATCAGTGATTACGTGGTAGAGATTTAGAGAGCATTGAGACCTAAGCATGCAGAAGATCAAGTGTGCTGACACTCGTGAAGATATTTCTTCAGGGACAGAACTGCTCAGCTAAGGGTGCTGACAAAGGCCGCCTGCAGGGGCGGGCTCAGTCGGAGACACCAAAAGCCAGGGTAACTGGAATGCTATCCCAGATTCTGAATCTAATCAGAGTGCCAATCATACTCATAGTAGATTTTTAGAAACACAGTGCTCTGTTCTAATGGCGAGGAAAAAAAATATGTGAGGAGAAAAATTAATTACTATGCACTAGACATTTCTATATTCATATGTGGTTAGATACCTGTTCTGAGGGTCTTGTAAGAACAGGCTCAGCTGTGTGGGCTGTCTGTGGGGCCCATGGAACTCAGGAGCTTATTCAACCTCCTACTTGCTGTAAGGACGACCACTCCCACCACAGCCCTGAGCACTGATACTGGCACTTGAGTATGTGTTGGTGACTGGTTCAGCTGTGCAGCTGGCATAGTCCTGACTTCAACAGCAGACAGTTTACTATTTCAGCCAAGAAAAGACTTACAGTGGTTTAAATGGTCCCATATACTGGGCAGAATTGAATGACAGAGGTGCTTGCCGGTGTGACGGACTGTGGTCTTCCTGGTTAGGCAGGAAAGAGAGTCACACAGAAACCAGGCCACCTACTCACATACCCAGACTTGCCATCAGCTAGGACAGCAACAACAGGAGTCATGCTTGATTCTTCTGTTGGCTGCTGGGGCTCCCTAATAGGAGCTGTTTGTCACAGGGTCTGAATTAAGATGATGCTGCCACTGCTACTGCGTGATGGCCATGGCCACCACTTACAGGCATATGACCTCTGAGCAACCTTGTTTTGGTTCCAGCTCTTGATGACCATTTCTGGTGTCACTGACCTACTACCACTGGTTGTCCCTTGTCTCAGACTTGGTAGTAATAGGTCCCAGCTGCGCTGAGGTGGGAGGAGGAAGCTACAGGAAGGAAACAAGGAACTAGACAAGTGAGACTAACCGTGCATGGGATCAGAGACCTATTAAAGATCAGAGGGAGAGTCTAGAGAGATGGCTCAGCAGTTAAGAACACTGACTGCTCTTCCAGAGGTCCCGAGTTCAATTCCCAGCAACCACAGGGTGACTCACAACCATCTGTAATGGGATCCTATGCCCTCTTCTGGTGTAGCTCTCTAAAGAGAGCTACAGTGTACTCATATAGATAAAATAAATAAATAAAATCTAAAAAAAATAAGATAAGAGGGAGGCTGAGACATGCACAAAGGGTCACAAACTGCATCATTTGTCTGTAATCCTAGTTAAAGCAAAATATGGGTTCCAGGCCAGCCTGGGCTACCTAGTAAGACCTTGTTTCAAAAAAACAAATATCCCCCCCCCCCCAAAGAGGACAACTCTCCTGGCTCCTCTGCATCTGGTCCTGCACAGGAACTACAGGAAACAAAGCTGTAGCAAACATATATTCTGAGTCCAGCCTTCCTGAGATCCACACCTGTCAGAGACTGGCCAAGCCTCTATCTACAGCACACAGTTAGATCTGGATGAATTTCCATTTGGCTGAACAGGGCAGGGCCTCCATCTCCCACTCTACCTCTTGGTAAGGACAGCCAGCCCTCTCCTCTTTCTTGTGATGGCTACTGTCATAGAAACCTTCCCGATGTGTGCTGTGAGAACTGCTGAAGGATCAGAGGAACACTTGCAGGAGTGCCAAGGAGCTCAAGTCATGCAGCAGCCTAGATCCTGGAGTCAGGTATCTCCCAGCATATCTCAACCTCTCTGGATTGCAGATCATGCACGGCTGTGCTTCCTAGTGTGACTCTGAGACCCAATTTACTGCCAAACCCTGTGTCTATCGGGGTGTCTATTCACCTCAGAGCTAGCACCAATTCTTCCCTGCCCTTTCTTTCTCCCATTTTTTTTTTCCTCTCATGTCTCCTTCAGAAGCAATGCCTCAGCTGTGTTCTCTCATGCCACAGGAAACGGTGCCTTCTGTCTTGGATAATATCAGAACAAAGGACTGGGGTCCGTCGAGGCCGTGCAGCCAGCTCCATGCACCTTGATTAAGTTCCTGAAGTGAGGTCAACTTCCACCCCTAGTCAGCAGGGAGCAACCTCAATTAAGCTCTTGCTGGGGGCAAAGGGGCCTCCAAGAACTGATCTTGAGTATTTCAGCAGCTGCCTCTGAGTCTCACCTTGGTGAGGACTCTCCCATGAAGGGAGATGCAGGCTTCCCTCCTGAATGGGATCCCTCGATGGGGCACTGGGGAAAGGGGGGCGGCAATTAACCAGTCCAAGGAGCTGTCGGCTTTCTATGCACACCCTCAGCCTCCTGATGCCTGGATGCTAAATTATATCTGACATTTAATTTAAATGCATGGTGCTTTCATTCAAAAATAAACCTGCCGCCGCCATCAGGGTAGTCACTGTATGGATTTTCCTCTTGTTGCCTTCTCCACCTCTCTGACCCCATCCTCACCTTGTGCCGCTCACACAAACTGGAATTTAGCCCATCTCTTTAGTCTGGATATTGCTCGGTGCACCCCAATCCCTGGGCTTTCCTTTGCATGTCAGGATGTCTCCATTTGCAATTTGTAACAGAGAAAGAAATCAATTCTTTGGTATTACTGCTGTGCATGAAGCCTCAGCCCATTATTGGGCATTTGGACCCCTTCTCCCTTTGGTCTCTCACAGTCAGTCAAATATAAGCCTCCCCATGCCCCCCGCCCCCAGCCAGCTCTAGCTGGAAGATGTGGACCAGAGAAGACTGGGAATATTCTGAGACGCCTGGAGTCGAGTTTCTCTTTCCACATTGGGAACTGCTGTCCAGGAACACAGTAGATAGCCCTGCCTGGCCCCACCTAGGCAGCTTCTCCTATGCTGTGGTATACGGTGCTATTAGAACCTAAACTCTGTTTGTTGCAAATATCTCAGAGTATACTAGACCACTTCCTTCTGGCTAACTCAAGCAGGCTAAGGGTGCCAACACCCAGCTCCATCAACATGTTTCTTGGATACATCATCTGGGCTTGCTATACTGTTTTGAGAGTGTCTCCCAGAACGTGGTCCCCCAATGGCAGCATTAAAGAATGGAACCTTTAAGAGATGGAAGCTGGTGGGAGTTTATGAAGGCATGGGGCAGCCAGAGGACATGGAAGTTCCTGTGCAGCTGAGTTGTAATTAAATAACAAGCCTAACTTGTCTCTGGTCTCTGGCTCCTTCTGTTCCAGCTGCAGCCAGCAGCCCTCACTCACTGGGGACCAGCATTGTGACTCACACCTTCAGCCACCATTTTATGATCCAGACAAACCTTTTTACACTGCAAGTTATCCAACTTCAGGCATTTTGTTATAGCACTAGAGAAGAGAGCCAGGAACAATAGGAGATAAGCTGAGCATCATGGACTGTAGAAGTAAACCAGAGACATTCCAACAGATGCCAGATAAGGTACATGGCATCTGAGGTATTGGGCCCTCACTAGGAATGGGCTGTCCCTGGTTGTGGGCCATGGGATGCAGCTCTGAGTCTTACTCCCATGAGCTGCCACATCGCTGTGCATCTCTGTACATCTAAAGCAGTTCAGTGTGAAGGGGAGAAGTACTCTCTGATGCCAGTGTCCTCTGATGCCGTTTTCCATCCCCAGTGCTCTAATGAGGTGGGAGCAGGGTTTTGTCTCTGCCTGCCTCTGCAGTGGCCTGCCCTAGCTGCTGCTCCATACAGTTACTATGAGGTTTGAATTCTAACAGGAAACGACCAGTTGAACAAAAAGATTTCTTACCAAGCAGACTGGGCTGTGTCACCCTGGGTACTACAGAACACATAAAGAAGTGCCTCTGCTTGGTACTAGAAGCCTAGTGGTCTGTCAACAGGCTAGCAAGCCTAACCTAGGACATCCACCTCTCTCTGGTCCTTTCTATTCTCCTGTGACATTACAGAGTAGGTCCTTAAGGTACTCTCTCATGTCAGAGTCTTATTTCCCTCTCTTTTGGCAAAAGTGAGCCTTGTGGCCATCTCATACCTGAGACTCAGTGACACAGGGACCCAGAGGCATTTCCTACATATGCTTAAGCACCACAAGAAAACCAGAATTGGAGCCTGTGCCTGCAGGGGTACAAGTATGGATGCAGAGCAAAGTGAGGCAGGGCCCTCAGGGCCTCTCAAAAACACTGGAAGCCAGGAAAAAGCCAAATCAAGCACCAAAAAGCATTTGTCCTGGGCCATCCCTAAGAAGGTCTTTCAACCACTGTGGTGGTTTTCCACTGGCTCCACCTTCATGTATCCAAATGACAGGGACAGTGATGATTGCTCTGGGTTCCTCTAGAGCAGACAGAAGGCCTTGCACAGGCATCTTTTCTGTCTTTCTTCATTGCATATGCTAATAGCACTAGATGCCCGAGTTTAAATATAAACACTGCAGCTTCCTGACGTGTACTTCACAGGCACACCTGGACTCCTGTTTGGAACCGAGGCTATGGACAGTCACTAAACCATAATTCTATTTGGTGATTTAAACAAAGGCCTATTGTGAGTTTTTCATGTTGAGGTAGGACCCTGGACATGCTCATTGTTCGCCTCTCTTTATTTCCAGCATGGGTTATACATTGTCACAATTGACTCCAGAGCACAGAACCCTAAGGGGAGTTCCCAATGCCTAGGACACTCGTGTGAGTGTTCCACTGTCCACATTTTCTGAATTTCAAACCACTTGAGGCCCACCAAGACTTGTGGGTGTTGTGATCTTCAAAATGCAGCATGTGGGCTGGCCCTGACATCCATGTCAGTCAGTCACCCAGCATTTAGCAAAGATCAAAGCCATGAAGATGGTACTTCCTGCCTGATCACCCTGAGAGCTGCATTGCCTTCTCCCTCTCTGAGGCCTCCAAAGTAACATGCTGTGAGAGAGGAACTGGCAGCTGCATTTTTTACCCTCCTGGGCAAAACCAACTATGTTAGCCTTGTATGGCTCAGGTTGGTCAACGTAGGGAGTGAATGAAGTAAAGGCACTGCCTTAGGGTTTCCATGGTTTTGAAGAGACACCATGACCAAGGCAACTCTTATAAGGAACGTTTAATTGGGGGTGGCTTACAGGTTCAGAGGTTCAGTCCATTATCATCATGGCAGAAAACATGGCAGTGTCCAGGTAGCCATGGCACTGGAGGAGCTGAGAGTTCTACATCTTCATCCAAAGGAAGCCAGGATCAGACTAGCACCCTCGGGCAGCTAGAAGGAAGATCTCAAAGCCCACTCCCACAGCGACACACTCCAACAAGGCCACGCCTCCTAATACTTCCACTCCCTGAGTCAAGCACATTCTACCCAACACAGGTAGGACAAACCCTTGCCTTCACGCCTTGACTGCAGTCAATAACTTGGAAGGGCAACATCTGAGGAGGAAAAACATTTCATCATTTAAGTACTGGCCGATACACCAGAATGGCCACACAGAAAGACAGCAGGGGTGCTGGTCTGACCACCCCTGACTGCTCATGACCTCTCACTAGCCCCCCACAGGCTGAGGAAGAGCACAGGCTCCATCCTCAGGAGCCCAGTTGTAGTATAATTTATTTTGTGTGCCTGACCCTTTAAAGGAGCCCCAGTTGGTAGTCAACTGGCCCTTTAAGAGAACTGCTTGACCCTATGACCTTCAGTTGCCTCTTGGACTTCTGGATTTTAAAAGCCAGGAGAAGCTGGGAAAGGGAGTGGAATTGGAGTAGGGTCCTGGTGGCAGAAGAGTGAGAGTAACTAGGGCAAGAGGAGAGAAGAGGGGAGTGAGGAGGGAAAGGAAGGGGAGGCGAGGGGAGGGGAGGGGAGGGGAGGGGAGGGGAGGGGAGGGGAGGGGAGGGGAGAAGAGAAGAGAAGAGAAGAGAAGAGAAGAGAAGAGAAGAGAAGAGACGAGACGAGAAGAGAAGAAGAGATTGAGTAGAGATTGAAGAGAGAGAAACTAGGAGACGCTTGAGGCAGGAGACACTGAGATATTGTTAGGAGACAGTTGAAAAAGAATGGGGCTAGCAGAGTGAGAAGACAGTTGGTGACTTCTGAGCCAGGAGAAGCTGAGCTGAACACTTGGCCGGAACACTTGTTATAGTTTAGAGCTGCTAGCCTTGGGAAAACTGGGAGAAGGGGCCGTTTAAGGAGACTGTTGGGAAACTGAGGGAGGAACCATTGGGAGAAACATTTGAAGGGACTGCACTGCCAACTGGGAAGAGGAGTTAAGAGAACTGGTTACCGTTTGTAAGAAAAGAAGACAACATTAAAGTAAACATTAGAAAACAAAGAACAATAGCGACAAAAATAAATAAACATACATTCTACACCCAGTCTTTATTTCTCCTACTAGAACTCTATGCGAGAGAATTGAGACTATCTGATTGTATTTAGGCTTCATGGATGACTCTTGTCCTTCTGTTCTCAAAGCACCAACTGTCAAGAGAAATGCATGAAAACTGTCTCTGGCCATTTTCTGTTGCTATAATAAAATGTCTGGGGCTAGGTATTTTAACAACAACAAAAACCCCTTAAGTTCACTTATTACTGTGGCTGAAGAAAACCCAACAGTGATGACAACATTTGGTAAGGGCCCCTGGCTGTGAGATCTTAGTGAGCATGCTGAGGGATGTCTCAGAGGTGAAGAGCACTGGCTGCTCTTGCAGATGACCCCCGTTTAATTCCCAGCATCCACATGATGGCTCACCACCATCTATGACCCCAGTGCCCACTTTGAACCTCCATTAGCATCAGGCATTAATTAGCATGGCACACACACATCCATGTAGGCAGAATACCAATACACAGTTTAGAAAACAGTCCACGTGGCACAACAGGAAGCCAGAGACTGAGTAGTTAGAACCATACCAATCCCTCCTGAGAGTAATGCCCTCTGTCTCCTCCCACAAGGGCCCATCCCTGCGAGGTTTTCTCATTTCAGTACTGCTGCATAAGATCATGTCTCTCTATCCATGGGTCCACAAATGTGTCCATATTCAAGTACTCTTAGACCACTGCAAGGCAGCCCCAGCAAAATGACTTTTGGGGTGGTATTGACATGGGGAACAAGCAAGGACACAGAGACGGTGTAGAGGTTTGAGCTCTAGGAAGTGGGTTCTGGGTTGTAGCTGGTGGTGGAGAGAGGTGTGTGCATAGTTTCCCCCTGTCAGGATTGTCTTCTATGCTGTCAAGAAACATCCAGCCGTGGTAAGAGAGCCTTCTCATCTCCTCTTTTTAAGACACGCAGAGACCAGTATCCGTTCTCCGCCCATGATTTTCAGCTAGTCTTTGCTGAGTAAGACCGTGCCATGATAAAGGCATTCCAGAAAAGCTTCGTTTAGGAAGCCTTAAGGACTGACTGAATGCCACAGGATCTGGGCTGGAAGGCTAGTGTGGCGGGGTGCCGGTTAGAAGCCAATAGTTCATGATCTGTTTCCAAGCCACAGGCTTCTCCTTTGATGTCTTTTGGTCTCTGCCTTCTGCCAGGTGGTTTACCGGATTGCTTTTCCTCTCTGGCAAGGGAAGAATTGTATTTCTGTCTCCCTCACAGAGAGAGCAAGATAGGTGTGTTTTCATGTGACATTTTGACCCCCTTGATCATTATATGAACAGAAATGTTCAAAACAGTGAGCTTGGATTGTACCCGGGAATTCTGCACCATTGTATTTCCATCTAAACCTTCTCCTGAAAACCTCCAGACACTGTGCACAAAAGATAAGACAAACTTGCTCCAGAAAGAAGGCCAAGCAGCCCACTGGTGTAGTCCTCTGGCTGTCCCAGCCTAGGAGCTGAGAAGGGGATGGCAACCTTCCAACAGTTGGAGTGACTTTGGACACTGTTCAGAAGACATGCCAGGACCCTGTGCCATGCCCAGCTCAGCAGGACAAGAACAACAGCTCTGTAGTTACGTTCTACTTTTTATTATCTACCTTGTATCATGTGTGTCGTGACCAGGTGACAGGCTAGAGGGGCCTGAATGGGCTCGGCTTTTCTGCAGCTGAATTTCTAGCCAATGACCTGATAGCTTTCTCTGTGAAATTCTGATGCCCTAGAGAATATGCTAAAGTCGACATATACTTAAAATGTTTCTACTCAGAGCAGAGGAGCGTAGGTAGTGTGGTGGTAGAAAGTCACTCCCATCTCGTGTGTTTAAACAGTTGGTTTCCATTGGTAACAATTGGGGGAGTTTAGGAGCTGTGGCCTTGCTGCAGAAAGTGTGTGTCTCTCACGTGGGGGCAGAGATTAAAAACCTCATCGTACTTGCTGTTCAAGTTGTCTGTTTCTGCTCTAGTGTTTGAAATGTGAGCTCTCAGCTCTTTGCCTGACTTCCTGCTGTGATGGACTCTTACCCTTGGGATAGGCATACACCATGGTTCTCAACCTCCCTAATGCCACAGCCCTTCAATACAGTTCTTCGTGGGGTGGCAACTCCCAAACGTAAAATTATTTTCATTGCTACTTAATAATTGTAATTTTGCTACTGCTACAAATTTTGATGTAGCTATCTGATGTACGGTCAGATATGGTCCTTGGCGACACCTGTGAAAAGGGTGTTCAACTCCTAAAGGAATCACAACCCACAGGTTGAGAACTGCTGGCCTAATCAAAGTCTTTCATCAATAGGTTGTCTTGGTCATGGCATTTTATCACAGTGACAGAAAAGTAACCAATACAGGTAATCTAACACCTTGAAGATAAATAGTGTAATGTGAGCTGCATATGACCAAAGACACACATACAAACACACAGAAGGAAGAAAGGAAGGAAGGGAGAGAGGGAAGGAGGGAGGGAGGGAGGGGAAGGGAGGGAGGGAGGGAGGGGAAGGGAGGGAGGGAGGGAGGGGAAGGGAGAGAGGAGGGGAAGGAGAAAAAGGAGGAGGGGGAGAAACAGGAAAGGGAGGACAGTTTGGGGTATCTTTGGTGATTTCTGGGGTTGCTTCATAGTTCAAGGGTACAGTCTGTCATGAATTCAAGGGTACAGTCTGTCAATCATGGTGGGGAATCCACACAGCAGGAGATCAAGGCAGCTACTCACTGTATCAGCAGTCGGGAAGCAGAAGGAGATGGAGGCAATGCTAGGCTCTCTTTCTCCTTTTCATTCAGTCCAGGACCCCAACATGTGGAATGGTGTTGCCCACAGTAAGATGTGTCTTTTAACCCCAGTTAATCTAATGTAAATAATCCCTCACAGACCTGCTAGAGGCTCATCTCCTAGGTGATTGTGGGTCCTGTCGAGTTAACAATATTAACTTTTACATTCCAAATATGGTTCCTGAGCCTCAGCTCAGACACCGAGACACAAGGGAACTGGAATTAGCAGAAATGCTACCCCCTCCACATCGCTGGGACAGGACATAAGGCCAGGTTCTATCTGGACTCAAGGTAGACCTTCAAGGGACCATGTCTGCATGTCTCATTGGCATATGTGCCCAGCCTGCCCAAGAACATACAGGCTCCCTGATCCTGCACTGAAGCAAGCCTGCCTGAGGTGCCACAGAAAGCATTCATATTATTCATGAGTCACACACACATACACACTCACACACACATATACACACACATACACACATTTGCACACACATATACACATACACACTCACACATACACACACACACACACACACATACACACATTTGCACACACATATACACATACACACTCACACACACACATACACACTCACACACATATACACAAACACACACACACTCACACACACACATACACACTCACACACATACACACACAAACACACAGATACACACTCACACACACATACACACACTCACATACACTCACACACAACCATGTTGGTAATAGCTCATGTGAGACCATTGCTTGGCCACAAGAGGATAGCTCTGGCTTCTTGCCCCATCCACAGAAGCATCTGGCCAGGCTGTCTAGAGAAGTGGATATACTTAGGTAAAGACAGTGGACAATTCAGTGTGTGTACAAAGGCTTCACAAGACGTTGTGAAAATTAACTTTTTTAATGAGCAAATGAAATAAAGTACAGCTGACCCAGGAACTTGGCTGATCATATTTGTCTATGATGCTGGGGTGACCCTACTAGGGTTTTCTCTCGCAAAGGAAACACACTGCCCTGGAAGCATCAGGGAGATTCTGCAAAGGGCACTGGCCAGGAGTAAACTTATTCTACCCTTTACAAATGTCAAGCCACCGTACCAGGACAGGAGGGGTACATTTGTAGAGGAAAACTATTACCTGACTGCAGAACTAATGCTTCCAGCTGACCCTGCTTAATTATATGTTCTGCTCTGTCTTCTTCTGGAATGAATGGAACCACATGGAAGGCACAGCACCCTGTGCATAAACAAGGCCCCAGGAGCTGGTGAAGATGCCCTGTCATCTTCCCCACCAATGCTGTGTTCCAAGCCACCTTTGCCTTGCACTGAGAAAAAAATCACCCAGATGGAATGGGACTCCTCTAACAGGGATCCAACAGACTTCGTGTTTACACCTACTGAATCCTTAATTCCGGTGTCACAGAGCTGACTCCGAGGCTTTGTTTTTTTAAATACCACCTTCTCTTCATGGTATCCCCCAAGTCACTCTCTGTATGGCCATCATTGATATCTCATATATTTTATAAAAATATCTGTCATATATGGTCATGGCTTAGATTTCTCCCTCACTGAACCTTTAAAGACTTTATAAGTTTATACATTGTGACTTCAACATACAGATTGGACACAGGAACTGGTTTAGCCTGTAACTCCCACTAGGTGTTTTCAACAAGGAACAAGAGTGAGTTCCTGAGGCCTTCTAGGTTTAGCTTGGAACTCTCCAACCTCAAGGAGTACCACATTCCTCTGAGCAGTGAAAGGAAAGGAAGGGGGTCGGGAATCAACAAGGAAGATGTTTCATGATGGGTATCAGTCTATGATCTGTTACTTCCCAGAGACACGTAGCATCCACACATGCTGGAATGCAGATCCGAGGTCCACCCAGGCAGAACTGGAACGCGCAGACCATTCCCACAGCACTATACACCCATGGCTTAGGGCGCCAGGTTCTACAATGGCCGCCCTAAATCCCCCTTTGGAGAACCGTCTGGTGGGCCACAAGCTAGAAAACCATCACCTTCAGCTAGAGAGATGCGGGAGAGCTTCCCCAGACAAAGCCTAATGCTGTCGCTCCCACTTCCAACACCACATGAGACTGTGTGCCTGAATCATATGATCCATTGTCAAATGTTCCCTCCACTCCTGAGAACAGCTAGGCACTGAGAAAACACTGCAGTTGCTTGCAGGATGAGTGGTTGAGCAAAAGAGCTCTTTGTCCAACAGTGTTGCACATCTCCCATGAAAAAACTCCTAAAAGTGAAACAAAACACACACACACACACACACACACACACACACACATCCCTGAGCTGAGGATTCAGTCCAAGAGTTAGGCCAAGTTTGAAAGTGTGTTAGCGGCTGTTCAACACCTCACACTTACAGACTTCCATATCGTTTCATTCCACTGCCTGTTTTGAAGTGCTCTCTGAATCTTGCAACCTAGTCAATTCTGAGGGGGAGTCTTAAAGCCTTACTTTTAAACCCAGATCTCCTGAGACTGTGTGTGAGCCCAGATAAGATTCAGATCCTTGGGAAAAATCATACCCATGTTAGTCCGTTGGTTCCAGTGACCTGTGTGCCCACCTCACAGTAAGACTCAGCTGGTTCCAGACACATAGGTAAATCTGTTGCATTTACCAGTATGATCTCAGTTTAGTTCCAAGGTATAATGCGATGGGCTTTCTAGTCGAGGCCAGTGAAAGCTACTCTGCCCATCTCTAGTCCAGCTAGGCCATGGGAGTAGGGCCAGCAGAAAGCTAGATAATAGTCACTAGAGCCATTTTAAAGCAGCCTAGGCACATGGACTCATTGGTACTCAAGTGGGTTACATGGTCCCTGGGGGCCCCAGTGGTGTGCACTCTGGGGCCCAGTGCATCATGAACACTAAGCAGGATAGATGCCACTCTCACAGGGAGGTGACACCTTCACAGCAAGCAAGAGCAGCAGATACTAAACAATCCCCAAGGTTTGTACACACCCACAGCATAAAAAGTGGGAATGTAGACAAACGTGGGGTCGAACACCAGGTCCTCGTTTGGATGGCCTCTGATGACTAACCTGTCAGCCCTTATTCTTCAGTCAGGTAGAGGCGTGGAGGTATGATCTCGCGGCCTAGGGCTTCAGCCATGGAGGCAGCTTGCATTATCATTTCAAAGCCCAGGGAAAGGGCATCGTTCCAGGAATAAGTATAGCCTGTAATATCTTAGTAAGAAGGGAGCATAGTTAAGAATAGATAATTCTATTTATTCTGGCATCTTGGCTGAATCACTGTTTAGTCATTGGGATGTTGCTAAAATATTTGCACATCTCTGGGGATGGGAGATGTTGAAAGCTGGCCTTCCCCCCTTTCTGTCTCTTACAAACCCAGATGCTTACCAAGCTTACAAAATACATCTGCTGCAGAGGGTGTGTGAGGCTCTTGTTTTAGAAGGTGGGTTGTGCTTTCATGGGACGAGCATTCACGGAACATGGCTGTATGCCCATTGCTGTGGTTAAAGCACATGGGAGATACAGACGTGGGGAATGAGTCCCCACAGAACACACACTGGCTGTTCACGCGTTTGCTAGTGAGTCATGACTGGACACCCCACCCCCCGGAATTGGTCCACAATCCCCAACAAACAGGCAGATACAACAAGGCAGTCATATCCCAACAGAGCTTTGTGTGTGGCATTAAAGGACAGAAAGTAACCTTGACCTCTGGAGAAGCTTGAGGTAGCCTTGGTAGAACATGGGAGAAAGGGTCATGAATGATGCTAAGAGACTGTTTGAGAACAGAACAGGGTGTGCAAGAGCTTCAGGCAGGAAATGCTGCAGAGATCAGGCGTAGGCGATGGCTAAGTGATAAACTAATTTCATGGGAGGGACTGGTAATTGAGACATCTCACGTGGACAAGGGTGGGGGGCTTAAATTATAGGGTCACCAAGACCTGATGCTAGAGAATTCCACTAGGCTGGCCTCTACTGAGAAACACATCAGGAAAAAACAACTGGGGACTACTGTTCCCAGGGAAAAACTTTGGGAAGAGGCTGGAGGGGAGGTAAGGTGGGAAGTTCTGGTCTTAACTTCGAACAAAAGAACTACAGCTAGCCTGCCACAGCACAGTGGCAGGAAGACACACAGACAGATAAACCCGAAGAGGTGTCCCTGAACAACTCTCACCCAAGAAAGAAGGAACGACCCTCTCAAAGCAGCATGAATCCTCACAACGGGAGGGACACAGAACAGTAGGTCACAGAAAGAAAAACTGGAATATTGGAAATGGGGCTCTATACTTGGAGCAGGAAGTTCAGGAGTTATTCGCTTTAGGGACAGCAAATAAGAACAAAGGCAGACCTGAGAGGCACAGGAGTTTGGAGAAGTGGGGGGAGAGAGAGAGAGAGAGAGAGAGAGAGAGAGAGAGAGAGAGAGAGAGAAAAGAGCCAGCAGGAGCAGATATCCAGGCATCCTCTCGTGGCTAGCTGTCCTGTGCTTAACAGGGGTGCTGGACTTTGTGGGATAGGACACAACCAAAAGCCAGAGCCTAGGGTGGAAGATGTCTAGCATCCTGCACCAAGGAATGAACACAGAGCAAAGCATGCCAACTATGTGACCACAGCAAGCCAGCCATGTGACCACAGCATGCCAGTCATGTGACCACAGCATGCCAGCCATGTGACCACAGCATGCCAGCCATGTGACCACAGCATGCCAAGCATGTGGCCACAGCTACCCTGTATGCAGGCCCTGAAGATGCTGCTATTTAAAAGACAGGGACCCCCTAACTTCCACATAGTCTGGAAGTCATACCCATACCATGAAGTGGTCCTGGAGAAGGTAAAAGATCTTTAAAGCCTCCGTTTTGCCATCCCAGCAGATGAAAGAAGTGGACTGACGCTTACCTTCCTCTGTATCTACAGCAGCAGTGGCCTCCCCGCCAAACTCTGATGTCACCATCTCGCACTTTATACCTGTCTAGACTCTTAGCACCCACAAGAGGAGGCTGACCATCACGTTCCAAGTTTTCTGAGTTTAATGGTTCACTTGAGATGGCTAGTGGTTGTCACACGGGCCTCTCCTTGTACTTCACCCGCTCCCCTTCCCCCAACAGGGCAAACATGGTCCATACAGGGCAGTGTGATCTGTGCTACTCACTATGTACCACCCTCTACCCTAGAAAGGACGTGCTTTCCTCTGGCCATATAGGTGTCCACTCCAAACTTGTGAGTCCTTGGTGACTTCCTTCTATTTTCTTCCCACCCTCCAGCTCCCAAGGGCCAGGTAGGTAAAAAACAAACAAACAAACAAAAACCCCACTGACCACTCCAGACCACTCTTCTAAAGAACAGAACTACCCAAACCCTACCTGTTTGGATGATATTCTTTAAGCTTGAAGTTTCCTATAACCTCAGCAAAACTTTCTTTAAAAAAAGGTCAACCCTGGAAAAACAGGAATGGGTTCAAGGCAGCCCCCTCAAGGCCAGGGACGCACGCCACAGCAAAGTCTAACTGGGCCTCCCCTCACCCCTAACCAACCACTGAGGTGGTTTGTAGTGTGGCTCTCTTCCTTCTCTACATAAGGAGATCAAAGATAGCATACAATAGTCTAACACACAACACAGATTCTGTCTGAAGTAATGTTGGCTCATTAGCGGCTTTTGGTGTTTCCTAGGTCTTTCCCATTGGCTCTTATGCCCCCAAACCATCGTCTAGATTCACAGGGCCAGGGGCGGCAAAATGTGCCATCTGCAGACAATAGCCTTTCCTGAACACTGTTGTCTGAGTCTCCCTCCCCCATCTCTGGCAGGCAGGAAGCTCTCTGGGTGGGAGCTGAGGGCCCAAACCTGAGCTCAGTGGGTCTGAGGGTCTGTTCCAGGGTGTACAAGGCTGGCCTGGGTAGGAAACCCACCCCTATTTGTTCCAATTTCATTAACCTCATATAAGAAGCAGGTGAAAGCAATTTATGCAAATCCTTTTTCAATAGTCTGAGACATTTTACCTTTTGATAATAGGCAGACAGGCCGAGGAAAGAGCCACAGACAAGCAAGTTTTGAGGACCCAATTTAAAATTTGAGCTACCTTTCTTTCCTGCCTCTTCAAAAGCTTTTCTGAGAATAAGAGTATAATCCCTTAGTTGGGCACAAATGTTTGAGATTTTGTGTTTCTAAAATCCAATTTGAATGAGTCTTGAACTTTAAAGCTGTTTTGTCTTCTGAACCAAAAGGCACTGTGGGCCTCAGTCCTGAAGAATGTAAGCACCTCTGTCCTCAACCCTGAGCCTGGAAGGAGCAGATGCTTGGAGTACCATCCTGCAGCTTCAGATCTGCCTGCTTCTTCTAAACAAAGGCCCCCTGGCTTCAGCCTGCACGCCACTGAAGCCTCCCTGCCCACAGCAACCCAATTCACAAGCATCTGGGAAGCCAAGGTGGTAATTCAGGAAGGTCACTGAAGACATTTCTGTAAATCTTGCTACACCACCACATCTGCACCACTGGACTCCAGTGCTAGGCTGAGCAGCCCCACTACAGGCTGCTCACTGCATGCCTGTGGGTGCATGTAATCCCCCAGGGATAGACAGGTCCCATCCAGGGTCCACAGCATGAGCTGGGGCCATGCTTCATGTAGCTAAGGGGCTACAAGAAGAGGCTAGTGCTGGGCTGTGACATTATCATGGATGAAGGAGGAGGAAGAGCTCCTGAGCAGGGGAAATGAATGTTACCACAGCAAGGACCCCAGATTTGCAAGGCTAAGCTCCCAACCCACAGGGTCACACTTGTTCATCCTGGACACTGTCCCATCTCTCATGCCCTTTTCTCAGTAATTCACAACTCCAACAAAATTTACCATCAGCCACTACGAGCTCGTCAGGCTAAGTGGTTCAGCTACATTAAATGTGCGACGTTATATGGCCATCCCTTACTGCACACCTCTAGAGCTTTCTTAACTTCCCAAACTAGAATTCTGTGAGGACACAATTAACAGCTACTCTCACATTAAACAGTCATTTCCCAGGCCCCTTCGAAACTCTGCTGCCCATGATTTTCCTTCTCTCTGTGAACATGATAGTCCTGGGAACTTCCTGAAAGCAGGACTGTACAGAACCCATCCTTTAGTGACTGAACATAGCATCTTCAAGGCCTACCCTGTTGTGGAATGTACCAGAATCTCCTTCCTCAGAGGCATAAACATTTTAGGATATAGATGGACATGTTGCTTACCCACCATTTTAGGAAGGATCCTTGGTTGGCTTCCCCCGTTGGCTGTTGGGAACAGTGCTCCTATGAACATGTGTGCACTGATGTCTCTTGGGGGTCCCTGGTTTCAGTTCCAGAAAAGGAGCCACTGCATCCTTTAGTGACCCACACTGACCTGAGGACCCTGGCTGTCATTTGCATTTCCACCAGCACTCAAGGCTCAACTCCCCACCCCCTTGCTAGCACTTGTTATGTTTTGATTTTCCCAGTTGCCGTCCCCAGCAAGTGGGCTCACTGCTGACTGCTGACTGGTTTCTCACATCAGCGCTGCTGGGCATCTTCTTTGTGTGCTTGCTGGCATGCATGCATCTGGGGTTTTTTGTTTGTTTGTTTGCTTGTTTTTGAGAAACAGCCTTTCAAGTCATTTGCCCACTTTGAACTGAGGTGCATGTATGCATGTGTACATGTGTGTGCATGTTTGTGTGTGTGTGTGTATGTGTGTATGCATATGTGTGTGTTAAAAGCCCTCTCTACACAGAAGATAATAGTCCCTTGATAGTCCCTTGGTAGTGTCCATGAAAGGGTTTTAAGTTTGATGAAACTAAATTTATCTAATTTTTCTTTCTTTGCCTGTTTTCAGTATTATATCACAGAAATCATTACCAGATCTGATGCAGGGAAGACTTCAGCGTTTTCTCTGAAGTCAATAGTGTTCTCTCTGCCACTCAATCATGGTTCTATTTTGAGCTAGCTTTTGCACATAGCATTAGATGAGGGTCTGAATTCTTTTTCCAAGTGAGAAACTCATTTTCCTAGCACCATTTATTGAAGAGAATGCCCTTTTCCCATGGATTTTTTTTTTAAGGTCAGTTTAATTTTTTTTAATAGCATATGGGGAAAATGGTCATTTTTAAGTAAAATTTAAGTGAATTTCAAATCAGCACCATTTTTTTAAACTGTAAGATTCGCTTAACATGATCTTTAAAATATTGATAATATAAAGTCAAATATTGACTCTTTTCAGTTTAACATGTGATGTATGCTTTTTAATTTACTATAGATTAATTATGTAAGGAAATGTGATCCATGAAAAGTAAACTCACCAATAATATATCATGTTTAGTTTGGGAGCTAAATACATATTAAAATGGAAATGGGACTTTAAGTAGGCACTGCATCTCCACTGATAAACAAAAGAGGCTTTACTGATCTGCCCCTGAATATTTTCACCCATTCCATTTAAAAGTTCATGCTTTAGCTGCCCAGTTTTGTTTATAAAGGAAGAGATAAAACGAAGGGTGTCAGGCTGCTATTTGTGAGTGAGCTTTGTTAGTAAACACATTTCAGGTCCTGGCCATCTAAAATTCTTAATACTTTAAAAATTGGTTTGGGAACACTCGCCCTAAACGTTCAGTCCAGAGCAAGCTTTAAAGTGAGTCATTTTGACAGAGTAGCCGTACTGCCGGGTGCTTTGCAATGGATCTCTAAGGGTGAGAACCTTAGTGTGAAGACCTTCTACGGGGCTGGCAGCAGTGTATGAGAAGACTCAGCTATAGCGGGATTGAGATAGGAGAAGTGCCTTTCATTGACCATGACGTGGACAACCCTGGAAGAAGAACTCACTGGGTCGAGAACAAGGACCATGAAGCTAGGAGAATACAAATCGCTTTCAGGCAGGTTGGGACAGGGAGTCCACCCCTCACAATACTCTCTCCAGTGTAGACCTGAAATGCCGCAGTGCTCCATGTGGCAACCTCAGGTTGGGGTAGAAGGAGGCTTATACAGAAACATCTATGGGGCATGTCAGGAGAAGAGAGACATGGTGCCCATCACTGATGGACAGCCAAACTGAGCCTCCCAAAGACTTGCTTTCTGTGCAGCCAAGAAGCCTCCAGCATTCATTGGGTGCAGAGGTTAGTCAGGGAGCTTGCCTGTCACTATGGGAGAACATCTCTGATCGTGTCAGGAGTTGGGAAGCAACTGTGGTATGTGGTAGCTCCGGGTCAGAGGCACAATCCAGTAGCCACAGTGGAAGCTCACGTTGGATTCCTTCCCTCACCCTGAAGTCTGTGCCTGGAGCAGGTTCTACAAACAGAAAAAAAGAAAACAGACTCTCATTCTGGCTTTGAGAGAAGCCATTGACACGTAACCCTTCTTCAACTTCTTGATGAAGTCATGTGGTCACCTAAGCCCAGGGATCAGTATATACCCTTTAAGAGAACCGTGAATATCTGGCATGGCCCATTAATGTCTGACCACAGGCCCAGAAGTTAAGAACTTAGAACTCTGAGAGGGACATGCTCACCATCTATGAAAAATCAGCAGTGTTCCCAGTTAAAATCAGCACCTGCCTCATGTCCAACTCGTGGGAGGCATTTGTGTTGCTGGCTACCCACCCTACCAGTGACAGCCTCATAAACAGCAAGTGTCACACCGTAGCTGTTACAGTGACTTAATAGGAACCCAATAAATGTTTGATGATCAGATGTTAAAATAATTAATTAGTTGAGGGTTCTCAGGACCCTCTCTATGGAAGATTGTGTGCTTAAGGGTGGGGAGGGGGAGGGAGGGTGGCCACAGACAAACCACATCCATTCTGTTAGGAGATGGAGGCAGCAGAGGGCACCAGGGAGAGCCAGAGCTAAAACATGCTGGCTAAGTTTCTGTCTTTGTGACCCTCTCCTAGCCCATGACACTGTCTGAAGAGAGGGACTACCACAGCTCCCTGATGGCAGCTGCTTCCGGGTAGCCATCCCCAAGAGGCTAGTACCCTGCAAACTGAGACCCCCCTGAGAAATACTCACCAGTTTAAAAAGCAGCTGAGGACAAACTACCTTTTCTAGAAGGCATTTCTGACCTTGACTAACGTTATTGGGGGAAAAAACTGAGTCGAGGTTGTGCAGAAGCATTTATCACAATAGTTTCTGAACTTTGAAAGATTTTCTCTCTCTCTCTTCTTACTCTTCTGCAAACATTTCAAGTGTGTGGGGGAGGGGGAAGAAGGGTAGTTTCTTAGAAGTCAAACAATAAGGTTTAAATACCGGATAAATAAGTAGCTCATTTTCATTCAGGAATTCCAACACTGTACAGTTTAAGAATTTATCTCTCACTGGATTTGTAGCTGACTTCAAATATTTGCCTCCCCAAATTACTCAACAAGTAGATATAACCTAGAGACAGCCTCCTTCCTGTGTGAGCCCTCTGTAGAAGCTGTAACAAAGTACCCCAAACCTAAAGTCACAGAACATTTATGTCTCATTCTCTGGAAGTGTGGAGTCTAAAATAGAATGTGAGTAGGGTCCAGATGTGCCAAGGACCATTCCTGTCTCTTCCAAATTCTGGAAGTTTGCAACCATCCTCAGTGTCCCTTGGCTTGAGAGAAATCACTCCAGTTTGCCACTTCACCCCATGAACCATCACAGAGACCTGTGTGTCTTCTCCTGCTCCCATCTTATTGAGTCCCATGGCAGCTTAGGTCAGGCTGCATTTTGTAGAATGGCTTCCCCTAACCAAATGAATCTGCAGCAGCCTCTGCCAAAGCTGATGTCTAGGAGTTGGGTTTCTGCTTGCCTTTTAGAGGAACACAATTCATCAAGCAACCCTACTTAGAAGTGCTGTCCACTGTGGGAGGAGATGGTAGGACAAGAACATCTAGTTGTTGTTACAGTCCGCCCAGGGGGACATGGCTCAGCAATTCTCAGGGGCATTACCACTCAGGTCTGACCCACATGCTTGTTCAGTGCCATCTCAGTGACGGCTACCTACAAGGATTATGTGACCAATAAGAAGCTGTACATACAACTGAGTCTCTGGCCCTCCCAACCACGATGAGTGTTCCTTCTTCTAAATCCTCAAGGAACCAGATACATCACTTAATAGCAACCTGCCTCGTGTCCAGCGCACGGGAGTCGTCTGTGTTGCTGGCTATCCACCCCACCCATGACAGCCTCATAAACAGGAAGTGTCTTGTTATATTTATGGTCACATAGTAGCTGTTACAGTGCCTTGAACATAGTAAGAACCCAATAAATGTTTGATGATCAGATGTTAAACTAATTAATTAGTTAATGTGTGCCCCTCCATGAAACAAATCTTTTGGTGCAGCTAGAGTGCACATTCAAGAGAATGTCGTACACTTTGGGGAAATTCTAGACGGCGAAACATGTGGGAAGATACCATGGATGTGCAGAGCATTCTTCTTGGAGTCTCTGCCTGTCCTTTGCCAGACCTTCAAAGAGCACAGGTCTCTTCTCTCAGAGGAACTCTCACTTCTACAAATCCTTTGGTTTCTGTGATGGTCTCGCTCATCCACCATGTTGATGGAGCTTCTGAATTCACCCCAGACAAAGATCCCACACACTAAGAGGAAGAGTTATCAGACCTAGCAGAACAGATGCCCACCTCCACATTGAGAAGAACAGGGGGCAAAGTCGGAGGTGACTGGTATCTGAGATGCATGCAGAGGGGCTTGCATCTGTATGGAGGGAGCTTTCCCGTGCTCCTGGCAAGAGGGCGACTTCTGGGGCCCTCCAGGGAAGCTACTCACAATTACTCTTATTACTACTGAATTAGAGGTGGAGATGAGCCACAGGAAGCCTGGATTGAATGCCCTGACAGCTCTGTGGGGACCTCAACTAGCAGTGGGGCAAGAAAAAGCTAGGAGGTTTCAGGGCTGTACAATACATGGCACCTGAGATAAATAATAAAGGGACTTAAAGTGTTCTTGGTTCTTGTGAGGCAGACTCATCAAAGTCAGCCTGAAGTTAGGTTCTGTTTCAAAGCTAAGCAGATCAGGGGCTGTCTAGTGGCAGGTTGCAGAAACCAGAGGAGAGGTATACATGTGAGTATGTTCCCAGGGAGGGCCAGACAGTGGTGACTGCACAAAGCCTGGACCTGAGGTGGCAGAGCCTGAAGCTGAGGTGGTGGTTTGGACTGGTGTCACTGGAAACTGGATACTTAGGTCCCCAGCAGAGATTCTGGGGTCCCAGCCATGTGTGGCTATGGAGAGAAATGGCTTAGCCACTGGTAGACTTGGGGTAGGGCTGGGGGTTCTGAGAATTTCAAGGGCTGTGCATATCACAGTGACTTATTAGAGCATCCAGGACTGAGGAACAAAATGGCCAGGGTACTCAAAGTATCGTATCTTGCTGGAGACTGATTCAAAACCAGGAGGAGGGGCCGTGGGGAGAAGCGGTCATTTTTTCCTATGTACCCGCTAAAGATACCTTAGAAAAATCACCCAGCTTCCAGCCTGGCCTGGGCTGCCTGCCCCTCCCATGCCCAGAATTGTCTAGCTTGCAGATGTCTTCCTAACTAAGCCCTTGACTGAGGTGACATGAAAACAGAGAAAATGAATTACTTTAAAAATAGCTTGTCCTTCTCTAAGCCATTGTTTGTCAAATTAGCGGATAGTTCAAGAGCTGTAAATTCATTTGCCAAGTTCATTCAAATGATTCTCGTTTTATCATATCTCCCAAATCTCACACTTATTGCAGTTTTATTTATTCTCAGTAGCATCCCTCCCCACCTCCCCAAGCATCCACACGATGGCTTAGGAGAGATTACAAAAGGAATTTATAGCGGGTTAAAAAAAGAGACGTCACCATGGCAAGGCCACCCACAGAAAAATCAAGGACAAAGCATTTCCCTCCTAGAGATGCAATGTGGTTTCCCGAGGAAGACAGCCCAGGGCTGGGTGGCTCATCAGCATGGGAATATGGCGGCTCAGAGAGAAGCTGAGGAACAGCCCATGTTAGCATCTCCAAGTGACTCTGTAGTGGAAGCAATTAACGTTCCTCTGCTGTCAGAACCCCATGGCCTTTGTGGAGTGAGTAGCTACAGTTTGGTCTTAAAGCATATGCAGCAGGTGTTACGGTGAGCAAGACATGAGCAGGAGCAGGTGGCCAGCAGTCAGTTTCACCTCTGAGCTCCAGCCACCCCAGACCTGTGTCCACTGACAGGGAGCAGCCAGTGCTATAGCCACAGGATGAACTGGGCCACTGAGAACTGGGCTGGCTTGAATCAGTGATCTGTGTGCATGAAAGGACCTCCCGTGAACAGCTTGTGGCCCGGAGGAGGGTTCAAGAAAAGGCTATGTGGGAGAGTGCCGACTTCTCACCCAGGAGCCAACATCAAGCTTCATAACAAATGACCTTGAGTAAGCCAACTAAACCTTCTGAGCCCAAGGACCTATGTAGGACTGGTGGTAGTAATTTCCACGAAGAACTGATGATGGTAATGGTGACTAACGTCCATGCAGAACTGTAGATGGTGATGATGTCCATGCACTGTTGGTGGTATTGACATCAAGGTGCCATTTCTAGGCTGATGCCCCATTGTGGAGTCAGCGTTGAGCACACTCCAGGTGTCACCTCACCTGATGTCAGGCCCTTGTCCCCCCTCCCATGCCACCCCTTGGTGAGACTCAGGACTAAATACGTATTCCTTATAGAGCAACCAGTTATTGTTGCAGAGATGCATTCATCTTGAAGATGATGCAGGGATGCCACGATGGTCATCATCTCAGCAGCAGGGCTCAGGACCAGTGCCTCTGGTGTCCATTCGACCACTGCAGTTTCTCAGGAGGAGGCTCAAGGCATGCATTTTCCTCCTGGAGCACCCAGCATGCTTGCAGAGTCTGCAGGCTCCATAGGAAGGCTGGCCCCGAGCAGTACCCTGCTTTGCTCACATTTCCCTCTGTGTTCTGAGGTTTTCAGCCTGGGTTAGGGGAGGGGTCATCAGTGTTGGCGCACTCAACCCTCACAGTGCTGGACACTGGCTCTGTGGCTGTTGTTCTCTGGAGCACTGTGTCCGCTGGAACTCCCAGGGCAGGCTCCTGTAGAGTGGAGTGTGTTCCTCTTTGTTTGTGAGCTGCCTACTTCCTCTGCTTTACAGGAGTGGCTGCACAGGCAAGAGCTCCCCAAAGTTAGGTCAGGGCACAAGCCTGCACTGCTGCATGAGGGAAGTAGAGCCCATCTCTTGGCTGCCTTAGTTCAGGCCAATTCACCCAGTCAGATAGCTATTGTCTGCTGCGGTGGGCCAGTGGCTTCAACAGTAACATCCATTAGGATGACTGAGATATGGCACCATGCCCCAGAGTAATGCTGGCACCTTAGCAGAGGGTTGCAACTTTGTCAGCTTACGATTCCTTAAAGAGGCATGCTGCCCAGCCACAGACTCTGTGGCTCTGCCAGGCCATGACAGCTTCTCCCACTGTACAGATAACTTTACATTGGCTTCTTTTCCTTCTCTTTTTCCTCCCCCTTCCCTTTTGTACTTGTGGTCACCGCAAGAGGAAAATTCGTGTCTGACATCCCGGCATCTTGAATCTTGATGGTCTCTCTGCCAGGTCTTCCTAAGAGGACCACATGCGCTCAATGTACAACTTGTTCCTGTGAGACCCACTCTCGGGCTTTGCCTTGCCCTCCTCAAGCTTCTTCACACCTCCCTTGTATGAAGGACAGAATGACCCTAGGAAGTGCATCTTAAGCAGAGCAAAACTACAATTGCTCACTGAAGGTTATGGAAGAACACCCCCTCACCCGGCTAGAGTCTCCCTAAGGGAGCTGTGCAGCCAACTGACAAATGTCCATGGAGCAGCCTTCCTGTCTCTGCTTCTGAGTCCACTTATCCTACCAGGTCTGGGCTTCTTGGGTTTGTAGGATATTGACTTTCTGAGGAATAAAAATAACTGGCACATTTTTCTCAAAGAAAATTATGTATCTCAGTTTTTAAGCTCCGGGGTTTTCTCTGTATTGAAGCTGCCCTTTGGCCAATCACCCAGTGCACATCACCTTGAAAGGGGTCCTTGACATATAGACCAACTTCCTGGGGACATGACCAGCCCTGTGGGAAGAGGAAGAAACCACTATATTGTAATGGCCGGGATATACAGCCACCACTGGGACGCCAATAACTGACCCAAGGATAGCGGTCTAACAGACTGCATGGTGATAGAGTAAGGTGAATACCTTAGCACTGCTCACAGTGCCAGCTACACTTGGCAATGACTGTGGGCTGAAAGGTACTTGTCCTGTATTCCTGTTGTTCATAGTGTTACAGTGTGACTCATGAAAGAACTCAGAACTCTGGGTGCCAGGCAAGCTGAGCCCACCCAGGTAAACTGAACGGTTCTCGATTCTCAATCAGGGAAGATGAGCTGTACAGAAAGCCTGGTGGCTGCTTGCAGCTGTGTGCCTCAAAATGTGAGGTCTCAGAGTTTACAGCAAACCACAGTCAGGCCACGTGGGCAGATAGGTCATCTCAGGAGCCATCAGAACACCAGTGCCTAGGTGTGATTTTACCAGGTAAGCAGGGCACATTCACTGTGCAGAGTGAATTCATATGCAGCTGTCATGGTCAGAGAGAATTGCTAAGCAGGCACTTCATTGCATTCTGTGACTGAAATGCCGGTCCAGATAAACTGCACGATAGGACTCATGACTTAACGAGATCACAACACTCATGTCAGGGATGCCTCAGAGATTCGAGAATTGGAAAGGATGTCAGAATGACAGCACTTGGTAAATATTTGCAAGGGATAGAAAGTAGATTCTGGGGACTACAAACAACCATCCCTACTTAGCCCCTGGTAAAATGCTAGGACACATGACCACAGGGATGGGAAGGATTCCCACCATTTTTTTTTCTGGGGTGTCTGCTGAGGGATCAGGGAACTGCCTCTGACATCATGAAGGCTGGTCAACCTTAAGGAATTTGTGGAGGTTTCTCTGGGTTGGTTGATTTGCTTGCTTGTTTTACAATATCAAGAAGAAGGAGGAGGAGGAGGAAGAGGAGGAGGAGGAGGAGAAGGAGGAGGAGAAGGAGGAGGAGGAGAAGAAAAGGAGAAGGAGAAAAGGAGAAGGAGAAAAGGAGAAGAAGGAGAAGGAGAAGGAGAAGGGAGATTGAGTAGTAGAGGAGAAATTCCAACTGGATGATTTCCACTTGTTACTAGTTAAGGAATTCACTAATGAAGAAGAATAGCATAAGGTAGAAACTGTTTGCAGGAGCATGCCATGGGGCTGTTCCTCCATGTCATTCTGTTCAACATTTTGTTGCGAACGTAACATTGTTGCAACATATGTAGCAAGAGGAGGAGCAACAGTCAGATGAGGATAGAAGTTGACTCTCATATTCATGGTGGAGGAGGAGGAAGCCCAAGTGAGCCAGCAGGTGAGGTGGCGTAAGCTCTATACATTGTGCCATGCACATAGATACAGCTATGCACATGGCTGGCAAGGCAAGCCCATACGTGTGTTCTTGTGTGGGATGTGAACTTCCATGGCTTCTGATATAGTAGCACATACCTGACAGCTTAATCGACAGGTCCTCAAGTCAAAGTGCACAGGGCTTAGCTCCTTCCAGGAGCCCAGGGAAGGGAGAAAGGCTTTCTCAGTGTCTTAGTTAGGGCTTTACTGCTGTGAACAGACACCATGACCAAGGCAACTCTTATAAAGAACAACATTTAATTGGGGCTGGCTTACAGGTTCAGAGGTGCAGTCCATTATCATCAAGGTGGGAACATGGCAGCATCCAGGCAGGCATGGAGGAACTGAGAGTTCTACGTCTTCATCTGGAGGCTGCTAATAGGAGACAGGCTTCCAGGAAGCTAGGACGAGTGTCTTACAATCCAAACCCACAGTGACACACCTATTCCAACAGGGCCACACCTACTCCAATATGGCCACATCCCTGGCCACTCCCTGGGCTAAGCATTTACAAACCATAAAACCCAGTGAGTGCCCTTTGTCCATGGCTACATGTCTCCAGGACACACCTCATGTTACTTTCTCCCTGTGTACTTTTCCATTTCCTCCTCCCATGTGTCCCAAATCCCCTATTGCAAGGGCACGGGGTCACCCTCTTGACCAGTGTGGGTTTGGCTTCATTTGAAGATTCTGATTCTAAGTGGGTCATGTTCTGAGGCCTATAGGGTTAAAGCTACAGAGTGCCATCTTAAGCACACAACTACATTGAGATTTTTTTTTTTTTTACAGCACTGAAAAACGTTGCAAAAATAATCTAGACATCTGACTTCTTTCATTAAACAAGACTCCAAAGATCTGAACAAATGCTGGCCCTCGTGTCCTCCCAGAAGTACCTAGCTGTTCCATGGTAGAAAAAAACTCCTCTGCTTCCATCTTCAGATTTTACCTTTTGAGCAGCCTCACCATGTAACTCAGTCTGACCTGGAACCCTCCCCTCTTCTACTTTAGCCTCTTCTAATGAGCCCACCACAGCACAGCCTGGGAGGCTGCACTTGTCCCTCTGTCACCACATCTGGACCAAGCACCTTCTTCTGAACAGTAGGGACATATGTGCCTCACAGCAGAGCTACCTGGACCTTCCTGATGTATGTCACACATAACTAAGCCTCTCTGGCATCATACTGTGTGCATGCCTCTCTGCCACTGTTTGTCCATCCTTCTCTCTGGCCCCACAGTTTAACCGTGTCTGGCTCTGGTACCTACAATCTGAGCACACCCCTCTGGCACCACATTCTGTACCACAGCTTGCACACAGCCCTTCCTCCGGCATCCAGTTTGTTCCTCACTGAGAGCCGTATCTTAGTAAACTGCAATGCAAACTCTCATGTAAAAACCCTTACTTCTTTTTGAAGCAAAGTCCTGCCAGACTTCTTCGCTATTTATGTTGACTTTTCCTTCCCCTGGTTTTTATCATCTATCCAAGGAGTTTAGCTTCCCAAAATATCAAACCCGTGGGTATGCACCCCAGACAATTAGGGACACTGCTATCCTCCCGGGCTTCTAGATCCCCTGAAACTCAGGACATGCTTCCAGGAAAGCAGTAACATCTTACCCCTGAATCAGGTACATAGATCCTAAACTTTGTCTGATGAGCTGGGGTCCTCCTTCCTACAGAGCATGTGGAGGAAGACACTCCAGGAAGTAGAGGTACCTGATAGCCATCATGGATCTTGCCAGGAATGCCCATTTGGAGAGGACAGAGGCTCTAGGCCTCTGTTTCTTCATCCCCAGGATCTCCAAGTAATCGGGTTATAAATGGACACGAAGATGGTTTCTTAATCCCTCTTCAGCTTTCTATCCAGTCTTAGTTGTTCTTGGTTTCTTGTGGAGGAGAAAGTCTGAAAGGATTCTCAGAGGCCGAACTCATCTTGGTAATTTTCTTAGAAATGGAGTTTTTTCATTTTATTTCAGGCATTTCAGACAAGGTAACCATTAGGAGTTTCTGTAGAGAACTGAGTATCATTGTCGTTTGTGATATGCGCCCCCATCAGAGACCCCAGGTGCCCTCTGACCCAGCACCCCATCATGGTCACAGGATGGAAGCTCAGGACACCTCTTCTGTGCAGGAGCCAGATCTTAACACAGTGCCCCAAGTGGCCTCTTGCCACATCATTCTGGAAGGGTATCAATTCTCGGGTGGCAATTAATCTCCATCAAAAGCCTGTTTGGTCGCCAAGCTCTGGCAGAGAAATAAATGGAAGAACATTTCCAGCACCTGATGGTGACTTTTATTGAGCCTTGCTTGGGTTGTTATTAAGTTGTGACCATGACCCATATTATGTCTATATAAAGGATAAGGAAATCACATACCTGTGGGTAATGACGTTACGGTTTTTAGTTTATGAACCTCTAAGTCCCACAGAGAGAATTATCAATCATGTGGCACTGTCATGACTGAAGCTTAAATTTACAACAGTAAATCACTTTTAAAATGAGACCAGACCTAGAGCCCCTTCTGAGGATGCTTTGTGTGGTTTTATGAAAGTTTGAGCATGCACAAGGCATGTCCAGTGATGGCAATTTCAGACCACAGTGCAGAGATGGTTAATATCCTCTTGACTCACAGCCCAAGGGCTGCTACTCTATCTCCTGCACCTTTGGGTGGGTGTGATAAGAGGAGTAGCTGGCTGTTCACCCTTCAACCCTGTGGCCAATCATATAGACCATGCAGAAGGTGAGGGGGTGGTGGCATGGGAGGTAGGGCTACAGTTCAGTCCCAGAGGACCCAGATGAAGGGATTCAAGGTGAATGACTACAGAAAACCAATGAGCAGGGGCATGGTCTAGGCGTGACAGCCTGCAGGGAACGAAAGGAATGAAAAGGAAAAATCACTTGAAGTCAAGAGAGTGGACAGGCGATAAGACCACCAAGAAGCACAGAGTGTGGCTTCTACATTTAAGAGCAAGCAACCATGAGCATACAGGGTAGAACTTACTCTCCTGGGAGAGTCTGGAATGCTTGTTGTGTTCAAGTAATATTACAGAGAGAAAGGAAGGCCAGGGAAGGCAAAATGGCTCAGTGGTAAAGGTGGGGTTTTGTTTGTTTGTTTGTTGGTTGGTTGGTTGGTTGGGAAGGTCATTTGTGCAGCAAGTGCTCAAATTGGAAGAGCGTTTGCCTAGCATGCATGACACCCTGGGTTTGATCCCTAGAACCACATAAGCCAAGGGTGATAGCACACACCTATAATTCCAGAACTCAGAGGATCAAAAGTTCAAGATTATGCTCAGCTGCATTTTACGTGAGGGGCCAGCCTGCACCACATGAGATACGAGATACTGTCTCAGAAAATCTTTTGGTTTTGAGAAAGGCCATTTGTGGAGATGGTTCAGTGTTAAGTAATTGCTACTTTTCCTGAGGACCCAAATTTAGTTTCTAGATGGGTATCTGGAATCGCACAACCACCTGTAACTCCATCTCTAGGGTATCCAGTACCCTCATTCATTTTTTGTGTGTGCATGTGTGTGTGCACGAACACACACACACACACACAGAGAGAGAGAGACAGAGACAGAGAGACAGAGAGAGATGCACAGGCATATACATGCGTGCACACACATACACACTATTAGAAAAAGAAAGAAATAAAGAAGAAAAGTGGGAAAATGAAAGAAAACAGAAAAGCTGCAAGGGAAGCAGACAAAGCCAACAGAAATCTCCCACTTGAACTGAGGCAGTGCTGGGCAGGTGTATGACGTGAAGGCAGAGGACAAAGCGCTGTTGGAAAGCTGTGGGCTGAGTGGTCGTGGCAATCCTTACAGGAATGTCCTGCACAGGGTCTGGATTCTCACCATCTGCTATGCAGGGGTTTTCATTAACTGGGATGAGGTTCTTCTCAGGTCCTAAAGTGGTTCTAATACAGTTTAAATTCAACCCTAGCTCTAACAGTTACCCTTTGCTGTGTAACAAAGTTTCCCAAATGTAGCAACTTAGAGCCAGGCAGTCAGAGTGGGCCAGGGATCTGGAGCAGACCTTGAAGGCTTCCCAGCTGCCAGTATCATCAGAGGTCAGTGGATAGAGAAGCCCTGGAGGTTGGTATGGCTCCATGGGCCCTTGGCCCTCAGTCCATGCCTGGCAGCTGGTTTACTCACACTGAGAAGACAGCAAGGGACCTGTCATCTCATGAAAGTAACTTCTACCATGCTTACCAAAGTCCTCTTCCTAGAGTCAGGACTAACTGCGATGAAGCAAGATGTCAAGAACAAGAGTAGTGTAGTCTGATAATTTTGCCCCAGGCTGGTCATTGTAACATTCCTATTTTACTATGTTACTATGTTCCTGTAAGTCCTTTGCTTTCTATAACGGCAGTTATCCTTTCTTTTTTCACTCCTTTAACTATGGTTTCTGTGCAGGGTGTTAAGTAGTACATGACTGTTGGAAGGCTCAGGGCCAGCTTGAGATATGTAGCAAGACCCTGTCTGAAAAAAAAAAAAAAAAATGTATGGTTGCCCACAAGTTCTGTCTCCAGCTTTCTCTTCAGACCAGTATGTCTCAAAATGGCAGCCTCTTAAGACCTAAGAGTCACCCCCAAGATTCCTAGACACTGTCCCCTCCTGGTCTCCTGGACTACGAGTTGAAGAGGCCAGGCAACGTGAGCACAGCCAGTACTACCCATCCAGGAGGAGATAGGTATGGTCATGATCCTGCAGTTTGGCTACTGGGTGGTAAACTTGGGAGTTTCTATTTGTGTCTGTGGTTGGATTAATTCAACAAAAATTGAGATTCTTATTGATAAAACTCAGTTTATCAAAACCACAGATAACAGAATCAAAAATAAAAAACAAAGAAACAAAACAAAAAATTGAAATAGTGAACTGAGTGATTACCTACCTTTCCCCATGAAGTGTTATTATCCAGCACATGCCAGTAGCTGAGTGGGAACAGCCAGCCTGATCTCTCATCAATATTGAACCAGCCATTTACCTGCCAGATAGACAAATCAGACAACACAGGACATATAGACCATGTGCTAGGGGCATTCAGGCAGTATATGGTCTCTCGGCCACAAGATGCACACACCACAGAACCTTTTTAGCATGGTATCATCTCCCAGCAAAGCCATCATTCTTTATAACTATGTGGCCCTATCTGAAACTAGAACTTTCTCACATGAAACCCACATCACAGCAAAGGACAAAATCTGCACTGTGTGTCCCAGAAACAAACACAGAAAGATGAGGCACTGGTGATGAGGCTGAGGAAAGACATTCAGATGATTCCAGTCAACGTGAACATCAGAGGGACCTCGTTCATAACAACCCATAAGCACATCATATACCAGGAAGAAACTTGCTGTCTCATTCACAGGCAACTGTGACTAATGAGTTATTTCTCAAACAACACCTGCAATTGTGTCAATAAGGGGAGGCTTGCAGGATTCGATGGAGACCAGGGAGCCCGTGGCCTGTCAGAACTCCACACTCCTTACCTGGTGCTGGCTGGAGAGTATGGCTAACACAGAGATCTTCTCTGGTAAACGTGTGTGGTGTGTAGATATGTTTACCAGGAACCCAGTACTGATCAGTTTGTAAGTTTTCATTTATTTCATAGCACACTGGTTTCCTCATCCATAAAACTTTAATAAAAATGCACAAATCACACAATCCTCAGAAGAGAGGGAAAAATGAAATCTAAAATAGCAACTAAGGGGACACAGCTACTGCCCACCTGTTTCCCCATGTGCAAAGGATTAACAGTGCAAGAGATATTTGAAGAGCATGCATGTGTGTTACTGTAAGACTAAGTTAGCTGCATGAGTATGCATTCAAACCTGTGCATCTGTGATCATGTGTGTTAGCTGCATGAACAGGCACATGAGGCCTGGTCTTCAATTCTTGGTGGGTTCTTCATTTTCCCAACCTTTATTCTCTGGTTTCCTCTCCTATCACTAGATAGGAAAGAAAGAAAGGAGAGAAAGGAAAGAAAGGAAAGAAAGAGAGAAAGAGAGAGAAAGAAAGAGAGAGAAGAGAAAAACAGAGATCTCTGAATCTTATTTCTTTTCTCTTGTTTCTTCTTTGAGCACAACTACTAACAAACCCAAACCAACCTCTCAAATGACCACCAACCCCTCCTAGCATGGCTCTAGCATTTATATATAGAGAAGTACTCTCCTTCTGAATAATTTCCACAATTCCAAACATCACACTATTAAAGAAACTACCCTCAGCTGGCAAAACCACGCCTCTGATAGAGCATGAAGCAAATCATAGGCAACCGCTGTGGACAGTCCAAAGTAGCCCCATATACCCACACCTGCGATTAAAACAAAAACTTATTCTTTTAGTAGTATTTTTTGTCTTTTTAAAAGAAAGCAAAATTTCAGACTTCTTGTGACATTCCTCCTTTTCTAATGTTTTAAGCCGTTAATTACACTGTGTGTATTGGGAAATTATAAGCAGAGACATTTTCAGTGAAATAAGTGCTCTTCTGGGTCAGTAGCCAAGGTTTTCAGGAGACCTCTCCGGCTCTTTCTGCTGGAGCGGCTCTGCCTTTGATGTAGGCAAACAGTAGCAGTTGAGCAATCCTGTCACTTGTGTTAAACTGCATCTCTCTTTTGACATAAGCCATAATTTTAATTTCTCCTTTGAAATCTTCATCTATAATTCCTGGATGAAGAATGAATCCTTGGGAAGTCGATCCATTCCTTCCCAAGATCATCCCACTGTCCCGAGCACAGCCTCATCTCTGAGAATCACATTATGTTCACACGGATTCTCCTCAAGGTGTGTCCAAGATCTCTCATCATCAACATCAATCTTACTCCAATCGTGAGGGGACGGCAAGCCTTGGTGGCCCCCATACTTTATTTTGGAGGCTCTCCATTATGACAGACCTGTCACTGCTACCCTGGTTATCAGATAGATGCCGATGAGTATCTATCCATGAGCATCTGGACACTCGGTGTCCCTAAAAGGTGCTAAAGCATCAGACTTGTGGACTCTCCTCTCTGTTCCTGAGGACCCTCTCCCCAGCCTTGGTGGACAGTAGTATGCATGCATGTGAGAAGCGGGAGAATGCACGTGAGGTAGTGTGGATGGATCAGTGCGATGTGTAAGCTACGTGAATGCATGTGAAATGCACATGAGTGGATGTGAGCTGTGTGTCCTTGTATGTGAGATTAGGGAAGCTGGCACGACTATTGTGTGAGGTATGTATGTGTGTTTGTGTATGGCAGGTAAGGATGCTGTGTGAGGGTTAATGTGAGCATGTGAGCCATATGGGCATTGTGAGTGGGAAGTTGTATGCATGTTGTATAAGCACATGTATAAGCGATGTGTGTAGTGAGGTAGTGCATGTCTCGATCACACGAATGTGTGAGGTGTGTGGCTTAGTCTCAGTATGGTGTGTGTGTGTCTGTGTGTGTGTGTGTCTCTGTGTGTGTGTGTGTGTGTGTGTGTGTTAGTCTGTATACAACAGCTCCCGTATCTACCAATGAAATCTTCCATTGCACTCAGTGGATACCTCAACCAGGGACAGTGTAGAACCTGGTGCACTTTGTACTATGCTTTCTTCCTACCACAGATCTTAGCAACCTCAGCGTATGATATTTTCATTCCTTATTAAACTAAGAAATTTCAGCTTTCACTTGAAAGAAGCATTTTTACAGCTTTTCTTTCATGTATCTAAATTGCTAGCATTGTGGGTTTGGGGGCACTTATTAAGTTAAATAAGGCTTACTTGAATGTAAATACTAGATATGAGCTGTGGCAGCTAAGTGGCTGACAGAGTGTAGCATACACAGCTTGGATACGTTGGACAGGGTTCAAGGGAGGATAGAACGTAAGGTCATCACATTTCCCCACTGTGTAAATTTTAAAGTTCCGAATTGTTTTTACTTCTGGATCTTTTCAGGTAACATTTCAGGTCCGCAATTTACCATAGATAACAAAACACAGAAAAACGAGACCACAGACACATGTATGTGAACCGGTAACAAGTCTGCAACTTTGTATCATTTTGACAAAGCCAGAGGATTCCTCACAGATGCCAAGCAGGGAGAAAGACCACAGGCTACAGCTCCGCTGGCTAGAGTCTGGGGTGGAGAAGAGAGTGGTCGCAGGTGGATCTGACACAGCTCTTGTGTGGAGAACAGTTGACATGGATGCTTCAGAGTATCTCCTGTGATTTGATGAAAGGAGCCATCCTGATAGGACTGAGGAAGTGAGGCCTTCTTGAGAGACTTGAGCTGGTTGGATGGATTGAGGCCACTAGGTACAAGGCAGTAGATATTAATCTGGACTGCCTGAGGTGACAACGTCAGCTCAGGAGGGTAAGAATGGAGGTCAAAAAAGAATTCTGACCATAGTTGGACAGAAGCTGATAATCTTTGATGTCACCCAGAGAAATGAGTCACTTTCTCAGTGAGGTTAGGCACACCATACTAGTCACGAGTCTTTTGAAATGGCAATGTTTAATTTTGAAATTAAAATAATGGTAAGAAATGATCTTTCTTTAAAGATTTATGCTTTAAATATGCAGAAGTCACCGGAGATGAGGACAGAGAAACGGGTGTCCGGGCACACAGTTTGGGACAATTGGAAGTGAAAAATATGTTTAAACTATTACATTAGAATTCTGAGGGTAAATCTAGGCAGGGATTTTTCAGAAAGGACTGAGCATTGTTAAATAAGGATGTAACTTGCCATAGGTCATAGTGGACCACTCTTAGGATGTCCTCCAGCACTCTAAGGTGCCCACGGGACCCTGTGTTAATGTGAACCACACCTCCAGAATCACCACAAGTCATGGTGTATCCTTAGAAAAGAGCTGATGGACTTTTACATTTATTACCCAGACCACTATTACATCAATTAATTGTGCGTGAATTTTTACAGTGTTCTGAATTAATGTCACTAAATTTTTCAGAGTGACAGCTAAGCCTGAGAGATTTTCATATATGTCAGGGAAAAACACCCAGCTGCCCACCACCACCAATTTTTTAGTCTCATTCAATCTAAATATTTGTAAACTTACCTGCAATATAATATCAGAAACAACCATGTTATAGTGACTCCTTCTTTGTAGACCCCCCCAGGAAGGCAAGATAGCTGGACCGTGGCTGTTCATTCATTCAATCGGAGCCTATTTTCTTATATTAAAATACACGTATTTGTTTCTCTTAAAGAATATGTGAGCAGTGCATTGCAGAATTACATAACTATGCAAGAAACGTTTACCTCAATTGCTGTTCTACACTCAATTCCAAAGCAAGCAATTCGAGGGAGAAGTTGTTTCCAAACAATTATAATGGACCTGTGATCCATACCTGACAAAACACAAGAAAGAGAGCTCAATGTGTGAGAGAGAGGAGACAGACAGACAGACAGACAGACACCCTGAAGATTTTCTACAAAAATATCTTGTTTCCTTTCACTGGAATATAATGGTCTCACTTAGCCATTAAAAAAAAAAAAACAAAAACAAAAAAAAAAAACTTAGATCCCAGTTCCTATGGTAATGATTCTTTCTTACAAAGGCTCAGTCAAAGGAATTTTAGCCCAATTTTTGTGAGGAATAAAAATCTAGTCATGAACATATAGTATACACACTACCCTGAATACCAACCATTAAATATGCATTTGTAGCATTATATGTGACTAATAAGTGGCTAGATCTTCCCAAGAAGAGAGATAGAAACTCATTCATCTTGTAGACTCTCTGGAATCTCAGAATAAAACCAGATGAACCTCCAGGGAGACCATTCTGTTTGGAGATGCCTGCCCCAAGAGCACACGTCCTTTAGAACACTGCTTTTAATGGGCAAATCTAATAACAACAATAAGGAAGGCCCGGGGCTTGTCATGTCCTTTGAATCATAATTTCAATGTTTCTAGAAAGAAAAGTCTACAAAATCACTACATATTTGTTAACCAACCTATCAGGAATAATTTTTTGATGAAACATATTTTTTTATTTAAATAACTTTCACACTTGTTTGTTGTGGGGGGAGGGAGACAGATGCGGGCATGCTGCACCATGGGGAAGCCAAAGGACAACTTGTAGGAGGTAGTTCTCTCCTTCCACCCAGGCTTGGCAGAAAACAACTTAGCCCACTGAGCCACCTCCACCTCGACAGCCAGTACTTTTTATTTTTAAGGACACAGCTTAATGTAATTGTGTTAAGCCACTGAGGGAACAGGCCCTATTCAAAGTTCCTATTTGTTTTTCTTCTACAAAACTTTAGACCAGTGAGACTAGGAGCCAGCATCAGAACTAATAATAAAGACTGAGTTGTGCTAGCAATTCTCCCCTTCCCCCCAAAATATGATTTCTATTTTCTGTATTGATTAACGATATATTTGTTTTCCCTTAAAGTCAAGTAAAATATTTGAGTGAATAATTTCAGGATGTGTCAGTTCCTCCCCATTTTAAGATGGGGCACTGCCTTAAGAACCACTACCTGACAGCTACCCAAAAGGCAAAGCAGCTGGCCTCAAACCCCAGGGAGCACCTGTTCTTGAACTGACTGTGATTACTCTGTATGGTGGCCAGCCCTCATGGCACCGTAGACCGATCTGCTGTTCTCAAAAAGATGGTCCTTGAAACAAAACAAACTCCCCTGACAAGGGTTTGCAGCCCTAAGCTGAACTGTGCTTTTTTTTTTTTTTTCTTCAGAAATTGGCAGTGCAAAGCACCATGGTTCCTTGGGAAGTTGACCCAGCCAGGTGTTCTGCCCTCGCCCCCACCCCAAAAACCACTAAGGCGTATTTATCACAAAATGTCACTCTCTTTCACAGATGTGAGAAATGTGCTAGAAAAGAAAATTAAGACTGTGGTTCCATTTTTAATTAATAATTTAAATTTGTTTTTTTTAAATAAATGGATTCCTAAATCAAAAGCATGTTAAATATGATATGTTCGCTATACATATAAACTAGTGTCTGCTTTTTAAAAACACAATTGGTTTAGTTTCCTGAAATCAGGCACTTTTAGAAATTGTTGTCTACTTTTACCATGCCACTTAAACTTCCTGAGATAGCGTTTAGCCTTGCCAAAACTATGTCTTTCATAACAGCCTTTCTGTGTTTTGCTTTAAACTACATTTTCTTTAATAAGTCCATGTGCTGGAGAGTGACTGTAGTCACTTAGCTGAGGGCTCTTCAAGGCTACACTGGTCCCTAAATTGAAAATGAGATTCTTATCTCAGCAAGTTAGCTTCACACGTGGCAAATGTAAAAACACACTTTAAACAAGGAAGAACTAGCAGAGACCAACAAATCACTTAAGTTATTTACATTGTTTGGAAATTTTGTAAGTTTGGGGAGTTTTCCATACACCAGACTTTCTATTTATGCGTCAGCTAACCTTTTGTAACGTCTATATTAATAATATACCTGTTTGTCATCTATAAACAATTTCAAGCAATATATTTCTCATACATATTTTGTTATTGTTTATTTTTTTTCTAGAAATGTTACTGAAACCGTGTACACTGAAATGAGATCTATGCTTTCATGATTCAGGGAGAAAAAAAATCCCTATTTTTTCTGAGGACTGATGAATTATTATTGTTGAGAAACTTTTGTGAAGGACTTTCCTTGCCCTAAAAACAAGAATTTAAAAGGAAAGGGGGAAAATAAGAACCCAATGGGTAGATTTATCAGATTCTAGGCGAAAAGAGTCGTCATATAAAGTACAAACGCTTTCTTCCCTAAGCCCCTGGACAGCAAGTGTGTCTGGCTTCCAGAGTGGACCCGCTCAGTGTCCTCTGCAGCCACACGTGTCTAGGGCTCTTCACTTCAGAGCCTGCACAGGCAGCCTGAGGCACGGGAAGTTTTAAGGGTCACCGGTGAGAAAATACACTTTTCTACATAGAATCAACTGCAAGGTGACTTAAGGACATTTCACCATTGAAAAGGTGACCAAAACTCACTGCATCTCTGCACCCATCCTTCCTCAAAGAACAGCGAAAGGCAGGCAGGCAGGCTATTGGATTCCAATTAAATCTGGAGCGTGGGTTTTAGACAGGGTAGGTAAAGGAGCCCTTTGGGACACAAGAAAACTAAAATAAAACAAACGCCTCTACTTACAGATTTCCATGTCTCTTGACGCTTGTGGAAAACCAAGCTGGCTGCCTGCTGGACAGCGCGCCCTGCTCTGGCCTGCATCTGCCCTGGGCCCTGGCCTTCTTTGGCTGTTCTTCCGAAGTGACCGCGAGGGGTCCCTGCCACTTGGAGCAGAGGGAATATATCCCACACCTGCTTGTGGCTCGGGACCATTAAAAGCGAGAAAAGCAAGTGAGATGTGACAGAAGGATGGCTCTGAGCCGCATCCTGGGATGTGCCAGGCGCCTCGTGGCCTTTAGGCTCCTCTCAGTGCACTGCCTCCCGCTGAGTTTGCAATGCTGGCTCTGGGACCGGAGTACAACGGGCCGCGAACTCCCGTAGGCTGTGCGCGCTCCTATAAGCCAGGGCCCGCGCGCCCCCGACTCCGCTGCCCCGCCCAGATCTCTGAGCGCTTAGTGCCGGCGCCTCGCCTTAGGCTGCCAGACCCCAGTGTTCCCCGCTGCACTCCTGATGCCTTTAAGACACTGTGGCTACAGTAGGAGAGGAGGTACCCTGGCATAGCAAAGGGTGAACACGGGGCAGGGTGCGCCCTTGCGCTTGTGCTCAGAGATGGATCCCTTCACCCTAAGTGTACACAAAGTACCTGGGAGGCTGAGTTTCTCGTCATAAAGAGAAGTCTGTGTTCCCGGTCCCAGTATTCTGTGATCCATTCTTCAAATCCAGTGGGGGCGGGAAATGAGAACAGAGAAGGGTGGAGGGGAGAAGAGAAGGAGGAGGAGGGAGAAGAGGACGAGGAGGAGGAAGAGGAGGAGGAGGAGGGAGAAGAGGACGAGGAGGAAGAAGAGGAGGAGGTGGTGGTGGCTGGCGGCAAGCTTACACATAGGCTGTTGCTATGGAGAGGCCGGGTTGCTAAAGAGGCTGAGGGCGTCAGGTCCCCTCCTCCGGGTGGGCTCAAACTCCAGGTCCTGTGTTCTATGACAGAGCACCAGCCTGCGGGGCACTCTTCCTTCTTCCCTGTTCTCAGCCCAAGGCTGAACCAAGGGTAGCTTTGGAGGCTTCTTGGGAACCGCAAGGCACTAGACACTCAAGTAGGCTGGGCCCTGAGAATGATTTGAGAACCACCTCCGTACTGGTCTTTGCCAGGACAGACCTTTAGCCAACTGGCGTCAGCGTCCTGCAGAGTCCCGGCTGAGGGCGCAACAGAGAGGAACCACTCTAGCAAACCTGATGGAGAGCCTCAGGGTCACCATGCATCAACCAATTTTAAGGCGCGCGGGGGGGGGGGGGGGGGAGGACTGCAGGGCCTATCCTCTGGCAAAGGGGCATTCCATAGCCCAAGAGACTGTTGGGAAAAGCCCAGTTTATTCTCTTTGCCACCCCTCAAACTCATCTTTCCCATGAAGTCACCAGCTGCCTCTTGCAAACTACTCAGGCCTGGATTGGTGCAGGTTGTGCCACCATCGCAGGTCTCTAGGATCTCTCCTTCAGCCTCTGTAAATTAAAACTAAACAAAAGAGTTTAAACCGGCGACCAGAGGCAGTTGTCCTTAGGAAGCAACACTTGGTAGCATTGAGCCCTCTTTTGGGAAGCCTGGTCCTCTCCCGGGCTGTGGAGCTCCAGCCTCTTGCATTAGGCAGGTCTGGGGCTTCGCCCAGGTGATGAAAAGCCAAGGCGTTGCCAGCCTTTCCTGGCCTGGCCTGCAGTGAGGGCTGCGGAGTTTGTTCCAGGGTCCAGGAGTTGGCTCTGAGGCCTCCCGGTGTGCAGCGGCAGGGTCGACCGTGCAAGCCTTCATCTCCAGCTGTCCCAAGTGTCAGGAACAATGGGAAGGCGGCAGGAGAAGGGATGGGGGGGGGGGGTGCGTCGGGGTTTCCTGAAAAAGAGCCCTCAGCAGACTGTCATCTGCGTATGACAGAATCTGCTCCCCCACACTTTCCTTTCTTCCCCTTGTTCCTGCAGCTGTGGGCCCTGAAGAGCGTATTGTACGCACAGATGTTGGGTTTCGCTCTTAGGCTCCTGGCCGCTCTGTGGGGGCGCAGCGCACCAGGGTGTCCAACCTGTGACCAGGGCCTGGGGCAAACAAGGGTTGGGGAGGAAGATTGATGGGAAGGAAGAGTCTGGGAAGCCTCACGCGGAGAGTCAGAACCCAGAGGAGGGCTCTAGAGACCTCTTGGCTAGCATGGACCCCCTCGAGTCCCGCCTCAGGTCTACGCTCAGGTCAAATAATTGGATAGGCTCCAGCGACTGGAAGGGTAGTCCTGTACCCTCCACTCAGGCCCCCGGGGGGGGGGCGGTCGTCTAGGGTGAGGACAAGAGCTTAAAGATGAAGAAAGAAATGCTTTTCACTGCTGTCCAACATATTGGGCTAGCAGCCCCGCAATTGGCCTGGACGAATGGTGGCAAAGTCTCATTAGCACCTGCTTTCAACAGACTACTCCCTGTGAGCATCTGGGTCTTAGAAACTGGGGTTCCTGAACAGTGTACGTGTATGTGTGTGGAGGGGGGCAGTCCCTTAAGTAATTAGCATGCTTCTGTTTGGAAAGGAGAGAAAGGCCTTGGTTTACCGTAATTCTTTTTCTCTTGGAGAGTTTCTACGAAACACTTCCTCCGCCATAAGCAAAGGTCATAGTAGGGCCATGAGGGGCGACTTTTCTAGCTGAGTCCTCATTCCCTCACCCTAGCGCTACTCTGAACTTGGCCAGAATGAAGTGCAACTCGCGAATGAAAGAAAAGACTGAAAGAAAGAACCGGTGAAGGCCCTGGCTCCGGCGCCGTACCAATGACTGACAAAGCTTATGCCCATTCATAGTCTTGGGCGGATGAGGGTGTATGGAGAGCCGCGGCCCCTTAGCCAATTGCTGTCAGCAACATGTGGGGGGGTGGGGGGGGAGACACGACATCGCTATAGCAACCGGTGGCTGGGCCGCGAGCCGCGCCGCCGCCGCCGGCCGGGTGCGCGCGGGGCCGGATATAAGGCGGGGCGCGGCGCCCGCGCCGGTTGGAGCTGCGCGCGCGGCCGGCCACCTTGCGGGGACCGTCCCGAGCCCGGCCCTGCACCCGCCCACGCAGCGTCGGGACCCGGTGCGCCTAGCCAGGGGGCCGGGTTGGGGCGGAGCACGCCGGGCCGCGCCGAGAGGCCTCGCAGAACTGGCTGCACCCTCCGGCTCCGAGCAAGAACTACCGCGCCGCCGCCGCTGGGACGCGCGGCACCTTTGTTTCCACCCGCCTCCTGAGAAGTTTGTGGTCAGAAGCAGGATGGCCCCGCTCGGCAGTGGCTCCAATGCAGGGAAGCGGTTGGTTGCGATGATGGCGCTGTCGCCAGCGGCCGCTGCGCCCCGAAGCTGCTTAGCCGGGCGCACACCCCCACCTCCTGCTTTCTTGGGCACCCAGCGTCCTTCCCGCTGCAGGTAACCCGGGATGGCCAGCCCCGTCGTGGCACTGAGAAGGGTGGTTGGGTGAACCCTAGCAAAGGAGACAAGAGTGGGGTGGGGCAGAAGGGATCAAGAGTGTTAGTGTATCACCAAGCTTGGTGCTGGCAGGGCGCAGAACAGAACCTTCCAAGGGTTGAGGGTGTGCTTGAGGGCCCCAGATATAGGACCTGGGCGTCTTGCCCAGTTCAGGGGGTAACTCTTGGCACAGGACACATGTCAAAGGTTCCGCCAACAGGAAAGACCCACCTTTGGAATTATCTCCAGGTGGGTCTGAGGCGGAGTGCCCAAGATGGTAGTTCTTTCTGAGCGCACAGATTAGAAGGGAGAGACAGATGTCCTGGACTAGCGTCTCGAGGAGACTTCCCCAGAGGAGAATGGGATGGTGATCTGTAGGATTTCTCTCGAGCACTCCTCTCTGCTTGTCATAAGACTGGGCCTCTGGGAAATCCAGAACTTGTAGAAAACGGCCTCGAGGATGAGAGGAGATGGAGATGTACGGAATGATGAGGAAAGAGAGGATGGACGAAGGACAGGATGAGCAGCTAGCTAGCATAAAGTGGACCGGTCTGGGGACGTTTTCCTCTGGCAGCATTTTGGAGATCTCTTTACTCTCTTTTATCTGGGATACCGGGGTGTGCTTCTGTGCCATTCGAGCGTCCCAGCTGGCGGCGAGTTAAGAGGACCAAGTGGGCCCGGGGCGGAGCGTTCAGAGAAGCAGGTGGGGGGCGGCCCAGGAGAGAGCGGAGTCCTCTGAACCCCCAATCCCAGCCTCTCCTAGGATCACCTTTGAGCTTCTATCTTCCTTTCTCCCAAAGGAAACCCGAATTTTCTCTCACCCCCTATCTGTCTGAGACACCCTCCCCACCCCCCCCCCCACCCCCGCCAGGTGGGGCGGTCGCGTACTCTCCAGGAAAACTTCTGACTCAGAGCTGTTTGAACAAGAGTTTATTTATTTCATTTCTGACTAATTGTTTGGTTCCTAAAATCCGCCTGATTTGCAGTTAAAGAAGCTGTGCCCCCAGATATCTGGGTAGCCCCCCAAATCAGCAGCGTTGACTTTTAAAGCCGAAATCCCTTTGCGTCTTCTTTGCACCGCAACGCTCCAAGGCTGGACTGCTTTAAAGAAGAGGGGTCAGTATCAGGATTGCTAGGGCCGTATACCTGGCAAAACTAGGTGTGTGCTGCAGTCCACCTGTCGAGCCTCGCCGCGCCTCTGCCCGCCTGGGTCCTATCCCACTCAGTTTCTGTCCAGTTCTTTAGTTATCCATCGAAGTCAGCAGACCTCGGGTTTTCCTAGGTACCAGGCACCGCGCGTTCCTGCTGGAAACCGAGAGTTTTACTGATCTGGTGTCTTACTGATCTGGCTTAGTGGTCCAAATGGTTTTCACCAAGCCAGGATCGACAGATTTTAGGGATCAAGCAAATATGAAGAAGCGGAGAAACGAGGAGGAAGTGCCCACCCACTCCCAAGCCTAGACGCCGGACTCCCAGAGAACACCGTGGCCTGGCTGGGGAGTGCTGGTCGGCCACGGTAGTGCTGCGATGCTTTTGGTATTTTGGGGGTGGGTACGGGCGTTGTTGGGGACATTAACGGCTCCGGGCGGCGCGCTTTGTGGCCGGGAGGCTGGGCTAAGGCATTGTCCCAGCTAGGACCCTCTCGGGGTTGTGAATACCGGAGGCTCCCAGGAACCCTCGACCTTTTGTGTCCTGCGCCAAGGTCTGATCTCCAGGACCTCTACAGAGATCTTGGGAATTAGTGAGGGGGAAGGGACGAGAAAACAGGGGTGAGAAAGCCTAGGCCCGTGAGGGTCAGCCTCCCAGTGTGGGGGAGGGGACTGGTGACTGCCGCCATCCAGCTTCCTAGACCCGCGCTTGACTCTTTCCACAATCCGGTCCTGACCAGCTGGGCAAAGCCAAGGCCTTCCTGGCCTGAGAGCGGGTGAAGCTAAAAAAAAAAAATGATATTTCAGTCTTGAAGGGATTTAATTCTTAGGGTTGGGTCTAGCGCAGCACTGGACTGGGCAGTACAGTCAAATATGCCATTCCAATAGCAGGACATCACCCTAGAAAAGTCCTGACCGCTCCAGGCTTCAGGCATCAAACAGGCCGAAACGCTGGCCTGCAAGTGCGCTGAGGGTGCCCGCCACCGAGTTTTGAGTTCTGATGTAAAGAAAACGCAGACAGTGAATCGGAAAAATGCAAGGGGGCAGGTTTCCTTTTTGGACAGATCCATTTGGCCGGTTCTCCAGAAGCCTAGCTGACTCTTCTACCCTGGACGATTTGTGGTTAACAAGCAACGTTAAAGATTGAGTTCACAGAACTCTCTCCTTTTCGACATCAATGTCATGAATTTTCCCTTCTCTTAAAACAGAGCGTTTTTCTAGAACAACTATTTTAGTAGTGCTTCAAGATAGCAAATAAGTTATCTTTTGTACATTCACTTATGTGTATGCCTGAAATTTTCCAACAGCCTATTTAAAAAAAAAAACAGCACATACTTTATTTTCATTAAAGTTTATGTTTAAAAATAATTATTTCTTGGGAGATTCTTCTGCCCATATAAGCTTTTTCTTTTTTCTTTCTTTTTCTTTTTCTTTTTTGGTGGCTATTTGAATGGCAGATTTGCAAGTACAATTTCATCTGTACAGGGGGAACAATAGCTTTCAGCCGCACAAAGGCCTTCTCCCACCCTGAATTCAGACCGCAATGCCTCTTGCTCTGATAATAGCTTCTGAAAAGATTTTGTAATGCAGAGAATTAATACATGATTATTTCCGCCTGACTTCTCTCATTTATTAGAATTCTGTGGCAAATTCCAAATTAAAAATAGTTCAGTTAACAGCTTTAAAAAAATACTCTTAAAATATTTCAAGACACCCTTCTCCCCCTCCCATTTTTAAGTTTGGTCGCTTGTCCAGGCTTGAAAAAAAAATGTTTTGCTCGAAACTGTGATCAGTTTTAAAGTGATAGTAACTATATTTAATAAATATATCTTAGTAAATTTAAAAGGAAATTTCCAAATAATTCTCTAAGATGCTCATATAGCCAAAGACAAACTTGTTACAGTAACTCATAAATAGTCTCTGAGACTAATTTCTGTTTCACAGGAGGAATGGTTTTGCAGTCATAATACTATGGCTCCCCAAAAGAAATGGAGGGGACATGTCCCTCATCTTATCGTTAAGTAAAGACTTTTCCAAACCAAAGTGTGTGTGGTGGGTTGCTAAAATAGGCTGAAGCTAGGTTGCAAATCAAATTCCATAGAAATAGTACAATGAGCATGTCAACAAGAGAAATTTAGTATCCACGAAGCTGAATGCTTATGCTTGTAACTTTGTGTGTATGTGTGTGTGCAGACACAGCTTCTAAACTGCAAGTCAGAGATATCTGCCTCTTGTGAATTGGTTATGTTACATTTTATCTTGGCAGCATGCCTACAAATGTTCACCATAAAGTTTTGTATTGATGTGGCTTAGTTCTCACAACTGACTCTAGGCGTAGAATCCCACACCCCCTCAGCTTATCACACAACTTTTTAAAAAAAGTTATAATGGTGTCTGTCAAGGATGGCTCAGCAGACACATCACTGAAAGCCCCATGTGTCTCACAGGCAGAGGTGGGAATGCTGAACTCAACCAGGATATGGTCTAAGAGCTGCTCCACAAATCCCACACTGACCTTGCCTCACAGCTTCTGCAAAACCGCATATTCTAAATTTTAGGCGCTGCAGGTGGAGATGATAACAAAACACACTCAAGGTTACAGTTCACCGGAGCTGCCTCTGAGCTGGCTCGACGTGGACCTGCTTATTCTTGATTACTTTTAAAGTCTGTCTTACTCCTATTATTTTTTTTTAAGTCTGCTCAGAACTTGATAGTGCAGTGCTGGTGAGTGTGCCTCCCGCTTCCTGGATGCACAGCCCCTCCCCCTCCCACCCCACCCCCTACCACCTCCTGACAACCTCCTTCTGAGAATCCAATCCGCTGCCCTCCTCAACCAGCCGGCTGCTGTTCCAAACTTTCAGAAAGAGCTTCCACTGTGCAGAAGGTGTTCTGCGTTTAAAAGACATCTGACTGTAAATGTCAAAGTTATAAATATTTAAGCATCATTTTTTTTCTTTCAATTTCAAGTCAAGACTGATAAGATGTCTGTGACTAGTCTGGGTTGTCTTCTGGGAGGCCCAAGAAAGCCGCCTGTGGTCCACACCATACGGCTCATCCTTGGGAAGTCACCATTCTGAGAGGGACTGGGGCACACTCCAGCTGCACCTGAGTTAGCCCAGGTGCAAACTCACTTTTAAGCTTACAGCAGACTCACTTCTCCCACTGAAGCTCCTGGTTAACAAGCATTTTTAAATTTGCTTTTTTTTTTTTTTTTTTTTTTTTTTTTTTTTTTTTTTTTAGCTCCACAAGAAGAAATGAGACGTAAAGTTATGTTAACTCAGTCACTGTACCTAGAAGAGGATGATCAACAGACATTAAAACAAGAATTTCTAGAGATTTTATCTCCCACCCCCCAGGATTCTTACAGCCCCACCCACTGCTAGCAGTTCTCTCACCGCACCCCCACCCATTTCAACCCTGCCATTTCAGGGCAGGGCATTTTAGCGCTACTGTCAGGCAGAGAACCCCTAAGTGATAATTTTCAGGTTTGAGAAGCCATCAGTCAGTTGAAATTCAGACCTTAATATTAAATATATATTGACTCGTAGGGGGTCCCTTGGTCCAGCATCTACCTTACCCTCTTCTGTCAGACGTCACTCCATTCAACCTCCACTCTGCCAACCTTCCTGGGAGCCCTCCCACCCAGGCCCATAGCTTCAGATCTGCGTGCCTCCATGACTCCTACCCCACAGGCCAGTGGCAAGAGGGATTCTGGGGCACTGATCCTGGGAATCAGCCACTCCTCAGGACCAGGCAGGGGTCAGAGATGGGTGGAGCCTAGGGGAATCTGCTGTGACTTTTGAGAAGTTGGCCCTGCCCTCTTCAGTTCTCCCACGGGAGTCCAGTGAGAATGAAGTCTTTGCTCTTGCCAGGACAATTTGGTTCGGTCCCTGAGTAAACCCCAGCACCCAACTGGTTTAAAGTAAAACCTAAAAAAAGACGAAGCTGGGACACCCCCTCCTCTTCTTCAGTGCAGTCCTGGGCTTTTCACTGGGTCTGGTTGCCCCACAGGCTGCCCCGCAGGTTGCCTAAAAGGCTGGGGCGAAGTTCATTTGTAGGAACATCACCTACCTCTTCCTGTGGCCCCAGAGTACCCAGTGTCTGTCACCTGGCAGTGTTGTCAATCTGGCAGAGTTCCTACTCCGGGCCATTGGTCTTTTGATGCTCCTAGCCCTGTGGTTCTTTCAGCTCCGTGGAACCGCGAGTCCAGTGCAGAGTGTACTGATGGGCTGTCACATACCGTGGCCCAGCATGGCTGGTAACTTATAGCTATCTGAGAACCTGAAGCCGAGGAGTTTCACACCCGAAGCTAGGTTAGGGAGGTCTTATTTCCAGCGCACCAAGTGGCGCGCGGGTTCACCCAAAACCTAGGCTGGGCCTTGCCTCAGGGATCCTCAGGCAGGCTCAACGGCTGGGTAAGGTGCTCTTGGCACTGACATCACACCACTGCCTTTGTTGTGGTCTGCTGAAAAGAGACTAGACAGGCAAGGGCGGCGGGAACGCAGCCATTGATCCGGCAGAATGTAGCTAGCTCCCGCCCTGGCATAACTAGGACCATACTGAACCCGGGGAGTGAACCTCTCCATTTTGCGAATGGTGCGGAGGCGCACTGGCCAGGAGCTTAAGGGAAAGGATTTGTTCTTGTGCAAACTGCAGCCAGTCATGTGAGGACAGCCATGTGGGCCAGAGACCCTGGCCGAAAGGGTTATTTGTGTGGTTTGGGATCCTGCCGGTGCTGGAGCAAAGAAGTGTAGCTTGGAAATTGGGATGGGGACTCCGCTGATTTAAGGGGAGGGGCGGGAGACTCTGGAGTGACTTCTTTCTAGAAGCTCTTGTGTGGGGTGGGAGGGAGTGAGAAGTCGGGGGGAGGGGACCCGGGAGGAAACCAGGAGGAAGAAGGGAAGGGTTCCACAGCTTTTTCCATGTGCAGGGCCCTCTGTGCTCCTGGCCCATAGCAGCCACTCAGTCCTGGGCAAGGTGTCCACGTGTCTGCTCGGGTTCTCCTGCTCCCCGCCCAAAGATCCCCTTTGCCGGGCCTTGGAGCCCCCTCCCTTCCTCTCTTCCATCCATTACTGAAGCCCAGGAACCTCCTGGGTCCAGAGCCAAACAGAACCTAGCCGCGCATCCAGGCAGGAAATCCCGGCGTCTTTTCTCATTTAACCCGCGTTTCCATTAACTCGGTCCCCGCGCCCGCTAATCCGCGCACCGAAGGCAAAAGCAGGCTAATTAATGACCAGCTTTTCCAGTCAAGACTAGCGATAATTGCTTTGGTGGCCTTTATGATTACAAGATAAAAATGGGCCCGGCCTGACATAAGAGACACTGTGTACACTCAGAGACTGGAGGAAACGAAGAGTTGGGAGGCTGAAAGCGGAGCAGAAAATTACTAATAGAAGAGAGATAATGAATAGGCCGGCCAGGCATTCATGGGGAAAAATCCATTTTGTTACCACGCGAAATTAGGTGGCGGAAAGGAGTTTGCTAATTGTTCTCCTCTTGTAGCAACCAGGACGGAGGCAGGGGCGTGCTCTTCCATTCATTTACCGAGTAATTGTAGGGGTTGCTGGCCGGGAGTCGTGGGCGATTTGCCTGCGGCCCTTCCATTTTCCTGTGGCGTGTTTAATTGTTGCTAATACACCTCCTAATGAAGCTAATGAGGGGGGCGCTGTCTGGCTATCTGCCCTGGATTTGAGTGACGGAAAGGATTTCTCACCTACTCCCCCAAGATGAGAAGTGAACTTCCCAATTGCCTGTTCTTCAAGACCTTGTCCCCTTTGAAGGAACAATACTCAGGTACCGGTAGTTGGGAGTCTGTGCCTATAGAGGGTGACTAGAGCTGGTTGCATTAGCCCACAGAATGTCTCCTAGAGCAAGAAGCCGTGTCCCAGAGCTATGATGACTCTGGCCAGTGCATTCTATTGGGACTGAGGACTATTTAGTTCTGTTAACATTTTACCCTTCTCCTGCCAAAACATGTGCTGGGTTACATGCTCTGGACAAAATCTGTGTCTGATTAGGAAGGATGTACACTTTGCTTTACTTAAGACAGGAAATTAGGTACCAAATACTTTTACATTATTAAGTTTGAAAAGCAGTCACCATTGGGGTTGCTCTTGCCTTCTGCTTAATAGAAATCCAGTCTGGAGGTGGTGTGGTGTTGGAATTTTCTTCTCTGTGTGGCCCTGCACAACCCTCTCCCCGTGTGCTGAGGCTACACTGAGCCTGGAGTTGTGCATGAAGGGGAAGGGTTGCTGGAGTCAAGGTTCCTCGAGTGGTAACCTGTTCTCCTCCCCCTCCTTCTCCTCCTGCAGAAAGGAAAGCTCAAGCTCCTGCCCCATCAGGAAGAGCAAGAGGACTCTACCAAGTTCATTGTGCTCACCTTCCTCTCCATCGCCTGCATCCTGGGGGTTCTCCTGGCTTCCAGCCTTGCCTATTGCCTCCGACACAACTCGCAGTACAAGCTGAAGGACAAATTGTCTGGACTAGGAGCTGGTCCCAGTGCAGATGCCACCGAAGCCTACCAGGTAAAAATAAACTTTTCCAAGTTTTCTGGCTTGGATTTGCCAAACTTGATTTTGGGAGTGTGGGGAGGGGGCAGTCTGTTTCCTCCCTCCCTCAGGATCTACACTCCTTCAGGAAGTCACAGTACTGGGTTCTTTTATGATGACAATTTGAGACTTCTCATTAGCGTTCGTGTAAATACCTTGCAACCACAATTTTATGGCTCTGTATTAATCTTAACACCGTTCTTGGATAGTCTTACGTTGTTAGCCGCCTTGGGAAGTGGGTTGCTAATTAGAAATGAGGGGAAAGTACAATACATGAATTATGCATTATCTGTTATCTTAATCTGGCCACTATTAATGAAACTCGCCACAGTTGCAAGATGGGTTGGTTGTGTAGATGTTTGAAGATGGCTCTTAAATCATCAGCTTCCTGGGGTCTTATAGGACGGGATCTTTTGACCTGATCTGTTGCCACCCTCTGCTGTTATTTGGATAAAGTGAAACCTAATGCTGATTAATGGAACACGGAGTGCGTGTGTTAGCGGAACACGGAGTGCGTGTATCTTTATGAGTCAGCAGTGGTAACTGTGTGCTGTATGTTCTAGAAACACAGACAGGCACCCAACATGCCTGGAAGTAGAACAGAACCCTGGAGAAGTATGAACAACAGAGTCAAAACACAAGAGGCATAATCAACACCCCATAGTTTTGGGGAGTTTGGTAGTATTTGTTTCATAATGAATGATTTTCTATAATGAAACTGTGACTCCACTCAGCAGCAATGCAAGACCAGAATATACAGAATAAAAGTTAGGGAGTGCATTTTTTAATATAAAATATTACTTAACTCTAAATGTATTAATCTATTTAGGGTTATAAAATTCTTCACTTGATTGCCATGTTTAAAATTTTAATCAATACGCAGTTTAAGGTTTTCTCCAATTTATTGAATCTTTTGTCTTTTCTAACCACATGTCTATGCTGTAGAGCGTCTTGTCAGTAATTCACATCACACAGTATATAAAGCAAATACTGTCTGTTCTGTTGTCAAAGTTACTTCAGTGAGCTCTCTGGCTCTCTCAGGAAATACAGTGACTGGCCAGTCACCCTCAGCTAGTCTGAGCTGGCTGCCCCTTGCTCTGTGGCTGTTCTGAATCTGCCACATATAGCTAGTTGAGAAGAATTTATAAAGCCCCTTTGCTTAAAAGAGATGAGGAGACAGCTTTTGGTCCCATTTCAAAATTCTTATCATCACCAACGAATGGAGAAAACCTCTGGTTTTCTGAAGGAGGGTCACAAGCCTGGTCAGGATGATCTTTTTCTTATAAAGAAATGGCAACTTCAAATGCATTGAAGATGGTATTTCAGGCACATGGCACATAGCTTTGCTTCAAAGCCAAAGGGGGAAAAAAAAATTCACGTTTGAAGAAGCAGCCTGGAAAAAAAATGTCACATAAACTAGTAAGAATTTACCCAGAAATTCTATTGAAAGCAAGACCATCAATACAGGATGCCAGGTCTTCAGGGCCAAGCAAGTGTCAGAACATAAATAAATAATCACACTCCACACTCTTCAGTTCTGTGTGTGAGAGACAGAGATCATAAAGACGGAGGTTTCCAGAAAGCATGGCATCCTTTGATATACTTTGAAATTCAAATATAAAATATTGATAGAATGAAAGATTGGACTCCCATGCAGAAATGACTAATTTCTATAAGATTGTGGGTAGAAAAATGCATACTTATGACTGAGTTTGTGATAATTAACAACAAAAGGGAAAAAAAACTCTTCCTGGTGACAGCTCTAATTAATAGTATCTGTGATTAAAATCATGTCCTTGCAGCAACAAAACTGTTTGAATTTCTTAGAGTGACCTTTTTGTGTTCCTCCTGGGGGCATGGTGGTTAAGTTGATATTGATTTTATAATGAGCTCTGGTTTGTTTAATAAGAATCTGTAATCCCGACAATAAATGAAATGTGTGCTTTTCTTCAATCCAGATTAATAAAGAAGAAAAGGCAGAGGAAACTTTTTTTTCCTTCAAAAACAGGATCTAGAAAAAAAGTTGGAAGTGAAATGATTGGGAACATTTTCTGTTGGGCTTATTTCTGAAATCATTGGCCAGTGTCATTCTAGCAAGTTACCCTGATAAGATGGGGTCTGCTCTCATCCAACCAGCAGGCTCCTTGGAAGGACCATGTGCAGGGAAGCCATGTTGCTTGGGCTCCTTTTCCATCAGGCCAGGCCTCAGCACATGGGGATCACGTGGTTGTCAGCTTTGGGTTTAGCTGGGTACACTCAAGGCTCACAGCTGTGGTTACTCAAGGCTTCTCTGGAAACACGAAGCACTGTATCCATCGATGGGGTCTTATGGCTATGGATTTTCCATTGTTGTCATTGAAACAACCTTCATGTTTAAAAATCTTCTTTAAAGAGAAAAAAAAAATCAAAGTTGAGAGCCTGTGAGATGGCTCAGCTACTGAAAGTACCAATTTCTAGAACCCACATGGTAGAAGGTTAAAAAAAAAAAAAAACTCCCACAAGTTATCCTCTAACTTACACACACACCATATGGCGTGATAAATAAATGTAAGGAAAGAAAACCTATAAGCATGCAACTATAAATTTCAGGGAAAGGGTCTTCTTGAATGAATGTATCTACTACTAAATCTTTGTTTGTATAAGGATGTGCCTCAGTGGTACCTTTTGTCTACCAATTTAATTACTAGTTCATATATATATGAATTAATATATGTATATAATATAACATATGTTATATATAATTACATATGTATAATATATTATATATATATATATATATAATTTGTGTTTCCATATTTGCTTTATATTGTCATTGAGATTGTGAATAAGAGTTTGTCACACTTTTTTTTTCAGTGATCACATGGACAATTGAACACTTTGCCACTGTGTTTTATTTCATGGGGACATGATAGAAAAATGGTTCATTATTTTAAGTTTATAAAGGGGGAAATGGTTACGGTGTGAGTGGGTTGAAAGTTACCCAGGGATGTTGGTAGTTGGCTGAACGCTAAGTGTGGTCACTAATGGAATGGAACGTTACCTTGGAAGTGAAAGAGCTAACTGCTTGTGTAGTGAGAAGACAGCACAGCGTACAGTTATTCTGACTGTGAAGAAAGGGGAGGAAGACGTAGAAACAAGATGCTGTGGGCTGCACACACAGCCTCTGGCTGGAACTTTGCTTTCTTATCACAACCCCCAAAGAGAATCCTCGTGTTAGCACCAGGGTCATTGTGCTGAGAGGATCTTCTCTACAGGAACTGGGAGATCCTTGCTGGGACCTTTATGCAGGACCTTCTGAGGCATAGGTAGGTAGGCTGTGAATTCTACCACCACCATCCCAGGTACATAACCATGTGCCATGGGTTATGAATGACCATCTTGAAATGGCCTCAAAGCAGTCCGGAGTATAAATTATTAGATCCTTGCAAATATCTCTAAACAGGTTCACTTTTTCCTCTCATGCATTTGTATATATATACCACTCCCCCCACCACCATGGGTGAGCAAGATTGGGAGGGGGAGAGACAGAGAGAGAGGAGGGGAGGGGAAAGAGAGAAACAGAGAGAGGGAAGAGAGGAAAGGAGGAACAGAGGGGGGAGGAAGGGAAAAGGATGAGGGAGAGAGAAAGGGAGAGGGAGAGAAAAAGAGAGAGGAGCAGGGAGAGAGAAAGGGAGGGGAGAGAAAGAAAGAAAGAAAGAAAGAAAGAAAGAAAGAAAGAAAGAAAGAGAAAGAAAGAAAGAAAGAAAGAAAGAAAGAAAGAAAGAAAGGAAGAAAGGGAAAGGAGGGAGAGAGAGGGAGGGGAGGGAGAGGACAGAGGGAAAGAGAGGGGAAGGAGAGGGAAGAAAAGAGGGGAAAGGGAGAGAATGGGGAAGAGAAGGGAGAGAGGGAGAGGAAAGAGAAGAGAGAGAGGGAGGGTGGGAGAGGCAGAGAGGGGGAGGGAGAGAGGGGAGAGAGGGAGGGAAGGAGGGGTAGAGGGAGAGAGAGAGAGAGAGAGAGAGAGAGAGAGAGAGAGAGAGAGAGCTGCTTGTGGGTTTTGGAGCCCACAGAGGCCAGAAGAAGGTGTTAGATTTCTAGGAGCTAGAGCTGTGTCTGTGAGCCACCCAGTATAGATGCTGGGAAACAAATTCTGCCTATCTAAAAGAGCAGGGAGCTTTCTCAACTTCTGAGTGCTCTCCCTCCTCCTCCTCCCCCTCCTCTCCCTCCTCTCCTTCCTCTCCCTCCTCTCCCTCCTCCTCCTCTTCCTCCTCCTCTTGAAAATCAAATCTTCTTGGCAGGTTCTTACTTTTGATCTTGTTCTATCTACAGCCATGTCAGGTAATACGCTTAAGGTTGACTTGTTCATGCTTTTAAATTTTGGACAACTAAAACAAATGTTCAAAGGTCACTGTGAACTTCAGCAGAGCCTTCCTCATTGCTTCAGTGGGTTGTTTTCCTCTAAGTTTATAAAGCATGCCTGGGCTATGCCTGTCCTTCATGGTCTCATGCCCCCTCAACTGTTTTTTTCCCAAAATTGCCTCCATATGCTATGTATGTGTACGTGTACATGATTCCATGCCTGTACGAACATGTAGGTCTGTGTACCCACTCACTGAAAGGCACAACATCGTGATGGTCAGTACCAGGTACTTCCTGCCTCTAACTCATGCAGGTGTCCTAGTTCTATGGGAGACGATTGGGTAAAAACTGTGCCAAAAATAAGTTGTTAGATGATTAGAAGGCATTCTCCCCTTTTCTCTCTCAGTCCCTTTGAATTCTGCATTTTTTTTTTTTTTTTTTTTTTTTTTTTTTTTGGCTTTGATCATCTCTGAGCAGTGAGTTTAGTATTCTGCCGGCCCACTCTCCCTCCCCGTCCCCGACACAGGGGCAGAGACTCCTACAGAATGTTCAGCAACTTCTCTTTTGATGGTGTATTTCACCAGCAGGTTTCCTTGTGTAGTTGGAGGCCTTTTGGAACCAAAACCAGAGGAAAGGATGTGTCGGGCTATGGGCCTGCCCCAAAATGGACTTCCTAAATGTGCATCTTGGTTTGCTGTGGCTTCCATTCGCCAATGGTTATTGATGTAATGACGGAGCCCTGTGACTGTTGCACTCTGAGGGTGCTCCGTGCACTTGTGCTGAGGGGTCTGCTCACCTCTGCTGAGGGAAGCCATTCTGGAGAAGAGGACAGGTTACACATCGGTTCATTCTCCTATGAATTAGAAGACCCTTCTTTGTCGAGGTGACTTCAATCTTTCATAATTGGTGTAATCACTAGTCATGTAATGGGGAACAGATTGGATGCCTTCTAATTAAGTCAGAAAGACTTGATTCCTCCCGAACACACTTGACCCAAGCACAGGTTTCAGGAAAGCCTTTTCCATTGGACTTGGCTATGTGTTTTGGAATAGCTGCCCTGGCCTTATGAGTAAATTTTCAGGTTGAAACAATATTTTTGTGCAAATATCCCAGAAGCAAACTGTCTTTCATTTCAAAATTAGACAGACACCCTAACATGTAATGTCATTAGGGATGTTTCTGCTTACTGAACAGTCAGCAATGAGAATCGGAGTGTTTCTATTTTATCTTTGCAAACATTACAGATATAGGCAGAATTATTAGCACCTTCCTTTATGCAAGAGCAGTCAGCACTTCCAAAGGGGTCTTTTCCTGCTTTTCCTTGTCTTATGATGTCCTAAAACATTACTGGGCCTTGCTATAAATTAAGCAGATGCTAAATGACTCTTTATTGCTAACAAATTGCATGTGTCTTAAGGTTGGAATGCGACCGACCATGAAAAAAAAAAAACATGCCAAAGGGAAAGTTGCCCATTATTATTCGATGTCTGATTCCCTGTTTGAAGCAGGTGCCCATTTCCTGTGAGAAGCATGTGTCCATTTCCTGTATGCTGAGCTACAGTGATCGGAGTGCTTTGGCAAGCTCAAGCCTGAGAATTTTTCCAGGGGGAAGCTATTTGGAGTTCATTCTTCTCATAAACCGTAAACTTCCAAGCATACAGTTCTCAAATCAGTGACTGCATGCCTTTTCTACAGAGGTGCCTGGGCAAGAAATGCTTCCTCAGGCACAGTTCCCGAAGTGAGACTGAGCCTCCTCAGACACCAAAACCTGGAGGATGGCCAGAGAAATATGTAGGCAAAGTACAGCATGCTACCTGCCCTAGACCACAGGACACTCCTCGTAGTCAGATGGTCTTTAAAATAAGAAGCCACTAGTGAGACATGGAGAAGGAAGAGGGATTGGAACCAATAGTTTAGGAGGATCCTGAGGCCTGAGTTGATGGTTTCCTTTTGTTAATACGGTACTGTTTGATTTTACTTTGTGTGGCTTATTAGCAGACCTGGATATTTCTTAAATAACAGTTCCTAGGAAGGCTTATGTGAGGGATAGAGAGGAGAGGAGTAAAGGGATTAACTCGGCCTTACTATACCAGAGGTGGCTTTTCTAGGCTACTTTCTGCTGTCTGGATAATACAGGGCAGGTGAGTGACATCTCTGGGAAATATGAGTCCTCTCGGTCGCATGGGTAAGCTTCTAGCTTACCTTATTAATTTTACTGCTAGAATCAAGAGAACGCCACCTCTAGCAAAAGTGGAAGCTGCTTAGGTGACCACTGCCCACCTAGAGAGGCCCTTCTGGGGTTCCTTCCCCACATTCTTCAATTCTGTTCCCTCAGTCAGCTCTGTCAGGGCGAGCCACAAGGATCACATGAGGAGCTGAGGTTCTTGCCTCCCTGTTTGATAGGAGAGCAAAATTGACAGGTGCCCATGACTTGCCCTGCATCCTAGTGATACCCATTCATCGACCATGTTAGGGCAGCAGCTTCTAGACTAGGCACACACTCTGACGACAGCATTCACCTGGCACCCATGTCCATGGTAGCCTCCGATCACCAAAGTACTCCCATGGTAGAAGGTCCTACAGAAGATAGAAAATGGGGACTTCCCTCACCTCTTGGCTTATGACTGTTTGGAGATGAGATGTTAGGTACAGCAAACATCTAGGTGGAGCATGGTGTGATACTAAGATAACAGCTGTTTTCTGGCAGACAAATTACTGTGGCCAGCTTACCAATGGGGGGGGGGGGGGCGGGTCATGGAAGGTCAGGAACCAGTCGTGCAGGAGTATGGATAAGGTATTCTGTGGTGCCTGAGATATCTGAGATCAGGCTGATTAGGTAGGCAGGAATCATGGATCCACTTCAGGCTGGTGCAGTAGAGAAGACTTCTGATTCCAGCCACCGTGTGCTGGTAGGATGCTTGCAAGCTGTTGAAAGGGTAGTATGGTCTGTGAGCTCCGATGGATGGGCAGCCTCTCGTTTTCAGCAACCAGAGACAAAGAACAATTTTCTGTGTCTCCCTAACTGTGGAAATGAACTCTCTCCTCTGTCTTGTTTAACCCTTTCTAGATTGCTCATCTTGTAAGTTTCTTTCTTTCTCATTATTTGAACTAATAGCCAAAGGTGATTTGGGGCTTCTGATGAGTGATGCACCTAGGAGTTGTATGGGGTCCTGACATCTCTATCCTGCCACTTGTTTTCCCATACATGGGGTTCATTTGGCCTTGGGTCTTGATTCAGAGAGTGTCTCAGAAGTACAATCTGCAAAGAAAATGCATATTAGGAGACAGGGAAGACCCAGCACGCAGACCCTCCACACAAAAAAAGGGGGAGCTTTTATCAGATGTAGCTGGAGAAGCTAAAATGTGCTTGTGAGTCCTGAGTCTAGGACCTTCAGATAGTGCTGAGTGCTGGTCAGCCTTAAGGATCTATAGACATATCTCCTTCGATGTCTGGCAAGGTCACACCAAGGTGAGAGTGTCTGGGTAGGAAATATAAGTGAGGAGAGTCCCACGCCAACAGCTCTCTGGGGTAGAAGCTGAGTAGACAGAAGCAGTAGCCAGAGTAGGCTTGGCTGGGGCTTAAAAAGGAAATGGGGAGATGACACAGGTCAAGGAGGACCTAGGAGGTGGGAGCAGGTAAAGAGAATGTGGGTAAGCTGTGGGCATCCTAACACAGACAGACTCACACAGCACAGCTGGATTCCCTCCAGGGCAGAGGAGCCTCCCAGTCAAGGCGGGAGACTCCTTGGTCCACATTCATCTAAGCTGGCAACTCCCTAGAGTAAAGTACCTCGGTGTAGGAGTGAAGTGTCTGTAGCCTGGGTTTCTAAGGTGACCACAGCAGCTGCAGAGCAGACCGTGGGCAAAGGCAGGGGACGACATGCTCCATTGTGTGATGATGTCACCCATGAGTAATACTGCTTTTCAGGAAGCTCTCAACAGATATACACTGGCAGGGTTAGGGACATGGTGAGGCCCGGGGACACAAAGGAGAGCTTCCATACAGAGAAAGAGCGCTTTGAGGAAGGCAGCTACACAGTCAGACCAGGAAGCACTGGGGGTGAAAGTAGCCTGCAAATGTCAGCCCAGCAAAATGTAAACCCAGGACTGAGACCTGGGGAAGCAGGATAACGGGGCCCTGGGAGGAAGTGTGCAGAGGTGCTTCAAGGGCTCTTGAGCAGGTGACAGGCTCTGGATCTCTGGATCTCCTTGGGACTGGAACCCATTACTCCTCTGTTCCTCTCTCCATCTCTGGGTGGTAGCTTCACTGGGTGTGGGTTCTGTCCTAAGCCCCTGGACACATGGGGTTGCCCCTGAGAAGTGCCTCAAAAGACCCAGGCAACCTTAAGACCTGAGAATTGCAAAGTTTGGAATGAAACCACAAAACTTATATCTTCTAACAACAGAATACTCTGAACTAGCCAGGACTTGCTAGACTGGGTTTCTTATGAAGGTGGCAGCAGCGCGTTTGTGAAAGACTCCAGTGTTGTGACAACTGACTCTGAAGATGTCTCAAAGGAGGTCAGGGTGGCCAGGCCAGGTGTCTGAGGACTTGGAGCAACCGGAGAAATGAGGAGGCGTCAGGAAAGGAGTCTCCTCAGGGCTCAAGGCAGAAGTTTGAGAAAGGCAGAGAGGTGGGTGCACGGGAGAATCCTGCGGATCTTTCTCAGTGTAGGTCTGGGAGAACCCTGTAGCAGTGTTCTTCATTCCGTCCCCCCATCTCTGTCTCTGTGTGTCTTTCTCTCTGTGTATCACTCTCTGTGTGTCTCTCTGTCTGTCTGTCTCTCTCCATCCCCCTCCCTCCCTCTCTCCCTCCCTCCAGACCTCTCTCCTTCTGGCCCTCCCTACCTTCCTTCTTTTCTTCCTTCATTTCAGATAATCCCACTTTTACTCTGATGCCCCAAGTGTTCAGTTTCTGCTTAGGAAAATTACCGGCAATCAAGAAGAGAGTGTGGTGGGCCGTTTATACAAACACAAAAGAGCCAGCCGTCTTTAAAGATTTTCTTTTGAGGCAATGTTACCCGGCCCAGGCTCACCTTGAACTCTGCTCCTCCTGTCTCTACCTCCCAAATGTGTTTGTTGGCTTTCCTGTATGCACCAGGATGACTGATTTGTAGTGCTAGAAATTGAAACCAGGGCTTTGTGTGTGTTTAGAGACCTCACTTACTCTTAGTTTATTGCTGTGGTAAAACAGCATAACTGAAAGAAGCTTGGGGGGGGGGGGGCGAGGTTTATTTAGCTTACACTTCAACTCACAGTTTATTATGAAGGGAAGCCAGGGCAGAAACTCAAGCAGAAACCTGGATGCAGCAGCTAAAGCAGAAGCCATAGAGGGACAGTGGTTACTGGCTTGTTCCTTTTCTTGCTAGGCTGGCTTTCTTTTCAACCCAGGACCCAGGGATAGCACCACACACACTAGGTTGGGACCTCCCACATCAATCATAAATCAACAAAATGACCGATAGACTTTTTTCTACAGGCCGACCCGATGAAGGAATTTTCTCAACTGAGGTTTGCTCTTCCTGAAAAACTATAGTTTGCATCTCAAGTTGACAATAAATAAATAAATAAATAAATAATGACCAGGACTCTATACAAGCAAGCACTCTACCGACAGAACTGAACACACAAGATTTTTCTTTTAGCATATGAAGTATTACAACCAGCAGAATCAAGTGTCTGGATGTAAGGTCGTATGTGTACAAACAAACAGTTACTTAATTGTTATAATTATATTAGTAAGTGAAGGTGACTGTTTGAAAATCCAGGACACCACGGTGTTTGAAGAATACAATGTGACTTGTGACATAGCATAGCAGATCAATTAGAAAAGTTTATACATAACCTGTGTGTAGGGCGACTGTCATACCAACAATACGGGAATAGAAATCTGCTGAGAATAAGCAGAAGCCTGTTATTTTTGTTTGTTTTGTTTTTTAAAATATAAAGATTGCTGTCATTTCCCCCCCCCCCCAAGACAGTGAAGCAGAATACCATTACATAAAGAAGCACCCACAGACCACTCTTGTATAGGCCCTGAAATATACTGAAGCCAGCAATCAGATGTCCAGGAGCAAAGCCATATAGTCTCCATGGGAAAGCAGTTACTAGGCAAGCATACCCAGTGCCCTACACAGAGACAGAAAGGTTTTAAGAGTAAACCCTAAGAGAAAAGAAAGAGTTCTGTAATTAAATCAAGACAATTAATTGAGATGGAAATCATTCTCACTTTGCAGACTTCCAGGTTATTCCAATCCCACCCAAACCCCTGTGGCTTTCTTCTCCCCTACCAGATTCAATGGAGAGTAACAATGCTAAGCCTAAGTGACTCCCTCCCCACGTGGAACTGAGGAGCAGCTTCTGGAGCTGCTGCTTTGGCCCTGAGATGGAGCTGCACCTTGGCTTCCTCTTTCCTCTGCCTGCCTTCATGGTCCCAGTTCCTGCCTCAGGCTGACTCAGTGCAGCTGTGCAGCTGAGCTGTGCCTTAGTGGGGAAGACTAAGTGCTCTTGCCAGCAGTGTCCTAGACTGGTAACCACCTTCTGGCTCATTCCCTCACTCTGGACAAGTTGGACCCCTGCCCGCTCACAAGTTTCTCTCCGACAGAGGAGCAGACTCTGTCTCTCAGGTGCAGAGGGACCCTCAGTAGTGTCATGGACATGAAAGCCCAGGCAGGGACTTGCACACAGCCACCTGACAACTCCCCACACCCACACCCACACCCACACCCACACCCACACCCACACCCCCATACCCCAGACACTCTGGCACTCCTGTGCTCACTGAGATCTGCACTGGAAGAGAGGGTGGAGAGAGAAGAGGGGGAAGGGGCTGATGAGTCCTGGAGCAGCTGCTTCAGCACACACACACCCCCTCCATGGCCCTGCCCTTTGGCTTAATTAAGCAACGGCAGAATGGAAGTCTGAATACCTTTTGTGTCCTAGGCCCCTCTTCTCCCAGCCTCAAACCACTCCTGTGCTCTTCTGCTCTGAGCCTTTGTTCTGACCCCCGCCCTGGGGAGGCCCTGCTTCTCCTCAGTGCCCACCATTCCCATCTGTCAGTCCTGTGTGCTCAGACCCCCATCGTGGCCCAGGGGACTAACCTCATCTGAACACCAGGCTGAGTCCTGAGGCTTTCACCCCGTTCGTTCACACCCTCCCCATTTACAGCCATGCACAGAGGCAGTTGCCACTTTTCCTATCTGTCCTCTCCTCCCTCTGGCACTGGGCTGAGGCCCACCTCAGTTTCCCCCGAGGGCCACATCTGCACAGTCTGCAGCACCTGGCAGGGGGCCTGTGGGTGATCAATGAAGAGCAGTCAATACACTGAACTAAGATATTGATGTATTAAGAGCCGCTGTGCAGGGAGGCCATTTCCAACCATTGAAAACCACCGTGCATGATTCCCAGAGACTGGAGGAGTGTGTGAGAAGTAAGCTACAGATGTTGCTGGTGAAGATGTCAGTGGTGATTGCCCATTGCCTTTTACTAAATAAAATGCTAGGAAGGTCCCAGCCTCTCCACGGCAGGCCCGTGCTGCCCCCAAAGACAAATGATTGATTTCCCGCTGACTCGGCTATTTCAAACTGTCTGAATTTGAAACTAAGCCATGAATGTCCAAGGCTGGTTTCCTTTGCTGAGATCCTGGGGAGCTTGATGAGTTGGGAATTCACTACAGCCCCTCCCCGCAGGAGCACTTAAAGTTCCAGTGTGCGTGCGGAGTCCTCAGATGTAGGAGGCAGGAATTTAATTTTTCCGTCCTCTAAGCTGCAGCTGGGAGTTGCTTCTGTGTGGCTCACCCTCCTATAACACCCAGAAGAGTCTGGGTGTGACATATTCAGTATTCCCTGCTCTGTATCTGAAAGTTCCCACTTTCAGGTGAAGCAGTGCAACTTCATATAGAAACCCATCTTAGCCGTGGTGGATTATGTAAGAGCAGGCATGCTCTTGTTAAATTGTTACCTCATGTTTTTATTCTTATCGTGCTCCCTGATTTCAATGGCCTGTTCCTCAGAAACAGCAGAGATGAAATCTTGAGAGAGAAGGACTGTTTCGGTGACAGCCAAGCTGTGGTTGAGCTCTGGGGCATGTTAGTTAACTTTTGGCAGCTGCCAAGCTTAAGGAGTGATTTAGTTTCAGGTCCTCACCTCCAGGCACTGCAAGTCAGAAAAGATGCCTGCGTCTTTGGTACTTTGACGTGGGGCAGGAGATCACATTCCCAGCTCTCTAGAACCAAGTGATCTCTCACATATCACTCAGGAAGCTTGGGCTGCTGCTGTCAGGATTTGACTTCCATTCTAAGGGGTGGCTCTTTCAAGGACTCACACCACTCTCTGATGTGGTGTGTCCAGGACTCTTAAAGTATGCTGCCTACCTGGGTGCTACAAGCACCTTTTGAAGCCCCTGTTGTGGGTCCTCCACCCTTGAAACAGAAGACAGACAGTGTTGTAAATCTTCAACCCCAATAAGCCTGTACAAAAAGCACACAACTCAGTATTTACAAGCTGCTCGCCTAGATTGGGCGTATCTAACCACTACACTACTCTATTTCCCAGCTATGAGATCCCTCGCTACTTGAGGCTTCTGAACCAGGCCAGGTGGTTCTGCTCCATCTTCCTTCCAACTTCCTCAGTCTTCTCCATCTCCTTCTTCTCTTTCCACACTCTCTGAAAACCTCAAGCCCCCCTTTTCTCTTCCACTATCTAACCAGGGGCTCTAGCCTTTATTTGTCCAGTTAGAATAGGGAAAGCTTTACATGAAGTCACCTGAGTATATAATCCACTCCTCCTTGGAACAGCCTCTTTTAAAGAAGAATTAACATCAGAATACAGCACCAGGACAACCCACCACAAGGCAGGAATGACCGCTACCCTTGTTTTGAGAGGCAGGATGGACTGAACCATCATAGACATGATTGTACTCTGGCTGGCTGAGATGTGTGCTCTGAGGAGCCTGGTGTGCCCGCAGTAGCAGTGTTGTCTGTCTTGTTACTAGCGTCAGATGCTGCTGAGAGAGTTCCAGATTGGGAGGAGTGGCGAAAGCTATCTTTCTCTTATGTCGGTTGAAATGTGTCTGTCTTTAAGTTTTATTTTGAGAAAACATCTTGCAAAACGGGGAACATTACTCAGTACTGCTCGACAAACATTGAAGTCCCAGCGGCACTGTCTTGTTCAGTCACAGTGTTGTGAAGCACAGCACCTCAGATCAGACCCAGCTGTGCACACACAGTCATAGAGCTCAGGTCTTAAGGCACAGGGAATCTCAGGAGGCGGTGGGTGGCAGACAGCAGTCCAGAGCCTGGCAGCAAGGCTGTCTTCCTGATGTGTGGATAGGCAGCATGTACCCATGTGGAAGTGTAAAAGCGCATGTGTATATTGGGGCACATGCGTATATTGGAGCACATGCGTATATTGAGACACATGCGTATATTGGGTCACATGCATATATCGAGGCACATGTGTATATTGGGGCACATGCATATATTGAGGCACATGTGTATATTGGGGCACATGTGTATATTGGGGCACATGCATATATTGAGGCACATGCATATATTGGGGCACATGCATATATTGGGGCACATGTGTATATTGGGGCACATGCATATATTGGGGCACATGCATATATTGAGGCACATGCATATATTGGGGCACATGCGTATATTGAGGCACATGCATATATTGGGGCACATGCGTATATTGAGGCGCATGCGTATATTGGGTACCTTGAAGCTAAGAATCAGAAAAAAGCTCATTGGAGGTGCTGGAACTATATCACCCGAAGGTGCTAGCCACGTGTCTCAGCAGCGCCAGTTACAGTGAGCACTCTGCTGAGTCAAGGACAGGTGTGTCAAGAGCCTGCTGTTGCTTTAACCTTGAGTGAGGATGGTGGAGGTGGAGGCTTGCTCCACCCACAGGTCTCATCCGGGAGACCCTTAGGAATGTTCACGTGAAGCAGCCAACCTCATTTAGGACTGAAAGTCCTCCTCTGTAACAGTTAGTTCAGGATGGCATAAAAGCCACTGAAATAAAGCTAAGCTGTGAATGAGGTGACATAATTACATAAGAAACACTCTCTGGGTGTTCCTTCTCATCCCAAAAGACACCTCCAGACCTGTCCGTGCCTGCTTTGTAAATGTCACATTGACCGTAGAACGTTATGAATTTTCAACATGCCTTCGACTGGTTATTCTTATTATGAAAGTAGCATATGTTCAGATGGGTACGCGCTAATAAGCAAAATAAAGAATAAAGTAAACACCACCTACAACTCCTCAATGGTCAGTGCCTCCTTGCTTGGTTCCAGCCTGGCTTTTCCTTCCTTAGCCAGGACACCCTGAAGTCACATCCTGTGGGGTTGGGAGAGCACAGGGCTCTCCTCCATCCTTTGGTCTGGCAGGTGCCTAAAGATACTGTGTGTCCATTGCCCTTGTCCTTGCTGAGAAGACCAGCGGCTCCCCAGGGCTACTGGGCTCAGGGCGGCCTCCTGGGGTTGTGTCCAACCTGCAGAGTAATTGGCCTTTCTCTCGCCCAGCACATCGTAATGAACCATTTTTCCTCCGTGCCTTTGTGTGTTTCTTCCTTACTTTTGTCCCGTTACTACTAATTATGCTCCACCAATAACCCTAAAAGTCCCAGGCGGCCTTTGTGTGCACACTCCGTCAGGCGCAGCTTTGTGCTGACTGTTCCTCGAAAGGTGCGGGAACGTTCCCCAGCCTTTGTAGTCCTGGTCTTTTGCTGGAATTTAAGAGTGACAGGTCCTTTCTCTGGGAGTGATTCCCGCTCTGTAATTTTCCCCGTCAGACTCGAGGCTGAGAAATGAGGCATTTGCTTATTGTGTGTATGGATGAATTTCTGCCCCCAGAATCCTATTCAACTTATTTTGCAAATTGTGCCATAAAGAAGTATAAAATACTTGGAGGACCCTGCAGAAGCCTCCCAGGGGCCTGGGCTCAGCACAGAGCACAAGCAAATGGCTGTACAGCTGGAGACAATGATGGCTTCACAAGGCAGGTGTGCATCTCTGTAAGCTGACTCTGTGTCCTTATGTCCCAAGGACCTGTTCTGGGTGGCATCAGCTTCCCAGGCCAGAACTGATGCAGGCTGTGGGGACTCTGCAATGCTGTTCTAGAGAAACATCCTCAAGAGCTCAGAGACTGTTCATAGGCCACACAGGGTGCTGGTGACAGTGCTTGGGGCCCAGTGCCCTGGGCTTGTACACTGGCCTCTCCAGTGGACTCTGGATATGATGGAAACAGTACTATACCCCAAAGATCAGTGTTTCACATTTATTTAAGGAAAGAGACTGGCCTCAGGCTGCAGACCCTATGTGTCTTACCTTTCTCAGCAAGTCATATGCCATGTGGATATATTAAAATACTGTGGCTCACACACAGCTATGGTTAAGTCATACCACATTAAAAGCTAGGCGGTATATCAACAGTGTCAGGGATGGAACCACAGCTCCACGCTGTCACCTACAGCAGCTTGAGGAGTCTTCCCTTACTCTTTTAGGAACCTTGACTCATGTAAAAGCAGATACTTGGCTTTCCTGTAGAAAATAATTTCAGAGTGAGCAGAACGAAGCAGAAATAGAGCTTATTAAATAACTTCTTCTTTAAAAAAATTCTAAGTTTTTTTTAATGTGTACAAATGTTTTCCTGCAATTATGTGTGTTGACCACCTGCAAGCCTGGTGTCCCCAGAGGTCAGGAGAGGGTGTCAGATCCTTTAGAATGGGAGTTACAGATGGTGATGACCCCTCCACCTGGATGCTGGGAACCAGACCCAGGTTTTCTGCAAGAGTAGCAGGACCTTTTAACCACTGAGCCATATCTCCAACCCCTCATGTCTAAGGAAATTTTAAACACAAAATTCAGCATGAGGACTAAGGAAAGGCATCCGGAAAAACAGCAGGACCATCTGAGAGCACGGGCACAGGCTTCTTAAAGACAGGAGCTAAGTGCCTACAGCAGCTGTGTGCATCTCTCTGACCTCTGGAGTTCCATCTCAGAGGGTTGATAGGAAATCTAAGTGAGATCACAGGTGGTTCTTGTGCTTTGGGTGGGAAGCTCTGAAATGGTAAAATGCTAGGGCGCAGGTTACAGAGAAGTTAAGACCTTTTTTTTTTTTTTTTCCTTTTACTTTAAACAGCATTTTTTTTTTTTTTTGAGATTCCTAGAAAATTATCTGGGAAAAGAGTAAAGCCACACTTGAAAGTCATACAGACTTTGGCCTTAAGCATACTTGGTTACTATTTTAGCATAAGCCAGCTCTGTGGAAAAGGAATATTATCTCTGTCAGCAGCCTATATGCTGGGACCCTTGACTTACTAACTGGGGAGAGGCTTCAACCATACTCCAGGGTTAGAACCTCCTCTCCCTTCCTGTAGAGCTGAAACCTTCTCTGTCTTTCTATGCTAACTGGGGGATTGGGGTGAATTGGGGTGGCCATTGTCCTTGGTAAATAGAAAGATTGGCTGTGATGTGGGGGTGCTGCCTTGTCCCAGTGGGGACAGCCCTGTGGCTCTTTGGCTTCATGAGAGTGCAGTGTCCTTGGATAAGGGCCTCCAGACATTGGATTTCCTCAGCTGCTGGTGCTGCCTTCCCTGTGCACATGGGGCTCAGACATTTCTGTGTCTGGCAAGACACAGGTGTCCTGGCTGAATGCTTAGTAGCCACCAAGCTGTGTTCTGTGACTCACAAGCATTAACTTAGATTCTTCCCAGTATCCTACCAGAGGACTCTTGTTATTGTCCAACTTTACAGATCATGAAATTGAGCCACAGAGGCTTAGAGAACTCGTCCATTGTGCCCAGATGTAAACAGCAGAGCTGGGACTCACGGTTGGGCAGGTGGCTCCAGAGTCACATCCTAAGACACCATGCCACACTATGTATCCAGATCTCGGCTCTACCCTTCCCCTGTCTCTCTCTCTGATAACAGATTTCACACCCTCTGTGGGTTTTTTTTTCTCATCTCACTGATGTCTCTGAGATTCTTGCTTCCCAAGAGCAGAGGCAAGTCACCTCACTGACAATTCCTTGGGGACTGGCTGCAAAGCTGCATCCTTCTTCCATGGCTGTCAATGTACCTACCATTCTTGTTAGGACACATCTTATACCTAACTTCCTTGACAATCTTCTCCACACATGAGAGGACACAACAGCCAAAAATCTGGAGCCCAAGTGTCCTGAACCAACAGACCTCGTCAGAAAGACACAGAAAAAAAAAAAAACAAAACAAAACAAAAAAAAAACAGCCTGTTCCAGTCATAGGTCCTGCTGCAGAGACATAGGACCTGCTCCAGACAGACCTGGACCTTGCTTTAGAAAGACACAGAGCCCGTTCCAGAGGTATACATCCTGAAAACATTGTATGACACAGCATTCCCCTTCGCTCCCTGGGAATATATTTTAGTTTACATACTTGGGCTTTTCCTTGTTGTTGAAGAATAAGGATTTGGATGAAATACAGATGACAGACAAACAAGAGCAGACAAACTCCTCTTGGTGAGCTCCAGCTGTCTCGGTGGGTACAGCACAAGCTGACTGTTCCTGGTCTCAGTGTGGGTAGGACACCTGAAGGAATTCTGGGAGCTGCCCTTGACCCTACAGCAGCATCTAAGGCTGACAGTATCCTTGTTAAATGGGATTCCCTCACTCCTGAGCAATCGGCCACCTGTTGGATGCTGAGTCAGGAGCTGTTAGGAAGACGGTTGTAAACTCCAGGCCGCACTGACAGCCCTGGGCTCATCCCTGTTCACAGAGGGCGTCTTTGGAAATAACGAGACTTCATCCAGAATTTGCATATATTAGGGAGTCTTTTTTTTCTATTAAATTAAGTGGAGCCAATGTCAGTCCACGGTTCATCCAAGGGAAGATGTATTTACCTATTTCTATATGCACAGAAGAATTTGTGACCCTGGGTGAAGTGCCGGAATTGGCAAAGAGTGAGACACGATGGTTTGGACAAGCCTGTGCAGCTGAATTTTTCTTTAGGACATTTAGAGAATAACTTAGGAATCTCTATTCGGGAGACTATGTGCTGCCAAGGTTATTGATGAGGAGAATTCCCAGACACAGTCAGATATTCTCCAGGCTTTCTCCAAGTATGTTCATGTGGCTTAGCTAGAGCATCGCCAATCACCTTCTGCTTAGAAGGCTGTGTTCTCTTTCACAGTCCAGTCAGGACCCGCTTCTCAGAGCATCACCTGTAAGACATGCATATAACCCATGCCATGCTTGTCAGTTGCCCACAGACACCTCAGGTGCGCATGGCACAGCCCCTACCACTACCCCCACAACCTCGTGACGAGTGCAGGTGATATAAATGAAGGGAGCACACTAGTCACCTGCAGTGCCCACAGGATGGCTTCAAAGGCTGTGACTTCAAATCCCTACTATGTGAATGTTTGTGATCACTCAGGCTTTCATCCTTACCTGCAGATGAGGAAGCCCTGCCGTCGTGGGTCACTCTGTGTGCTCACCCTCTCAGGCGTGGACAGTACTCTTTGAATGAAGGACACGGCAGCACACAGAGACTGAGTGTGTTACAGCTTTCTAGTTCTGGAAGGGAACACAGGAGTTTTCACACCTAAACTAGGCCAGAAGTTTAGATCTGCACGGAGCAGGCTTGGGCCATTTATTACAGATCAATAGACTTGGCAAAGTTGGTACCCGATAAGCTTGAGAACCTTGAGTTTGGATCCTGGCGACTGTACAAAGCCAGGTGTGGTGATGCATGGATGGACTGCCAGCACTAAGGAGGCAGGGACCAGAGGATCCTGGGGCTCGATAGTGGTCTAGTTAGCTTTGCCAAATCAGCCAGCTCTAATTTTGATGAGCAGATCTATTTCAGAAAGATAAGGAAGAGTTGGTCCTGATGATTTTTAACTCTAGCAGCAGGTGGGAGACAGAACCAGGTGAAGCCCTGCGTGCTCTCCATACCAGCCAAAGCTATCTAGTAAGACCTTATCTTCAAAAAAAGAGGGAGAAAGGAAGACACAGACATTGACCTCTGACATGTGCACACGCATATGTGCACAGACACGTGTGCGCACACACACACATGCACACACATATGCATACATGCACACACGTATGCTGGAGTAGCAGGCCACATTGTCTTCATTGAGATGAAAAGTACAAACTTTTTCCTCAGAAAAACCCTGAAGTGTTGAAGTACAGTACAAAGAAAATACAAGCTATAGCCTTTGTGCTGTTAATTTATAAACTCAGGTTAACCTGAAGGACAATGCATTCAGCATCTCCTTTCTTCCTTCTGCTGGTATCAAGACAGCAAGGGATCGCTGTCCACTGTGGTCTATAGAAGGCAATGCAGGACGTAGTCTTATATGGACTTCTGAGGAACACCAGTGACAGAGATACCCAGAACCCCTCTACCAGCTGACCAGTAGATTCTTTCACACCTTCACACACACACACACACACACACACACACACACACACACACACACACCATAGCACAGCAGGCAGGTGAGGCAAGAGTAGGCAGTGGAAAGGGGAAACATCTCAAATGAAGCTATGCTTCTCCATGGAGAAGCACTGGAAGTTGAGCTTGCTGTTTCATACTCCCAGGACCCACACAGGGTGTCCTTAGCCCAGGCTTCATCCTGGATGTGTTTGTTACATCATTGATATGGTTTTCTATCTCCGTGTGCCCAATCTGCTGTTTCATAGACTGCCTGCTACCAGTTTCCAGGTCTCAGACTGGAGGGACTGGGAGGATGAAGCAGGTGGGAAGGCCACTGTGGCCCAGGTGCAGCAGACCCAGGTTACCTTGTCCTGGACTAGGCTGTAGTGCCAGGTGTAGGCAGTGTGTAACCAAGAGAATGATCCTGGTTTGACACATGCTGCAAAGATGTCTAAGGTGCACTGAGGACCATGAAGTCACTGTTTGAGCCAGGGCAAGCACAGTGACCTTCCCTAGCTGGGTAGAAGCATTTTTCTAAGGTCAGTCAGTCCCTGGAGGCATTTCTTCTCTGACCCTGCTGAGCAAAAGAGGCCATATGGTAAACACCATATGGGTGTTCCGTAGAGGACGAGGATCTGGAAGGCTTATTCCTAAGAGTATATGTGCCATGAAGAGATAGGTAGATCAGAACAGCTTAAGTGAAGATTCAAAACCGTGTCTTAGAGCAAGCAGTGCTACCATCAGGGAGAGACAGAGAACCGAGCTCCTTCCCCTTGGATGCTGTCATTCTGTGCCAGCTCAGCATGGAAACCCTTGTTCAGAACTTAACCCAAGGCTGCCCTGGTGGAGCTGTTCAGTAGTGGCCCCCATGCTGCTTGTGAAGACTCAGTGTGTGCTTTTAACAGTGTTTCTTTACGTCTGTGCCCAGCTCTGACTGTTCTATGAGCTCAGGGAGGTCAGATCTGAGATCCTCTTCCAAGTGACAAGCAAGCAATGGCCGTGGGCATCTCACTATGCCAGATGCATCCACAGCTGCCTTCCTGCACGCCAGTGGAGGCCAGTGGGGGCTTGGATCTCCTGGACACGGCCCCTATGTATCTCTTGACTTAACTTCAAGGCTTCAGACAGCATCATCCTCAGCGTGCCAAGCAAGCACTCTACCCACTGGGGTACACGACCAGCCCAGGATAATTATTTTAACATTCATTTCAGCCATGCTTGGTCAGCTCTGCTGGTTGATGTCAGGCCTGTTTTCTCTGTGGAACCCACCATACTAAGCATTTTATACAAATGAGATTTTAAACTTTCGTGGCAACTATTGTTTCCCGTTTTGAAGGGAAGGAACCAGGGTTGGAGGTTTCAAATGGCTTGCCCAAGTTCATGTAGAGCGTACGTGTCCCAGCCAAGATTCCATTCAGGACTAGGCTCCCTTGGTGGACACCTATTCTTCAGGCCACCCTCTTTGGTTCATGGCACAGACAGGTATGTGGTGACTATGGCTTCCTGTGTCTCTCCCCTACGCTTATCCTGGGGGCACACTGAATCTCAGCCTGAGCTAAATTTTGTAAGCCACAGGAGGTAGTGCATAGCCCCTCCTCCCGGTGACCTTTGCCAGAGTCCATAGCATCCCTTCCGTGAGTGGACAGGGAGCAAAGTGTCCATGTGCTTAGGTCAGTAGCTGCACACCAGCCTGAGAAGAGCCCCTTCTGGAGAGCATGGGGCTTAGTTGTTGGTTTGCTCTGCCTTGTTTTTGAGATTGTCAGAAAGTGAGCTGACAGATAAATTAAAAAAAAAAAAAATAGAGGAACCCATGTGAACAGAGAAAAAGGAATGGCCGGGCTGCGCTGGTCCTGTGGCCCATCGTGTCAAAGGCCTTCCCACTCACTCACACAGGTCTTGTTTTCTGCGGTTTGCCTAACTCTCTTGTCACACCCAGGGTACCCATAATGACTCTCATTATCTCAGCTGCCTTCAAGACTCAAGACTTATATGGACCACCAGCCCCAGTTGTAGCATGGGGGCTAGGTTAAACTGTGTTTTGGACCGGTGGGGTAGGGGGAGAAGCCAGGGCATGAGTGTCTACTGTAGAGAGGTGGTGAGATGGGAGTGGGGCAGTCTCTGCATTGATGGTGGCCTCTGTGGAGATGTCTGATGCCAGGGATAACAGCAGCCCAGCGTGGATAATATGAAAACGTTTCTTGTGTTCTCTGACCTTCTGCCACTGCCTTCGGTTCACACTGGCAGAGAGGGCACGATTCTTTTTTTCTGTTGTTCTGTCAGGCTCAGCTGTATTTTCCAATCCCCTCCTGATGCCATTTCATTTTGGTGACTTAAGTCACGGTTCCATTTCCTAACACGCAGAGGGGCTCGTTGTGTCTTAACTCTCAGAAGCTTCCAGAATAAGTTCTTGTCCGTCAGAAGGTGGGATCTAGAGGCCAAAGGTCAAGGCCAGCACCGACGTGCCATGCTGCCAAGATCTTATGATCCTCACATTTGTTCAGAGTGGGATTGTTGGGGACAGGAGAAAATTGAGGATGTCTCCACCTTGCAGTAGACTCCTGGTCTCCCACATGGCCTGTATTCTAATGAGAAAGAAGAGATTCTAACTTGATCTAACTGCTGCATTGCTCTTGACCAGAATAAGACAAGAAGACTGCTTTAGAAGTCTGTATGGTGATGGAATTGTGTCTGCTCATGGGTACACACATGTATGTGTGTACATAGGTGTGAAATGACATGTTTTTTCTTAGAGCCTACTTGCTTCAGTGGCTTGTAGATCTCACAGGGGTCTAAGGACAGTGCCTCAAACACACCAATGGACATGCTGAATCCTTATGGTCCATCTGGTAGCCAAGAGCTTGAGTACTTTCTAGCGTAGACTTGACTGAGACTGAATAGTCAGGTAGAGAAGATGGGCTTTCAGTTCTGTAGGACTGAGTAGGTTTTCTTGAAGGCTACTGATCCCTTGACTGTGCCTCTGATTATCTTGCAGGAGCTATGCCGCCAGCGTATGGCTGTTCGGCCGCAGGATCGCTCTGAGGGACCACATACATCCCGTATCAACAGTGTCTCATCCCAGTTCAGTGATGGGCCGATGCCTAGTCCTTCAGCTCGGAGCAGCACTTCATCCTGGTCTGAGGAGCCTGTCCAATCTAACATGGACATCTCTACTGGCCACATGATCCTGGTAAGGCTTGCATCCTCTAAAGTACTTCTGACTTCTATGACAGAATGACAGGCAGAGGCAGGGTGTGCTTTCGCTGTAACGGTTGTGGGTTGTGGGTTGTGTGTCTACAGCTGCTCCCTAACCTCGGGAGTTTCTAGTGTCCCTTTGTGAGTCCTAGATATAAATAAAAGGTGTGTTTACCACTGAACTCTTTCTGTCCTGCTTGGAGCACATATGTGTACATGTATGCATGCTCCCTTGGACTTGAGATGGAATATGTGCCTTTTAGTGATGGCTAAAAGTCAGTGTGTGCCAGTCTGTTGCCGTTTGACTAATAGCAGCTGTTGCCTTCTTCACCCTGTTCCCAGCCCAACAAATGCTGTCTGAGTTGGTTTTAAAAAAAAAATCAACAAATGCCATTCACGGGTTGAAGATGAGGGGGTAGGAAGAGGTATGAGCTGTCTTCAGTCAGTCACCAGAGCTATTCAAGGCCTGTTTGCTGGCACACATAGCTTCATGGCAGGGACATGACTTTTCCTGGTGACCAAGGATGGAGAGTCTATGCTGCCTTGTGGTACATTATGACTGTCCAGTTTCACTAACATAAATATCTATGACTCAGAACTTGTTCAGGCTGTCCCTTGGCCTCCCTAGCAGTGGACATCTTTCTGACATGAGACAGAAACAAACAACACATGCCTGTGTTACTTTTTCAAGTGGGAATGGGGGCTCTTCCAGCCTGAGGCAGAGTCCGGTTCCCTGCTTTGGAAGCACATGCTGTGATCATGGCTCAGGGAAATGCAGTTACTCCTCCTGCCTCAAGACAGCCCTGTCAATTGTTGTTACACTCTTACCTCGGACTGCCTTTCTTAGCTGATTTATCTGGTCCTAGTATGGTCTGGTGGCCACAGGAAGCTGGAAAACTAGCAAGTCTCCTGGCAAATGCAACAGGCCAGGCAGAAGCCATGTTGACGGAGAAGATTCTGTAAGTTTCCAAGTCAGTGCTTCAGGGATCTTGCTAACCAAGATCCAGTTGGACATACAGAGGTGGGCAGCATTCCACATCCCACAGGGCACATGGCCTTTCATGTACTATCTGTGATTGTCCTTGTTCTGCATGGTTCTGTCTCTTCTTAAAATAGAGGAATCCCACAATGCTGTTCTGGGATAAAGGCAGTAGGAGAGGACTTCTCTCAGACCCGGGCAGACAGCTTATCATTTACTCTGCAGACGTGCCATGAGTCTAGTGTATTCTTGACCCGCATGCTAATTGTACATATCCATGGATTTCAGTATCCTCAGTCTCTTACTGTAGCAGTTGTCTTCCTTACAGACAGTGATCACTGAACTTAGATCTGACTTCTCAAGGACTTGGACATTCATCCCTTTTAGAAACACCATTGAGAAGTGCAGATCCACAGTGAGATGGTGCTGGGGTGAAGGAGTCAAGCATGTGTACACGTCAGTAATGGTTTACTTCAGTGCTTGTGATCTGGCATTCACTTCGTGACTTGGGGTTACAATTTAGTGATACCTTGTGTGTATATGATGTATAAAATAGATTTTTTTAAAAAAAGAGAAAATGTGTTTGGACATAAGTGGCAATTCTGATCGCAGTGGGGGGGGGTGGGGGGGGCTCAACCTACAACTAGCCAAGACCAAACTGACCTAAAGCAAGAGAGCCTAAATAGAGGTCGGCATTGTCACAGGAGCCAGTCACAGGCATCTTCCTGAACGTAGCAATGGTTTGTCCACCTTTCACACTGGATCTAGGAATTCATTCAGACCTGCAAAGGTCTCATTTGCCTATTTTGACATTCCCTTCGCCCAGACTGTAAGCCCCAGGGGAGTGAGGTATTTCTAGAAATGACTGCTTCCACAGCAGGAGATGTGACCCAATCCTTCTCCCAGGATGCAGACCAGGAGGCAGGACTATCCCGTCATGTCACTGAAGCCATAAAGGCCTGGGTTATAACTTAGATTTCTGTTTTCTCCACACCTACTAGTCCTACCTCCCTTTTTAGATGGTGTCATGTTACAGAGGGTCCTGCCTCAGAATTTCTCCAGTAAAGGACCTGAGAAGCCCAGAATGCTGGATACTTTTCCAAGATCCCAGCCACTTAGTACACAGGCTGTGAAACTCCTCTCAGGCTTCAGAAGAATGGGTCTGGGCCAGGGTTGAGGCCAAAGAAGCATGTGTCCAGCGACCTAGAGTCAAGTCCTATGCTGGTCCTCTCTGCACAGGCTGTGGGAGCCTCGCACTTCAGCCCTTTGCAATTGACCTTGGCTCATTAAAGCTACAGGGAAGGTAATTGCAGTTATCAGTCACCCTGACCCTCAGTGGGGAAGTGCTTGCTAATTGGCCAGCTGGCAAGACAAATGAGCTGAAACACACGGCAGGGATGAGTAAGGGGGCCACTGGGTATTCAGTCACAACGTTGGTGCAGTGGAGCCTGGGGACAAAGTGCATCGTTTGAGCATAAAGACTAAAGAAAGGGATTGAGAGACACTGCTTCCAGTTCAATCCCCAGTGCCCACATGGCAGCTCGCAACCATCTGTAAACTCCAGTTCTGTGAATCTGACGCCCTCTTCTGGTCTCCATGGGCACTGCACACACGTGGCACATAAACACACATGCTGAGAAAAAAAACCCGTACACATAAATAAATAATTTTTTTTTGTTTACAAGACCAAAGAACAAAAAAGAAAGAACAAAAATGGTTTCAACTCTAGGTTGGCAATAAGTGCACTCCATGACTCAAAATTAAACACTAGGATATATCAGTTACTGGATATTTCCCCTGTGATGGAGTACTCAATTGGTCCAGCAAACATGACCACTGTGGGGAGCTATGTTCCACATGGCTCTTCTTATCCAAGTTGGCCTCAGACATTCCTTTATGGTCTGTCCCTTCATGCTAGATTATAAAAACAAGACCCCTTGGAATTGCTGTCTCTTCACAGGCCAAGGACTTAAGTGTCAGGGAGACTCACATGGAAGGAGAAGGTTCCCACCAGATAACAGGCTGAGACCTTACTGGGCTGTGTCACCCCAGTGGATCAGCAATAGTGATAGGTAGTCACAAGCAGAAGAACCAAGCACCTAAAGTCACAGTGAAGCCACAAAGTAAAGGAGGCCATTCTCCTTTACTTGGGAAGCCACCCAAGGCCATTCTCCGAAAGCCCAGCCATTTCTACGCTAGACTTTGATGTTTTTGTTATTATCATTTTTCTATCTTTATTTTCTTCGATGTTGGGTCAGGTTTAGTATGGGACCAGGCTTAAGATGCAGGACTGGGCTTAGGGTACAGGGGCTCAGCTCAGGATATGCAGCCAGGCATGAGATATAGACACAGGTATAGAGTACCTGTATAGACAGGTATAGAGTCTTTCTTCAGCCTGACCCTGTTGGCCTCAGACCACTAATACTGACAAACTGCACTCTGCTCCTTCCTGTTCATGTCCTCCTAATTGCTAGAGGTGGGCTGGGAACCAGGAGCTGGTCATTTAGACACAGAAACACACATGAGCCCCTACTGTGTGCCTGTGGCCAACATGGCGTGAGCTTCACCAATTCCTCTGGATAGAGGACATTCATGCACACTCTGGATAAGAGTGAGCACCAGCCTTCAAACCCTTACATGTACCACAGAGCCAGGAAAGGATGGATATTTATTAATAATCAGATTGTTTGTTCCCGTCTCCTCTCCAAATGTTCAGCTGCTGTGTATGGGTGATGGCGGAAATCATCCCAGTAGAGGCAGAAAAATCAATTCTCTAGGGCAAAGTTTAAGGACCAAAAAAACAAATACAAAAAAAAAAAAAGCAGTCTTGTCAGAGTTATGTCATAAGCTGCCACATAAGTGTGCATCCTGGTGTCTGAGGTACACACACTTCTGTGTGCAAGACTGTGAATTACATCATCCCAGGGCAGGGCTGCTCTAGTACAGACACCCACTTCCCAGGTATTGGAGAAAAGAACATTCTGGAAGGCATGTGGGAAGTTGGGCTGGATCTTTGGGCTCAGATCCCAATCTGCTAGGGCTGAACCTTAAGATAGGAATTAAGTCCTGTGGTCCTGGAGACCAGAAGGCCATGATGAGACATGGCAGACTGCTTTCTCCAAAGGCCTGTCCTCGGCATCAAGTTGACAGCTTTTCCAGTTACAGCTCGTGCCGGTGTCTTTCTCCCCCACACCCTAGGCAAGCTGAGGCTGCACTAAGCCTCCCTCATTTGTCATCCACCACAGGTTCTGGTGACAGGATGTTCTCTGGCTGCAGGGTAAGCCTGATAAATCCCAGTGCTTTCCAGAGAAGAGCCAAGCCCTTCAGCCTATACCATTCCAGCGCTGACTCTCCCCTTGGATGAAGAGCCCTCAGCATCCATTAAGGTCCTAAGGCTAACAGGGAGGCTCGCTTGCTTCAGGCCAAGCTCAAGTTGTAGTGAGGGCTAGCCAGTACTCATAGGGGAGCAGGGAACCCAGAGTGCGTGGGGGAAGAATGCTGTATGCAATTGCTGCCAGCTTCACAGGGCTGCAGGCACTGCATTAACAAAGCCATCCTACAGTGCCACCCACACTTCCCGTGGGCTACCTTTGTTGGTCTCCTGAGGCTGTGACAGAGAATGCTGTTGGACCCTCCTATGGGGTAACCTCCTGGCCTCTCATGGTCAGGACCATGATGCCAGCTCTTTATGGGTGGCATGGGTGTAATATAGGCAGAGTATTGATTGGACTCTTCTTTACTTGTGGTTTTGGTGAGTAAAGGCAGGGTTCTTTTCATTATTAAAAAAAAAAAAAGTCTGAACATCTAATTGGATATATAAAGCATTATTGGTGGTACTCAACTTCCCTGCCTTCTGGGTTTCTGTTCTTACCTCTTCTACCTTGTATCTGGCTACTTAAAGAAAAATGTCATGGGCCAGTTTCAACCAGACCCCAATTGGACACACAGCAAGGCCCTGCCGTGGCTAATGCACATTGCATGCTAGGTGCTTGCTGAGGTAGGCTTTTGTCTCCTGAGGGTGGGTGGCACACAAAGAATCTGTGGAAGACGTGTGAATAAGAAGAGTGCAGCTAACCCCGGTTGGATCGGGGTGGGCATCTAGGGTGATGTATGGATCTGGCTCCTCTGACCGCATGCTTTTCTTTATTGTTGCTTTAAAGGTTATCTCCTCTTCTACTATTTCCACTCTTTGTAGACCTTGTAATGGACAAAGTGAGTAAAATGGAATAAATAAACATCTTGTTAGTATTCGCTGAGTGAAGTAAAAAAAAAAATCAACACACTAAGGCTGGAACTAGCAGCCTAACAGATGACACTCACCAGGGAAAGCTGGGAAACAGGACTCAAAGGTGTCACTCATCCTATGTTTTCTGAGCGCTGGTGACAGAGATGCCTGCAAGCTGACTGGGCCATCCTACATAGATCTGGCGGGTGAGCCAAGCCCAGAGGTATGTACTGGGCCCACTTGGTGTCTCCATACCCGTGGCTTGTAGGAACATTGAGCTGGGTTGAAAGACAGCTGTATTATTCCAGTGGAGTCACCCGGCTGTTCACATACTTAGATAAAATTAATGTGATTTATGAAAATATAAGTATCAGGGTTCTATCAAACCACACAGCCCCACAAACGTCACGAATGAGCGTAACTGCCTGGCGTTTGCCACCTTGTGTGTGCTCAGCACTGCTCTGAATGAAAACGAAGCTTACACTCAATTTAGGGGGAAGAGCTAGAGAGATGTGAGCTAGAGACACGTGCTTTTGTGAGCTTCGTTGGGAGATCCTGGCCTTCATGGAACTCTGGTGGATGTTGACACAAGGTCTTTGTTGCTAATAAGCAACCCTGTGGGACATGGAGGAAACCCTAGGCATGGCACAGGCTCACAGGACACTCAGGACTATTTGTGATTAGAAGACCTGCAGAAGAAACAGGCCACTGAGCAACAGTCTGTGTGTCTACGACCCCATCCATATGAATTACTGTGGTTCATTGAACCAAAAGGCCAGCATTCTCTCCCTCAAGTATCCTGTCCGTTTGCTGGAAGGCAAGAGCATTAAGAGACAGCATCCATTGAAGGAGAGGGTCTCAGTCACAGTCCACAGATGGTGTCCTCTCCTGGAGCAAGAAAAGACAGCACAGAGAAGATGTCCGCGCAGAGCCAGAGACACTATGTCATAGGGTGACATTAAACATCAACATCATGGTCCCCACATCTCCCATCTATGAAGCAGGACCAACGATGGATCCACCCTTCTAAGTCTCCCCTCCTCTAGATTCCCCCATTTTCCCTTCCCTACTCCAGATGCTTTGTCTGGAAACCCACTGAGTCCTCTAGTGCTGCCCGTAAGGGTGTAAGTGTAGGATCAGCTACTTAAAGCACATATAGTCTCTCTGAGCTCACCTCCCCAAGTTCCTCACCATCAGTTGCTAACTCTCCTCAGCTCAGGGTGGGGCTTCATGAGCCCCTCCTATGTCCATGCTGGGAGTGTGGCTGACTTGCTCTTGGTCAGCTCTCTGCTGTGAGTTCCTGTGTGCAATGGGCCCTGTCATACCTTGCAAATACCATTTCCCTGCAGGTGCCCACTACCTCTGACTCTTACGATCTTTCCACTCCCTCTTCCGTGATGATTCCCAAGCCTTGGTCCTATAGATTTTCCATGGAAGGCCGAGCACTTCACTGTCTCTCAGTCTCTGTTGTCTCTGCCGTGCATCTCTGTCTTAGTTGTCACAAAAGGAGAACTCTCAGATGAGGATTGAGAGGTTGGTATAATCTATGGATATAAAGGTAAGAATTTAGGGGTAGTTTATTAGAACTTTAATTTTTTTTCTCTCTCTCTCTAAACCTACTGTGATCTCTGAATCTGAGAATTCTTGCCTTCTGTTAATTCTGTTTGGTTTTTCTATAGAAGAGTTGAGTCTAGGATCAAGTAAATAAGTACTCTGCCGTTGAGCTAATATCTTCATCCAACCATTCATGATTTAAACTGACCCTCCTGTCATCCTCTCTTGAAGTAGAAGTATACTGGGCACCCCTATCTCTTAAATCTTTTTCATATCTTCAGTCTTTGTGTCTTGTGTTCACAGGAACTTCCCTAAACCTGTCCTCCAGTATGTGAGACCTCTCTTCAGCAGTATCTACAATCTAACACACCCACTGTATTTGTAATTTCGAGGAGTATATTTTTGCTTGCAGCTGTTCAGTTTGTTTTCACACCTGCTTGGTGTGATCTCTGGTGTTGTTGGCTTCTACTTTTAATACCTTTGAGGAGGCAAGCAAACACACAATATGATTGCTCTTCCCAAACTCCCAAGGCCTTTCCACTCTGGCTGGTTTGCTTCTGTGCCTGGGGCAGCTGTTGTCTTGCTATGTTCAAACTCACTCCTTAGAGTGGGTTTTGACCTCAGGATTTTTGTGTGATCTTATGCTAAAGTTATCACGTTGTGGAGGTTAGTGCGCGTGTGTTTGTCAAACACTGCAGACTGTCACAAAACCAGGGCCATTTTCCCATTGATGTTCACCTGATCGTCCCAGATGCCCCAGATGTGGTTGATTTGAACCTTAATTGTAGATAAGGCTTGTGGTTTAAACGTCCCAGAACACTGCCGTTTCCATGGGAACAGACCTGCTGTGCACCTCTTCACTGAGCATGCAGCCTTCACAGGGTTCTAGCTTATGTGGAGTCTCATATCCCTTCCCTGCCTTCTGTGGAGTTTTGTTTTGTTTTGTTGTTCTTGCTGATGGTAGTGGTTTTTCTCTATATTTGGACCCCAGTTTTAGATGGAGAAAATTATGTTGCCCTGTCCCTGTCTCAAGGATTTGGAAGCCACTTCTCTCCTCTTCTTTCTGCATTCCTGGACATGGCCCTTAGTTTTGTAAATGGGTGGCTGCCATTTTAACAATGTCTGTAGAGTGTTCAAATATTATCTAGAGGAAGACACTTGAGCCTTTATTGCTTCTCACGTACACTGTGTACGGTGTACATCAAACACAGGGTGCAGTGAGGTGCTGTTCTGCATGGAATCTCACATCCTACTGACTGCTGCATCTAAAACTGGTCCTCATGTTCTGTGCTCAGAAGACAGTCCCTTTGAGTGGCTATCCTCAAAGGAGCCAGGCAGCGCAGGTGACATGACACAAGCCTTTAACCCCTGAACTTGGGAGACATAGGCGTGAATAGCTATGGGAGTTCGAGGCCAGCCTGCTCTACATAGAGAATGCAGGCCAGCCAAGGCTACATACAAGATTCTGTATTTTAAAAAGAAAAAGAAGAAAAATTGAGGAAGAGCAACAGCTCAGGCAGCAGATGAGCACGGGGGTCGGGGGGTGGGGGGGTGGGGGAATTGCAGCTGTACATAGCACTGGCCTGGCTGATATCCAGCCTGGCGTAAGGAGGAGTCCACTGGCTCACTCTCGCTTTACCTGTCGAGCCTGGTAAATATGTGGCTTGTGACTTGGGCACTTCACAACATGACTGGCATTGAGCTGGGAAAAGATTCACAATATATGACGGTCTTCATTCTAAATTTCACGGTAAAATGTGAACATTCATGCTGTCAGACATTCTATTGGCCCTCGTTCAGGTACCTTGTCTGGAATAACCGGATGAGACTGTGTGTGGTGGAGGCCTTCTGGGTTGCAGACTAACTTTTGACTTCACTGACATTTTAGCCATTTTGCTTTTCTACAAAGATCTGGGGAGCTGGAGACAGCAAGACCCCTGGGCTCAAGTCCTCTGGCTGCGGGGATAACTGAGCACAAGGGTTTGGGTTTTGTGTAGTGTTGTCTTAGTGGTTCTGAGTCAGTTTCTTTGACTGGGTGTTACTTCTCACGAGCATGTAGCCTGTTAGCTTTAGGAAGATAAAAAAATCAAAGCTCTCTGCTTCCAGTGGACATGTTCAAAATCTCTGCAAATATTCTCTAACATCTTAGAGAATCGAGTATCCTAACTGTTCGTGAAACAAAGCCCCTGCCTGTGTCACTGTCCTAGGTAACCTCGCAGCACTTGCTGGAATTCTTTATTCTTCCTAAAAACTTCATCAGAAAATCGTAATGACTACATCACTGGCACAGAATATAAAAGGCTGCTGCTAAGAAAAGCCCGCTGCTTTGTAACTGCAAGGCTGCTGTGCGTTGCTAAGCAACCATCCCTCCTCTTCCCGCTTCCCAAAGGTTTCCCTGCTCTAACCACTGTCGTCATCCGCAGAGTAGAGATGTCTCCACTGGGCCTTCTTGTGCTGGGTTGGGGAATAGGAAAGCTTTGGGTCTTTGAGAACGGCAGCTTCTGGTGTTGTAACTTGGAAGCAGCTGTTTTGGATTTTGTTGGCCATCCAGTTGGTGTGAGGTGGGTGGAGGGCTGCTTTAAACAGATGAATTTTCTCTAACTCTGCATTCAGAAATAGCCCACAGCAGGGGTCCGTGAGGAGGCTCTGATAGGCACTGGCATTGCCTGCCTCTCCAAATGTGTGCATGGATGTGGGCGACAGGCACCACGGTGGTACTCTACAGGGCCCCAGCACGTAGGAAGCAGTGGGTATTGTTTGCTGTGGAAACTGTTTCCACCCCCCCCCCCAGAGAATCTGTTTCCCTGCTAAAATGGGTGGGCTTGATTATCAGAAGTGCACTTCATGAGTTCTTTTTAAACCCCTTATCCCTTGTCTTCCCCGCCCCCCCCCCCCCAACCCTTTGGAATGCAGTGTTGGTTTACTAATAGAATTGTAAAGAGATCTCATATCATAAAGTACATTGTTTATGTCAAAGGGATATAGTGATGATTGGAATCAAATGGCTACTTATTTGGTAAAAAGTATTCACCCATCTGTGTTAATACAGATACATTGTAAAATAAAGATTTGCCCTGAACCTTTTCATACGTCCTTGTGTGCTACATAAAGCAAACAAAACCAGCTTTATCCAGCTTGCCTTTTGTAGTTCTCTTCTGAGTTTAGACTTTGCCAAAGCCTGAGAAGGTGGTATCTTTCTACATAAAGGATAGTTTTGGTGTCTGCTAATCCATCTTGCGGTCAAACTTTGATTATCCAAACAGAATGAGCACATTTGATCGTTCTAAGAGAGGTTTTGGGGATAAGGAAAGAGTGTGGGGCTGGCTGTGCAGAAGAACTAAGCTTTCCCTTTTTGTCTTCCTCATAATTTCTTCTAAAATTCTCCGTGTTTTCAATGTGTGGAGATAACTATATCTTTGGTACAGTGCAGTAGCTTAGTGGTAATTATTTAATTGACAAATGGCTATTTCAGGACTTTCAACAAGCAGAAGTCAGTGGAAATATAAAATTGGATTAAAATTCCTTTAGCCTTGTTTTTAATCAGAGTAGCTGCAGACTGGCATTAAAAGCTACCACTCTGTCAACTGTATTGGTTTTTTGTTGTTTTTCCTTTTAAACTGTCTGTATACCAAAATTACAAGGAGAGAAACATACAAAGGATATTTGGTAAAGGCAGGCGGTCTGGGTAAATAGCGTTCCTTTCATTAGCGAATTTCCCTTATTAACTGTGTAATTAATTGTACATAGCTAAGGGAAGCCGTGGAAATTGAGTTTCAAGATGTATCAAAGCTGACTTTGGCTTCACACTTCCATACAATTTATCATTAATGAGGCCCGAGACGGAGGCCGGCAATCTATAATTATTACTTACATTTGAATGACAAGCAAAGAATTTTATCAGCAGAGTTTTAAATGAAAAGGGATTAGCCGTTAGTGTCGAAATTGTTAATCTTTTTTTTATGAAAATAATTTTGGAGAATATATTTTAGTGCACAGAGGAACTCAGGGGAAGCATTCCCCATTAAAATGGCCATTTTCTGATACTCCATGTGAATTTGTCTACATTTGACAGCAGGGTGCAAATATTTTTGAGAGTGAATAAATATTTTATGGGGTAGAGATCTACTCATGCATTCTGGGAATGGATTATGCAATATTCCCACATACCCTGGCTAGGGTGAGTCTATAAGCCAGCCAGAGGGAAAAAGGCTGAGGCTGAAAAAAAAATTAACAGATGTGCAGACATTGTTTAAAAGAAATGAACACTTAATTGTTTAATATCACAGATAGCTGCCTTTATCCCCCTTCTTGTGACTCACTCGATTGTAGATAATGAACAGTAAATACTGCTGGCAAAGACTGTTTTATGAGAAGCTGGGACCTATTGTCTGACCCACTGCCAAACATCTCTTCCATCTCCCTGTCCAGAGTGGATGAGGTAAGGACTTCAGGAAGGTTCCTGAACCATGACTAGCATTTGACCACACTCAGTCAAAAACCCTGGAGCTATGTCCTGCTTCTGGGACTGGAAGGAGTCTGATTCTTTGTTATTTAGCAGGTATTTATTGATTATTGATTGCACAGGTCCTGTGCCAGGTAGTCTCCCACGAAGGAGGACTTATAGGAGCCCTAAAATGCCATCCTTTGTTCACTCTTTGTCTGTTGAATCAGGGGTGCTGACTAAGGACAACATCTGTAACCCAGTGTGGGTGGAGACTCCTGAGTGAGAGAGAGAGAGAAAGGGGTTGTTAACTACTTTCCAAAGCTCAGGAGGCCTGGAGTGGCCAGTCTCCCAGGTAATCCACGCATGTTAGACTTACCTGCTTGAGGGGTGAATTGGCAGGCTTGGTTGTTACAGACCTGCTGGGTTCTTCAGGAACTTCTGTGTCACCTCACAGTTAGGTACCCAGGGAGGATGATAGAAGCCACTGTATGATGTGCACACGAGATGTTTCCCCAAATCTGCTATCTCAGTCTGAAGACATCTTACTGGCTAGAGCCCCTCAGCCTCCAGTGTATGAGTCTTTCATAAAACATTCTATGTCCTCTGGCAGCATTACAAAACTAATGTAATGACTGAAATTCAGGTGGTTTGAGGGGCAGTGTAGTGTCCCCGCACTCCAGGAAGAGTGAGTGTACTTGCCAGGACTGTGACTGTCGTGGCATGCCATGCACTGTGAGGCCTTTATATGTGCTTCACGAATCAACTCATCTGAAAAGGCATATCCAGTGCTCTGTATTGCCAAACCAGTTCTCACATTTCAAGCCTTGATCGAGTCACTCACTGGCTGTCAGTTTTTGGTGCCACTTTGAGTAGTTCACTCACCTTTGATGAGGTTTTCCAAACACTGGCCTAAGTAACAAAAGCCTGAAGAATTTGAGAAACTTCAAGGTCATCGATGACATCGTTTTTTATTTTATTTTCTCAGACTTTGACCTCATTTCATCAAGAGGCCTTGTTAGATCAGATCATAAGAGCTGTTTCTTTCTGGGTTAGAATTTAAACAGCTCAAGTGTTTTACAACAAAATGCTTGCCAAAATTTGAGGAAACGAGGAAGGCAGGGCAGCACAGAATGGGTTAAATGGACTGAGATCTTCTAGTGCGTTCTGCACCACGGTTCACCGCACACCTGCCCATCTCTCTCTCTCTCTGGCTTCTCATGCAGAGCTCAGCCAGTGCAGTGGGAGCCTAGAAGCAGCAGGAGTCCCAGCTTATGTAATCAGCCTGCCCGGTGCAGAACGACCTTTCAGAAGCTCTGTCATCGGATGCCTCTGTTACTGCAGATGCAATGGCTTCCCCCTCGTTCTTAAAATAAACTTCTGGCTCCTTGCCACAGCCAACCTTCTGAATGACCAGGCTGGCAGCTCCACTCTGCCTCTCTCCCTCCCCCCAGCTATCTCCTCTCTGGAACATTCCAAACCTTTTCTCACTTCAGACCAGGAGCTTTGCTGTCCTGTACCCCACCCCACGCCCAACCCTGTAACACCCCAACCCCTACATTTCTAGATCCTTCCTATTTAACCCACAGCCTCTCCAAGACATAAACCTCGTGTCTATGCCAACTGAACCCTCACACCTTTGAGTTTGTATCTTTGTTTCTTGGTAATCATGAGACGCCATCTTGTTAATTATGTTTATCTGTGTCCTGGGACTTTCTGCTAAGGGAATCTACCCCTCAGATCTGAGCTTCCACAAGTTGAGGGTTGGGCCCCAGAACCCGCAGTACGCAGACTCACAGGACATGCTGATTAAACTAGCTGGATAGGAGTAACTGGCAGCCAATAAGAGGGCGGAGACAGCCAGAACAACCAGCCTTAACTAGATGAAGCTCCAGGGCTGCAGATCCAGTTTGCCAGACAAACTGCCTTGCCCTGACTGTAAATATTAATAAGTTCTGCACTCCAGGAAAAGGTGGTACAATACCCTTAATTATTTTTCATTTCTTATTCATTGTTGAATTTTACCAATGTTCATATAACCTTAATTTTTAAGATGTTAAATAAGATAATGAGATTCATAAAACTGCTCATTTAGAAATCTTTGAACACCTTGGAGAACAGCAGCCTGATCGTATGAACGTGCAAATGCTGTCGTCCTCACTGAAGCAGCACCAAGCCCTAGCCTTCACGCTGAGACTGTGTGACCTGTGACCCCATCCTGTGCCATACCATATATTATACCAAACTGAAAAATCCCAGAATGAAGCAGACTCAGCTGTCTAAAGGAACAAGCCTGCCCCTGTTTTGAGTAGGGGGTAAGAACAAAGTTAATCAATTCTTTAGGCTTATTAATCAGAACACTTCTGGGGAAGACTGTGCTCATCGGCATATTCCATCTTGACTTTAGCTTTAACTCTTAAGTAACTGTGGCTTTGTTTTTCTGTAAATCTGCACCATAAAATCCAGTGGTAGCTGAAAACTTACCAATTATCCCTGTGTCTTTAGACACCGGGAGTATCTTTCAGAGCTCTGCTGATCTCTGTGTGGTACCAGGGGATGAAGCTCTCAGAGGCAAACCACTGGCCTAGCATACACAAAGTCCCTGGCTCCATCCCTGGCATCTCAGTGACAAGCAATAAAGACCCAAAGTTTAGGTCAGCCCCTCAGGCCATCTGAACATCTAGAACTGCTTTATCAGTGGGACTTAAAATTCTCAACTTCATTCTGGGTTGGGAAATACCAAAATCAGCACTGTGGAATAACGACAATACATTATTAATAGTTTTATTTTTTTCCAGCAGACAGTTCTATGCAGTCAAGATTAAGCCAGGGTTTATGTTCTAACCCACCACTCTGCAGAATTAGCCTTTCATCTTTTGTCTCTCAGAGAGATGGAAATGTGGCTATCTCAGTTTGCACTTGTAGCGAGGAGCAGGTCCACCTCGAAGCCCCTCCCCCACAGTACTTGGAAAGAAGCATCTTCCTCTAGCATCCATTTGAGGCCAGGGAGTTCTTAGTACAGAAAAGACTTGGGGTCTGGATGTGTCAGGATCTCACTATTTGGCCCATCCTAGCTCCAGATGACAAGGCGAGTCCCCACCACACCTGGGTACATGAAAAGAATTACTTGAAAAGGATTTTTAATAAAGCATAATTTAGCAATGTCTGTGGCTTCAGGCTGACATACACTGAACTTGCCATTTCTGCTCAGTGCTGTTCTGTTGTCTTCTCTTGCTGAGGAAGCTTCTTTTCTGTGCCTTGACTGAGAGTCAGCTGGGGACTTTCTCTGCACAGGTTCCAGCTTTGAGGTATCTCTACTGCACCAAGGATTTACGATATTTTATCCCTACAGTTGGATTGGTTTCGATAAGAGGAAGGAGGTACATTTCTTAGATACTTGAAAAAAACACATTGAAAACAGCTTCTGCAGGTCCCTGACCAGAGCTGGCCGGCTTGAGAAACAAAGCCTTCAAAACGCAAACTTGAAAATTACCGTAGTTCATGCTTATCTGTAAAGCCAGCTATTAGCCACACAGGAGGCTTCTGCTGACCAGCTCCATCTGCTCTGCCACGCCCCGGGTCACTAGGATAAGCGAAGCTTGGCATTTCTCTGTGGTTGCCTGGTTCTCAAAAACATTCTACGAAAGCAATCTCTAAGCTGCAGTCGGAAGAAAAGGCTCCCCAAAGGGCTTCTGCTACTCCTCTCATTTCTTTTAATCCCAGCCTCCCTTTTCAGGTTTTGTATGGAGAATCCAGAGACTGTATTTCAAAATGATGTCTGTTTTTTTATTCTCAGGATCCTGGCAAGGACATACCCACACACTCTTGGGCCTTATGGGATCATGCATAGTGTAATGGGTGCCTATTTATACCCTTAAGTGCCCCGCTGATGGAACCGCAGCAGGACAAGTTCCAGTCAACTACAAGACAACCCATCTCCATCCTGTCAAGAGTCAGAAGCAGCACATGGCAGGCAGGACAGGCATTCTGGGAACAAGAGGGGCAGGGAGGTCATCCGTACCCTTGGTGCCTCTCTGCCTTTTCATTTTTATAGTCCTTGGTCTGTCCCCTTGACTCTCTCCTTCCCTGGGTTTCCCACGTTGTTTTGAATTTTCTAATTTTGAATATCTATTATGCCTGCTGCATTTTATTAACAGTGTTTAGAAAAATGCCAGCTGCAGATCTACAGGCCACCATCAAGCTTTACCTAAACAAATATGTGCCACCCCCCTAAGTCTTTATATCCATGTATACGAGGTAAAGGCAAGCAGCTATAGCTGCCTCCTCCGACATCTGTTTGTATTCTCGCCGAACTTCAAATGTCTTACTTTTGGAATTCAGACACTTTAACAGGAATGTTTCCCTTTTGAGCACTAATGAAGACAGCTGACAGTGTTTATTTTTAAAGGGGGGAGGGGGGGGAAAGGTCATCGGTTTCCCCCAAATGGCATGGAAGCAGCTTACTCCTTGTTTTCAAAACCATTAGCCTCACTTGTGACTTTAAAAAATCAAACCTCACGGTCTTGTCAGGAGGTAGGAAAATGTAAATGGATTGTATTCTTCCACAAAAGGTCTGACTGTACCATCAGTAAATTAAAGGGCACTGTGCCGTAATGGGCTCCTGGGTTAAAAAAAAAAAAAACGGGAAGGGCTGGAAGCAGAGTTTTCCTAGTACTAATTGCTCCAAATCAAGCACTCCAAAACTCAGCTTTTAAAATAGGCCTTCCCCCGAGGTGGGGCGATGCTTGCTTTTTTTTGCAGCGTCACTGCATTTTGTGGGGAAGCTTCTACTTGTTCCCTGTATGTGATCCCAGAGGCCTCGTTTCAAGATGGCATCGATGTTCTTTGTGTATCTTGACTAGTGAAATAATATCAGGTGGGTCCTGATGGGCTTATTTCTGAATGCTCCTCTGCCCTTTTGAGTGTCTGTGTTGCAAGGAATGAGTTTATTGTCATTATTCTATATGAGACTAATAATAAATCTTTTCTGGGTGTCTGCTTCTATGAGGGCAAAAAGACACCAAGGTAGCACAGTTTCTGTGACTTCTAATGGGCCAGGCTCAGGCTGATCCCCCTAGGTTCTGTCTAGTTGCCACACAGAGTGCCAAGATGGCTGTCATGCGTGGTGCAGAAGCAGCACCAGAGATCCCGAGGTATGCACCTAAAACTCACATGGCCTCTGAAAGCCTTCTGGCCACTGCTCCAGCCTTTCATTATGAGTGACAGAAACTTCCTTGCTGAGAGTAAAATGCCCCAGCTCCAATGTCAAGGTTGGCTTGTTGCCTGTAGTCACATGATGCTTAATTGTAACAAAAGCATGTCAAGTGCATCCTCAGGAAGTATCAACATGCAGTAGGATGGATGTCCTCCCTCAAAGACTGACCAGAAACCAGCCATCTTGAAATCTTAGTGGAGATCAAAATTAGGAAGATGTTGACCTAAGTCCTTCTAGACATGTACCCTTCAGATCCCCAAATCTCTGTCAAGAACACAACACACAGCTGAAAAATGAAGATGTGCCTCCTAGCATCCCCTAAAGAGCCTACTCACCATGAAAACCAGCTTCCCGAACTAGCTTCTCAGAAAGAAACCTCCAAATTGTAAGCACCAGCTCTTTAAGAAAACGGTGGGATACCTTCAGGGCTGGCTCCATCTCAGTCTGTCTCTTCTCCACTTATCCTGTGCTTTCTCATTCTTCTGAACGGAACCACCAGCTGAGCACCCAGGGTGGGCTTTGGTTCACTGGTGCATGTTGGTTTAAGAAACCAGGGGCCTTAGTTCATTGAGTACACAGTGCCAGACTGCATCAGCACAGGACATGTTAGCTCCCAGGTGAGCTCCTACCCTCATGGTATGCATAGAGCAGGCTACCCATGGTGTACACAGAGGAAGGTTCTCCTCACATGCATTGAGAATAGCTGTTGTTCGCATAAGGTGAAAAGATCCCTGGAGAAACAATGCCTGCCTGGGGTTTGAACACGGGGCTTAAAACCAGTAGAGTATTTTGTTCGACCACAAAGAATAAATGAAATCATGTCATTTGCAGGAGATCAGATGGAACCAGAGACTGTCATGCTAGGCAAAATTAGTCAAACCCAGAAAGATACTACAGGCATTCTCTCATACATGGTACCTGAAAGTAGCAGAGAGACCCTAGGAAGAGGAACAGTAGGAGTGGGAACAAGAGAGAGTGGTGGTAGGGTGTTTAACTAGAGGAGAACATGTTAGAGAAAAAGACTTTAGAGCTAGAAGTGTTTGGCCATTGCTGTGTCTCCAGATGAAAGGGCTGACCTTCAGTTGGGGCTACAGCAGAACACTGGGACAAGACTCGTGGTTTATAGATGGTTTCTGGATTGCAAGAATGAAAGAGGCAGAACAGAGATTTAGAGCGAGACAGTCTAAATAACTTATATTGCTTTTAGTTCCTCCTCAAATGCTCCTAAGTTTTAGAAGATTTGGAAGGCAACCATCATCAATACAAAATGTTAATCTGTAACAGAACCTTACAGGAACCCCTGGTGACCTGCAAACACTCGTTCCACAGTGGCTGAGGTACCAATATCCCCTGGGAAAAGGTTGGTTTCATAATGAGTGAGAGCTGAAAACATGGAGAGAAGCAAGCAGGGGGTGGTACCAGGCACAGGCTTTCTTTAAGTAGACTTGTGTCAAGATGGAGCCATGAGATGGGTAAGTCCCAGATCATAAGACAAGAAGGTCATGGGGTGATGGAAGATTCCAGATCATAGGTCATGTGAAGACGATGGCAGGACTCAGAACACAGGACATGAAGGTCCAAGATGATAGAATAAGAGGGTCGTTGGAGGTGACTACAAGTTATAGGATCATAGGACACTGTCCTACTTAGGGTCACTTTTGCTGTAATAAAACACCATGACCAAAGCAACTCAGGGAGCAAAGTGTTTATTTCAGCTTACACTTCCAAATAATAGCTTATCTTCTAGGGAAGTTAGGACAGGAACTCAAACAGGGCAGGAAACTGGAGGCAGAAGCAGCTGCATAAACCATGGAGGATGCTGCTTACCAGTTTGCCCCACATATCTTGCTCAGCCTGCTCTCTTATAGAACCCAGGACTTACCAGCACAGGGATGGCACCACCAAAAATAGGCTGGGTCCTCCCCTGCCAATCACTAACTAAGAAAATGCTTTACTGCCTGACCTTTTGGAGGCATTTTCTCAATTGAGACTCCCTCCTCTGATAACTCTTTTGTCAAGGTGACATAAAATCAGCCAGTATAGACAGTAAGGGGTAGGATGGGCAGGAAGTGATGGCAGGTCTCAGTCAGTCTAGATAATGCACAGCTGGTTTTTGAGCTGGGTCTTCATCTCTGGATGGATTTGTTACAGCAGATGCACAGAAATGGATCACAGGGCAGACAGTAGGAGCTGCAGTCAGGTGGGATGTAAATCGACAGGCTAGTGAGGGGGTAGGTTGATCAACAAACAAGGCTAGCCCATTCTTTATGGTTTTAAATGCATTATACTTTACAAAAAATACCATCAACACACCAGATCCACTCTCATTTTGGAAATGTTAGCTGCCTGTAGTCACTTGTGGTCTGAGAACATTATATAGAAAATTCAATCGCTGGTAAATTTTAAATGCACACGCTTCAGAGTGTTATGATGGACTCTCTAGCCTCCTTCCCAGGGGAATTGTGCTCTTTTCCAGGATATCTTCTTTGGACATGCTGCCCACCTGCTAGCTGCTCTCTTAATATCAAATCAACTGCCAAGGTACCATGGTGCTGTGTTTAAGTAAGCATTATTCCACTTAGCAACAGCCCGAAGCACAAGAGCGGTGCTGCCAACTTGAGTGTGTCAAAAAGAAGCTCCCATGTCGTTCTTTAAGCGGAAAAAGTAAAATTTCTCAAAGACGAAAGATATCAAGGGTTAGGGTTACTAAGACCTGAGTTGTTACTACGTTGCAGCTGTTACTAAGACCTGGGTTGTTGTTACTAAGTTACCACTGATCTGAGTTGTTACTAAGTTATTGCTGTTAAACTCTTGTTGGGCTTTATTTACAAACTAGTTTATCATAGGATTATTACAAGGAATAGCATTCTATATAATAGAGAGCCCTTCGAGACTTGGACACCCACTGGGGTGTTGGAAAGTATCCCCCAACCCCAGGTAAACACACTGATTTGTGAAGAAGGAAGTAGAAAGTGGGCATGGTGACACAAAGTTCATGAGGAGGCCTTGACCTCTAGGACTCCTTGTCCCTCTAGGGCAAGGTCAGCAGTGGATCCTGGGACCAGACAGATGCTAAGGAGATTGGAGAGAACCCCTAATTGGTTTTATAACTTCTCTAGGATCTGGTGTCTCCCATGTGTATGAGCAAACCTAGTATGGGCATCTTTTTATTTTAAACAGGAAAATTCTATACTGTTGCTAATGTTTAAAGCTTAAACTAGAGCAGCCAGCACTAAAGATAACCAAAACAAACAGCAGCCACACAAAACCCACAGCCCTCTCAGGTGCCAGGAAGAACAGAATTCAGTTAGTATCTCTCTCTCTCTCTCTCTCTCTCTCTCTCTCTCTCTCTCTCTCTCTCTCTCTCTCTCTGTGTGTGTGTGTGTGTGTGTGTGTGTGTGTGTGTGTGTGTGTGTGTGTTTTGGTTCTATCTTAATTTCCTATACATTTCTTTTTGTGATATTTATGTCACCAAAGTTACAAATAAACAAAGAAACCCTTAGGATTAGGAGAATGATTCTCTAGGTAAATTGCTTGTCACACAAGCACGAGGTCCTGAGTTTGAATCCAGCAGCTACATAAAAGCTATCCATGGTGGCATGTGCCAAAGACAGGAGAATCCCTGGCCTCACTGACCAGTCTAGCTGAATCAGTGAGCTCCAGATTCAATGAGGAAAATCTAAAACCGTAGGGTACATGGTGGTTAAGGAAGATGCTGAACAAACACCCCTAAGCCTAAGATTCCAACCCCATCTACACTCACATGTGAACACACACACAGACACACACACACAGACACACACACACACACACACACACACACACACACAGAGAGAGAGAGACAGAGACAGAGAGAGAGAGGAGAGAGAGAGAAACTCCCACCACCTAGCCCTCACACCTACGCTTATGGGACAGCCCAGGAAACCGGATACACAGCTACACAGGAAAAACTTGTCTTGAAAAAAACTAACCAAACAAGCAAACAACAAGAAAGTTATTTAAATGGCCATTGTAAAACACTCACAGCTGAATGCCCACTACAGAATAAAGTATAAACACAGTCAAATTGCAAGTTCATTGGCCTGGCAACCAGAAGCTGCCTGTTCTAAGAGCACTGCCCAGTCTATCTTCCTGGTTCTCACTGCTCCTTCTGCAAGAGCAGACCATAAAACAGAACAATTTTTGGTTTTATCTTCACTGATTAAAATGTGTTATTTCACAATGAAGGATGAGTCTCCCCACAGACCACAAAAGAGGAAGAAAGACTCCATATTAATTGCTGCAACCAAATAATGGACAGAAAAAAACTTAAGGAAGAGTTTGTTTTGGCTGATGGTGTTAGGGAGTATTCTATTAGGGCGGGCGAGAGAGGCACGGTAGCTGGAGCGAGAGGAGCATGGGCTGGTTGCTCACATCTCAGAGGACCAGAATCTCTTTCTCATAGACATACCCAGAGGTATACCTCCTAGGTGACTCTACATCCAGCCAAGGTGACAGTAAAGGTAAACCATCACAGAGCCTAAAATGAGGCTGGGAGGTATGACCATCACTTCAATCATGGGAAAATGATGGTCAAATAGATTCGTGCAGGACCTGACGCCGCCTGACAAACAGCACATGTCGGAGAATGAAGAACTCACCTCAGATTTACTGTAAACAAGCTCATCGATAGATGACTTAATCCTCAGGAGGAACATGACAGTATCAAGATCTACTGGTCCCATCCTCCCTCCCCTTCTGAGCTGATGCCCAGAGCTCAGGCTGCATCACACTTAGAAGTTCAAATGAACTTGCTGTGACGCCAGGTGAGGCTGACTGTGCAGTTTAAAGAGCCGCTGTGGTTCATTTGAATAGGACTTGACACAGGGTACCTCAGACCAGGGTGATCTGGCCAGGGCCTGTCGCAAGATGCATTATTTTGCCACAAAAAGAGCCTGTGCTCATAATGAGTTTCCTGAAAGAAGGTTTTCGAAAGGAAAGCCAGGACCAGGCTCTCTGCCCAGAACCATGAGTACCTACTCCTGATATGAAGGAAGCCAACTTCAGACTCTGTACACCTAAGTGGGCTGCTGCTCAGTCCCTACACCAGGACTGGACTCAAGGACCCTGCCAGATTTCCCAAAACGAAAGTGTTACACTGTGCTAAGATGTCGCCCTGCCTTAAAGAATTGGTACAAAGGGCCAGCAAGATGACTTAGCAGGCCAGAGATCTTGCCATGCAAGCCTGACGAGCTGAGTTCAGATCCTGGAACTTACAGAGGAAGGAGAGGACTCCCAAGGTCATCCTCTGACCTCCACATATACACCGTGGAATACTCACACACACCAACTGCATAATGAATAATACATAATAAAAGAAAGTTTAAATTGTGTCCAAAACACACCTTTAATGTTCCTCAATGATTATGTCTATTCATTCTGTGCATTTCTGTCTATTCATTCTCTGCCTTTATTTGCACATCTGCACACATTTACCATATGTGTTCGTACATGTGTTTTGTATGTGGTATACATGTATGTGTGGACTTGTGAGTGTGGATGCTGGAGGTTGATGTTGGGTCTCTCGCTGAACCTGGAACTTGTCAATTTTACTAGACTAAGTCTGGCCAGCAAGTCCCCAGGATCTGCCTGTCTCCACATTTTAGGATTAAAAGTTCACACTGCCATGCCCCTTTAACGTGGATGTTGGGATCAAACTCAGGTCCTTCACACATCCAAAGCAGGCTCTTTAACAACTGAGACATTTCTCTAGACATAGTTATCTCCAAGGAAGGTGGCTCTGGCTCCATTCTCTAGATCAGGGGTTCTCAACCTTCCTAACGTGAGGCCCTTTAATACAGGTCCTCATGTTGTGGTGACTCCCAACCGTAAAATTATTTCGTTGCTACTTCATAACTGTAATTGTGCTATTGCTATGAATTATAATGTAAATATCTGATACATGATCTCCAAAGGGATCGTGACCCACAGATTGAGAACCACTGCTCTCGATGGAACCTTTTAATTTTGCCCAGTTTCACACCTTTTTATCTCATGCCTTCTGACTCCATGCTAGGGGAACCTGAAGGGTCAGCATTTTGTAGAGAAAGTAGACAGATTAATAGAGTAGTCTGTTGAAACTCAAGGTGCAGACAGTTGCAACAGGGGCCTTCTAAGCAAGCTGCCTCAGTAACCCACCACCACCAGGACCTGTATTTCACAAGTCAGCCCAGAGGATCTCCATGACCCTTAAGAGTTTCTTTTTGGTGCTCACTGGCTTCCAGGGCATGTGGCCACAGAGAGGTGCACAGTAGGGCACAGGTAACCTCTAGGGAGACCCTAGTATGCTTTTGTCAAAGCTTCAAGGAACAGTTGAGTGAGTTTCCTTCCATCCTGAGTAGCCAGGAACAGAAGTTCCTGCTTCTGCCTTCTACCAACATGTCACCTGGAGTAGGTGCTAGGGGTAAGAGGACTACCCTGGCTCTTTCAACACTTAGGTGTCAGTGCACGGAAGGTGTGGGTAAGAGCAATGGGCAAAAGTAGCAGGAAGGATGTGAACCTGTGGCTGACTATTGGGTGCTGGCTACTTCGTGCTAAGAGGCCATGTGCATGCAGGGATGCAAGTATGTGCGTGTCTGTTTGTTTTTTTCTTGTGTAGACACACTTGAAAACCTATGTCTGTATATGGTATATAGCAGACTAAAACTCCATAAATAAGGCTGGAGATACAGCTCAGTGGTAGAGCACTTACCTAGTGAGGAAAGGAAAGATGAGCTACAGTGAACAACACTCTGGGGGACTGGACCACTGAGCTACAGTAGACAACACTCTGGGGGATGGGACCACTACATCCTGCAGGAATAACAAATCAGCTAGGTTTGGTCCTCTAAGCATCTCTTCTTGGAAGTCTCTCATTTCCAGAGTGAGCTGGTTGGGAAGCTGTGTAAGCCACACAGTGTCTTTAGGTCAGGAAATGGTCAGATGCATTTATGTTCTCAGTTGACAGTAGTAATGTATGCTCACTGGCAAGTACTGGGAAAACCAACCCCTGGGTCTACCTCTGCTTTCTCTGATTTGTGTTTGTTTAACGCTGGACATGTACAAATTCCAGCACAGATCTTAGTAGCTCCAGGTATCAATGGTTAAGCAAAGTTCCAACTCTAAGAAAAAAAAAATAACTTCTGTGTAGAGCCCCATGGGAAAGAGAGACAGGTCCACAGCTGAGTTCTCTGGCTCTAGACTGACCCTTGAGGAGACATTGTCCCTAAATAGGCTGTCTGACTACAACGTTTCCACATGTTTGCACATGTGCTAACAATGCATGTGTCTTCCATGTAGTGTGTGTGTGTGTGTGTGTGTGTGTGTGTGTGTGTGTGTGTGTGTCTGATGGGTTGATAGCACCATTTGAGAATACCATCATCAAATAGAAATCTGCCCGCACTGAGTGACTCCACCCCTGGGGCCTGTGGAGATTCTGTCTTTCTCTCCCTGAGCCCTTTGGAAAGTAGAGAGTTCTGACTCTCAATGCAAGACCTGGTGAAGGCTATGGTTCTGGTTCAGCCTCTACTCAGAGGCTGCTCATCAGGACCCTGGCTAGATACAAAGGGATTTGCCATATGAGCTGTCACTTGCATGGATGTGTCGCCATGGTTTCTTGGTAGCTGTGTAGCACGGTTTTCCTCCGTAATGTCATTTGATGTGTGTCTTTCTCTCCCTTGATTTGAGAAGTGATGTTCTCAAGGAGGTTTTCAAGCACATGCACCCCACCTGCCCCTGCTCATAAGCTTCCCATGGTTCCATGTGGGTGCCCCCCCAATTCTGCTCCTCCCTGCACCAGCTCTCCTTGTTCCTCAGCTCAGCTACCATACTAACCTGGCCCCTGGGTTCTATGTCTGTTCCTCTCCATCCCAGGTAAATATGACACCCCTATGGTATACCCCATACCCCAGTTGTACATATTTTCTTTGCCAATTTTGCCTGTCAGGGAGCTACCTGTCTTCTCTAGAAGATCATTGTTGTAATTAATTTAAAAATGGCTGCCAGTCAAGCCGACTATCTAGGCTGCAACAGCTCTGCCTAGCTCAATCACATGGCCAGAGGCTACGTGTGCACCACAGGTAGAAACGGCCAGCCAGAGACACCAGCACTGCCACTCATGATATGCCAGGGTGGGAGATGGCTCTGCCAATCTTCCACGCTGTCTCTGCAAGGCTGGGCATTGCCCAGACCATCCCACCAACCACGTGGGCCCAGTAAGAAAATGAGACTCTAATGCTTAAATTATCTAAAGGCTTATATATTTAGTAATGATCAATAACAAGACACCCTTACAATCAGAGGTGTAACCCAATACCCAACCTAGATATACCAACTACCTTTGACTGCTACAGACAAGTGAACATCAGCCTCCATGGCTCCCCTCTCTCACTCTCTATCTCTCTCTAGCTTCTCCTCTTCCTTCTCCTCTTCCTCTCTTTTCTCCTCCTCTTCCTCTCCTTACTCTTTTCACCTTAGCTCCTCCTACAGATCACCCTTGCTCAGGTGCATGTCACAATTCCTGGCTCAGTGTTGAAGTTCAGTCCCCAGGTGGCAAAACCACACACACACACTTCTTGAGCCCAAACCAAAAGTTGGAATAATTGACGTATTGGGATAATTGATAATTGCTTCCCAGACCTGGCCTTGGCCAGTCCTAGATCCCACACCCCTGACTCTGTGTGTTTTTTTTTTCAGGCCTACATGGAAGACCACCTGAAGAACAAGAACCGGCTGGAGAAGGAGTGGGAGGCACTGTGCGCCTACCAAGCAGAGCCCAACAGCTCGCTTGTGGCCCAGAGAGAGGAAAATGCACCCAAGAACCGTTCCCTGGCTGTGCTGACCTGTATGTACCTAGCTTGTATGACCTAGCAGAGGGAGAGGAGATGGGGACACCTGGCTGTCACTTACTCTGCCCACTATCATAGTCTGCAGAGCCCTGGGGACTGCTCCACCTCTGTATGCAAGCCCGAGCCCCCAGACTTGTTTCCCCTTACAGCTGTCCCAGTCCCAAAAGCCACATTCCCTCTTTGGATCCAGTGGTAGATCCCAGAGAATGCCTGCTGGGAACATGGAAACCTTATTGGAAAAAATCCCTATGACTGTTCGCTCTAGTGTTAGAAACCTATGAGGTCCTGTGGTCTGAGAAGATATAGGGCTGAGGGGATGGGCATGCTCATTATCATCCAGTTATGTATCTCACCTCCGCTTTAACAATGGTCACTGGTATTACTGGTAAAATATTGCCTCAAACATGGATGACTTCACTCCACCTGGGTATCGCTGTTGTCTTGAAGTCATTCCAATAGAGAATGATTTAATTTCCTACAGTGTACTAAAGATATACTCGATGGGCATGCAAAATACAGAACCCCTGGTATAGGGACCAGGTACATCTTTATAATACCCGGCTCTCTTCCACATCACTAGCCATGGGTATTTACATGTCCTAGGGAAAGTTTGGACTTTGATTGACATATCCACCCAAGGAAGGCCTCAGTGATCAAAACCTTCCCTTAATAAATAGGCATTTGATAAACACTGGTCTGTTCAGAGATGATGGAAGCATGTGAATAACTCAATTACTCTTCTACCTCAGGACACGAGGTGTTTCAGAAATAACATTTCACATTTCAGAAATAATAAAATGAACTTTGCTGTCCCCGTGCTGAAAGCCTAGCAAAGCCACGTTGGTCTCAGGTTAGCATAAACAGAGCACACAGAATGAAGATCCATGCTGAGATGGCAGAAAGCACCTTGTCATTGAGCCCCCACCTGGGTCTCTGCAGCCTGCAGGCTAGGGACATCTATGGATGCTCATCCAAATAGCAGAATGTTATAGCATTTCCCCTTCAGTCAGACCCCCTTGGCTTCTCCTTAGAATAAATGCCAGCGTTTAGCCCGAGTTTCAAGCTATGTGCTGAAGTCATGCAGAGCAGTGGTCCTTTAGAATCCAGGTTACCCTCCTGTGTGTCAACATTTGCCAGAGAGAGGCTGGTATTCTACCCTCTGCTTCTGGGGGTGGGGGTCCAAACATGTTCCCCTTAGACAGCTATAATTAGAAATGTGCAGCTTACAGGTTTTATATTTAGAAGAAAAGCAAAATAAAGCACCTCCCACCAACAGCCAGGCTTTGTTAAACACCGGCCACGTCAGAGACTGTTGACAGGTGCTGAGACTCCTGAGTACCAAGCCATTGTCCCTGTGGGGGAGTTGGGATGGATAGGGTAAGTGGGGGGCTAGACTGGAGGTGAAGAGTGGAGGGAAATGGGGTACAGGCATCTGACGATGCTTAAATTTGAAGTCCACTCCTCAGAACATGTCCTCCCTTAAGAGCCGGGCATAGGCGAGCAGTTGGCACCACTATGTTAGCCATGGGGAACACCAGGGCGCTTGGGCCCCTGTGACAGACAGATGTTCATTCCTGTCTGTCCAGACTAGAATAAGGCAGAGAGAAAAATGCTTCCAGGCATGCCAGGAACATGATTGCTACCAACTCCTGGTGCCAATTGATAGGACTGTGCCGCCCAGCTCTCAGCTGCAGCGCATGTGAAAATCATGAGTTTCTAGGAGGCCAGGGTCACAAGGGGACTCAGTTTCTCCAACTACAGGAACCCTAGCCTTGAGAATTAGAGACAAACCCATTTTACTCTCCAGGCTCTCAGGACCCTCTTCTAAAGCAGTGCCCTCTAGCTGTGGCTTGCTGACCTCTGTCCCAGACTCTGGGGAGCCCCCTCTTCTATCCTGCTTTGCTGTCTCTCCTTAGAGGAATTGGCCCTGCCTCAGAGTCAAAGAATGCTGAAGAGGGTTTTTTTTTTTTCACGTTGTTCTGTTTATACGCGTGCATGCTGATAGCCCACCACAGGAGCGTGAGTGGCAAGATGAGGATTTGGTTCCCCAGGCTTCTGTACTGCCTGTTGGGGTGTCCTTTGGTGGGTAGGCACAAAACATAACTGTCTTTCACTCTGTGTTACTTTGTCTCCTTTCTGTGACAATCTCAGGTCTCCTTCATCTCTTTCATCCAGACCTTCCGGCCCCCAACCTTGCCCCTGCTGCAACATTGTGGTCCACACTCTTACCGATGCCTGTCATTCTTCCTAGAAGCCCCCTATGCTTGCCCTGTGTCCCCATGCTTTTGCAAGCTTGTCTCACTCCTCTGCCCTTGAATAGCTCCACAGACCTTTTTTACCCACTGCCTCTTTGTTGGTGTGGTTCTATCAAAACCCTGCCAAGGCAGTCCAGCATTGGGCCAGTGAGGTGTTAAGTGGCATAGGAGAATCACAAGTAGGAAGTCCAGAGACAGTGTCCCCACAGCCCAGACTTTCCAATGCCACCAAATTCTCAAAGAAGCCACAGCCCACACTCTCTAGGCACCAGGCCAGCATGTGACTATATCTAGTTGCATTCTCTTGGAACTTTAAAGAATCCATAGGCAGTTTTGTGCATAATTACAAAGAATTATGCAATACTTTGTTGGTTTGATTTTTAAACCACCAGCAAGAATATGATGCTGTTTGGCACACTATTATAAATAAACGGAAAGAAAATTTTGTATCTGAATTATGATGAGAGAGAGAGACAGAGAGGCATAGAGACACAGAGAGATTAATTGATGAATTCTGAATCCATAAGCAAGAATACTTACTTCTTGGCACAAAACCAAGAGAACAAAGAGCTGGATACACAGGTGCGTGGCAAGGTCTAGCATACAGAGCAGTCTCCTGTCTCATACTTGTATAGTATTGAGAGCCAACCTGCCATCCTAGGGGGTGAGCTAATGTGATGTGTAGCAAGAGTGCTCCCTATGACAGAAGGAAATCCTCCCAGGTGCTCCCTCCCTCTTCAGTCCTAGGTTTCCTGCATAGAGAGTTCACATTTGTATGGGACTCGTGTGGCCATGCTGGATCACTTCCAGGTTGCCATCAGAATCTGAGGCTGTTTCCTTAACGATGGCTGTTAGCCCCGGGATGCCAGCCCTGCCCAACCATCCATGCCTAGTGAGTTATAGCAGGGGAACTGTACTCGGCATTCTCTCTAGCAGAGGGAACTTTGTTAAATCTCAGAGATTCTGCCCCATGTCTGGCTTACCACGTCACCTCCTCTCTTGGATTTTACTGCCTGCTCTTTTACGTTTCTCACATCTTCAAGCCTTTGGTCAAGGAGAGTCAACACGGCATCCCTCTGTGCTGGCTGAGATCCACTGGGCGTCCTCTGGGAGAGGTCTGGTTGATGAGCCTGTGCCTGAAGTCTAGCTACGTGAACAGCTCACTCCCAGACCCTGGCAGCTCTAGCTTGTCTAAGCACTCACAACCAGCATACGGCCAAAGCTGGCCATGCATTGTCTTTGTCTTCTACTGACAGTGACGCTTGTCTTGGTGCTGTCTCCACTGCAAGTGGAGGGACTTGCACTAAGATGGCTGTATAACCTGCCTGCTCGGGGTAGAAGCCAGCCTTTACCCTCTTATAACTGCGTACAGAGCTGACTCATCATAACATGCATGCTGTCTCCCAGGAACTCTCCTCACAGTGCTCTGCATGGTACCCCCAATCTTCCCAATACCATTTGTAAAGCCCCCTGTTGAAATCACTTGGCAGTGATCTACAAACTGGCTCTGGGCTCAGCCACTTCTGCTTGGCATACTTCTGGGCCAAATGATGGCTCTATTTTAGACATTAAGATATAAAAATATATTAGCCCACATTTCAAAATAAGGGCCTTTTAAATCTATAGCTGAAACTCTGTTAGGACAACATGACCTGATGATGTCACATTGCTAATGTCATCTGACCTTGTTGGCTTACTCAAGGCTGGTAACAGCTGATGAGTGACTTATATCCCAGTACGGGGGCCTAGACGTCCCTAATAGAGGGTCAGCATGACGAGTTCCTGATGCAGCCAGTCCTTGGCTCATAGTGACCAAGACTACAGTCTCCTTTGTTAAGGGATGCCATTATCTGGAGCAAGGCCCAATTTCATGACCATACCACTGCCAAGCTACCATTGTGAACATCCTGGAAGTCAATGGTCTCAGATTTTAGAATGCAGATATCCAGAATTCATTGTATGAACTCCAGAGACATGGCCTAGTCCAGAGCTAGCCTTGATGTTCAAGGGTCCTTGATATCCCCACCATGTGCATCTGCCATTTGTTTTTACTTTGTCTTAACCAGGCCACCATCATGGCTCACAACTCTACTTTTGTTTCCTATATGCCCCTAGTAAAGCAGTCTCAAAGTGACCACCTCCCTTATGAGGTAATCATGAGTTTTCTACACAGGAGCCTGTCTGAGAGCTGTATAGGCCCCACAGGAAGCTTACCGGACTCCTCTCCAACAATACCCAGCCTAAGAGATGTGCCTGGCCAGCACATCCTCACAGAGCTACAGGGAGCAGCATGTTCTGTAGTCTCAATTTTCAGAGCCTCTCCTCCCCATGTGTCCTTCCTCGTCCCCTTACTGCCTCTATCTCCTGTCAGCTCATCCTTGCTGACTCTATAGGGTTAGGCTTCCAAAGATTATAGCTAATGGTAGCCCTTCATCAGAAACCAGGCTAACCCTAATGGAGTCCCAGTCAAGACCACACATGCAGTCAGAGTACATAGGCAGCCGCGCAGGACAGAGAGCTTACTCACTGTCTGGTACCTGAGTATCTGGTGTTTATTCTTTGTCATCTGGCTCAGGGGGCAAAAGAACAGTCTCCCATACAAGAGGCAATGTCCTATGCCTTCATGAGACAAATACAGGTAGGCTGCAGATGGGAAGAGCTCATACCAGGCTGAGTCTGGGAGGCCACAATGGACTACTGATGACCCACTGTGAGCAGCCAAGGAAGCCAGGCATGGGGGTGAGGACAGTCAGCTAATGCTGCTTTAGCTTTCCGATCTCTGGAAGTAAGAGCTGTCATGTCCAGTCATTGAATGCTTCAAAGTTGTGGAGGTTGTCATCCAGTGCAGGTTAGCTTGCACACTGAAGATGAGCCTGCTCAGCACACCAAGACCCACCTTGGGGATGGACCCTCACCACAGACATCTCTGCCGCAGCTAGCAGAAAAGGGCGGTAAAAATACACGTTTGTGAAAATGGTCTGCTGTTCTTACAGTGGAAACGGAGGGAAGGAGGCCAGTGGGACCGTATCCTTGATTGGGAAGCAGCTTCGTCCATCCATAGTTTGGTGTCACTAAGGGAAGAGCCCTGTTCTTTAGCTTGTACTTTTGTATCTGATAGATTTAGACGCTGACTCCAGTAGTAAGTTCTGGGTCATGACTCCTGCACACATCCTCAGCAGAGCTCTATCCCTGCCCCTGCTAGGCCATGTGATATCATGACATCAGTCAAAGATGGCACCTCTACCTTTCTGTCCCCAAACAAGCCTTATTTTTCAAAAGTTACACAACGTGCATACCAATAAGATTACTGTTCTCTGAAAACTATAAAAGTGTTGTGTGTGTGAGAGAGAGGGAGGGTGCACATTTGTATGTATGTTAATGTGCTTACACATACATACATACATACATACATACATACATACATACATACGAGTGTGGGGATCAATGGGCAACTTCAGGTGCAACCCTGAGGAATGGTGACCACCTCCTTGGAAACAAGGTCTCCTATTGGCCTGGAGCACATCAGTTAAACTAAACTTGCTAGCTAGCAAACTCCAGGGATCTTCCAGTCTTTGCCTCCCAGTACTTGGGATCACACCACCATGCCTGATAGTTTATACTGATGCTGGCATCTAATTCAGGTCCTTATGCATGTTGGGAGGTTATTTACCAACTGAGACATCTCTGCAGACCCTAAAAGTGTGGTTTTATAGATGCTGACCCACTTCAAGCTTAAGCTCCTGAGAGCTGTGTGTTTTACCAACTATGGATCTTGTGTCCCTGTTCAGGGTTAAGTCACAACCCACGTGTGGTAAAGGCCCTTCTGGGAGGGCCTCACAGACAGCATGGTTCTGCCTGGCTTGCCTCTGTATGCTTATACGAGATGGTTCAGTGGATGGATGTGTAACAAAGTGAAGGTGCTGAAACCCTGGGGAACCCAAATCACAAGCACTTCTCTGCACTATGCGTCTAGGAGAGACCAGAGCAGGTACTCTTCACACTGGCACCAACATTCTAATTTCAGCCCCTGGAAGGAATGTTCCTCTCTTATAAGTACTCTTTATACCAAGGCAATGGGGCTAGCCCCAACTCTGCCAGCCAATCTCACAGAACCCTGCACATTTCTGCACAAAGGTGTGAAAGAGGTTGAATGAATCCACTGAGAATGCAGCAGCCACAGGGAAGCGAGTCCAGAGCCAATACTCTATCCATGGCACCACATCATCAGCTCCTAGAAATGTCAAAGAAGCCCTTAGCTTAAACAGCAGAGACCATCAACTTCACAGTTCTGGTGGCTGGAAGTTCATGGTCCCAGGGTCACCGAAGCTCTCCTTGCCAGGCAAAAGCCATCTTTGTGTCATGTGGTAATCTACTTCCAATCCCTACCTGTGCACCTGCTTAATAGGACACTGGTCCTGTTGAATCATGTTCTACCTTGATGATCTCAATGCAGTGTAGTTATATCTAGAGAGACTATGTTCCCAAGAAGGCTAACATTTGGGGGAGAATAAGACTGCATCGTGTCCTTTGGGATGGATGCATTTCAGCTCTTAGCACCTGAGGCCCCCAGGAGAGTTTGGTGGCTGGGTAGGCCTTGTGGGACACGACAACCTGGATACCCCTGGGATTGGCTCCCTGTGTTCTGCTCAGTCCCAGTCATGCTGAGGAGTTAAACTTCTACACTGATGTAGACAGACATATTGGTGTTCAGATAAATTCCCTTAGGTGTGGGAGCCCAGTGGCGCTGTCTGCTCTGCACTCTACCTAGTTCTCTGGCCCAGCAAGCAGCTCTCTTGACTTTTACAAGATCTGCAGGGATGCTGGTAAAAACCACCTTGATAAATGAGATCTGGAACAGAAGAGATGGCCAGTCAAGAGCACTTGAACTTGGGTTCAGTCCCCAGCACCCACATGGCAGCTTACAACTACCTATAATTCCAGTGCTCTCTACTACCCTCCACAGGCACCAGGTACTTTTATAGTGTATGGTATGTACATTCAAGTAGACACCCTTACGTACACATAAAAAACAAAATCTTTACACAGTAACACACAATACATATACTTTTTTTAAAAAAAAAGAGACTGAAATCCAAGACTCATGACTTCTATATCACAGGCCACTGTCACCTCTGTGAGGCCTCTGTGGGTCAACAAAGCCAAACCCAGGCCCCTTAGTTGATTTCACTGCTCACCAGAGAGCATCAGCCCTGAACAGTTCACATAGTCGGGACATCTTGGTATCTAGTAGGGCTTTTGAAAATGGTGCCTGTGATAATTAATCTTTGTCATCATTTAGACTAGGTTTAGAATTTTTATGGAAACCCTTCTAGGGTGTCTATGAAGGTATTTACAAAAAGGTTTAACTAAAGAGGATTACCTACCCTGAAGTTGTCAGTTTCTTCTCACAGCGTGGGGTCCCAAACTCAATGAAAAGGAGGAAGTGAATGGAGCCAGTGTTCAACTCTCTCTGCTTCCTGGCTGTGGGTGCTGCATCCTGTAACTATGCCTTGCATCCTGTAACTATGCCATCATCGTGTAACTATCACACTGTGATGGACTGTACTTTCAAACTGTGCCAAACATCAAACTGTGCCTTACATTGCTTTGGCCAGATGCTTCCTCACAACAAGAAAAGCAACTAATACAGAAAATGGTTACCAAGAAGTGAGGTTGCTGCTGTGACAGGATTTGGGATTGATTCTTAGGTTTTAGAAATGGTTTGCCAGAGGAATGTAGGATTTGGAACTCTGATCTAGAAAAGCCCTTGAATGCTACCACTACACTGAGCTTAATGGGCCATTCTGGCTGGAGTCTGGAAGACCCGAATAATGAGAGCAATGTGGATAGTGGTGCCAGCTAGGGCTCCCATCAAGAACTGAGCTGTTCATGTCTCAGTCTGCTGAAGAATCTGGCTACCATCCGCCCAGGTCCTGAAAATCTGAGTGAGGCTGGGATATGAACTAAGTTGTTTGATGAGGGATTCCAAGACAGGATAGCACTCGGGCTGTTGCATAGCTGCTGGTCTCTGTATTTCATCTTTGTAGCAGAGAGAAAGAGAGAGAGAGAGAGAGAGAGAGAGAGAGAGCGCGAGCGAGAGCGCGAGAGCCAGCGAGGAAGGCGGAGGCGGTGGCGGCGGAGGAGGAAGGAGAAGGAGGAGGAGGAGGACGCGGGGGAGGGAGAGGGAGAGGGAGAAGGGGAGGGAAGAAGAAAGGGAGGAAGTGAGGGGGAAAGAAAAAGAGAGGGAGAGGGAGGAGAGGAAGAAGAAGAGGGAGGGAGAGGGAGAGGTAGAAGGAGGAGAGGGAAACAGACAGGCAGGCAGGCAGGCAGGCAGAACAGAAAGATGAAAAATAAACAAATGAGTTTAAAGTTATTGACAAGGTAACTGAGAAAGTGTTGAATTAGCACTATTAAAGAGAAATCTTGTGCTCTGTTCTGGGGTAACAGGAAATATACTGTGAGAAGACCCCCAACCCACAAAAGGCTCTATTCAGTAAAAATGCAAATTCACTGGAAAAGAAAGCCTGCACTGAGAATACCAGCAGAGGGGATCTCTGCTCAGAACAACTAACTACCTAGGACAGTGCTTCCCCAGGATCCATGCAAGAGAATGATGGAGCTGAGGCCCAAGTGACATAACCATAATCTAGGCTGGCATCGTCATCCACATGGTACTGTGTGCAGCCAGGGGAGATGCAAGAATTAAAGGGTCATGGGGGTTTATAACAAGGTTCTTCAGACTAGGCAGGACAGGTTCAGACTCCATGAAAAGAGGCCTGGAAAGGCCATGGCACAAAACTGGGAAGATGAAGTCTAAGTTGTATTGTTGGAAAATACCAGAACAGGGATATCCACCAAGGAAGGCTGAAGGCACAGAGAGAGGCACCCCAAAAGAGACACTGTGCATGCTGTAGTCTGAAGCTATGGAACTGACCAAGGCTGTTGACACTCAGGTAATCCCATCACCAGCCGCAGATGCCAGACACGGGATTGTAGGCTCGATGTTTTCTCAGTTGGGTTTCAGGTTTACTCTGTTCTGCAGTTTCGTTGCTATTGTTTTAGTCCTCCCTTTTGGAACAGGAATGTTTGTTCTCTGTTGTGATGTGTTGAAAGTCTGTGGCTTAGATCTTACAGGGGCTTCTAGTTGAAACTGGGCTCTCAGGAGAAAGTTCAAGCTTTAAACTTCTGAATGGCATTGAGACTATTAGAAAGTGACAGGAACTTTTGGAGATGGACTAACTCAATTTTGCAGAGATGAACATGAGGCTCTAGAGGACATGGATGGACTGCTATGACTCAAAGTATCATATTTGAGTGTCAAGTGGATAAGAGGTTGAGTTGATTCTTTTTAGATTTTTAAAAAAATTATCATATGTGTTTGGGTGTTTTGCCTACGTATATGTCTGTGCATCCTATGCATGTCTGGTATCCTCAGAGGCCAGAAGAGGGTATCAGATGACCTGGAACTAGAGTTACAAAGAGTTGTAGCTACATGTAAGTGCTGAGGATCAAACCCAGGTCCTCTAGAAGAGCAACCAGTGCTCTTAACCACTGAACCGTCTCTCCAGCCTCTGCAAGTATTAATCTTAATTATCAGCATGGCTATATTTGGAATCATTATGGAAACACACTTCTGGGTGTGTCTGGGAGTATTTCCAAAAAGACTTTAACTGAGGGCTGAAGAAATGTTTCAGTGGTTGAGAGCCCATGTAGAGGACCAGGCTCTGTTCCCAGCATTCATATGGTGGTTCACAATCACCTATGACTCCAGTTCCAAATGATCTCATGCTAAGTTATGACCTCCACAGGCACCAGAGAAAGACACACAGAGAGAGAGAGAGAGAGAGAGAGAGAGAGAGAGAGAGAGAGAGAGAGAGAGGTATCACATACATGAACCCACATACATAAATTTAAAAAATAATTTAACGGTAACTAATGAGGGAAGATTCACCCCAAATGTGTATGGCACCATCCCAAGGGCCGGAATCTCCACCTGAATAAAAGGAGAAAGAGAGCAGAGCATCGGCTTTCACTCATCTTTACTTCCTGACTGTGTATACAATGTAACTAGCTACCATGTCACCCTAAGCAAGATGGGCAGAATTTACCCTCAAGTTGCTTCTTAAGTTGCTGCATCTCGTACTTTGTCATAGCAATAAGAAAAGCAGGTCACATTGTTTCTTTCTGTTCCTAGGTATTCAGAGACACCCATCTGGCTTCTCAGATCATTGGAGCAAACACATGTAACAATGTGTTCTTTTGCCTAACTAAAGTAGGTCTGAATACAGTCATTTCTGTTTATTTACCATCCCTCACTGGGAACATGGGACAGCATTGCTGTGTGGTTTATTGAGGGTAATAGGTAATATCTAGTTACATAATTGCTGTTCATCAACTGTTAGTAGACATGTGAAAGTAGAGAAGGAAGCTATGATCATGGAGACTGTTCATTGGGTTGGCTATAATGAGGATTGAGGAACATGGAGGAGTGGCAGTGATGCAGGTGGATGATCAACATGGGCAAATGAATGGTGCAGGTGGACGAGCACCAGATAGGATTAACACCTGGAGAGATGAAGAATATAGAGGCATGAGGAACAGGGACATGTGATGAGCACATGGAGATTTGATGGACATGAAAGGACAAGCACATAGAGGACAGGGGGACAGTGTAATTGAACTCTATAGGAGGATGAGCACCACAGGGAGAAGAGGAACACTGACAGACAGGCAACTTGGAGAAATGCATGTACCAGTGAGATGGAGAGAGATGGCTGGCTACACATTGCTAATTGTTTGGACCATGGGAGCAGCAATACCAGGAGCTACAGGAACCACTTTTTTGAGAGGTCTATTCTAGACCAAAGATGGCTTCCATGCATCTTCTAAACACCAAGACTCTATTTCCTGTATCCATTAATGATGAAATTTCAGAGCTCTCCACAGTTTCAGGAAGACTGTCCTCCTAGGCTTTCTCCCTTGTAATTTTGGAACTTGCTCCTCATGTTGGCACTTGTGAAAGTCTTGTTCTATTTACTGATGAGAGAGTGGTCTTTACACACATTTTGCTAACTCAGTGGACTTCCACTCCATCTGTGGGTCCATCTGTAGTCTTAAACTTATTCCTGAACTCCTCACTGTGTTCTAATAATAGATGCCATTTATCACAACAGTCCTGTAATTATATATTAAACTCCATATTTTGAAAGACAAGTCCAATCCTCTGAAACACTGAGTAATTTATCCAAACGCTCCAGGCTAACAAATGGCAGAGCTTAAACTTGAAGCAGTTTTCTCCTGAGACTGGCCAGGAACACTGATCTTCCTAGGACTCCATTTCTTTTATATAAAATAAGAATATAGCCTTGTTTAATATGTAGTGTAGGTATCCAGGTGAGCAGAGATGACATATGTAAAAATATGGAATATTTTAGAAATTAAGAATATTGCTGAACAAGGTACTGATACATGACAGATACTGGGGAAAGTCAGAAGATGATAGTGTGAGGTGGATTTGACGAAAAATATTCTCCATATATGTTTTTCACCTTCCCTCTAAGGTTGTGGATCTCATTAGAAAGAAAATAGCTCAACAATTGTAGAACCAGATGCAGAAAGTGAGATGCTCCTGGCTCCAGAGTTCTCAGACTGAGGGTTGAAAAACATATCCATTTGTTAACTGAAATGGCTCAAAGATGCCCTCGTTGGCCTGTGTGTCCAGTCACTCTACCACATGAGAACTGCCCTGGGGACGGAAGGAATAACTCCTATAAAGCACAGATAGAAATAGACCTGGTGTTTTTTCGTGCCCCCTGGCTTCCCTGAAACTTTCAGTTGGTCTGACATGTGTAGACTGATCTCACAGGCCCCTCTGTCTCCCTTGGCATCTTTGCAGTCCGGGAAGCCCATCTTTGATGCTCATAACGCTGTGTGCATTCCTCTCACTGGCTCTTATAACACTGCTTTAAAAACATGAACAGGGAAAGAAGACCACACATCAGGTTGGAGATTTGCCGCTGACTTAGCACTGTGCGTGTCCCTGCTGTGTACTGTGCGCTGGCCCTTTGAGGGAGGCCCCATGGGTTTCCAAACATTGGTTCCCAAAGTAAACTAATGTTAAAAACAAAATACCTAAGTTTAAAAGCAACATACAAATACGAAATGAGGGCTTGTCCTTCACTTGAGGAGACGATGAGGGAAAGGTGAATATGCAGCCTGCCTGTGTTTTGCACAGAGATCCACAACAGCTCCATGGAGGTGTCGCTGCTACGTTAGCATGCAGAAGCCATGACAGATTCTCTTCATATTCAGACTGAAGGCTCCTGGTCACTGTCTTTCTCCTCCCAGGCCTCCAGATCCAGGAGACTTTTTCACAGCTTTCTGATAAGAAAGTCCAGCTGCAGCCACCTGCTGAGCTCAAGCACACAGTTGCCCTGTCTGCTGTTCTAGGCCAAGCTGTTCCTGTGCGAAAAGCCTCAGTTGCTTTCAGATCTCCCAAGCCTAACAGAGACTTCCACTAGGAACATTCGGCACTTGCTGAGCAAGCACGCAACACTGAGCCAGGGAATCGTAAGCCATGGTCTTTCTCTTCCTTGTTACTTCCACCACCAGATCCTTCTGCTTATAAGTGTTTCTCAGGAGAGGCCCCTCTGTTTCGTAAAGTTGGTGGATCGAGAACATTTACAGTAAATCAGGTTTCCAGGTGCCCCTCTGGAACACTCTGGAAGAAACTAAGAATGTGGTTCTCTATTAATAATACAGTATTACCGTATTCAGCAGGCCACCACAGCAACTTGAAGGTAGTACAGGTCTTTTCTGCCGCCCACCAACCCCAGTATGTGTGAAAAAAAATAGAATACTGGATAATACTCTTTAACAAATTTTTATGATGGTAACTTGGAGTCAGGAAAAGAAGGTGTACTTCAGTTTCCTGATGCTGCCAGTTTGTAGTTAGTACAGTTGTGCAGGAAGGAGCCATCCAGGCCATGGGATTTTTTTTTTTTTTTGATAATCCACATCTTTGCTAGAAACTGCAGAAATGGCTTGACATTTATTGTCTTGTTGCTTTCACGGTGCTTCTGCAACCCCCAACAGACACATAGGTGGGTAGATAAATGTTAATACTGTAAAATGTGTGAACCATCATCCTGTCTATAGATATATCCTGCTTAATCCTGTCTCTACTGGAAACACTCCCACCACAACCTAAGACAGACTGCTACTAGCCTGCAGTCTTCTGTTGCCTAGAGCTCCAGTAGATCACTCTTCCCAAGCTCAATCTGGTACAAGTCTCATAACTTCCCTACCCCTGCAACATGGTGGTGGTTGTTTTAAATTACGCGTGTGCATGCATGTCTGTGTGTGACTATGTTTACAAAAGCAGATCCCCTCGGAGGCCAGAAGAAGGCATCCAGGTCCCCTGGAGTTCGAATTACCAGCCATTACTGGCCACTGGTGTGGATGCTGGGAACCTTACTCAGGTTGTCTGCAAGAAGAGTATGCCCTGATAAATGACTGATAACTGATAACACCTGTTGTTGCTGTGTTGTTGTCATTTTTAATTATGGCTGAGGGTATATGTAGCTCAGCTCATAGAATGTTTGCCTAGCATGTGTGACGCCATGGATTTGATCCTTAAGATTATATAAATCCATTGTGGTGGTACATGTCTGTTAACCCAGCACTGGGGATATGAAAGCAGGAGGATTAGATATTCAGTCATCATGGACGACACAGTGAATTAGAGGATAGCCTGGGTTGCAGGAGACCTTGTCTAAGAAGCAAAGGCCTGGAGTGATAGCTCAGTGGCTGAATGTGTACAGCTTTTCCAGAGCCAAGTTTAGTGTTTAGCACCCTCTTTGGGTAGCTCAAAACTACCTACTTATAACTCCAGCGTCAGGGAGATCTGACAGCTCTGGCTTCCATGGGTACCTGTACTCACATGTGTACCATATAAAACCCCACATAATTAAAATATTATTTAAATAAGGGCTAAGATGGTGCAGCAGATAAAATTCTTGCTATAAAAGCCTGATAACAGGAGTTCAGTCCCCAGAATGCACCCACATTAAAGATAGGAGAGAACCAGCTCTACACATGCTCCGTGGCACAAGTGCACACACACACTCACACTCACACACACTCACACACACTCATACATACTCACAATCACACACTCACACAAACACACACTCACACACACTCATACATACTCACAATCACACACTCACACAAACACACACTCACACACACTCATACATACTCACAATCACACACTCACACAAACACACACTCACACACACTCACACACACTCATACATACTCACAATCACACACTCACACAAACACACACTCACACACACTCATACATACTCACAATCACACACTCACACAAACACACACTCACACACACTCATACATACTCACAATCACACACTCACACAAACACACACTCACACACACTCACACACACTCATACATACTCACAATCACACACTCACACAAACACACACTCACACACACTCATACATACTCACAATCACACACTCACACAAACACACACTCACACACACTCATACATACTCACAATCACACACTCACACAAACACACACTCACACACACTCATACATACTCACAATCACACACTCACACAAACACACACTCACACAAACACACACTCACACACACATACACTCACACACACACACACTCACACATACACTCACACACACATACACTCACACACACACACACTCACACACAAATACACACACACTCTCACACACATACACACACATACACACACACTCACTCACACACATACACACATACGCTTATGCACACAGACCTATTTTTTTTCAAAGTAAAATCTTCAAGAGAAATGAAAGAGCTAGACATAGCTGTGCATCCTTTAATGCCCACGCTTGGGAGGCGGAAGCAGCCGGATCTCTATGAGTTCGAGGCTTGCCTGGTCTACAAAGCAAGTTCTAGAACAGTCAAAGCTACATAGTGAGTCCCTGTTTCAAAATGAAATTACAGAACCCTGTGGGGGAAAGAAAGTTCTCAAGTCTGCACTGAGGCAACTGGGTATCCGCAGAGGATGTAAGAGCCACCTTCTACAGGAAGTGGCCTGATGAGGAAGGCTTAAAGGGCTTATAAGTACAGATGACTGTCTCCCCCAAATAAAAGACATGGTGCTGTATGCTCCTCAAAGAAACATCTGGGAGTGGGGGTGATGATTGAGAGGTGGTGGTGCTGTTTGAACTTACTACTGAAAGAGGAAGAGGCGTTCACAGGTTCTGGTTCTCTTAGGCAGTTCTGTCTTCAGGACCTTCCATGGGCTCCCTGCCCCATCCTCCACAACACACCCTGTACTTTCTACAAAGGGCGCACTTTGTAAATTCCTGAAGAGAAGGCAGGGAGAATCTCAGCAGGCAGGAGGCAGTTTGTTCCACATCTAAGGTGTTGTGTCATTAATCCCACTGTGGGGCCGGGTCTCCACAGTACTAAGATTCTGCTCTTTCAGGGCACATTCTTATCTTGACAGTGGACATGTTTCTCCTCTGTGCGCTCTTCTTCTTCATCTGCATTTTCTCCGACCCTTACTTTCCTTTTGAAACTAAATTCTAACAACGGCGAGGCTTTAATGATTTATCAACGACTCTTACATTTCAGATAGTGGCCTTCCTGTTAGTGCGCACGGTTATGTTTATTTACTGAGTGTTGACAGAGCTGTCTGTCACTAAAAGGCCAATGCTCGGTTAATTCTGCGTAGAAGATAAATTTGACATTTGAGCTCTACATAAGAAAACTGTCAAGGTGTCTGAATTCTGCCAAGTGAGAACCCTCATCCTACACATACCCCAAGTTGCCCTTATACCAAAGATTTATACACAGGAGTGAAGAAGGGAAGGACCCACACAGCAAGGGGTGGTCCAGAGCTAAAAGGGCTGAAAGGGGAGCCTCAGAGCACATGAAGCCCACAAGGCACCCCCAACCCCACCCAAGCAGTGGTTAGACCTCCTACAGTTGTGGGGCTATACAGCAGTTTAATTCTCCACTCTTGGCTTACTTGCAGATGACCACTCCAGGATCCTATTGAAGTCTGAGAACAGCCATAGCAATTCTGACTACATCAATGCCAGCCCCATTGTAAGTACATGGTCACTGGGGAGGGAAGGCATGGGGCTATTTCCTAGATGGTCATAGGCCATGTGGTAAGAAGAGTTCTGGGTTAAGTCCTTGCTCTGGCTTATGAACTGGTGAAGCACTTGGCCCCAGTCTTGCTGCCTCTACACTGTCAGTGTGGCCTGCAGGGTCCAGCCAGCAAGGGCAGTTTCTTGACATGAACTGTGGCTTGGGATGATTCCTGCTCAGTGTCACACCCTTTCCCTGGAGCTATCACTTCCTGTTTATTTATGGGGTTCAGAATATGAGGTGCAAGTATTTCATGACCCTGAGGTGGGACAGGACAATGGGCTCTCCTTCAGGCTTCTCCGGTGGCTGGAATCCTTCTCATATAGACCAATATTGAATGAAGGTGGCTGTGCCATTCAATCTGATGTAGTATAGTAGAGAGGCAGCAGCTGGTTTGCATGCCCAATGGTGGAGCAGCCTCACCCATACCATGAGGCATGTCGCCCCTATTCCTTGTGATGTCATGTTCCCATAGTAGCACATCCTTAGGATCAGGATGTATGTTCTCATCTGCAGCCTCAGAAGAAGTGGCTAGAAAGGGACGAGTCAGAGCCAACTGAGGGCTGACCAAGAAGAGAGGGAAAATTGGGAGTGGTGAGCTAGGAAGCTGTCGTGGGGGAGGCTCAGCTGACTTCCACAGTGGAGCTGTGCTGATGTGGCTGAAAGAGAGGAAGCCACACAGAGTCACAGAGCATGGTCAGAGCAGAGGCTTTCACCCTGCAGATCTAGGACAGATGTAGCATCGCCCACATAACGGAGTTTCAAACTCAGGGATGGATCAGGAATCTCACCTCAGTTCTGAAGCTTGCATTTCCCAAACAGGGCCTGCAGCACACAACATTTTCGAGGTCTCCCCAGTACCAAGGACAACAACAACAAAAATGCACAGATGATCTTCGATTCACAAACTAGGATTATTGTGTCCTGGGCTCTTCACAGTCCTCCAATAGGAAGCCATCTGTGAGCACATGTCTAGCATATTGTGGGGGAGGGGCTTCTGACAGATTACTATGAGATGCTCAGCATGCTCCCTTTTGGGTGAAATTGTCGCTAAGACTCTAGCACATGTGGCTGGTCCCGATTCCCGACACCTCAGCCCACACAATGAGTTCAAGCACTGTGAGAAACGAACTGAATGGGGAGAGGGTGCTTTGTCTCTACCACCTGAGCCCAGACCCTTACATGTCCATCGAAAAGGGGTGCCTTCTTTACCTCAGCAGGAGTGGGCTTTAAACCCAGAGGTCGCCTGCTTCACTGGTTCTCATTTGGAGTTCCTCAACTATTCTTTTTGCATAGGACTAAGTCAGGCTCCCACCTGAGACTTGCTAGCTGACTCACTTATGAACAGAGTGTAAGTTCTGATTTATAAGTGCCTGAACTCAGGCTCTGCATGAAGGAAAACTGACAGGTGATGGCCAATCAAACTCATCTGAAACAGTTTTCTTCTTGTCCTGATCCCTTTTCCCAAAAAGAACTGGATGTGAAAACCAGAATGTAACTCGCAGCTATTGTAAGTCAAATCTGAACATCAAAAGCTCATGCCGTGGCACGCTTAGCTGCCCCATATGATAATCAAAGACAAGCAGCCAACCAAGGGGGTTCAGGCTGAAATCCAGCCTCAGTGTGGGTTCATGTGACTCAACAGCTGCACCATCCACAGATCAATGGTCACAGGGTATTCTTCGATGGACGTAGAACATCCTCGTGAGTTCACGTCAGAGTGACTCCCAGATCTGCTGTCCATGGCTTCAGGTCAGAAGCATCAGTAGGAAAGGCAACATGCTGGTGGCGTCCACCTTCTTTTTGCTTCACATTATAATTCTTTTTTTTCCCCCTCTAAATTTGGATTGTAAGAATGAGCCAGAAGAAACTGATTGTGCCGTCTGTCTGAGGTAACTAGAGGAACCGCGATAATGACCTTCGCAGCAGCCACCGAATGAGCAGCTTACAATTACAGTGCAGACGGCCCTGGCTGTGCCACATAAAACTATGATAATTACATCTGTGCCTACTCCTCATTAAATTTCAGGGAAGTCACCCAGTAGTAAATAAGGAGCAATCTTTGCTTTTAAATCGGGGTCATGAGAGTAAACGGGGATTCTGCCATCCCACGCAGTGCTTATGAGAAAAAGAAGCATTTACTCTAAGCACAGTGCTTCGCTCTTCTGGAGGCCTCCAGACTGAGGGAGGCCACCCACCTGGCCATGGTTCAGATGAGCACCCAGTATGGGTGACCCAGAACCTAAGATTCCTAACACCAGCAAGAAGCAAGCTCAGTCGCTCACCCTACTGTGTCAGTGACAGGAGCAAAATGAGTGTTTTGGTTTGACTGCATTTAACTAATTTAAGTCTGGACAGGGTGGATCCTAAGAAAAGGATGACAGATGTCCTCAGAAGTTGGCCAAGTGTGGGGGGACAATTCGTGGGTTCTCAGAACAAATCCAACCAAACATCTGTGCTTGTAAGTTCAGTGTACATCAGTGTTAAATAATTCCCTACTCTGTGTATGAAAGGGCCTTAGGCAGCATTTCTTGATTTTAAAGCTCTAGTACCCAGGACCTCCCCGGATGAAGACTTGGCACCAGGAAAAGAGTCTCATCATATTTGTTTTTAAAGAAGTGTGCTGGCCATGCATGTTGGCACAAGCCTTTAATCCTAGCATTTGGGAGGTAGAAGCAGGCAGATCACTGAATTCAGAGCTTTCCTGGGTCTACACAGAGAGGTGTAGAGTAGACACTCCCTGTCTACAGGCAGTAGGGATTTGCTTCGTCTTCCTTCCTCCTGAGCTCTGGGAGCTTCTGACTTGGAATGCTCGGCATTCTGTTTTCAAAGTCAGTTTTGTTTGGAACATGGCTGAGGGCTTTAGTGTAAAGATGAAGCTGGTCACTCACAGTCAACTGTTGTCATCCATGTTCAACAGCGAGACACAGTCTTGTTCTTTGAGTCATGCATCTGGAAATACACAGACTTTCACCTCATGTTGTGATAACAGCCTGAGAAACAGCTGAGTGAGGGCTAGAGTCAACACAGGCTAACGGCTTTCCTTCTTCTTATAACCACACAAGCAGAGCTGTAGATTTAACACACTTGGGTCCCAGGGGCTTCTGACTTGGTTTCCCCCAAAGTCCCTTGAATGAGTCTCCTAGGATTACCCTTTATGCTGATCTCTCTGAAGAGACTGGGTTCCTGGAAAAGCTCCAGCTAGGAAGATTGTGTTGTTGAGGCCATTGCCAGGACAATTCCTTAGCTTACCACTGGAAGTTAAAGGGTATGCCCCAGCAGCGTACTAGAGCCTCTACAAAGAAAGTGTAGGTGCACCTCCACAACCTCCTGCCCTCAAAGTGTGGCATCTGCCTCAGCACACTGCAAATATTTACTGTTGTGCTCAGATGTGTGTGTACCCTCGTGCCCTTGGAGTTCCCGTTGATAACACACACCTAGAAGTCAGAGTGTCCAGCATACCCACTCCTCAACTCTGCACACAATAGAAGTGAGGCCCAGACACTGCGTATACCTGGAAGCTTGTGTATAGAACCATAATACTGCTCATATGAAAGTTATATGGAGAACCAGAAAACAATGAGAAAGAAAGCAGGAAACAGCCATGAAGAACAGAGAGTGCTGGAGGAGGCGCCATGTTAGTTGACCACCATACAGAGTGGACACCATGTTAGTTGACCACCATACAGAGTGGACACCATGTTAGTTGACCATCATGGCAGAATAGACACCATGTTAGTTGACCACCACGGCAGAGTGGACAACATGTTAGTTGACCACCATGGCAGACTGAACACCATGTTAGTTGACCACCATGGCAGAGTGGACACCATGTTAGTTGACCATCATGGCAGAATGGACACCATGTTAGTTGACCACCACGGCAGAGTGGACAACATGTTAGTTGACCACCATGGCAGACTGAACACCATGTTAGTTGACCACCATGGCAGAGTGGACACCATGTTAGTTGACCACCACGGCAGAGTGGACAACATGTTAGTTGACCACCATGGCAGACTGAACACCATGTTAGTTGACCACCATGGCAGACTGAACACCATGTTAGTTGACCACCATGGCAGAGTGGACACCATGTTAGTTGACCACCATACAGAGTGGACACCATGTTAGTTGACCACCATACAGAGTGGACACCATGTTAGTTGACCACCATGGCAGAGTGGACACCATGTTAGTTGACCACCATGGCAGAGTGGACACCATGTTAGTTGACCACCATGGCAGAGTGGACACATGTTAGTTGACCACCATGGCAGAGTGGACACCATGTTAGTTGACCACCACGGCAGAGTGGACACCATGTTAGTTGACCACCATGGCAGACTGAACACCATGTTAGTTGACCACCATGGCAGAGTGGACACCATGTTAGTTGACCACCATGGCAGACTGAACACCATGTTAGTTGACCACCATGGCAGAGTGGACACCATGTTAGTTGACCACCATACAGAGTGGACACCATGTTAGTTGACCACCATACAGAGTGGACACCATGTTAGTTGACCACCACGGCAGAGTGGACACCATGTTAGTTGACCACCACGGCAGAGTGGACAACATGTTAGTTGACCACCATGGCAGACTGAACACCATGTTAGCTGACCACCGTGGCAGAGTGGACACCATGTTAGTTGACCACCATACAGAGTGGACACCATGTTAGTTGACCACCACGGCAGAGTGGACACCATGTTAGTTGACCACCATGGCAGAGTGGACACCATGTTAGTTGACCACCATGCCAGAGTGGACACCATGTTAGTTGACCACCACGGCAGAGTGGACACCATGTTAGTTGACCACCATACAGAGTGGACACCATGTTAGTTGACCACCATGGCAGAGTGGACACCATGTTAGTTGACCACCATGGCAGAGTGGACACCATGTTAGTTGACCACCACGGCAGAGTGGACACCATGTTAGTTGACCACCATACAGAGTGGACACCATGTTAGTTGACCACCATGGCAGAGTGGACACCATGTTAGTTGACCACCATGGCAGACTGAACACCATGTTAGTTGACCACCATACAGAGTGGACACCATGTTAGTTGACCACCATGGCAGAGTGGACACCATGTTAGTTGACCACCGTGGCAGAGTGGACACCATGTTAGTTGACCACCACGGCAGAGTGGACACCATGTTAGTTGACCACCATACAGAGTGGACACCATGTTAGTTGATCACCGTGGCAGAGAAGACATGATGTTAGTTGGCAGGCCAGTCATCGTATTCCCCTACTAAAGTAAATAGTCTCATTCGTAAAAACGCATCACACGAACACCAAACACAGTTGCCCTGCCCTGAAAACTCAGATGTGATGAAACTTCTATCTAGCTAAATGTTTGCCTCACTTCTATGCAAAAACTGAACCAAACCAGGGCATAGTTCCTGCTGCTCAAATTGGTGGGTGCAAAGTGCTTTCCCGCCCTGTGTCACATGATGCTTGCTTGCCTCCTTTCCCAAATGCTTCCCTTACCGCCCTGTTCACATCCTTGGCTTTCTTACCTTCTGCCTGGTATCTGAGCAAGTTTGATGGGGTTAGAATTTTTTTTTATTAATGACAATTAAGACCTATCAAAAAAGTGGACAACTTGCCCTCCTGAAATGCTGCCTGTATTTTCTTTCCTTTTAATCTTGCATTTCTCATTCTGAAAACAGCTAAATTGGTAGCTTGAACATGTCACAGATTTTAAATATGCTATGTAGTCTATGTAGTTTTGGGGAAAAGAAATCACACAGGAGAAGGGGGTGGGGCATCCCTTCCTCTGCATAGCTGTTTGCTGAAAGACAGGGCCTCTGTAAATAGCTGTCACCTCCAGCAAATGCATATTTTGAAAAATTAAAACTCCTCCATTCTGCTAAGCATTTTTCTGCTGAAACATCTTAATTGGGGCTTTCAGTGAGAACAACATAATTTTACCTGTATTGTGTATGTTGTGAATCTCAAAACGAGGTCCAGTTTTAATTATGAATCATGAAATTAGATGCACAGAAAGCTTTCCCCTGCCCCCACCCCAGCCAACTTCCACATTGTTGTTCTGTTAGAATAACTCACACCAGCTGCTTTGTGTTCTTGCCCTCTTTCATGCCTCACATAATTACAAGGTGCGTCCAGCACCTTTCTGTGCTGACAGGCTTCATCTCTGTGAGTGCACACAAGCTGTGCATGGGCTCATGGGGGCTGAGACTCTTCCTTCTTCGAGCCTTCACACTGAGCACATGGTTAAAACTTTTTCCTTTGTGTGTGCCTGTGTGCATGTGTACACGCACATAGTCAGTCTTCAAGTTAGCCATTGTAATTAAGATCTGTGATGTAGAATGTCCCTCCCCCATGGGAGCGAGCAAGGCACATGCCAACAAATCAACTAGCCTCAATCCCATTCTTTGTTCTCAGTCTCTCGCAGTCAGGAAAGACATGGAAGTGAACTTCTAGAGAGGTGGCCCACATCTGTGAAATGCCTGTGAATGTACACATGGAGATACACACCGATGGAATGCACACGTGTAGACACACGGAGATGCCAATGCACACACACAAACATGAAGACATGCACACAGACAGACACACAGACACACAAAGACACATATACAGACAGACACATTAGACACAAAGAGACATAAACATGCAGACACTCACACACCCACAGACATACAGATACATATTCACACAGTACTTACAGACACACACAGATGGACATACACATGCAGACTCACAGGCAGACACACTTACACAGACTCACAGACCAGTGATCCCAGGCTGGCATGTGTCCCTCCCAGGATAAACAAAACACACAACATAAATGGGCTCCTCAGACAAGTATTTTCATGTGTTCCAAGACACACAAACTTGTCTACTGCATGTGGGCATGGGCCCATTGCTAGGAGCTCAGGCCTAGCCACTCTCTCCTAGACTCCAGTTCTGGCAGTCACCCACATATCCTGGAGTCAGAGAAGGTTGTCTCCTCATCCCAGGGCAGAGTCTCAGCTGCTCTGGGGTGGCATGAGTGGTAACAGTATTGCCCTTACAGCCAGGCACTGACTCTGTTCTGCTCGGCTGCTGGTCTTCATTTGTTTGCACTGCTCTGGAACAGGATGGACAGGCTGAAGGACTCTGTCAGTTGGAGGCGTCCTGGCTTTTATCCGTCTGATGGTGATGGGCCTTCCTTCCCGTGCAGGCCCTGTATGTTAATAGCCAAGGGTACAAGCTATGTTGCTCTGTGTTCCCATGTCTTCCTGCCTGTGTAACTGATCCTTATGCCAACCCTCTTGTTTCTGCAGATGGACCACGACCCACGAAACCCAGCATACATTGCCACCCAGGGCCCACTTCCCGCCACAGTGGCCGACTTCTGGCAGGTGAATCTTCTTTCATTATATTTCTTTTCTAAAGATAAGGTGGTAACGAGTTGTTTGTAAGTTAACACAGTGGATTCAATGAAACAAATCCAGTCTTTGTTTAGACTGCTTTTCAGATATTACTTCAGAATTCATGAGTTCTTTGCTTTCTCATCTGAGATGTTTAACGTTTTTAACGACTTCTGCTCTTTGGCCATATTATAATTTAACTTTATAAAAGATAATGAAGTGAAATTAATACACATTTACACTATATTTTCTTCAAAGGTGCCTTTATTGTTTTACTTTTATGAAGGTGAAAAATGTGCCCAAAATACAGTTTATCTTCTTTGAGGGGTTTTAATTTTTTATATTTCAAAGGCCATCCTGGTCTTTCCATCCAGTGCAATCCTGCATCACCCCAAATGAGTCTGAGACTTGGGAACTAGTTCTAACATGAATAAATGAGGACAGAATTAGACAGGTCAACAGAGTGCCCCTCCCTGACCAGGATAAATAGGACCAGGTTTGGGGAAGGATATGTCGGGACAGGGTTTGGGGATGTGGCATGGTGGGTCATCCACTGGAATACAGGCCTAGGTTCCCCCCAGCAGCAGGTTGTAGCCTCTGGCCATGTGTTAGCCCCCAGGGACCCTGGAACAGAGGCAGGAAAGAGCAAGACTGCTGGATGTGGTGCAGTGGACTCAGGGGCGAAGGGCAGACAGTGTAGCCACGTCTGCTGCGTTAGCAATGGAGCTGCAGCAGTGTGCTGACCTAAAACCAAATTACTCTGGGTCGCTTGATATAGACTACTCTGTCAAAGGTCAGTAAATCAGCTGCCATTCCAGACTTTTGCTCCTCCCTCTCCCAAGTTATGTAAAAGGAAATGCAAAGGAAGGGTCGGGATGCCTGCATCTGCTCGGGGCACTTTGTCTCCACACACACTGAGCCTCAGATTTCATCACCTGCTTTGTGGGCAAGACTCATCCATGTGACCACCTTCTCCTTCTATCGACCTTCCTCATGCTATCGGGAAAAGCAAACTGAAGCAGGTTCGCTGAGCCGCCCTGCAGATGCTCTTGAATGTGGCATGGAACAAGTGACCTTTGCTGCGAAATTGGTGTTGAGCACACTGGTGTCCTTTGACTCAGAGAATACTTAAGTTCCTCGGTGTTAAACTCACAAGAGTGTCCATCCCAAAAGAAAAAACTATCCACCTACATGAAACTTGGGCACACTGTCTTCAGAAGATGCTTCCTGTGGAACCCCACTTCAGCCTTCTTGAAGTAACTTCTCCATCCAACTTCTCAGAGCTACAGCCAGGAAGAATGAAGAAAGAACATTGTGGATCGCATGTCAGAACAAACATGCTCACAGGATCCCAAGCCCACTGGGCTCCCGCCCAAGTGAACACATGGAGGAATGGCATCTGGTTCCAACATCTTTACCAGCTCACTCACCAACAGGTACAGTGCTTCATGCATGTCAGGGTCCTCTCACCAGCATGGCCATAGCCCACTGAGAAGTGGGAACAGCGACTGCTAACACCCACTTCCCATTCTTAGATCATTCAGTTCCCAGATATAAGACACAAACCCCTTAGATTTATAATAAGCCTTTAAAGCACTAGAGCTGGGCACATATCTACCCTCTATACTAATATGTCTACTTCCCTGCCAATAACCCCTAGATATGAACTGCCATATTCTGCCTGGGCTGCTCCTACACTGACTGGCTAGCCCTCATGGCCATGTTTTTAAGATTCATCTACCCTATAGGGTCTTCTCTTCCTTCACCTTCTCTTCTATTCCCTAACATCCAGCCTCAGACCCCAAGCCCAGGAACTGAAACTCCATCTGCCTCTCTTCTGCCCAGTTATAGACTGTAGTTATCCAATCAGGGATGAGTTGAGGAGCAAGGTTCCTTAGCATCACTAGGTCTGTGTGAAGATCCTCTCATCTCTGAGGCACCCTGGACCAGTAATTAGCATTACAATACATAGCAACAGACCAAGTCTGGACAGTTTTAACTTAAGGTGCAAGGTTTGCACAACAAAGGCTGGTAAACTGTGGGAGAATTCAGCATAACAATACCTAGTAATAGACCAAGCCTCAACAAGCCTTTACACTGCAGTCTCTAACACTAGGAGGTTCATCTTTTAGCCAAGTTCATGGCTAAAGTCAGAGAGCTTAACTTGTCTTCTGCTTATTGTAGACTGCTGTTGTAATTGCTAAAGATGGTTCATTTCATCACTGTGCACTGACCATGGGACATTTTAGAGACAACTCTAATTGGAATTACCAAAGGAAAAAAATGTTAGACTGAGATGGAGTGAGGCACACTTTAATCCGAATTTAGCATAGAGTTCTGAGAGACAGAACGTCTTCCACTGGTAACAGCTATTCTACATCCAGAAGCACCCATGGCCTATAGGTTCTGTGCCTCAGGATGTCAGCACACTTGAGCTTGGTAGCTTGGTGAAGCCTTGGACAGGAATGCACGGAGAAGGAGAAGGAGGAGGAGGAGGAGGAGGAGGAGGAGGAGGAGGAGGAGGAGGAGGAGGAGGAGGAGGAGGAGAAGGAGAAAGAAGGAGGAGAAGGAGAAGGAAGGAGAAGGAGAAGGAGAAGGAGAAGGAGGAGGAGGAGGAGAAGGAGGAGAAGGAGAAGGAGAAGGAGAAGGAGAAGGAGACGGAGACGGAGACGGAGACGGAGACGGAGACGGAGACGGAGACGGAGACGGAGAAGGAGGAGAAGGAGAAGGAAGGAGGAGGAGGAGGAGGAGGAGGAGGAGGAGGAGGAGGAGGAGGAGGAGGAGAAGGAGAAGGAAGGAGAAGAAGGAGAAGGAAGGAGAAGGAAGGAGGAAGAGAAAAGAAGAAGAAGAAGAAGAAGAAGAAGAATAAGAAGAAGATGAAGAAGAAGAAGAAGAAGAAGAAAAAAAGGAGGAGGAGGAGGAGGAGGAGGAAGAGGAGGAGGAGGAGGAGGAGGAGGAGGAAGAGGAGGAGGAGGAGGAGGAGGAGGAGGAGGAGAAACAACAGTAGCTTACCACACCCCTTTCATCAGGATTCCTGATCCATACATGTGACTACTTCAGGGAGTAGCCAAGGTTACAGTTAGGAAATGTTCATGTCTGCAAGGTAAGCAGATTTTTACATGTACCCATCTCAAGGATGCCTTAGAAGAGTATAGCTAGGAACTGCATAACAGATAAAAGGGGGCATTCGCCTGCCAGTACCTGCAGATCCATCTGGTCAGCCACCATGCCATGTGTCTGAGGTGCCTACACCCACACAGCACAGCTTTTCCTCACTACCTGTCAAGTTAAGATTAGTATTCATAAAAACACAAATGGACAATTACCTTTTCTGCTGGCCAAGCAGCATGCACAGAGAAAGCCCCCACCATCTAAAGCTTCTCTCAGGCCAGAAAGCCTCCCACAGAAATGTGAGCATATTTTTGAGGGATAAAACTCCATATGCAATGCAGCACAGGCTTTGGGCTTCAGACCACAGGAAGGAGACGGTATCTTCCTCCTCCTCTGCACATGTGCACTCCGGGGCTTCAACAGGAACAGGTCTTTTGACCAAAGAACTAGAGACAATGTTACAGGAAGTTGCAACATAAAGCTTCTCTTCAAGAAAGCTTGGTGGGTGGCAGCAGCAAGGGGTGCTCACCCAGCCGCCTCCCAGTCATGGGTCAACTACATACCCTTGTTAGCCACGAGTGAATTTCTATGGGAAAGAGCAGGGTGGAGTAGTTTGAGGATGAAGAATGAAGAAAGGCCACAATCCTTTCTTACAGCTGCCGTGATTACACACAGTGAGCCAGTATCAAAGAATTCATTGTCAGCCCCAATGGCCAGAAGCCCCATAGCATAGTGGACTAGATCCCTGTGCCCATACTGAGAGAGGGTTCTTCTTGGGACTCTTCAGTTTAGGCATCATGACTGTTGGCAGCATCTGACTTCATCTCTACCACTCCATGGCTTTCTTGATTTTCATCCAGATTCTTCTGATCTAAACCCTATGCAATGGCCATCCTGAGTACTGTGACTTTATCTTATTTTAAACTCACTGTGCAGGCCAGATGGTCTTGAACTCCTGGTGCCCCACTTTCTAAATGCTGGGATTACAGGCATGTGTCTCCACACCTGGCACAGGTGCTGTTTCTGAGTGATGCCACATTTGCAGGTTTTGGCTGGACACAAGGGCCACCATCCATCTTCTAGGACTTTCTGAAGAGCTCACCAGCTCCATCCTCACACACTGTCAGCTCACGCATCCACTGCTGTGTCCACGCTGGGTACAGGCTTGATAAACTATGCTGTGGGAGAAATGATGACAGTATTAATTAAACTCTGTATGTCTTCAAGACAGGCACAAAGTTTGTCAAATATTTTCATTCTGCAGTTGGTCAGGTCTGTAGATGACAAACCCACAACAGAGAGGCGGACTGCTCCCTGGGGGCTGAGAGGCCTCAAGTTAACCCTTTCCAAGAAGCACCTAGAACTTCCTCCACAGGAGACAGAATAAACAGTCAGCAATGGATTTTTCTCAAAGACTAAACCATTTGAAAGAAGACAAACTTTAGGCTGGCTGTAACAACAATAAGCCTCTATGATCTCAGCACTTGGGAGGCTGAGGCAGGGGAATCACAATCTCAAGGTCAGCATAGGCAACAAAGTGAGACCCTGTCTAAAAAAAAAAAAAAAAAGAAAAAAGAAAGAAAAGAAGGAAGGAAGGAAGGAAGGAAGAAAGAAAGAAAGAAAGAAAGAAAGAAAGAAAGAAAGAAAGAGAATATATATATATATATATATATATATATATATATATATATATATATATATTGTCTAGCATGTGAAGAGGAGTTATATTGTCACAAGCAGGGCAGAGTCAGACTTTCCTCTCTCCTCTATGTTGCTTTCACTGTGTCTAGAACTTTGTGTCTGCTTCTGTGACCACAGTTCAGACAGTTGAAAAATACATGAGACCACCAGAGAATTCACGGGAGCAGCCAGGATAACAAAGTGTTCTACAGCCAACAAGGGAACGGGAACCCACTGAGGAGAGAGATAGGCAAGGGTCTTCAGCAGCCAGTGCCACACATGGTCTCCAGTCACCTGCCACACCATTGCTGCTGATGCCCCAGAAAACTTGGCCTGGAGGACTATGGTGGGTGGAAGAGACCCTGCGTCTTCCATCTTGGAAAGGCTGTTCATAAGCCAGTAGATTTTTTTTAAGTGGGAACATTCATTTAGACTTGTGAGGTTTACTGTTTTATTGGGGACTTCTGAGATAATTCCCAGGACCGCATAATTCTTCGTGTCCCTGTCTTTGATACACACAGCTTTCCCCCACCCTTCCCACCCCCCCCCCCATTGGTAAGTGTCTACAGCTCTCTGCAGAACATAAATCCATGCTTTGGTCTCTGTGCCTAGGATGTACAGGTCCCAGATCTTCCTCTAGAAAAGAATCTTCAGACTATAAGGTGTCTCCCACTTACCCACTGGGCAATGTGGAGTGGAAGACAGGTGTACATGTTAGGAGGGACAGAGACAGTAACCTTCAGTGCACACTCTCATGTGTAGGACCCATAAATGAGAAACCTGGTTTCATTTGACCACCTAACTATCCTATGGAGATACAGCACAAGCCTCTTGTGATATTGCCTGGGACATTTAAGAATTGTCGTAGTCACATATTGGAAGCAGAACCATAGGTGCCACGTGCACAGAGAGAAGAACCAGTGTTTAATGGGGACAGTGCTTCATCTTGGGAGGATGGGAATGTTCTGGAGACAGATAGTAGGAGTTGCTGCCCAATAGTGTGAATGTGTGTACTGTCTCCAAACTGAGCACTGTGGAACAGTAAATTGTACATTATACACATTTTACTACAGTTTAAAACATGAACCATGAGTTTGAGTCTGTCAAGGGGAAGCCGAGGTCCTGAAGCCAAGCCTGCCCTGCCAAGGCCACAGCTTGGTTAAGACAGAACACATTCTAAATCCAGATCCAGGTGACTTGCAAGTATGTTTTTATCACACCGTGCTTCTTACAAGTGCAGAGAACCCAGGGATGGGGCAGGTATTCCCTGTGAACACATCTATAAGGAGAAAAGAAAAAGGCAGATTCTGTTGTGCTCACTTTTGTCATCAGAGTTTAAGAAACAGTGCTTAGTCCTAAGGCATAGGCATGGAGAGCCCCAATCTTTATGTGTATGAAACGAATTGAAGGGTATGAAGGGTGTGGGTATTCCTGGAGAGAAATACCCGTGCATGCTCAGTGAAGAACTAAGGATGGCTACAGGTGCGGGAACAAGGAGCAGCCATGCAATGATCCACTCAGTTCTCATCACTGACCTCTGACACTTGGTCGGAGCACTTTGTCACTGTCCTCCTCAGCCTGTCCTGAGCACCTGCCTCTGAAAGCTATAGTTATATGATAAACCTGAGCAGAGAACCAGAGAGGCTGAAAAATGAAAATAAGGGAGTGTCCTCCCACATCACATCGACCTGGAAACCTGGGGACTGCAGTGATGTGGCAGAATGCTGATCTGAATGGTATAGAAGCTGCCCACAGCCCAGGCTCCTGTCTACTGTCTGGCCATCAGCTGTAGCACTCACTACCTTCACAATGTTCTTCTTCTCCAGCTAGGCTACAAATTGTCCCCAGTGCCACCAAGAGTCAAACCTTCCATCTTCTAGACACAGTTCCAGCATACCTCAGTAATGGTCCCCCACCAGGTCATTAAAATCATCTCAATCGCTGGATGGTAAGACCCATGGTTCCTCAGGTGCCGGCTGTCGTTCAGATTCATCCCAATGGTACTTGTGCCTCCAGGACAGACCTGTGTCCATCCATAAGCTTTGTCCTCTTACAACAGTTCTCATGAACTGGGGCTTGAATACAGATTTAATCGCATGACAGGATTCCAGGATGACTCATGTCCCCAGCTCCGTTTAGCTCCAGACACTCCTGGCAAAGCAGTCATGTCTGCCAATTCCTGTCCACTCTTGGTTGCTGGTGACAAGAAGGAGCCTCCGATTCACTGGCTCAGTGTTGAGATGAGGGAGGTGAGCTCAGAGCAGAGTGTTCACTGAAAAGTCCACATCTGAGGAACACGAAGGGAGCCAGAAATGAGGACAGTTCAGTGGGAAAACTTAACTTTCCAAGACATTGAATTCCAAGTGTTTCATCCCCTGGGTTTTGGATGCACATATTCACAACCTTCCAAAGGTAAAGCAAACAAACAACAGCAACAAACTCTCTACAGACTTCCTAACCTAAAGCTGGGCTTGTTCTGAGAGATGTGTCTATGATCATGGTCAGTGGCCATTACAGGAAGAAATGGCACATCCATTTCCTTTGTCACACAAACATTTAAATTAGGATGAGATTTTTTTTTAAAGATATATTTGTAGATCACGGCTCTGTCTTTCCCTTTCTTGCTGATGTGATAAAAAGAAATTCCCTTTGAGATCAATTTAAGGGAGGGAGGATTTATTTGGCTATGTTCGAGACTAGTCCATTAGAGCAGGGATGTCACAGTGACAGAAAGATGAGAGAACTGGTCAAACCACATCCACAGTCAAGAGCGGATGACAGCGAACACATGCATACCACATTCAGCTCCCAAACCCTGAAATGGTGCCTTCCATATTCAGGTGGGTCTTCCTACCACAATGAACTCAATTAAGAAAACACCTCAGAAATGTGGTCACAGGCCGACCTAATCTGCACACTTCCTGATTGAGAGCCCTCCCCTTCCCAGGCGATTCCACAGTGTGTCGAGTGGACAGTCAAAAAGCCAACAGCTGAAAGTATCCTGTACTTTTAGTAAAAGTAAATTTATTTATTTATTCACTTTACATCCCAAATCAGCCCCCCCTCCCAGTACCTCTCACACAGATCCTCCACCCATCCCCCCCCTTCTCCTCCAAGAAGGCTCTCCAGGTATCCCACTCCACCCCCACCCCAGCACATCAAGTAGTGACTGGCTAGTTTTTATGTGTCATAACAATTCCCTTTCCTCATCCCTGTCCTCCTCCTCCTCTTCTTCTTCCTCCTCTTCTTCCTCTTCCTCATCCTCCTCCTCTTCCTCTCCCTCCCCCTCCCCTTAGCTCACACCTGGAAAGAAGACAGGGGAGGGAGACAGAGAAGAGTATGGCACCCAACAGAAGCCCTTCTCTCTAAGGCGACCCCACACACACTCACTTGAAACTGGGCTGCAGGCTGGAGATGCAGATTTCTAAGTGACCCCCAGGTAACAGCATGCATGTGTCCAACAGCTGGCATCCAGTCCTCCTAAAATGTTTGCACATGGCTAAGTAGAAAGAACTTGAGTTTGTGGGAACTGCTGTGTTACAAGAGCCCTCCAATGATATGGTGGCCAACCCTAGACACAGAAAATCAGCTCAACAAACAAGCAGGCTGTTACGTGTGTTCAAGAGAATAGTTCGGTGGTTTCCAGTGAAGTACAATATTCCTTATTTTTTGTTTTCTCTTTTCCTTGGATAAAACATTACCAGAGAAAGCAAATAACAGGCAGAGGTATCTATCACTCCCCACCAGTCATCAGACTGTACCTTCATCTTCATGTGCTGCTTTATGTCACCTCTGTGAATCAGCTCTAAGTGGCTAGATACCACACTAATGTGTTTCCTCGCTAAGAAGATGTCAGAGTGTTGGCAAGATGGCTCAATGGATAATGGTGCTTGCTGCCAAGCCTGACACTCTGAGTTCAATCCCAGGGAACCCACATCACGGAAGGTGAGAACCGACTTCCACAAGCTGTCCTCTGATATCTACATGTATGCTGCTGTGGCATTTGCATGCATTACACACACACACACACACACACACACACACACACACACACACACACACGCACACACACGCACACGCATGCACGCGCACACACACACACACACGCACGCACACACACACACACACGCACACACACATGCACACGCACGCACGCGCACACACACACACACACACACACACACGCACACACGCACGCGCGCACACACACACACACGCACGCACACACACACACGCACACACACATGCACACGCACGCACGCGCACACACACACACACACACGCACACACGCACGCACACACAAATAAAAACTTTAAAGATGATATTAGGTCTGGATATGGTGGCATATATACCTATAATCCCAATACTCAGGAGACTAAGGCAGGAGGCTTGTGTCCTTGAGGCCAGCCTGAGACTGCAAGCACAATGCAGGACACGGGGCCCCTCTGTGTGCAGGATGTCCCAGACAAGCTGTTTCTATCTTTGATCTGCTTAGCCCAGGAATCATCAGTGAACGTCAGCCCTTGCCCCTCCCCCCAACATTCGCTCGGCATCCTCTTCACTGGGCTCAACCCAAAGCAAGCAGACATGCGATGCACAGTCATGATTGGGAAGTGCCGAGCTTTCTCTGGAGAAAAAGCTATCATCCAGGACAAACAGCTTCATCATGCTGCAAATATTCCTACCTTTAAAAAAAATCAGAAACCAGTTTTCCATGCATCCAAGCAGGTCGTGGGCAGACTCTAAGAACCTTTGATAATGATACATATAGTGTTCTTTTTGTTTTTTAAGTGGAGTGCTCACTGGAGGCAAATCTCTGCTGTCAATGTTTGAATATTTTTAAAGATTTATTTTTTATTTCGTATGCATGAATGCTTGTCTGCATGTATGTGTGTACACTGTGTGCATGGGGGACACTACAGGGTCCAGGCAAGGACATCAGATCCCCAGGGATGGAGATATAGGTGGCCATGTAGATGCTAGGAACTGAGTCTGGATCCTCTGCAAGAGCAGCAAGGTGCTCTTAATCACTGAGCCATGTCCCTAGCTCTACAATGATCCTTTTTAAAAACTGCATTGTGTTTTCAATTAAGCACAGACTGTATGGTTGAAATGGCAACAAGACTAGGATCTCAACTGTAGGAGATGAAGACCTAAAGGTATGAGCATGGGTAACTCAGAGTCAGGATAAAAGTGCCCATCGCAAGAGATCTGAGTAGAGAAAGTGTGTTCTACCCAAGGAACCAGGGATGCTGCCCCAAGGAAAGGCTTGACTTTTCCTTTACCTAGATCTCTTGCGGCTTTGACAGAGTGGTTTTGTTGTTGTTGCTGTTGTTGTTGTTGCTGTTGTTGTTACTGTTGTTGTTTTGTTTTTCAGTTTTACATATCTGTTGTGGTTGACTAGTGAATAAGATTTAAAAAGATGGCCATCTACTCAGTTCCCATTCTGTGTCGGAAATGCCTCAGGACCCCTCTCATCAGGGCCCACGGCACAGCATAATATTATGGGCTATCAGCATCCCATCTATAGAATTACAGAATTTACTCATTACAGCTGAAGGTTCACACAGTGGGCAACATCCCTTAACATGCGTGCATGCTCTGGACTCCGGAACACCACTCTTGAGTTTGACGCTTGAGCACCACATGTGAGTGGGCTGTAGGAGTTTGTTTCTCTGCCAGGCAGGGTACTCAGAAAGATGTCCTCTGCTGTGCTGGACATGTTTTCTGGGCCGATCGTGTCCCATGGTGTGAGTGACTGCTATTCTGTGTCTTGGCAGTTAGGAACTGAACATGGGGTTCCAACCTGCTCATCTCTTGTATCTCCTTTGATCTGTACCCAGAGCCAGAGGGCTCGGTTTTAGGGTGCACCATTTTTTTTATGTATTGAGGAACTTATCTACCTCTTCGTGCCCTGACCCCCCCCATGCACACAGCTGTAATGCTCCTTTTCTGTTTCTCACCAACATGTGTGTGTGCACGTGGGTGTGCATGTGCATGTGCGCACACTTGCATGCACGCATGTGTGTGTGTGCGTGTGTGTGCACGTGGGTGTGCATGTGCGTGTGTGAGTGTGCACGCACTCGTGTGTGTGTGTGTGCATGTGTGTGAGTGTGTGAGTGAGCATGCGCTCGTGTGTGTGTATGTGCATGCGTGTGTGCGTGTGTGCGCATGTGCGTGTGTGGATGTGCATGCACATGTATGTGCATGTGGGTGTGCACGTGCGCACATGTGTGTGTGGGTGTGCATGAACGTGTATGTGCACGTGGGTGTGCGTGTGCATGTGCATGCACGTGTGCATGCGCATGCGCTCATGTGTGTGTGTGTGTGTGTGTGTGTGAATGTATATGTATATACAAACATAGAGACTAGAGGGCAATACCAAGAGTCTTTCTCTATTTATATCCATCTCATTTTTTGAGACAGAGTCTCTCACTGAATCTAGAGCTTGCCAGAGAGTGCCAGAGACCCACCTGTCCTTGTCTGCCCAGCAGTGGGTTTATAGACAGGCATGAACCACCGTGCTGGAGATCTAAACTCAGATCTTTATGTTTTCCCCGTGGGCACTTCACTGGCCCTCCTAGTGTTACTGATGTTCACTTTCCTGGAGATCTAGTTGAACATCTTTCCTCACCAGTTGGCCATTTGCACATCCTAGAGACGATGTCTATTCAGACTCCTTCATTCCGGGTTGTTTTTCCTCTGCTAGTTAAATATGTAGTCACTCAAAGTGACTCTGAGGAGACACAGTGTTTCTTTTCATGTGCTTTAGTGGACCTTGGCTGGAATTCAAAAAGAACGGACATTTTTCAGCATTAGTGAACAGTGCAGTGATATAGTGATATAGTGTGAAAAGCACACTCATTTGCTTGACCTCCAGTGACAAAGTAGCACAAACTAGTCAGTTTAAAATATCTAAAACACTCTTCCACAGCTGTACAGGCCAAAGTTGGGAGCCCAAACATGGGCAAAGCCTGGAGAGAATCCCTGCAGCTCCTGGCATACTTTGGCTTGCAGCTATATCCTTCCCACCCCACCCATCTTTCTTGGCTGCATCTGTCACTACCCGCTGTCGTCCTTTCTGTAAGGGAGCTATCCTGGGGAATTAGAATGGGCTTTCCTCTAACAGGGCCTTATCAATTCTATATTTCAATAGCAATCTTGTCTTCAAACAGGGTGGCAGGTACAAGAGCTTAGGGCTCCAATGTGACTTTTGGGAGAGACACAGTTCAACCCATAGTGGAGAACAATAGAGTTTCAAGTCAAAATGGGTTTTTGTGTCAGTAAACTTACTCAGTTGGGTTAAGTAACAACCAAAGAATGCCTTTCATGTTGAGTAGATAAATGGCCTAAATTACTTCCTTCGATTCTTTCCGTTCATTTGTTGCTGAGCAACCCTAATGAGGATCCCTCTGCAAGGTAGCTAGACCAAGTGTCATCGGAAGTTTCTGCACCTCTGGTAGACAGGACAAGACTGGCATCAGGTTTGATGGTTTTACTTCTGCCAAGATCCACTGGGTGGCCTTTGTCTGTGATGCAGAAAGAAGTCTTAAAGGCAGACTCCTGGTGCCCAGACATGCAGGTGACACTGCTCAGATCATCTGATGGCCTCAGTGGAGGTTTCAAGGGGAGACACTGCGTTTGAGGCCAATGCACAAGATGGGGCACCCCCAGCTCTTCCCTAGCCCACAGCCCACAGCCTAAAGTCTGTACCTGGGACCCAGAACCAAAGGTTCCGTCCCTTCTCATCATCCCCGCAGATTTGCCTCCAAGACCAGGTGGAGGTCTTTCTTACTGCCTGGAAATCGTGACTCACTGTGACTCTGCAAGGAGAGGGAGTCATGGATGGAACTGCAGACTCCTGGACTTGACACAACCCCTGCCTATGCTCGGGACTCCCTGTCTCGGAGGTCTCTACTCAAATGCCTCACACCTATGTTAGACAGCTGAGGAGAAGACCAGGAATGTGAATGTTCTACTCTCTGGTGTTCAGGCAGAAGAAAGTTCCAGAAACATGAGAAATTATATTGATTCGTCACTTACAGAAACTTGTCAGGATGAACAAATGTGGAGAGATTGAAATTGACTTGGCTGAAATCTTCTAGCACCCCACATTCCCACCCAAAGTCTGAATTAAAACCACTGGCTAGACAATGTCGGTGGAGACCAAGGCTGGAGACATGGGTAGTGAGGGCCCTGGTTTCCTGCCTTGGAAGGGACGTGAGAAAATGTCACTAGACTTTTACAAGTAGCTTTTGCCCAGCCTGGCTTCGATCTATCTGATTTAGTAAATTCCCTCTTTGCCTTTGTACATACTGACCTAAAAAGAAATATTATCCCCTAGGGTGCCTTTGAGATTGTTTGTTTAAATTAAGTTTCATTTGGATTTAATCTTAACCAAATCTTCAGAGAGCCAGGCAGGCGCCCTGGACAGAAGCACTGTGTGCGCTCGAACCAATCAGAGAGGCTGTAGAACCTGGAGGACCCCTCTGCAAACGAAGGGCTCGGTAATGTCACACGCGGGCAGCGCAGGCGGCGTGCTAGATGATGGTTTATGGTCTAGATCATTGTATTTTTATTACACTCATAAAATCTGTGTTTCTCCTCATTTTCGTAATGGCTTCAATGAGCAATGAGCGCCTCCGCTTTCCAAAGGCACAGTAAATCGTTCGTGATGGGAGCCCTGGTTTGGCGGACCAGGTTGGAAAGCTTACAGTAGGAAACACACTCAGAATTCTCATCTTACCGGACTGGCACTGGGGCAAAAAGATGTGCGTGGGCCCAAGTGTGATTCGTACTTATTTGCAGGCTTTTTCGTAAATACTTCAGGAGGTTTCCATTAAATTCCAATATAAATGATACACAGCGAGATGCCTTAAGAGTATTGACTCTTTGGAATCCCACAGGAATATGAATCGATATGGAGGGAGGAAAACATGCGTGCATGTCTGACTTTTAAGATGTAATTTAATGGAGGAATCTAATAACCTGAATGCTGTTGAGAAAGCATTTTCTGTGTGACATGCGTGTGCTCCTTAAATAACAAGATCTTAATCGGATTTTTACATCTGCATTTTAAAAAAGTGGAAGCTTCCTTGGATACCAATTTTACACCTAAACGCAGGTGTAGATGCTTCTGTGATGTTAATTTGAGCAGGGAGATCAAACTGCTCTTCATCTCGTACTGTGCTGTGTTGTGCTGCACACGCCAGGCCTGAGTAGCACCCTCGTAAACACCTGCGACATTAAACACAAAGGTTTGCAACTTGAAGTGAGAGGTCGTGTTTACAAAAACGGTGACTGAGGGGCCTTTCAGCGTGACAAGGATGTGTGTGCTGTGTGTGTGTGTTCACTATGGCTTAGATGTAAGTTATTAACTAAGTTTTGGATTGTTCTCATCTGAATGGTACACAATGTTTGGGCAGACTCTGTGCTGCAATGTGAATAAAGGCTCCCCCAGAGCCCACTTCCGATAGGAGGATAGCTAGCTCCCTGATCATCATGGGGACCAACATGACCATCAAACAAGCAAGCAGGCAAACAAACAAACAAGCAAACAAACAAACCAATGGCAACTGCCTTTAGTCTGCTTGCAGAACAGGGTGCTTTTCACCAGGCTCATCCAGCCTGAACCAGTTATGTGTTATATTCTAGAAAGTTTCTTTTCTAGACCAAATGTTGTGGGGCGTGATGACACATTCCTCAAATCCAGCGGAGGCAGACAGATGTCTGTGAGTCTGAGACCAGCCTGGCCTTCATAGCGAGTTCCAGGCCACACGGTGAGACTCTGCCTCAAAAAGTAAAGTTGGGAAGCAACAGCCAAGGAGTATCTGGGTTGAGCACAAAACTCATTGAATGTTTTTTTTTTTAAAGTATCTCATGGAACCTATAGAACATAGAGGTAATGTACTCAGAGGGGTGAAAGCAGCTGCAGAGTGCAGGATCTAAGGAGAAATGAGTCCCCCATAAGTGGGATAATTGGGAACTGTCTCTGATGGTAGTAACCACAGTTCTGTGTCACCTGCAGATGGTGTGGGAAAGCGGGTGTGCCGTCATTGTCATGCTGACACCCCTCTCCGAGAACGGCGTCCGGCAGTGCCATCACTACTGGCCTGATGAGGGCTCCAACCTCTACCATGTCTACGAGGTACCGGGACCGGGTGCCTACTCAGGGGCCTGGCAAGAAGCACATGTCTATAGTCCTCGTTAACAACCTGACCTGTGGGGCTAGGACATCCCCAGGGAGGGCTGTCAGCACCTTTGACTTCAGAGAGATTCAAGTATTATGTAGCCAAGAGACCCAATGCCTTACGCTACTACCTAGTTAGGGGTAAACTCAGTAATAAATGTAGGCGTTCCATATCACAATTGTATGAAGTCTAAAGGCTGATGGGGGGGGGGGAAGATTGTCCAGCGTGCAAAGGTAGCTCAGGTTTCAAATATCAAGTATTCAAGCAAGATCCATTTTCACAGAGAATGCTGCCTATATCCTAGTGGCTGCTGGGTTTTCTTACCTGAGCCATGGATCTGTCTGACATTTTTTTTCTTTTTGTGAGGGGCAGATTTCCCTTGCTGGGTTTCCTACACATACCAGATGAAGACACTAACTGTGGTATTTAAGCTAGGAAGGACTCACATGTGGACCATGTTAGAGGTTTCACAGGAGCCCTCACAGGGTATGAATGGGAAGCCATAGTCTCTAACCTAGGGAGATACAAGACTACTCCATATCTGTTGACTCTTATGTTCACTGATCTATACTAGGCGCCCGTTAAACTCGGAGTGGAGAGGGGACCTTGGGGCAAAGCAGACGTCACCTGTCTGTGTCCTCACCATAGTCTCCTCTCTCCCCAAACACACCACTGCGTTCTGTAGTCTTGAGCTCACATGCTTTGCTACTCTGTCCCCACCAGGTCAATCTAGTCTCTGAGCACATATGGTGCCAGGATTTCCTGGTGAGAAGCTTTTACCTGAAGAACCTGCAGACCAACGAGACTCGCACGGTGACCCAGTTCCACTTCCTGAGTTGGTATGACCAGGGAGTCCCTTCCTCCACGAGGTCACTCCTGGATTTCCGCAGGTAAAACCAAGAGCGTGCTGCAAACTGTTGCGGTTAGAGCATGCGCAGACAGGCCAAGGGCGTGTGGGCTGGGCCAGGTCTCTCAGGTTTTGAGAGGCTGCCTTCAATGTAACAACTGGGCAGGAAGAGGAAGGGAGAGAGGGAAGAGTGTGGTAAATGTTCCTCTTCAGTATAAGTTACTGTCCATCACTAGTGGTGATAAAGGTGAGGTAGCAGGTATTGTAGAGCAAGTGTGGGCATAATTTGAGAAGATCCTGAAACCCACCTAAGACTTATATTCCATATAGTTTAGTAAAGTCAGATTTTTAAAATTTGGGTACTCATCTGCCAGCCAAGGAAATTTTGCCAGGGAAAGGCCAGGTCCTAGAATAGAGAGTCTTATATAAAAGCCTAAATATACCGAGCACATGAATGTGTATGTGTGTTTAGTACAGTTCCGAAAGCGACAGTCTTTTTTTTTAATGCACTCTAGTTTTTTGTTTGTTTGTTGCTCAGAATCAGCCAGCCGTCCAAAATATTGTCTCCTTTCAAAGTGTCTTTATTGAGCTGTTGAGATGAATGCTAGACTTTCTTACAGGAAGATATTGATGGTGTTAAAAAAGAAAGAAAAATGTGAGGTCAATGCACTGTTTGCTCATATACCGGCGATAGGTCAGTGCCCCCCAAAATGGTAATAAGTGCAGAGATGTCTTACCTGTGTCAGTGCCAAGTTCTGTGTCCCACATGTAGCTAACTGGAAGCCCACCCACACTGCAGATTCTCAGACAAGGAATTAGGGAGCCAGGGCACAGCCGTTTTACAAACTGTTGTATCACCAGATGATACATATGACAGCCAGTTCTTTGTCCTAGAGCCTGAAGTCAAGGAGAGTGTTGAGATAGAAACAGAGCCAAGGCGGGCTTGGGCTGTGTAAATTCGTATCTTAAAAATTCTAAAGCTTGGCATGATGCTACTTTCTTTGCCTTCTAGTCCACACTGAAAAAAAAAATATATATATATATTTGCAGACAGGGTCTCCCTATGTAGCCTCTGGCTGTCCTGGAACTACATAAGCCAGGTTGGCCTCAAACTCACAGAGATCTGCCTGCCTCTGCCTTTCAAATGCTGGGAATAAAATTTCTTTGTCTGAATGAGTCATTCTTTGGAAAGAAATTCCATGAAAGAGTTTGAGGAAAGACAGGAATTTGGTATCGGCCAGTGGCTCCTGCCCAGCCGTCATCTACCCTATAGGAGCATTCAGAAACCCGAGAACATCCAAGCTTCAGCTCTTTGCTTCCCACCCTAATTTCCTAGCCACTAGACCCTTCCCAGTACAGACCTCCTAAAGATACACATAGGAAGTCTCCTGCTCATGACTGGCAAAGTGGATGCAGCTATGCAGATAGCTATGCAGCTATGCAGATAGCTGTCCATCTCACTACCCGTCTCTAAGTGCATCCAAGGGGTTTGCACATATATGTGTATAGGCCCATGTCTGTATTCATATATGGAATGAAACATACCCATATCCAGCCCTCAAAGTTCATGACACATCATGGAGAAAGTCAGAATCCCCAGGTCTCCCCAACTCCAGAGTCTGATGAGGCAAGATCCAAGGTGTCTGTAACATCATGTAGAAAACAGACTCGGGGCCCCGTGTTGCAGGTTTCAGTGGGAGAGAAAGCTTTCCTTGAACCTTTGCACAGGACCCAACAGCTCAACTGAGGGCCCTCTCACCTTTTCTTATTCCTAGATAGTTGACACAAATGACCATACTCTCTGGATATCCTGGCTTAGAAATCAGATTGCCAGTGTCAGCTGGATGGAAAGGAAGCCGCCTCTGTGGACCCTGTCTTTGTCAGGGGAGGGGGCTCTAGTCCTGGAACAATAGCCTAGTGTTCTCAGCAGGCCTGGGGTGTGCGTCAGGCACCCAAGATGTGTAATTAACTGTTGCTGGAGCCCAGGGGGCTCACATTTACACTTTAAAGAGAAACTGCTAAGAGATAATTAGAGTCACATGTAAGGGCTTGGCTCTACAAACCTCTCTTCTCTCCCAGTCTCTGTGTTCTCCCTCCCTCCTTCCCTCTCCTCCTTTTCTCCCTCCCCTCCCCTCCTCTCTGCACCTCTTGCTGTGTTCCATGCATCCACTAACGCTGCTCACTGTCAAACCGACAAACCCTTACTTTGCCAGCTACTTAGCGGTGGCCGGTGTCATTTTTGTGACGTTGCAGCTAGTAATATGAGCCCAGTTGCATAGTCACAAAAGTGATCATTGGAAACTGTGACTGCAGCAGGGACATGGGGGCCCCTCTCTGAGCCTCTAACGACCTCACCTGACTTTGCTTGCTGTTCGTTTGCATGGCGACTCACTCAGTGACCAAGGGTTGGTTTGTATTGCTAACGGTTCCTTCTTGGGGAGATCCTTCTGCAAAAGTCCACATAGTATATCCATTTCTGCTCAATGTCGGAGACCTCGCTTGCTGGTAACCTGTCTAAGAGCAAAATGAGACAGCCGTGTATTGCTCATCTTCATGAACCAACCAGCCTTTGCATCTCAGGTCCTCGGATGAACACATGGGCTCTCTCTCTGTGATGGTTTTGCTTTTCTATCTGTGGTATTTCACGCTGTAATAACCCGTGGTTCCTTGTTAATAAAGTTCTAAGCTATAACGCCACAAGTATTTCCATCCACTGTGTCTCCCACCCAGCCTGGGGTTGCATGTAAATATGTCTGGCACAGGGTAGGGTCTGGTGTGGGTATAATTTCAGTGAGATCTCTCAAAGGCTTCCTGTGGCAACCAATCGGGAGAAAACATACCTTAAGCCTCCTGTAGAGAAAGATAGGGCCATGGGAATGGAGATCTGAGTGGCAACCACTTAGCCTGGGTCACACTCCTACCTAGAGAGATTGTGGGTACACTCTGCCACTGTGGGTATGAGAGTTAACAGCTCTGCTTCACAGATCCCTTTTCTTACTGTGCATCTTCTATTCTTGCTCCCATCTGGAAGGCAACACAGAGTAAACCTGGTGACTAGCTATTTGTGGGCATACAGTTTCCCAACCCACAGTAGCTAAGCATACAATGTGGCCAGGAGTCAAAGGCATGGGTCTGTGGTTGTTTCTGATAGCAGGGGAACTCTGAAGAAAAAGAAAGAGCTTTGAGAGGAAAACTATCCCATGAGCCTGGTTTCTGGTCTTACAGAGCTTCATGCCTGCCAGACAAGGGCTCCACCATTGCCACACCTCAGCCCTTGGCACAGGCTCTAGTGTCTTTAGCACCTGTGTGTCAGAGCTGGAACCCAGTGGGGAACAGGAAACTTTAGCAGGAGAGGCAAGTGGGCCTGCTTTCTAACCTGGTTATCCTCCGCATCCTGATCTCCCTTCGAGGGAGTTTGTCTCTGGTGTCTCACCTCCTCCCATGATGCACCTCACACCCATGACCACAAAAGGCATTCTCAGAAAGGACCAAGAGAGAGCTTGTTTTGCCCTCATAGTTCCGAGAACTCTCTCTTTTCGGAGCCTCGGTGGGTGGTCCCGAGGCTCTAAGATGCTGCAGGTTTTTTACAGATTATAGAGCTGCCACAGATCAAGTGCAGCTGAAAACAGCTTTGAACATGACCTGTCTGTAGGGGGGCATATCTTATCTGGGCTCTGCATCTGCCCTTCAATTCCCATTTGCTAGTCCCGTTGTGGGAGAGGGGGCAACTCAGACTTCTATCAGAAGTGGCTAAGTCTAGTAACACTGCAGTAGAAGTCAAATAATAAAAAAGGAAAAAAGAAAAGGAAAGAAAAGCTTTCTGATATTGGGCCGCCTGGTACTAAATTATCTACTCAGTGCATGGGCCATAGGACACAGGCTGCTGCCCCCTCCCCCTGGTCCTCTCTGCTTGGAGGCTTGCGGCCACAGCTGATTGATTTCCACTCTCCACACACTGTCACCGTGCTTGGGCAGCAAAGAAACGTGACATATTCCCATTTCTGGTTCAAAGGGAAACTTTTTTTTTCTGTATTGTCGATTTTTTTTTCTTTCTAATTTGAGTCTCATGGCAGTAGGTCACACGGCAGATTCTAGAAGATTCACCCTCATCATACTATTTTTTCCCCCTTCCAGCAAACTCAGATAGATCCTGTCTTTGCTTTTCTTGGTAAGAATATTTTACTGAGAATTTTAATGTGCTTTGAAAACGTGTTTTGTTGTTTTGCTGATTTAAAGAGCAATGCTTGGCCATTGTACTATGAATGGAAAACCAGCCTTCTGGTTGAGATATGATTTGGGTGACAATGCTTTGTATATCTCATGGATAGTACTATGGGTCCAAACTTGTACAGTGAAGTCATTTTTAAAAACACCCCCAATTTAAAAAAATAGAAAAACCATCTTGAGCTCCCTGGAGTGTCCCCCAATATTTACATACTTGCCTCAAGCTAGCAGATAAGGTAGAACCTTTAGGATGTTGCTTTTAGATATAAGAACGTTCTATTTCAGTGTGATGAATAGATTATAAGACATTATGAACAAGCAGGACAAAAACTCAAGAGTTTCCCAACAGGAGCCCAGTCACTGGACTCATACATCAGGAGAGAAGAAAGAGGGCCTGAGGGGTAAGGCCCAGAAGGTACAGGCCTGGCTCCTGTACTGGTGTCCCAAAGCCTAGAGGTCACACTGGCAAGGGGAGAAAAAAACACTCACTATGGATGTGTAAGATGTGTTTCTAAAGCTTGTTGAGCAAGTTGCCATTGAAAGGAGAAACACACCACTGAGCTAGCTACGTAAATCTTCATTCTCTGCGTCTTATGGACTTTGTGCTGGGGCTTGCTAGAGTTTGGATGACAGAGTCTTGGCATACCACTATAACTTTCATCTCTCTTTATTTCAGAAAAGTGAACAAATGCTACCGAGGCCGCTCTTGTCCGATAATTGTCCATTGCAGGCAAGTATAACTCAACATGGATTAAAATTTTCTGTTTCAAAGCATAACAGATACCATTGCAGTGCAGCCGAGCTTTCTGACTGACTGGTGAACGTATCTAGCTGGTCTCTCTAAGGGGAACCACAGATATAAGCTTAATTTGCCATTCTGTTTGGCTAGAGGACTCTGTGGATCTTTTTTTGCCTTTGCACATGGACTAAATAGTACCATAGGCCGTCTTCTACTTCTAAACGCCTACACACAAATGCCTTATTTTTTTCTTAAACTCTCCTGATGCCACAAAAACTTGAGGACCACAGGTTCAGGCATGTGTCTTTATCCCAGTCACAAGGTGAAGACCAGAGATTCAATGGGAATGGTCTGTAAAGGCAGAGCCACTGCCACCACACTGCTTTTAGTGCCTGAGCCTTTGCAAAACTTCAGTGACTACAGCCAATGTCATACCAGTGATTGCTCAGAGGACGTTCAGCTCATCAGATCTGTCTCTACCGGATCCCATACTCAACAATTCATGGTGAAGAATTTACTGTCTCATAGAACATGCCTTTCTACCTGGAATGAAGAAGATCTGATTCCAAAGATCAAGCAGCACGTGTGTGTGTGTGTGTGGTGTGTGTGTGGTGTGTGTGTGTGTGTGTGTGTGTGTGTGTGTATCTGTGCAAATGCTTCTTTCTGCCTTTGAACAGGAAGTGAAAATAGCCTATGGCTTTATGTCCCACAAAGCAAAGCATCTTTCATCTGTAAATGCACTAAGATAAGTTGCAGTTTGTTGGAAGATTTGCATATTGTTTCTTAAAACATTCCGAATCTATGCCACATGCCGAAGTGAACCATGTCAGGCTCGAGGATGTCAGCAGCTCCTAGTTACAGCACTGAGGATCCCAAAAAGCCCGCATGCAAATGAGAGCACAGTGTGAAGAGTCCCCTTTGCCAGCTCCAGCTTTGCTGCATTTGGGGAGAAGCTGTGAACACTAAGGCAAGGACTCTCCACTTGAAAACGATGACTGGGAGCCTTCCCAACCCCCCTGGGAGCCACAGTGCTAAGTCTTCAGTAGATGCTTCCCCTTAAAGTTGTAGCAGATTTGCCAAAAGTCTACATGCCGTAGCATCCGTAGCATCCGTAGCATCCTCCGTTTAGGAGAGGCCAGGTGTATGAGGACAAAACACAGCAGTAACACCTGCGTGAGATTCACGTCTCCGTGAGAGGAGATGACGCTGCCCCACTGTTCCTGTAGAAAGGCATTTTCCTTTCTTTATCCACTTGCAACTGTAAAGAGATGATTCAAAACATGATTTCTGCGATATGACCTTCAAGATGATTTTTACAACTCCAGTCATAGCTGGTGGCAGGAGGGAGACATGAGAGGGTGGTGCTTCTTGAAGAATACAATCAAGAAATGAATGGAAGGTACACTTCTCCCCCCAGAAGGGAGGACGCCTTGAAAAGGATAGCCATGCTTTGACAGGAGTGGGATGGGCATCCTGCTCTGCCATCCAGACTTCTCCACCTGGCTGCCTGCTGGTTCGGACTCACAGGATACTATCAGGGATGGTAGAAGGCAAATACCATCTACTTCCAGCACCAGGAAGCTTCTTTTCATTTTCCCCCCTGACAAAATTGGCCACATCTGAGAGTAGAGGGTGGGCAAGGAGAAACAGTGTTCTGAGAGAAACATTCCTGGTCCTGCTTCTTCCTGACGGTGTGTGCGTGTGTCCTTTGCCCTCTCTCCCTCTAACATGTCGTCTCCCTTGCTCTCCCAGCCCCACTTGAGAATGAGGAAGGACTTGGCTCCTGGCTTTGCTGAGCCTGCTCACCCAGGGTAGGCAGCCTTTCACTCTCTCTCCTTCTGTTGACAGTGACGGCGCGGGCAGGAGTGGAACCTACGTCCTGATTGACATGGTTCTCAATAAGATGGCCAAAGGTGAGAGACGGATGGTGTTGCTATGGCAACATGGGGAGCACTCTCCACAGGAGGCCTTGGAGAAAATTAGCCTATTGCTGTCCCTTTCCTGAGTCAAGTGGTGTTGAGGCTGTCTGCAGCAAGTGTGTTTGTTTTTGAGGTTCGTTCTTTATTTTTGGTGGAACCAATGCACATAGTATGTCTGCAATAAAGGTCTGCCCTGTGCAGCTTGATGCAATGTGAGGAGGCCAGAGGGCAGCCTTGGACCTTCAAATCCTGCCGTAGGTCAGCACATCCTTGCAGCACTTGGTGCAACCTTCTGTTGCTGTTTACTGGTTTTGCAAGGTGTGATTCAGATTTCTAATATCACCAGATTTTATTACCACCAGTATGCAGATTCGGGGTGTGTGTGTGTGTGTGTGTGTGTGTGTCCCAGCTTCACACAGGCTAAGTATGCACCGCACTTCTGAGCCACACCCTGGCCCCTCACCAGTCCTCTAACACTCTCTTTAAGACTCAAAGTGGGATGCAGGCCTAGGACATGGGTCCTAGGAAGACACATAAAGCCTGTCTCTCAAGAGGACTTCAGGCATTCCTGTGCTGGGTTTTGAACAGTCTAACCTAATACTTGACCCACAGTAACCCTTTCTATATCTATAATGACCTAGCAATTGTCCTGTTGAATTTAGACCATTGTAGAAAAGGAGACCAGGGATAAAGTTAAAGGAGAGGGATCTATCCTCCCCTGGGACCTGCACTCCAGGCAGAGCTACTAGGAAGGCTCAGTACCTGCCTGCCTGCCTTCACCTTGCCCCTCCTGGCTGACTCATCCCATAGGTCCTGGAAGCACAGAGCTGGGTAGCACAGTACAGTCTCCCTCAACCGTGAACATATGGGCATGCCACACTGCCTGGAGTTGGCATCTTTCACACCTCACGCTCCGTCCTTGCCTGGCTACTGTAGCAGATCCTGATGGTACAGGTGGATTCCTGTGCGTCTCACAACAATGCTAGCACTCCCCACTGTGCTTTCCCCTGGTGAGAAGAAAAGGGAAGGGATAGAGCACAGCAAGGCAGAGAAAGGAAAGGAGAAGGAAGGTGGGAGAGAGGGAAGGAGAGGAAGGAAATGGGTAGAAGGAGAAGGGAAGAGGGAGAGGAAGTACCCCCAGGCAGATGTGAAAGAATAAAGCAGTATCCAATGTTCACACAGAGGCCTGAAGCATCTGCAGAGGGACCTGGGCTAAAATTAAAGCCAAGCACTTGAGCCATCCTGAGGCTCCAGCTTCTCCTGCTGGCTCTGGGGCAATGGCTCTGTTCTCTGAACCCCACCCCTGCTAAGCTACTTGCAGGAAGACGCACAGACAAAAGCCCAAGCACAATACAGAGGTTCTGTTGGTTGCTGGCCGCTTTTGTTTGGCAGGGCAACATAACACAACCTTAACGTTTTTCTTAAAATTTTCTTTCTCCTTACCTATGGATGCTGCTCTGGCTCATTTGAAAAATCTTTCTTTTTCTTTGCGAACGTGCAGCCATTGGCGCCAGCGGGATTCACATACTCCTTCCCTTGTTGCTCGTCCTGTATTTGCTCTCATGAACATAATATTTTCCTTCTGTTACACCAAAATTCCCTCAGAACGATACAGACAATTTTAGCTAGATGTTTTCTTCTTTCATGGCTGTGCTTGCAGTGTGCTATAAAAAGCTCTTTGGCAAACATTTATTTCATGCAAAAAGATGGCGAACAGCAGGGTGAGCTCTTAACGTACCAGCCAGGGTTGGGCCCTAGTGGGGAACACTGGGTTGGTGTGATCTGGTGTGGGGTTTTAGTGACTCCAGTCACCTCCTAGAGAAAGAAGCAAGGGCAGTCAGTTTGTCAGGCCCAGGGGGTGGGCTAACTGTCGTCGGTCGGCCCCGGTCTACCATTTGCTAGCTCCATTCTACCATGTAATATCAGATTCCATTTAAAGTGTGGACTCTGTGCTCACAATGCAAGACCATCCATGTGGAACTGGTCAGAGCCAGCAGGGTCCCTGTTCTCCAGGCTCCATTACCAATACTGACCTGCTCCCCTTCCCCCCAGGGGTCTGCAGTGTGAAATCCCCTGACCTGGGGCCTGGCTAGGGTCTCAAGAGAGATCAAAGGGCAGGCAGCTCCTCACAGACTGAGGTGGGCCTTTCCCAGGCCACCACCCCTAGAGGCCGCTGGGGTTTTGTCCAGGGCGGCTGGGATGCCTTTGTCTGGCCTGAGAAGCTGGAGGCCCATGTTGCCAACCCAGCGTTCATCAAATGATCAGAGGCCCAAAGACCTGGGCTGCAGCCTTTCTTCCCGGTTCCCTTTCTTAAAATAAATGAATTGCAGGAGCAGCAAAGAAAGCCTTTGCAAAGCCGGCCTGTGCAGCCCGCGCTGTCCTCAGAGTCCTCCGCCCTGCGCGCCCAGCTGCACCCAACGGCTCTCATTCACACAGCCATTCAGGGATTAAGGTCCTCGGGCCTAGCACAAGGGCTAGAAGAATGGAGTTGGAATAATTTAAGTTCTTTCCACGCTGTCTGGTTTGTTAGCCAGTAGACAATGATGTACTTGGAAATCAAAGTAAATGGACCCCCGCTCTGGAAGAGCCGAGTTGCACATAGGTAATAGGGTCTGACGATCACAGTTATATGTTGTTTGCTGCGGCAAATGCCATCTCCAACTCGGAAGAGATGCATGGGGATCTCCCGCTGAAGTGTTTGGTTCTCACCTGGCCAGGTGTGCCTGTGGTTTTTACACACACACACACACACCGCCGCTTCCTAAGCTTGTGCTTTCTATCTTTCTGTTCAACCCTAATGTCCCCTTACCCAGGGCTTCTTCCTATTTCCTTGCGAAGTTCGAACGGAAAGTGGTCCAAGCATCCATGGCTGAGTCACCACAGCACCGGGACCCATAGAGCTCTGGCATTAAGTATCTCTCCGGCAGGGCAGCACAGGCGCACAGAACATGACTGCAAGGTTTTAGCAACATTCCTAGCAGGAGTTTGGGGGAGGAAAGGGTCCCTTGACCTCCAGAGGAGGCACAGACCTGCTTCGAAGAGAGACCATCAGCCAGAACTCCCTACACTGTCAGTCAGAACTCTCTACACTGTCAGCCAGATCTCCCTGAGTTGTGGCCCTGGAGCTTCAGTACATGAAATACAGAGCAAGGAAGGTGCTTCTTGTTGGTCAGCGACAGGCTTGAAGCTGTCCCTTCCAGCGTGGTTCTCTGACCTCCATGTCCTGCACAAACATGTAGTAGCATAGGCTTATGCTAGCACACATGGCTGTGCAGTGAAGTCAGTCAGAGTAGATGGAAATAACTGTACAGCACCAGGCTCCTCCTCAATAACCATCTCTCTACCCACTCTCACTGCCCCCAGGGTGACATCTCTTGTAAGATGTGCAGCTTGTGACTGGCCCAGGTATCTCACGCCTGGGGAAGCCTGGTCTGTTCACCCTTCTACACCTGGCTGACTTCCTTAGCACAGCATTTCCATGTTCCCCTGCAACAGACTAATCAAAATTAGTTGCAGAGCAGGCCACGTTTGGCTCATCTGTTGACAGGCCCTGGTCTGTTTGTAACTTGGGGCTGTGTCCCAGATGTGCAAGGTCGGCTGGAATCCCCGTTTGGAACTGTTTTGAGTGTGTGTATGTGTCCAGGAGTGGGATGGCTGAGTCAGGTGTCACCATGGCTGTCCCCCTCCCCCACATCCCACCCCCCCACACACACATTCCCACACTGCTGTGCAGGGTTCCATTCTGCCCACATGTGCTGTGCGCTACTGCTCCGCTCGGTTCTGTTTTCCTAAGGTATTTACTTTCAATTTTTATATTTGATAAACATACATTATATATTATATGCTGACAAAATTCTCCCTCACTTTCCTACCCTCTCTAGTCTTCCCACCTCATTAGTCCCTCCCCTTCCCCCTAGATACCTTCCCATCTACCTTCACATCCCACATGTGAGGGTTTATGTATATGTATAAAACCAGAGAGCCACAAAGGAGAGAAAAATCACTCATCTTTTTGAGCTTCATTTACTTAGGACTGTCTCCAGTCACATCCATTTTCCTACAAACAACAGGACTTCATTTTTCACTAAGGCTCAAAAAGTGAGGTTGTGGTTGCTGCACTGCCTCTGTCCATTTGTCTATTGGTGGACACCTGGGTTGGTCCTGTAGCTGAGCTAGTCTGAATTCTGCTACAGTCAACACTGGTGTACAAGTATCTCTGTGATGTGTTGACCCGGAGCCCTTTGGGTAAGTACTGAGGGGTGCTGAAGCTTATCATATGGAAGATGTATTAGTTAGTTTGTTAGTTAGTTTGTTTGTCTGTCTGTCTGTCTGTTTGTTTTAGACAGCTCTATGCTGGCTTCCACAGTGGCTAACTGGTTTACATTCTCATTGGTAGCACACGTGGGCTCCCCTGTGCTCGCCAGCATTTGTTATTACTTACTTCCTCAATGACCGCCATTCTGTCTGTTATTTTTCTGTTTGGGGTCGTTAGCCCTTGGTGAGTATGATGTCATCACATTGCGGCTTTGCTTCCGTTTCCCTCCCAACCTGTGACGTTCAGCATCTCACAGGCTCACCTGCCATTGATAGATCCTCTGGGGGAAAATGGTGGTTCCACCCTTTGCTTGTCTGTGAGCTGAAACCACTTGTTTTCTTGTAAGGATTCTTTCTATATTATGAATATTAATCCCTAGCAGATGCGTGGTTGGCACCTCATCTTTCTCCATGTAGCAGGGTTTCCTTGTCATCTTGGCTGTGTTCTTTGTTGCACAAAAGAATTTGAAGCTTTCCAGGTTATCTTTTAAAATGTTTTTCCCCCAAAATCTTTTCCTCTGTTGCTGTGAATCCAAGGTCACAGAGAGTCCTCATTTTCCTATGAGAGAAGTTAACTTTTAGCAGTAGGCCTGAGCAGCAGATGGAGGCCTGCCTTAGGAGCCAAGCATGATTACAACCCAAAGAGACCCCTGAAGGCTAGTACACAGAGCCATACAACACAGCACTATCTGCATAGGCAGGAACAGAGCATCTTCCCCAACTAATAACATATGGCTCATTGAACATCTATAAAGATGGCACTCCTAAGGAGCTACACTGTTTAATATGTAATCATATATACCTACCTGAGATTATAAAGATGGCTGGAGAGATGTCTCTGTGGGTAAAGGCTCTTATCTAGGCCTGACAACCTGAGTTTAATCCCTCAGGATGAAAGAAGTAATAACCCTTTCTTTCTACAGGCCCAGCCCCTGCCAAGCCTCCCTGCTCCCCAACCCCATGTCCTGCTCCAGTAACTTCTGGGCTAGCCTCCCTACCCCATTCCATCCCTCTGGATCTACCTTCACAGTGTAAGTGTAGTGTCAGACAAAACACCTTGGATGCCTGCCTTGCCTGAGAGGCCCTTCCAGCTATTGTCAATCCCTGGCTCCTTCAGAGCTACAGAACACAGGACTTTGTCTCTTTAGGATCTATGTTTATCTTTTGTGTATGTGAGTATTCTTTCTGCATGTAAGTGCACCCTGTGCATGCCCAATCTGCAAGGAGGCCAAAAGAGCGCATCAGATACGCTGGAATGCCAGTTACAGGTAGTTATGAGCTGTGTGTGCTGGGAATTAAACCCAGGTCCTTTGTAAAAGCAGCAAGGGTTCCTAACCAGGGGGCCATGCTCTAGCTCCACATAGGACCTTTTCATGTGTTCTAGGTCATGGGTGTGACTTCCCTCCCCATCATTTCATGGGGCACGCTGTGTCTTATGAGCACATGGTCATAATCACAGTGCTGTTTATCCTTTCAGAGAACCCAAGCTTAAAACATGAAGGTGCCCTGCCAGCCCGTCCAACACACAGCCTGTCCACTAAGCACATATGACCAGCGCAGCATCTGGGACCACACAATGTTTGCTGTGTCAGTGGCTGGCTATAGTTTGTAGCTGTCTAGACCTGTTGTGGAGCTCAGGGAAGACCCACAAGCCATTTTTTCACAGGAATAAGGAAACCTGCCTACTGTATTGAAAGCTGACAGAGTAAGCCTTGAGGACTTTGCTGACTTGCCCAGAGACCTTCAGTTGGCCAAGTTCAGCTGCAGAGACCTGCTCTTCCTAAAAAAGAGGCCAGAGCCCACAAGGAAAGAGCTATAGAAGTGTGGCCTTTGATATGTTCCAGGGTAGAGGGAAGGTCAATGGGGACTAGCCTGGGCTATGATGAACCACCTGGAGGAAGGAGGACTGAGGGCAGGAATGGCTGATAGCAAATCTGTTTTACTCCCACAGCCTGGAATTACAAAAGAAAAGACAGCATGTGTGGATGGTCACATGGCTACTGGCCATGGAGACAAGAGGACTAGAAGATCTAAGATCTGGGGTAGAGGCAGGTCAGACTTGGAGTCTACAGGAGTAGCTAGCATCCACTGGCATAGCATCAGAGGGCTGGCACAAAGGAAAAGCTGTGCTCAGGACCAGCTCATATGTGGTTTAGACAGACAGATGGGGCAGATTGCAAAGAAATAGGAATGCTTCAAGTACCGGCAGTAAGAGAAAGGCACAGATGGCCACAACCTGTCTTCACAATGGAGATAGCCTGCCTCACAGCTCAAGCGAGTTCCGGTTTTAAAAGACAGATTAAAGGGGCCAGGTTAAAGGAGCCCCACCCCTTCTCTGGAATAGCCAGTTGTGTACTGTGTGTGTCCGGCCTGTGCAGGTCCCCTGCTGCCCACATCTCCTCTGCACATTTCTTCTGAGCTTCTAGAGTGTCTGAGGTAGTGATTAGGGCATCGTGGTGACATCATTGCTACATGGAATACATATCTTAGAAGCTGGGAGCCAGACGTGTTCCATACCAGACAACAGGGTGAGAGTTCTGGTACATGGCTGTCCCTGCACAGCCTTTATGATAGACAGAGAAAGTGCTTATCTACTGGGAAGGGTTGAGATTACTACACCCATGCTGACACTATAGCCTGTTGTCCTACACAACATATGTGTAGGTCACATAGACAAAAGTGTGTAGCTCCACATATGTGGCTTCATCCTTATGGGATTATGCATTGCCACTGAGCAGCAGGGATTCCTGGCTATGCCTCTGCCTCTGCCTCTGCCTCAGCCAGAGAATGGCTCACAAAGGATCCGCCCCTCCCACACTACACCACCCAAGCGGGGTGACTCCAGGAAGGGCCACTCTCTCTCAGCTGCTTCTCATCACGAACCATAAATTGGTCTGTTATTTAGTCTAAATGTGATCTTTCCCCTTCCCACCCATAGATTCCAGCAGCCTCTGCCTTCTGAGCTCCATGGTCTTTGTCACCTGGTTATTGCTTGTGTAGACACTAGGGTGCTTCAGGCAGAGCCTTGATCCTCCTTTCTCCTCTAGTCATTTATATTGGGGTCAGCGTCCGAGAGAAGATAGTACCTCTGGGAGACCACCTGTGCTCACAGGTAGGGAACAGCCAATCCCTGACATGACACAACATAGTACTAGCACCCTGCCAAAGGATGGCCACCCATTATTAGGCCAGTTGTAAGATTTCTTCCTCCTCTGATCCCCATTTGCCCCAATGATGGCACTGTGTCCACCTGCCTGGCCTAGTCCCTCCATGACTTATAAATGTGTAAAGCAGAGCTGGGGGACGTCAGGAAGGAGGTGCAGTTCTTGAAAGTACTCTTAGCTGAGGCAGCTCCCAAGTACCCACACCTCAGACCAGTGTCCTCCTCCCCAACCAGGACTACACCCCAAGTGTCCCTGTAACACTGTTCCTTAATCACTGGGCCGTGGCCGCTGACTTGCTGTGTTGAATAGGGTTTAAAGTGCCTCTATCAAGAAAGAGTTGTTCTAGGGATTCAGGCTGGTCATGTCACTGGGGCTGCCACTAGGGTTACCTCTGTCACTTTGTGACGTTCCCCTGAATTCCCTACATATCACAGAATCACGTGTGAGAATCCAAAGCAGTCAGGATGCGCAATGTGGTCAGAGGCTCCAGAAGCACATAGAACACTGCTAGGTATTTTGCATGGTTCCCTATTCTGGAACAGTACAGGGTGGGGGCTTCATCAGTTGGTCTCAGGGCTCTAGATTTCAATATACTGTACTGTAAAGATCTAGAAACATCTCCATTTCTCCAGGACAATGACTTAGAATCTGTTCAAAAGGAGAAAAGCAGAAAGCCCATTTATTCTGTCCATATATATATATATATATATATATATATATTGGTTTTCAAACAAATATAGAGCACATTTGTCTCCTTTGAGCCCCAGAAATCTTGCAAAATATAGATTATAAGTTATCTAGGTCAGAAAGAAAAAGAAGTTTGACTTGTATTTTTTTGGTAAGTCTTTCATTAGAATCAGTCATAAAAATTGTATAAAGCAAAACCTGCCCAGCACAGAGGCCAAGACAGAGGGGAATGCAGTGTCAGGGTGTGGAATGGCCATTGCGTGTGGGCACACATGCATGCAGGGGTAAATATGAAAAGCAGAGTGTGATGTAGACAGACATATGAGTCATGTGCAGAGCCTTATGGGTAATACCATCTGCAACAGAACCTGTCCACACTTATTGAGTTATCCTCTGAAGTATGCTGTTGGGGCATTCTGAGGAATGCCTGCAGGAGCCCACCTCACTCCTGGTCACTTGGAAGGAGATGAGCTAATGACATTAGCTGAGACACATGGATCTGGCCTCCAATAACTAAACTCTAAGAGGATCAAAGCAAATCTTATAAAGATACACCAGGGGCATTTGGGGGGGGGAGGGGTGGCTAGGCTTGCTTTAACTTCAAATTGGTTCTTTCATTGTAAAAATAATAGTTTTAATACTTTAATACTAATGTTCTTTTAATATTGATTTCTAATGGGTGATATTTTTATCTAAAGCTAAAGAAAAGAAAAGAACGAAACTTGGCTCATATGTAGACTTCTCAACCAATTGATCCTCTGTGAATTGGGCAGTAAAGTAAGAGTGGTTGGTATTCATGGACTAAAGGCTCTCTAGTACCCCAGTGGCCATTAAGAGACCAGCCCATCACACATGGGTCATGTTAGTCATGCTCTCTGGTCTACCAGCAGCAGGAATAATGATGAACTTTTCCAGGGTACAGTAGAAAAGACATCCAAGAAGGAAACCCTTCATGTGTGGCTCAGAACAAAAGCCAGCCCAGAGCCCAGAGCCCAGAGCCCAGAGCCCAGAGCCCAACCTGACTCTACTTCAATTATATATCCCTAAAGTCAGTGTAAATAACTCCATCAGTTCCAAGAGTGTGACTTCAGTCTATATCTTGTGTCACACAGCCCCATGATCTCATACAAAAACTGCCTAGGCCTTCTGGGGACCCCACTGTGGTCCCTATTCGGACCTAAAAATTGCAGGTCACCTCTGAAGACACCACTGCATCCCTGTCCACTGTTACAGCTCATGTGTTCTTCCATTTGTGCTTTATTGCCCCGAGCTAGAATTGCCCAACGACTCACATGCCTTTGAATTTGAGCGCCATAGGCGGTAGCCAACGAGTCTGCAAATCTTCACCACAACCAGTCAGCTACACCTTCCCAGTGTTACAGTGTTCCCAAAAGGTTCTGTTATGGTCAGTTGTTTTTTTTTTTTTTAAGAGGAAGTTCCATTATAAACACACCATAGTGAGAGCTGCCCAGTAGTGGAGATTCAAACAAATCCCTTAACATTCAGCAAGGCCAAGGTGATGTGCATGAAAGCCCAGGGATGACCACTCACTGCACCATCCTCCTTCCTACCCAGCAGCTGTGTTTGGATATGCCTGTCACAGTGGGGTCCCACTGATGCTCAGGAGGCCAGAGATAGGAGACTTGCCTGCTCTTAGCGTTTCCTGGCACCTGACCATCCCTCACAAAGGATTCTATGCAGAGTCCTACTGAAGTGTGTCTCTGCACTTCAGATAACTAATTACTCTTAATTCTGGCATTGGAGAAGACACCATCTTTCCATACAGGGCCATCGATGTCACTTAATAAATCCATTACTTACTAATTTTAGTTCTCTGCACTTCTCCGTCATCAATGTAATCTCTTGCACTATTTAGTTTTCACTTCAAGCAGAGGAGAATTCAGAGACACCTAGGTATCACTTGGTATTTTAAATGCTTTGTCTAGGGGCTTGGGCTCACGCATCTTCCCATACCCTTTATTCAGAATTTGGGAGTCCAAAGTGACATCCTAGAGTTACACGATAAGGTTTCAAACAAAGCATTTCACTGAGGATGTTGTGCCATCAATAGTGATTATCCCCATGAATTCCTGTCCGTGAAGGACAGCCTCTTTACCCAATGTCACCTTGTCTGGTTATGGGAGATTTCTAGCCAGACCCTCTGGAAGGGGGTGTTCCTGGAGCATCAGGCAGTATTGAAGAACTCTATTCTGACTTATCATATAAAAGCCCTGCAGTGTTATGGTTGCTAGGAGGGGTTGCTGCCTTTTACTTATTTAAAAGGCTAGCTTCAGGGAGACCATTTTAAAGCTTATGTCCCAGGTAAATACCTCATCTCACCCAGGAAGGACCAAGAAGCAGATGGTTCATGCTGAGCCCAAGTTTAGGGATCATGGGCCAGAAGCAGAGGGTCACTGAGAGCTAAGCCATCACCGGTCACCTGGAGCCAGGGAAAGTTTAGTTTATCGGGCTCAGTTCTGATGCAGGATTCATTCTAAAATCCCAGCCAGCACCTGCTATCTCCTGTAAGTTACTCATAGCCTCTGTCAGGAGGACTGGCCCACAGCCCCATGCTCACCCACATCACAGAAGCAGGAGACAAGGTTAGTGACCTTGAATATGAACCCATGTACCTCATGGCATATCATAGAACCATGCCTGTGGCTCCATGGTCTTCCTTTGTTTCAGAAAAGAGCCTCAAAAGAGGTTCATATTTTCAGTACTCAGGACCATTCTAATGAGACTGTACTCACTGGGCGTGGTGATCTTCCCTTGACAGCCTAGGTCATGGCCTGCTACACACAAGAAAGACACTGGCAATTCAGGTGCCCAGAGCAGCCACAGAAGCTCAGGGTGGAACAAAGTGTCCTTAGACATTTCAAAGTCTTACTTCCAACTTGGATGTTGAGGCACATGGACGTTGTGATGACAGTTGTGACTCCAGAGTCCTCCAAAACCTGTGCTCTGCAGGGTCCAGGTTCCATAATATAGCCAACCACTCTGACCTTGGGTAAGCTGCTGGGTTTTGATGAGTCTCCAGTGCCTCATCCACGGTGCTGGTGGGGGTTGGGGGGAAGATGTCATTCTTGACCCACTTTGGCATATTCTGCTAACAATGTGATCACCTTTGGGCCACATCTATTTGGGGTTTGTTGATCTGCTTGGAGGCTGTCTCTGCTCTGACCCCCACAACATTGTGGGTCACTCATGCCAAAGGATATTTCCTTCTTACCCACTAAACTGCAGCAGTTCTTGGGCGGGCTGCTGCGTGGCTTGGCTACTGCCTGCCACAACAAATTTCTTAAATTTTTTTTGTCTGTGACCCATTTCTTATACCTGAAGAACTTTTTCATAATCCTAGGCATATAGACATATGAGAAAAGTATACAAATCAAACATTTGCTGGGAATTAATCATAAAGAAAAGTATTTTAAAATAATTCTTTGGTAAATGTATAATTTACCATTTGTTAGAGAATAAGACAAATTTGCATGCATGTATTTATTTTTTACATAAATAAATCATTCTTGGCTGAATATTTGATTCTACAGGGCATGGAGCTTCTTCAGTGTTTCTAAAGTTGGTCAATATTTTGATTTTATGATTGTCAGGGCCAAGAACATTGTTTCTCATAAACACGTCGTAGAAAAGAACAGAAGTATGTTTAGAATCTCATCAGGAATTGTTGGAAATGCCGTCCTTGTTCCAAGCCAAAATTCCTTTAACAATTTTATTTGAAAGTCAAGTCAGCAATTCAAACAGCGATTTTTAAAAATTTTTTAAACATTCCAGTATAATTCAATCCAAAGATATACTAATTTGATGCCTCCATGCTGAGGAATGACAGTAGGGAAATATTTCAAAAAATATGTTTTCGGTAATTAACCCGCGATGAAGTAAGCGCAGAAAACGGCATGCAGGATATAAAACAATATGATTCGGGGCACATAACTGTCTCCAGAGTGAGCCAAGGTGTTTCAGGCAGTGTTCTCTGTCATGTGGCATTAACACGGTGGCGTGCACAGTCAGAGATGCCTCCAAATTCTTCATGCATTTAATTTTGAATTAATTTTTGGTTGTGACGCATTCTGAAATCTTTCATCATCACAAAGTTTTTCTCAAGTGACAGTCAGTTATATGAGCCAATATGGGGCCCACAGTTTAAGAAGCTGGGTATTGCGGGGTGGAGTGATGACTCAGCAGTTAAGAGCACACACATTCCTACCACCCACATGGAGACTCAACTGTCTATCATCTAGTTCCAGAAGACCCAGTCTTCTCTCAGCCTCCAGGGTGCACACAAGGTGCACACATGTATATGCATGCGAATCACTCATATACATGAAATACAACTGCTTTTAATAAGAGAAAAAGCTTGCCACTAAAAGGCCTAGCAAATTAGAAAAAGCAAGAGCATGCAGTAAGCTAACAAGGTTGAGATCCACACCTCACTGCCTGTTATGAGCAACCATCATCACCCAGATGGCTGTCATCTACCCAGGATGCAGTTCTCCATGGAGCCTCCTACCTTGAACACGACATGGATGTTTTGTTTCGTTTTCCTCAGATCAAGGACTTCCAGTTTTAAGAGGCAAGGAACTGTACAGTTAAAAGCCAATATGAAGCCATAAGAGATCAGCCCAGCCTTTCATATTTTAAAGAGAAAGTAATCCTAAGCAATCAAGATTGAAGTGTGTGTGTGTGTGTGTGTGTGTGTGTGTGTGTGCGTGTGCATGTTAGTGTGCTCCTTCCTCTGATAAAGGAAGGCATACTTTAAGGTACCACTAAAAGAAAAATAAATAAATAAATAAATAAATAAATAAATAAATAAGAGAAAACCCCCAATAAAGCTCTGCTTCCTGATGGCAATGGCTGGCTGCCGGTGAGTATCTGTGCAGGCATCTTATAACAATTTTTCAGCCCAGCATTCTTGAGTTAATGCTAATGAAAGCTGCCCTGGCCTTATTTTTCTATATGAACACTGGAATTGCAGCTGCCTGCCAAGCTGCTGAAGGATGAGTGTAATAATTTTCAATTGGCCTCTTTGCCCAAAGGGAGCCCGATAGCAGGAGATTGGCAGATGCAGGGTGGATTATCTTGTGCACTGAGCTCAGCCCAATTTGTGATTTGTTGCAGGTGCTAAAGAGATTGATATCGCAGCGACCCTGGAGCACTTGAGGGACCAGAGACCAGGCATGGTCCAGACAAAGGTACTGTCAATCAATCCTTTGGGACTTTAAATGTATTAAAGGTGCCTCTTTGCGTGCTTTTCCTGGGAGCAGAGAAGGGGATGAGGCAGGACTTACATAAGCCATACACAATGGCTCTGGTCTGGGTAAGAACCATCCAAGCTGGTAGGTAAAGGCACAGAGGCTGTTCCCAAGAGATTCATCACTATGATTGAAGCCACTCAAATGTTTGCACCATCAAAGATTCAGTTAGACCCAACTAGTTGAAACCCAGTCTATCACTCCTCACCAGGCTTAGCAGAGGGAGAAAAACATCCCATGACATGGCAGAACGATATGGACTGACAATAGAACTCCGGGCTTCACACATGCTAGAAAGCATTCCGCCACTGAGCTGTGTACCTCCAGCCAAAAGCTATGTCTTTACAAAGTGACAAACCCAGAAGCTATTCAGAGGAGTACCTACCTGCAAACACCTGTCTCTCTTCATCCCCAGCATCCTCAACCATCTTTTGCTGTGCTGTGACCACCAGGACAGAGGTCACCAGAGCAACTGGATACACAGGGTCTCTGAGGCCCTGAAAAAAAACCCTCAGATTTATCATAGCAGGGTGAAGACAAAAGCTTTGTTTTCAGGCTCACAGAATTAAATATGTGGCCAATGCAACATCCCATTCCCTAGGCATTTCAGAAATGCCTGCATCCAATGGCAAAGCCCTCAACATCTTATCATAGGATATAGGTCCTCCTCATGCTTGGTGTGGTCCTGACCCCAGAGCCCACTGGCATCCACATACATGTAAAGTTGCCCTTATGAAATTACTTCTGTAACTCAAAAGTATCTCAAGTTATAACAGCTCTTACTTGGAGTGAGTAGGGCTGGAGAGATGGTTCAGAGGTTAAGCTGTTCTCTCAGAGAACCCAGGTTCAGTTCCCAGCACCCACATGGCAGCTCACAACTGTGTCTGTGACTCCAGTTCCAGGGGAACTAACACCCTCACACAGACATGCATGCAAGAAAAACACTAGTGCACATAAAATAAGAACAAATAATTCATTAAAACTCTCACTGGAGCTGGAGGAGCAAGGTTCCCAGGCCTAGTACTTACATACCAGGGTTATCCTTGGGCTCCATCCTTAGCACTGGAGGAAAGAAAATAGTCTTGCATATGGGTTCCCCGTGAGGTCAGGCTGGCCAGCACACTCTGGGTCAGGCCCCAATCCCTGCTGCTACAACCTGGGGTCCCTGGTTCATGACCCAGGTCTACTTAATCCCTCTGTAACATATGGTAATTACTAAGCCCCCACTTTTTGTTCAGATGTTATAATGAGAAGTTGGACGACCTAGTGTCTGCAAGAACGGTATCAAGCCTGATGAAGTTGGACTGAGTAGGTTTTGACTGGAATATTATTTCTTACAATCACTTCCTGAGTTGTCTGGATAGTTCTCATTGCTACTATTAATCAAAGCACCGGGTGAGATCAACCTAACTCTCTCTTAAAAGCTAGTGTAAGCAGAAGGAGAGGAGGGTCCTTAAGGAACTGGTAGCTTCCCAGTGAAAGTCTCAAACTTTGAGGTCCTTCTTCCCTGGATATAGACTCTACACTGGGCAGCTTCTCCACTACCTGTTTTTATTTTCCCCTGTGATATTGGATTTTATTGTGAATGAACTTTGTAAACTACATTTTGCCCTTTTTCTTTTTAATTTAAAAGTTTGAACTTATTTCGGATTTGTGCAAACAATGGAGATGGAGAAACAGCTAAGTGGCTAAGAGCACTTGCTGCTCTTGCAAAGGACCTAGGTATGATTCCTAAAACCCATGTCAGGCAGCTCACCACAGCCTGTAACTCCAGCCCAAGGGGATCCAACTCCCTCTTCTGGCTTTTGTGAACATTGGAACGAATTATGCATATGTCTTCACACAGCTATAATTAATCACCTGAACCGTTTAAAAAGCAATTACAGAAATTATACAAATAACCGCCAGATACCCTACTCAGCTCCTGCTAGTGTTAACACCTTGCATAGCCACAATATAATAACGAAAAACAGAGGTTGCTATTAGATCACCAGACTGAGCAGACCACACCCACAATCTGTGACCACTGTGACCTCTTGTAGGAACAGTCATTCCAGAATGGCCAGTTATAAAACATTCCCTCCCTCATCTCCTATGGTCCATGATAGGCCAGGGATCTATAAACTCTCTGTTGGCCAAGTTCCTCAGATGTCCCTTGGCGATCTGTACAGCTGAGTGTGTCAGGCAGAACCATCAGGAGATAGATCTTCCCCAGAGCACACGGTCCAGATGTCTACCACTGCTGAAGTGTGTCTATAGGTCTCCCCACTGCTGAATGAGCACTTCCCCTCCATAACCACTTAAGGTCCTATGGGGAAGACCTCAGTGTTCTGGGGTCATTGGCTGCTTAGAGCACCTGGAGATGTCTACCAGGACAGGAGGGTCACAGGACAACGGCTATAAGTGACAAATCATCCACAGGGCTTGTGCCCATGGAAGGGAGGACCAACCAGCTGTAAGATCATGTTGGGTACCCCCTACAGCAGGCAGCTCAGAACAGGGCAGAGGCTGGTAATGCTAAGAAAGACTGGGATACTTTGAGCCAGGAATAGAAAGTGAACCCTGCCTCTGGAGCCATGCTCTGCTTCAGGGACTCCACTGGAAATACAAGCCAGTCTCTTCCATCTGTGCCTCTGTGAACCTCACAGACCTCTTTCCCAGCAGAAAGTTTGGAGTGCCCAAAACATCAACTGGATATTTGAGGATCTGGACTGATCCCAGGGGAGAGCATGTACCAGAAACAGAAGCACTGCCCAACACATCACAGGAAGCTAGCCATTTGGCTCTCAGATATCAGTATCTTGTTGGAAAAAAAAAAAAAAAACCCACAGCTTGGTTACCTCAGTTGGGCCCAGGACACAGCACCAGCCCATGCCTCAGTACTTTGTGGCCATGGTGATGATTCTACTGATTATCACAATATTAATAATTATAATGATTATCACTTTGACATAACTATGAACCCACATGCTCCATTCCTACAGCCAGTTGCGTCACAGGGTGACACAAGGCTCAGGGACCAAGTACACTCACAGGGCCTGCTCTCTGGTGGATGGTGACAAGGATTTGTCCCCTCCCTCAGGCTGAATGTTTAGAGGTGGAAACCTGCTTCTGTGTCCATGGCAACACAAAGGTCAGTCCTCTCATGTTTATGGCGCTTTCTTCAGATCCACCTTATGATACTCAGAGTCTCGCTGCACTTCGGTTTTGTAAAAATAGAAAAATAACTGGGGCCAAACAGAACCATGCTCCTCACCCAAGCTGAAAGCAGGCATGGGCTTTCCATTCATGTGAAGGTTCTTGTTCAGACCCCACCATTTGGACCCGAGGAAAGGTAATGGCCATTGATTGACACATGAGCTTGGGTGGGTTGGAGACTCCTGACAGCACATACTCTTTGTTAAAGTGAAGTCGTAGGGTAACAGCTTTTCTTCCTGAAACATGGGCTAGTCATACACACAGCAAACACCTAACAAACGCCTGCCCTAGCAGCATGGACAAAGAAGAGACACCAGGACACACAAAGGCTTGTTCGCTGCTGAGGATTTAGCCAGGATTAAGACAAGAGCCCCAATAAGAAAACCCTTATCACCACCTAGAGCAGCCACAGAGGATTCTGCCAGGTACAAAAGGAGCCAGCCTTGAAGAAGGGAGGTGAGGTGTCAGAAAGAGCTGCAAACAGGGCATCCAGGCGGGGCTCAGGCTAATCCTTACCTCAGCTGTGTCTGCTCTGGACACAGCCTCCCCTCCCCAGGGCCCCGAAGAGTTGCCATAGTAACCAGAGGCCTTAACACTTTCCTTCCCATGGCTTTTGCTTAGTTTGGTTCCTGTTAGTAGTGTAGGTTAACTGTGTGAAGGAAAGTTTTCCTTGTGCCGCTCCCATACACTAAAGCATCTCCCTCGCTTTCACCGTGTTCTTGCCTTTTTCCTTCCCCAACCTTATTTTTACATCCCTTTCTGCCTCCCACTATGAACAAAAGCACATAATACTTTTTTTTTCTGTTAGACTGGCTCATTTCACTTCATCAGTGGTCTCAAGATCCTCCTGCCTCCGTTTCCCAAGTGGAAGAAGGATTGCAGTCTAGTGCAGCCACACCCTGTGATATTTCCTCTTTTACATTTATCAGTCCTAGAGAAAGCAGTGACTAGTCAGTCCTGTAACCCAGAACTAAGCACGCTGCACTCACCAAGACAGGCACAAAAGCATGCAAGTGAGGAGTCCATAGTGGACTCCCCACATTGCAGGTGTGTGAGAACGGGGTTGCATGTGGATGCATGTCGACGCGTGAGCGAGTGTTTCAAGTGCATGTGAATATGGAAGGGTGTGCACGAGTGAGTGGGGGTGACTGGGGGAATGTGAATGCATGGTGCATGCAAATGTACGTGGGTGTAGGTATGAGTGTGTAGGGGCAGAAAGAGTGAGTGTGGGTTTTAATGTGTGTGATGTTACTGTATACTGAAGGGTATAGTAGGTATGTGTCTGAGTGTGTGAATATATGTGAATGTGTGTATGTACATGGTGACCACTGTCTACTCATCTGTAGCATCTCATCCCTGCATTCTAACATTCTACTGCTCCCCCAAGTCCATCCTCCTTACCCCCTATGCATTTTTCTTACCAGAGAAACCAGATGTAGATTCCAGGTCCCTAGAAACAGGGCACTGGGCTCAGATGTGTCCCACCTTTCCAAGCTGACTAAGCTGGGACCAAGAAGGGACAATTCAATCAGGTATATATGTCGTACCTGGAAGTGACCCAACCCACTCTCACGCCCCAGACTAGAGAAATTATCTCCGTCCCTATCTCCCTCTCCCCATGTCTGTCTGTCTGCCCCCTTCTTTTTCTCCATCCCTTATTCCCTCTCTCTTTCTCCACTCCCTCTTTCTGTCTCTCTAGTCTCTCTCAGAATATCTGTTCATTCTCCATCTTTCTGTCTCTCCTCATCTGTCATTCTTCCTGTGATTCTGTTTGCCTGCCTCACTCAGTCCCCACCTGACCCATTCATGCACATAGTGGCCATTCCCACATCTCCTGGCTCTGTCATTAGACAAAGGGGCTGATGTAGCACTGAGAAGAAGGGCAGCAGGGACACAGAAAGACACTGGATCTTAGAACCCCTTTGAGAGCCTTCAGGGGAAGTGCCTCTTCTGTGGGCTTGATGAGCTCAGGGCTCATCAAGGTAAAGATATCACACATCAGTGAAGCTCTCATTAGAATATGGGGATGATAGTTGTCATAACAACCACTGAAGCGAATGAGTTAAAATGCAATCACAGATACAACTGAACAGCCAACACCCTGCCCTGTGGTCTTCACACCACCACAGCCATCAACCTGAACAGAGCCTAGGTAACATAGTATCCAACAGTGTGGCCATTCCATGATGGCAGACTCCTGCCTGCGCAATCACCTGGACCACACAAGTGTCCTTCCATGTCACAGACCAGCGGGATGAGAGATGTACAGGCTTTCTCAGCAAGAACATGGGTTAACACAGACATAGTGGCACCTGCTTAAGCAAGGACACAGGGTGACACACAGAGTGACACCTGCCTCAGTGAGGACATGGGGTGACACACAGACACAGTGACATCTGCTCCAGCCTGAGCTTCTTCAGGTGCAGGGCCAAGCTGGAAGAAACTGTAGGCTTTGCTTTCTGTAAACAGAAAGCAAAAGATGAGGAGAGACAGAAAGATGGAGAATGAACAGATATTCTGAGAGAGAACAGAGAGACAGAAAGAGAGAGTGGAGGGAGAGAGAGGGAATAAGGGATGGAGAAAAAAGGAGGCAGACAGACAGACATGGGGAGAGGAAGATAGGGAAGGTAAACAGAATTTAGGTGCTTTAAAAACTATTCCTTGGTTCAGAATGAGTCAGAGTTCTTTCTGTTGCCACAAACTCGGGCAACACCAGGAGGCTCTTGCTCTTTCATGGACCTTGGTCCTGCTCTGGCAGTTCCCACCCAATCAGGCAACACCAGGAGATGCTTGCTCTTTCCTTTCCTGGCATCTCCACTCACCCATCATGAGACTTATTCCATAGCTGCAACTTCCATTGATTTCTAAGACTTTTGCTGAACATAAATTCCAATCACAAATGTACCTCCTTTCTGGGATCAGGTGATTCCATGCCAGTTGTGGGCACAGCCAAGGGTGCTGTATACATACCAGTGTTCAGCTGAGAAGGGTCAAGAAGGTCAGGGCAGCTGGGCTACAAAGTGAAACCCTGTCTCAACATAAAACGCAGAGACCAATGGGGAGTCCATGTGTGGTAACACCAAAGTAGAGCAGTAAGTCTGGCTGGCACCAGACTTAGCCCCAGGTCACTAAAGGTCCAAATATGAATCCATGGTGAGGCAGGAGCTGGTTCTGGCTGCACACTAATGCTGGCACTGCAGTGGGTTTGTAGGGTTATACAGAGCTGTTGACAGTCTGTGACTGCTACCTAGAGAAGGAGATGCACAAATTATGGTGCCCATGACTTCCACAGTGTGATCAGCCAGTGCCTGATGCTTCCAGAGCTTTGAGCCATGGAGTCTGCAAGGGCTCACGTGGGGGCTGAAGAGGGCTACCCAACATCTGATCTTGACCACCTGACCTTAAAAGGATACAGGCAGACTCCCTCTTAGCCGCTGTCCTCACCGTGACTTTCCCATGGCTGCTCGTCAGCTAGACAAGGGGCCATGTCCCTCTCCGTTTGTGAGTGACTGTGGGAGTCACTGTCTTAAGAGGTCGGTGGATGGCAAGAGGTTCCCTGACAGAGAGGACACAGTTGAATTGGAGATGGCCTGGTAGCTTTAGAGGCACCCTGCTTCAGCATGGCTGCCGCTGCGGCTGCATTAGCATTGTGGCTAGCTGCCATTTGCCCCTACTCCCAATCCCATCTCTGGAGGCACTTGGGTGTGACATTGCAGATAGGACATGCAGAGCTTTACCTGGTGACTCCCGACCCCACTGTGGTTATAGACACACCCTCCATCAGTGGGAGCAAGGCTTTCCACCACTACCACACACACACAGACACACACACAGACACACACATACACACACATACACACATACACACATGCACACACATACACACACATACACACACACATACACACACATACATATATACACACACATACATAGACACACACAGACACAGACACACACACATACACATACACACACATACACACACATACACACATACACACATACACACACACACATACACATACACACACATACACACACATACATATATATATACACACATACATAGACACACACAGACACAGACACACATACATACACATAAACACACACAGACACACACACATACACACACATACACACAGACACACACACATACACATAAACACACACAGACACACACACACACACACACATACACACACATACACATACACACACATACACATACACATACACATACACACATACACACACAGACACACACAGACACACACACACATACACACACATACATATACACACACAGACACACACACACAAAGACACACAGACACACAGACACACAGACACACATACACGTACACAGACACACACAGACACATACACACACATACACACACATACACATGGATTCACCCACAGACACACACACATATACACACAAACACACACAGAGACACACATATACACACACACACATAGACACACACACCGACACACAGAGACACACACAGACACACGGATTCACACACAGACACACACACACAGAGACACACAGACACATACACGCACAGACACACGGATTCACACACAGACACACACAGACACACAGACACATACACGCACAGACACACGGATTCACACACAGACACACACACACACAGACACACAGACACATACACCCCACACACACATACAATACACACACACACATACACACACACACACACACACGCCAATCCAAAGAACACAACCAAAGAGCCCTCCAGAGCCCTCCTTCTGGCAGTATGTGTGACCAGTCTCTGTTTCCTAGACTATTCCTTCCAGACTTGCCCTGGACTTGAAAGAAGACACTCCTTCACTCACCATCCCTTCTCATTTGTCTCTCCCTCAGGAGCAGTTTGAGTTCGTGCTGACAGCTGTGGCCGAGGAGGTGAATGCCATCCTGAAGGCCCTTCCCCAGTAGGCGCCAAAACTGGAGCTGGCGGGACCCATCACGAGTGCTTCCAGGACCGCAACAGGATATTATTTCTGCATCTTCTGCGTAGTTACAGGGTCCTTCGGGCTCCACAGTCAGTGCAGGTGGCTAGTTATGTGTACTTCTGCTTAACCAAATAGCACATGTGTGGAAACACCCAGTTAGGAAGGAAGGAAAGACCCAGCTTACTTGTATCACAGTCTTGACAAAATTCCTTTTCCCTAAAGCACACTTTGACATTGTCGCGTCAATGACACAGTAATTAGAAACCCACTGTGGCCTCCTCAGGAGTGTGCTTATGTCTGTAAGTTGCTGGAGAGGGGGCGGATGGGCCAGGACAGCCAGCAAGACACCTGTTGGGAAGCACTGGGTGCAGAATCGCATTCCGTGTTTGTCTGTAAGACGGTCTCATCATCAGAGGAATCCTTTAGGGAAAAGATCAGTGTCCTGCACCCCTGGGGCAAGTGACAATGATGTCATCATGGAGCTCTGCCCATTCCTACTGGTCTACTCTCAGCACACCAGCTGACTGTGTCCACCACACATAGATTCCAAGGACACCTTAACCCTCCTGAAGTATGGGTGCTGTATCTATTCCAGAAGCAAGGACCCAGGTGATAGCTTCACCTTTGCAGAGTTATAGAAGAACCTACCCCTTGGTACATTTTTAATATTAGGATTCTGTTTCCTGCATTGCAAAAACAGGCACCCACAGTATACTTTTATTGAAGTTCCAAAACCAGAATGGGTATAGCTACTTAGCAAGTTCCAAGGGTCCCCAGTGTAAGTGTTTCCTATCCGGCATCCCCAGGAAGCACCCCAATGGTATTGAAAAGTCACTCATGCTCCTAGTCCTGGAGAGAAGTCTGGGAAGCCTCTTTGGCTCTGCCACCTGCATCCTCCCAGATAACTTTAGTGAAACACGTTCTTACTGGATGATCCAATTTGTTAAAACATTTGGGCATTACCTATACCAACTGCCCACACATAGGAAGTCCACTTCAGTAAGTCCAAGGCACTGGGACCCAGAGAGGTAGAGGGCATTGCTGTAAGGCCTAGAATATTCTTGAATATGGGAAAGCCCATCTCCTGTGTTCCCATTGCTCCTTCTCTTTAGCCTCGACATTTCAAGTTGCGGTGTGTAAAAAAAGGAGGCTCCGGAGCAGGAAGTGATGCCACAGTGTGTCATGTCTCTAGTTGTATTGTATACCTGCTTAACATCTGCGACATTCCTCTCCCAAGTCATCCCCCCCTTCCCGGAATTTAAATGATAATTAATAGAAATGAGTTTATCTGAATATAGGAAGCATATACTTAATTGTAACTTCTTATGTTTAAAGGAAAATCCTCAGTGTGATATACAGATATATTTAATTGTGTCATATTAAACCTTCTGATTTCATATTTGATGGTCTTTATTTGGGAACGTGAGAGCAGTTTTGTTCCATGAGTGCCTTTTATCTTCTAGAAATGTAAATCCAAACATGGTACCTTCTGTGGAGCCTGAGAGGCACCACTGACTTGTCTTCCACAGTAGGTTCACAGCCAGAGTTCTACATCACTGGGATTTCACTGAGTGATCGTTGAGGTCTACAGAACTGGACAGGATGGGTGCATTCTGCTCTGCTGGAAGCTGCCCCAAGCTCTCATCAAAGCTCCACTTCACTGAGACTGGTCCTCCTACCCTGTCCACATTCCCTGTGTCAGCATCTTATGCCATAGGAAAACACTCCACAGCTCAAGCTCCAGTGATGGGGACAGACGTGATTGGGGATGAGGCTTCCTGGGTTCCTTTTCTTTCCTAAGAGCCATACATCATTTTGAAAATTAACTCTTTGGTTAATGTACAAAATAATGAAATAATGAATTTCATCACACCACACACACACACACATCTTGATGTCTCATATGAGAGAAAACGTATTGTCTTTCTGATTCTGGTTTATTTTGCTCAACGTGATCTCCCCCCGCCCCCATTCATTTTCCTGAAAACTGCGTAATTTTGTTAAGACAGAGTGAAACGCTACTAAGCACACGTGACACATCTCTTTAATTAGTTGCCGACCATCTAGGCTGGATCATATTCTAGCTGTTGTAAAATCTGCAACAATAAACGTGAATATTTATGTCACACTGACTTAAAACCCTTCAGGTAAGTGCCCAGGAGTCACTTATCCAGGTCTTGTTGGATATTAAGGTAGGTTGGATATTGGTATACTTAATTGTAACTTCTTATGTTTAAAGGAAAATCCTCAGTGTGATATACAGATATATTTAATTGTGCCATATTAAACCTTCTGATTTCATATTTGATTATGTTCTATTTTTAGTTCTTAGAAGAAACTAAACAGATTTTCATGGTGGCTAAATCCCCGTCAGTTAATACTCCCCCACCCCTCAGTGTGTAAGATGATCTTTCTGCGTCTTGGCCAGCATTTGTTTTCTCCTTTAAAAGACATGTTTATTTTATGAGTATGTGTGTTCATCTGCATGATGTCTAGGCAGGAGTCCATGAAGTTCTGGGAACGGAAGCTCGGTCTTCTGCAAGAGTAGTGGCACTAAAAACCCTCGGTCATCTCTCCAGACCCCATTTGTTTTCTTGATGAGCCATTTTGACTGAGCTGAGAAGGAAACTGTGTCATTTTTGAAGGCTTCCCCTGATAGCTAAAGATTTTGAATATTTTTCATGTGTTTATGGGACATTTACATTTTTTGGAGGACCCTCTGATTTCTCATTTATTAAGTTAGGTAATTTGGGTTTATGGACATTTAATATTTTTAGGCCATTATAGGTTCTAGCTTTTAATCCCTGTCAGATATATAGTTGGCAAAGGTTTCCCTTTCTGTCAGCTCTCCTTTCACTTTGCTGACAGTTTCCTTCACTGTACAGAAACCTTTTACATTCACACAATCCAATTTTTAAAGATACTTGGGATTTCTCCCCTGTGCCACTGGAGTCTTATTCAAAAAGTCTAGACCTGTGTTTGTATCTTGAACTATTTTCTCCTGGAAGTTTCAAAGTTTAAGGCTTGTATCAAGGCCATTGGTCTATTTTGAATTGATTTCCTGCAGAGTAGGAGCTATGGGTCTAGTTTCATTCTCCCTAGTGGAAACCTGCTGCAGGTTTTTGGTTTGTTTGTTTGTTTGTTTGTTTGGGGGGGGTTGAGACTGGGTTTCAGTATATATATGACAGCTTTGTCATAAATTGTCTATAGATGGTAAGCTTATCTCTGGCTACCCTATCCTTTCCAGTGGTATATGCATCTGCTTTTGTGTGCACACCATATTCCTTTTGCTGCCATGACTCTGCAGAACATTTTCTTTTTTTAAGATGTGTGTGTGTGTGTGTGTGTGTGTGTGTGTGTGTGTGTGTGTGTGCGTGCGTGCACGTGCACGTGCACGCTGGTACTTTCAAAGGCCTAAGGGCATGTATGAGACACTTTACATGGGTGCTGACAACTGAGCTCTGACTGCTGAGGTGTCTCTCTCTAGCACTGGCTCATTTCAAGCCAGGTATTGAGATATTGCCATCACTTTGTTCTGCTTAGGGCTGCTTTGACTATTGTGGATGTTTTGGGCTTGTTTTTCTAGTTCTGAGGAGGATGCTGTCTGTAGTTCTATGGGTATCTCATTGCATTGATAAGTTGTTTTTAGTAATTACCCATTATCACAGTATATATTCTGCTTATCATGAGCAAGGGATGCCTTTCCCTCTCCTGATGTTTTCAATTTTTTCTTAAATGTTTTAAGTTCTCACTATACAGGTATTTCATGTCCTTAGTAAGGTTTATTCCCAAGAATATTTTGGTTTTTTTAGAGTAATGTGAATTTGATTTTTTTTTTCCTGAGTTCTTTTCATGGCAAGTTTATTATTACTGGATAGGAAAGTTACTAGAATTTGTATATTAATTTTGAAATCTGCTACTTTGCTGAAAATTCTTATCATAACTAAGAGTTTTCTGGTGGAGGTCCTTTAACTATGGGACCATGTCATCTGCAAGTAGATATGATTATAGCATTCTGTTTCCTATTTGCATCCCTTTCATTTCTCTTTGTCTTGTTGCTCTAGATAAGGCTTCAGGTACTTACTGAGTAAAAGCAAGGAGATACTCTTAGTGACTTTCTCATTTTTAAAGAAATGCTTTCAGTTTTTCCTACTTCATATAATTCTGGCTACAGGCTTTGTTTTAGTTTCTTTACTGTTGTTGCCTTTACTGAGAAAAGGCAACTCAAGGAAAAAGGGTTTCTTTTGTCTCAAAGCTCAAGGTCCATCATAGCAGAGAAGTCAGGATGGCTCGTACTTAAAGTGTTTATTAAATTTACATTCACAAGCAGAAGGAAGAAAGAGATGAATTCATGCTCCTATCCAGTGGTCCTTCCCCTGTTTTATACAGTGGAGAACCTCAACCCAGGGGAATGGTACCACCCACAGTGGAAAGGTATTCCCATTTTGTTAATGCAATAAAGCTAACTCCACAGGGAGAGACCCATCTCTCAGATGATTTTAGATTCTGTCAAGTTGAAAGTAAGATAATAGATGACAGATGGTAGATAGATAGATAGATAGATAGATAGATAGATAGATAGATGATAGGCAGATAAATAGGCAGATAGATGTTAGATGGATAGATGGGTAGATATATAGATGAAAGATAGATGATAGAATTATAGACAGATGATAGATAGATAGATAGATAGATAGATAGATAGATAGATAGATAGATAGATCTTTTATTTTTTAGTTTCTTGGGGGCTTTTTATCATGACAGGATATTCAAGGTTGTCAAAGAACACTTCTGCATCCATTGAGAAGACCCTGTAATTTCTATTCTTCAGTTTATATATTGCATTAAAATGATTAACTTGTAATTGTCAGACTATTCTCGTATTCCTGGAAAAAGTCAACTTGCTGAGCTGATAGTATGTGATCATCTTCTTGTGCTATTGAATTCAGTATCCCAGTGTTTTACTGAGGATTTTTGTGTGTATGTTCAGGGAAATTGGTCTCTTGAATTTTCTTTATTTGTTTGGGGAAATCCTTATCCAGTTTTGCTACCTGAGTGACGCTGGTTTCTTTGAGGGGATTTGTTAGCATTCTTTCTCTTTCTGTTTTATGGAGCAAATTGAGGAACTTTAGTTCTTTGAAGGTTTGGTAGAATTCGATAAAACCCTGTCTTCTGAGGTTCTCTCTGAGGAGGCTGTTGTCCATCATTGCTTCAATCATGTTGCTTGTTATGGATCTATTGTTTCTCTCTAGATTTTATTTTGGTGACTTATCTATGCCTTTGTTTATGAATTTATCTGTTCTAGGGATGCCAGTCTTTTAGAACAAAAGTTTTCAAAATATCTCTTAATAGGTAAGGGGGATCTCTCCTGAAACCCAACACAAGTTGACACTATAAATATTTTATCCAGACGGCACAAAGGGATCCATGCGCTGTACTAGAAGGCTTCATTTTTGTCTTCCAGATTTAAAGCTTTTTCTTTCTTTCTTTTGTTTTTTGAGATTTTAGCACACCATTCCCTTCTCTCCTTTCTTTCCACCCTCCGAAGCCCCTCATAGGCCTCTCCTTGCTCTCTTTAAAATTCTTAAAAAACTGACTGGTGTTCCCCTCCCCCTCTTCATCTTGTTCTCATGGCTTCTCTTGTTTAGCATTTAAACACATGCAGAAACCACCCCGGTACCCCCCATGGGAACTGAGAGCAATATTATAGGTAATCTGTGTTTTATGCTTTATTAATCAAGTAGAGCACTAATAAAAAAAAACTCTTCATAATTAGTGGAATAGAAACTAATTCAAAGATGTTTATTGGAATAGAAAATTAGAGTTTGATTACACCTTTGCTCCTGAACAATGACGGGACTTCATTTACCTTGATATTTGGGGGTTGGTTTTAGCTGTTCATGTTGCTCCATTATTAAACAAACCAGATGGTTTGTGTCATTTGTTTTTAGTTGAATGCAGTTGATTAAAAAAAAAATGTTACAGAGGTTTCTTTGGACATGTGGCAGTTTTGCTGCATTCTGGCCTCTGCTGTCTTCCTGGAATGATCTTGGGAACAGTCATAGCTGGGCCACAGAGGGGCCAGGAGCATGCACCTTTCAAGTCCACACAGAGACATGTTACCTGTTGTGAAGAGCCAGGCAGAGATGGAGACCTTCTATATCTTCCTCCAGTCTCGGCTAAGCTGGAGCTTGGGTGCAGAGCCTGCGGCTCCTGATGATGTCACTACTGGTGGCATCTGGGGGTTTAGAGAAGTGATGTCTGACAGCTAGTCACAAAAGATTTACTGGAGAGATGGTCCCAGGATGCAGCCATCGCAGGCACTGGGACATGGGAGGAGGTGAGAGCCTCAGGGGACCAGCCTGCCTGACATTCTACTTCTGAGGAAAAGCTTGGCCTCAGAAAAGCCCACCAGGAGGAATTAAGGCTAGGTCTCAGAATCGAAGAAACAAAGTGGGCTGGTAGGAGGAAGTCTATCACTTTGATCTACGAGATATACAGCCCTGCCATGCTACCTCTCTGGTTCTTCTGCTTCGTTTTAAGCAGTAATCTTTTAGCCCTGCAGTCTCTCCCCTTTCTTTCCACAGCACCACGATTATCTGTCCCCTGCTTTCCACTTCAATAAGATGTTAGTGCCTTTCCTGTCACCTTATGCTGAAGGAAGCCATTTGCACAGCAAAGTCTAGTGTGCTGTTGTGTTTTGGAGGCATGGTGATCTAGGCACGCAATCCTAGCACTTGGGGTACAGAGTTATGATTAGGAATTCAAAGCCAACCTGATTTCATGACTGTATATATATGGGAGGGGAGTCATGAATGTGTGTGTGTGTGTGTGTGTGTGTGTGTGTGTGTGTGTGTGTGTTTGAAAGCCTACCCATCACTCATATGGCCCAGAATTGGGTGTTCCTTGATAAAGTTGGGTGCCCTTGTAACATTGGTCAGAAATCACAGATTCCTGCATCGGCCTACAAAGACCCACTGTGGCTGAGGCTCTGGCTACCAGCCATGGTAGAAATAAATTCTTGCTCCAAGTGACACCCCTTGGGGGCAGCCCAAGCCACATGATTGGTCCATATGGGGAACTGGTTTTTCCCACTGTCCTCCTGTGGGCTACTTGATGGATTTGTCCAGTGCTGCTCTTCCTTGTGGCTTGGTGAGACCGCACCGTTCTTGACTGTTCCCTTCGGATTATCAATTGTTCCCACCATTGGGCTGAGTGCATGTCCCCATATCCTGCCACAACCTGGCCTGAGAAACTTGAAACCTTAACTCCAGCTAGCCCATTTCTCCAGTGGCTTGACTGTGGAGGGCAGTGGAGAATTCAGTGAAAAGGAAAGAAGGGTGCCTGACTGTGACCTCTGACCCACTTGGAACTGTCCTAGCACCTCCTGGGGCTCCGGGGGCCTCAAGAAAAAGCAGGACATGGAGGAAGACCCTGAGAGTAGATCCTGCCTCCCTGTGCCCCCAATGGTTTGCTGTGACTCCCCACCATAGCACTCAGAACTTCTGCTCTGAACCTGCAGCCCAAAGTATCCCTATCCCAGCAACCTGCAGAGTTGTGGGGGGAGGGGCTTTCCTCCTCCTCCAACCCTTCCTTGATCCCTCCCTCAGCACTCAGCTCTCACACAACACATAAGCTTTGTCACAAGCTGTGTAACCTAGGACGGACAACAGCTCCACGAAGCCACCTGCAGCATCCTGTGTTCATGTGATGCTGGCATGGGATTCTTGACTGCACCTCAGAAAAGAATTTCAGGGCAAGCCAGCCTGGAGCAATGCTGGAGTTCCTCAAAAGCAGATTGCACAGGATTAATAGAAAAGATAAGACACCCACGTGAGTCTTAAGAGTCACTGTATTGTGCTCACAGTAGCCACAGGCACGATTTCAGTGGCTCTCAAGTTACAGCTCAAAGGGTTAGAGTAGGGAATTGTTTTGTTTGTTTTGTTTTAATGAGACTGTAGTGTGGTTCTGGAGATCTGTTGGATGGGATCAAACTCTGATAAAGTGAAACCCTGATCAAAAAGGCTGCACAGGGTGGCTAAGATAAGTCTTTTGTTATGGGGCTTCTTGTACGACTCCTAGAAAATGGTAGGCTTAAGCTGGGGAGGTAAAAAACCACATACACTTAGACTTTGGTCGCCCGTCATTACTATTTTAACATCATCTATACTAAAAGGATACTGTCTCTGTGCAGGCAACTGTCAAAACGAACACTTTGAACTGCTGCAATTCTCTATTGTCAACTAACAAGAGGCTTCAAGCAGGCTGTCTTTTTATCCTGCTTCACCTCATTCCCTTTCCATGAGGGCAGAGGAGGTATCACAACTGCCTGCAAAACACCTGCCTGGGCCAGGCAAGAGGTATCCATCATCTCTGACACTGCAGGGCTACCACACACCTCAGTTTCATGAATCCTAGTCTTGGGCTTATCTCAGCTACAAGAACCGGCAACACTTTGGGTCACACGCAGCAGAAGCAGAGAAACACATACGTTCAAAAAGGCTCCAAGGGCAGAAAGTCTCCCCCAGAAGGGAACTAGGCTGATGGAATGGCCCTGGATCATGTAGACCAGCCATCTGGCAGCCACTCCAAGACATAGGCAGACACATGAACTAGAATGTCCCTAGATCACATGAGGACCGATCTGCTTACACACACAAATGTCTGTGGTACCGGTAGATCTGGGCCTGAGTGTCCCCTGTGCTACCCCTGTGTGTGGCTCTTCAGTCTGGCTCCAGGAGCATCTTAGCCCTGAGCCTAGGTGGTTAGAGTCATAGCTGGGGAGGAGGAGGCAGAGGCTATTGTAAAGCAGAGGTAGGGGGCAGGGAGGCAGAGGCTTAGAGAGAGGCAGAGGCTGGGGATAAGTCAGAGGCTGAGGATGTGACAGAAACAGGTGTGTGGGGGGGGCAGAGGTGGGGGAAGGGAGGCAGAGGCTTGGGGTGAGGCAGACACCAGGCACTAGTATTTGCTTTTATGTTTACTACAGGATGGACTGATGTCATCCAGAAAGGTTGCACAGTGACGAATCTAAAAATGCAATGGGCTGTGTCTTCTCTGTAGTGTTTGCTATTGGTCCTCACCCTCTTGGGACCTTACTTTAGCAGCTGGAGCTGTGCATGGTCCTGTGCACCTGGTCCCTCACTCAGGAGTAGTGCCAGGGAAGAAGAATGTTGGGGAAGATGGCATTGGAAGTGGCTGTAACTGGTCCTATTAACTCTGCTCCCTCTGAGACATGGCAGCGGGGCTCGGAGAGGGACTGGAATAAGCCAACACCTTCCCATCATGCCCTGCAGCCTAAGGGCAGACTCAGATGATAACAACCTCAGGCCAGGAGCACATGGTAGGATTTCAACTCTGTAGTGTCTTGAAACCCAGAACGCCACATGCCCTTTCTGGATACTCACCAAGTGTCTGCTGCATACACACCCTCCTCCACCTGCGTCAGTAAAACTGTAGTTTCTTGGAAATCACTGTGGCCCCTGGGGAAGCAATGCCCTGCAAGCCTGGATTCTATAGCAGTGGAACCCTGAGTCCCTTCAGTGGTCTCTGACCTGTGCTTTCCAACTGAATTTCCAGTTTGTACATAATCAAGGCCTTCAAACTTCAGGTAGCACCATACATGCATCTAAAGGCATGTGGGGGTATATGCACAAACACAAACACTCATGTGAACATGCTCACATGTGTGTGTCTATCTATATCACCCTGAGAATGTAAGCAGGCAAGTGTATGCATGTGCACACACATGTATAGTAACTAAAACTGCAAAAACTGATGCTCTCCTGTACACTGTATACTTTTTTAACTCCTGAGTCTGGACTTAGAAATTATAGGAGTCTAAAACTCCTTGGGCTTTATGGGTTAAAATGCTTGCTGCCAAGCCTGATAACCTTAGTTTGATCCCTGGAAGAAGAGAACCAATTTCCATGAAATATCCATTGACTTCTTCATATAAACCATGGCGCACGTGCGCACGTGCGCACGCGCGCGCGCACGCGCGCACACACACACACACACACACACATAAATGTATTTTCAAAATTATTTTAAAAGAGCCAACCAGGGACTGGGGGATAGCTCAGTGGTTAACAGTATTTGTTGCTCTTACAGAGGACCTGGGTTTGGTTCCCAGCATTACATAGTGGCTCATAACTATCTATAATTTCCAGTTCCAGGAGATTTATACCCCTCTCAAAACACGACTCCTGCAGACACCAGCCAGGTATCATCATGGCACACATATGTACAAACATACAAAACACTCATAAAATAAGGTAAATCTAAAAAAAAAAAAAAAAAATTTAAAGGCCGTTCTTGGTCGCACCCACTTTTAATTCTAGCTCTCAGGAGGCAGAGGCAGGCATATTTCTGCGGGTTTAAGCCCAGCATGATCTACATAGAGTTCCAGGGTCATGAAGTGAGACCCTGTCTCAAAAAAAAAAAAAAAAAAAAAAAAAAACCAAACAAGAAGAAAGAAATAAAGAAAGGAAGGAAAGAAGAAAGGAAGAAAGGAGGGAGGCAGGGAATGAAGGAGAGAAGGAGGGAGAAAGGGAGGGGAGAAGGGATGGAGAGAGGGAGGGAGAAAGGAAGGGAGGGAAGGAAGGACAGAGGGAGGGAGGGAGGGGATAAAAGCAGCATCCAGAACCACAGTGAGGCTGTTCATGGATCCCGCTCCCAGAGCCTGTGCTGTGTTTGAGACTATGCCTTCCTTCAGGAAGGAACTATGAAGTTTGTAACACATTGTTTCTAATTCAGACTATTACCTTCCTGAATGGGTTCCCATTCCTGGCTTATTTCCTGAGATCATTGCAACAGCTATTTAGTAATATGTGTCTAATTTATCAAGAGGCTTGAAGTAGCTTTTTCCTACACAGAGGCTGCTTCTGCCAAAGCTTATTTACAGTAAACTACCTCTTTAATAAACCTAGTCACACAATGGTTGGAATTCCTTTTCTTTTTACTCCCAGCAAATCACAGTCAGAAGTTAACCATCCAATGCTGGAAGCCTGAGAGAATCTCACTGTGCAGCCCCTGCCTGCCCACTGAGCTGATTGTCTGATGGCTCATTCTCCCTGTTTATTTGGGACTTGGTTCTGTCTGCTTCCAGACCTAGGCCACTTGTTCATCTGTCATGCCAGACTTCCAATCTGTACAATGGAAGTTGAGAAAGTTGGAGGCTGGGTCTCTGCTGGGGTTCAAGCCAAGCCTGGCCACAGGATGGAGTGAATGCATCCATGATTTTTGTACCATTCTGCTTATCTCACAGTATTCCCCCAATTGATGGAAGAGGTGACTAGAGATTGCTGCTAAATGCAACAAGACACCCATGAGTAGGGGACAAGTGAGGCTGGAAACAGGCTAGGGCTGGAGGAGAGTCCTTATAGAGAGAGGTATGACCTGGAAGGAGAAATATTTCACCATAGGAAGCACTGGTAACCATGGACTTGGGGAGCCATTTTCTTCCTGAACATTCAACAAACAGATTACAAAAGAAAGAATGAAGACATACAGGAAGATGAAACCCTTGTCTTGAGTGCAACAGCCAGGCACTGGCACCTTGACTTTGCCCTTCCAGAACTCACACGGTGAGAAAATAAGCCACATAAACTTTGATCTGAGTACCCTTTGTGTAGTTGAGCTGCTGGGATAGCACCCTTGTTTTGGAGCAGGCTGGGTGTTCACTGTCTTTCCATAGACTTCTACATTGATTGGAAATCTGACTAGAACAAAACCTGCATTGAAGGGCAGCTCTGGAGACAGCACCCCTCTACTAGTCAGGCAGACCAGTAAGTGGCCAGGCCATTCCCCAGTTGGCCTGTATTCCTGGGCAGGAACATCAGCTGAGCAATGGGTTCTCTGAAGACCTCCTCCCACAGACTCACTGACAGCTAGAGCTGAGATAGAAGGAGGGGTATTCAGGCACCAACATCCTGTGAAACCATAGAGGTGCCTGAAACACAGAGCAGCTGGCAGGAATGGAGCCAGAGGGATGCCCAGGATCATGTAGTATCTGGAAATTTCACTGCCAGGTACCATGAGGTGGACAGTGATTGTGGCTTTGTCCAAAGGGCTCTCACACAAAATGAAGGGCAATGAAATTTTCTTGATGACAAGAGACTACTGATGTAGCACCAAACAAAGGCTCAAGATGACCCATGCATCCTTAGCACAATTGAATACACTTTGATTTCAACACTAGAACCCTGTATGCCTAAAGGTCAAACTATTAAATGTGGATTTAGCAAAAACAGAAAGTCTAAAGCATTGTCCTATGATCTAGATGTGAGGCCAACTCATGAAGCTTTCAACTGTGGTTGGAAACAGTCACTTCACTGTCTACCAAACTTCTGTCTCCTGACCCATAATATCCTTCCTAACCTAGGGACATTCAGGTAGGCAGCATATTATCTCAGATATAGGTCACCTCAGGTAGACACATGTCACCTCAGGAAGATACAAGTTACCACAGGGAGGCATGGACTACTACAGGAAGGTACAGGTCAACTCAGGGAGACACAGGTCAGCTCAGGGAGACATAGTTCACCTCAGGGAACTATAGGCCACCACAGATATGTACCTCAGAAAGACACAGGTAACCACAGAAAGATGGTAATTATAGATCACCATGGGGAGATACTGGAAGACACAAGTCACCTCAGGGAGACACAGCTCACTGTAGGAAGACACAGCTGACAGCAGACAGATGGACTGGGGGACAGAGGAGGAGAAATGTAAGGTCAGACATACCCCAGTGGCCCTCAGAGTTACAGGATACTTTGGAGAGATATGGATCACTTCACATGTTACCTTAGGAGACACAGTTCACCTCAGGGAGACATAGGTCACCATCTGATGCAGAGGGTCCAAGTATAACGGCTGAGCTGTCCCACGCTGGGCGGCCAAACTGTAACGGCCCACTCTGGGCCCACTCTGTTCCGCAGGTTCGGGTGTAGCGAGAGAGAGTGGGGGGTAGGCGACTCGAAGAATGGAGACAAGACAGAGGGTCTGATTAAGTCTCAAGTCTCGTTTATTGTGTCTCTCTCTCCTTTATTATCTCTCTCATTGTCTCCTGTATTTTCCTTATTGAAGGGAAATCCGGGGTATTTATACGCTTTTGCCACGTGCCTTGTAGGCGCATGAATACCTCGTGCCTTGCAGGTGAGGATATGACTTAAGCCTTACAGGCGTTTATAGCGTGGATAGCAAGTGCACCATGCGCCTTGCAGGCATGGCTACCACGTGTGCCTTGCAGCTGGGGGCAGTAAACAGCAAAACAAAATATGTGGGATATCAGAGTGTGCTTCAGCTGTTGTAGGCTGTTGAAAAACAAGTCTCATGTCAGGGTATATGGCTTGAGATGGCTGCAAAGATGATAGCCACTTTCTGCTAAAAGTCGGCTCCCAACATCCAAATGGGCCAATGTAATGACCCCCTCTCTATAAATTCCACACATTTTAGGGATGAGCAAAAATTTACCACACGGTCCCATCAGAATTCATGTTATCTTGCACATGCAACAGCCTGTGTAGCCCTGTACAAAGAGAGGATGAACAACCATCCATGTGCAGGCTGATGCTCACCTGAGCACATCAAAGCCTCGATAGTAGTAGACCTGGCCATAGACTACCTGAGCTGACCCACTAAGCATTCCCTGTTCATTATCAAGCCCACCAGGGTACCTAGGTGCAAAAGCTATCATTCCTTAAGAGTTCATTAATTGCTCCAGTGATGGCAGTTGTGAAAACCTCAGGTTTTATACAAAAAAAAAAAAAAAAAAAAAAAAAAAAAAAAAAAAAAAAAAAAAAACAACCCACAATGGTTCTTGTAGTAGAAAAGATCAGAGTGACCACCACAGCCTGTGAATGACAACAGCCTACTGAGAAAGGTTAGAAGAGTGTTATTTACAGTCAACAAACACTTGTGAAACAAGGAGAGAATTATAACACCAAGCAGAAAAACAATCCAGATACCCGGCAGGACCTTAATATCTGTGGAAGCAAAAACTATACCAGGCAAAGCTGAAGAGTTTTACCTGAACAGACTGAGTTCTTATTGTTACTCTCTACAATGTACTACCGTGTACTGTTAGTCTCTACAACGCCCAGTTTTAGAGAGGTGTATGTACATGTTCGTGTGTGCACATATGTGTGGGTGCCAGCTGCCGGTGTTAAGTATCAAAGATTGGCCAATGAGATTCAGAAGAATCTCCTGCAGTTATGGATGTGCACCCCTTCCTGGCTGCTGGAATCTGAATTTGGGTCCTCAGGCTTGCATGGCAAGTAGTTTTACAAATGGAGACCTCTCATCTGCGCACACACACACACACACACACACACACACACACACATACACACACACTTTTATTTTTAAATCTTTTTTGACTTTTGAGACTGGATACTGCTATATAACTCAGGCTAACTTGCAGCCTGCCATGCCCCTGTCTCAGTATATCAAGTGCTAGGAGTAAAGGCATGTATTACTCCTTGCTTGAGGACAAAATAGAAACTGAATGCTAACTTTGCTGTTTCACAGTTTTACAGATAAGAAAACCTCAAATTTTGTGTCAATGAAGACAATGGGAAAAATCACCTGCCTTTCAAAAAAATTTAAGTAGGTATGAGAAAGAAAGGGAAAAAATACTAATAACCCAAGAGCCCAGGGTGTCACCTGATAAACAATACAGTAGCATCTAGGACAAAACAGATGTTTACTAAAGAGAAAGTCTCTCTTACTTCCCCCCTGCTTTTCCCCTCCTACTCCTCCTCCTCTCTGTGCCTGCCCCATGCCTGGCTTTTTTTTTTTTTTTTTTTTTTTTTTTAAATCTGCAACATACAACCAGTTTCTATCATGGATTTCTCCAGAAGGAAACAATTTTAAGTCTCTAATGTGGCTGCCTCCATATCTGTACTGGCTGGCTTTGAATGTCAACTTGACACAAGCTGGAGTTATCACAGAGAAAGGAGCCTCCCTTGAGGAAAGGCCTCCATGAGGTCCAGCTGTAAGGCATTTTCTCAATTAGTGATCGAGGGTGGGAGGGCCCATGTGGGTGGTGCCATCATCACTGGGCTGGTAGTCCTGGGTTCTATAAAAAAGCAAGCTGAGCAAGCCAGGGGAAGCAAGCCGGTAAGCAGCACCCCTCCATGGCCTCTGCATCAGCTCCTGCCTCCAAGTTCCTGCCCTGTGTGAGTTCCTGTCCCAACTTCCTTTGGTGTTGAACAGCCATGTGGAAGTGTAAGCTGAATAAACCCTTTCCTCCCCAACTTGCTTCTTGGTCATGGTGTTTTGTGAAGTAATAGAAACCTGACTAAGACACATATCTTATCAGGTAAGGCACTTGAGACCAGACAAAAGATGAGAGGACAACTGAGAGGGGACAGCTGAGTGGGCCACCTCTGCAGACCAACCCCCACCAGCTTCAACACAAGTATTACCCAAGATGATGGCCCCTGGGAACTGCACGTTGTGAGCCAGAGGTAATAAGCAATTCTCACAAATCATGTCACTTGATTGACTAGGCTAGTCTATCAGCAAGCGTGTGCCTTGAGCCTTCAGTCCCCTGCCTTTCCTGATAGGGATGGGACAGGATATGTGGACAGTGGAGCCATCAGGCCAGGTGTTCCTGCCATCCTCCTCAGGGCCTTAGGTGCTCACAGGATGCCAGTGCCATACCTCTCACTACAGACAGTATCGGCCTCCCCAGGAAAGAAACAGTGGTCATGAAGTAACTGTCTACTCCAGAGAGATGTTGTCTCAGAGAACAATTACTCATGAGGCCTCTTCCCTTCTTGTCTGAGAAGGCATCTTTTGGTTTGGGAATTAAAAGTTGCCTTTTGTAAGTACTTGTTTTAGAATCATTAGCTAAAATTAAGCCCTTGCTCACCAGCCCTTTTTAGACTCGAGTAATTTTAACTCTGCCATATGATAAGTCGGAGTAATTTAAAAAGCGTCACCTCCTTGCAGAGATGAAACCCATGGCAGCCTGAGGCATCTTGCTTGTGATTGACAATAAACTGAGCAGGTTCTCTGAGTGGGATGGAGAGATGGTATAACCATGGCTGAGGAGTGAGGCTTGGGTACTGACCAGCAGACATTGGTGAGACCATTCAACAGGGCAGACAAAGATGTTTCTCCAAAGCTAAAATGTAGGGCACTGAGCTGAGAGACAACCAGGTGTCTGGTCGAACGAGCTTCTGAACCCCGGAGACCTTTTAGGGATGGTAGGATGTTCAGCTCTGTTCCCGGCCCCCTGGCTCGCTCAGCTTCCGCCCTTCACAGCCCCTCCCACAGAGAGGTTGAGAGGTCTACGAGGTTTTTTTTTTTTTGTATTTAATCTTTCTATTAGATATTTTATTTACACTTCAGATGCCATCCCCTTTCCCCATTCCCCCCCCCTTAGAAAACCCCTATCCCATGCCCCCTTTTCCTTTTTGCATTTATACATTTTTTAAAATAATGTTAATCATAGGCTTTATAAGTTTGGAATTGTTCAATCAGAGGTGTAACCCACTGACCAACCTAGATATAACAACTATCTTTGACTGGTGGAGATACATGAATATCTGCCTCCCTGTCTCCCCACTCTTTCTTTCATCACCTAGTTTCTCCTCTCCTTCTTCTTCTCCTCTTCTTACTCCTTTTCTTCCTCTCAGTACTCCTCCTACCTTAGCTCCTCCTACACATCACCCTTCCTGTTAAAATGAAACTTTTCTCTCAAAATACAATTAGAGCATAATTATGCCAATTTGTACCAGTGAGGTACAAGATAGTCCTAATACCGAGTCCATCATGTTGGACTAACCAGCACCTCTGTCATCTATCCTAACTAAAACATTTAGTTCTGAACCTGGCTTTAGGATGAATGTCAGCTGATGACCATCCACTCAAATCTTTTCTCTTAAGGTAAATAGCTATAAGTTTTCAACCCCGTCAGAAATCCAGAATGACCAGTTAACTATAATTGTGGGAAGCACAAAGCATAGCTTCTAAAACTTAGCCAATTTATAGAGACCTCTGAACACCTGGACACTCGCTCTACTTCAAAACGTTGGAGCATCTGTTCTTCTGCCTTCTGGCCCAGGATCACGTAGGAATGGTGCCCCAGGCTCTCCTCACATGCATATGAGGCATCCCCCGAAACCTCAGACTAAGCCAATGAGGTTACCTGCTGCTAAAACCTTCACCCACCCCAAACTGTATATATTGAGCTTAATTGAGAAGTAAAGCACACACAAGAACCATCCTGTTGTCCGAGAACTTCCGTCGTGGACCCTCCCCTCTTCGCCAGAGCTGTTAACACTGGGCAAGGAATCTACCACCTTTCCCTGCTACCTGGCCCTCACTTCCCGGCTTAGCAAAGAGCTATAATGCTTTGGAACCCGCCGGCTCTCCCAGAACCTGCCTGGAATGCCGGGCTACCTCCTTGTCAGCTAGTCGGCTCCTTATCGGCCTAGCCCGAGCCTGGACCGGTTCAGCTCGGAGAGACAGGGGCAACACCCCCGGGAGAGACCCGTCAGTGACAGGGCGCCAGAGGCAGCGGCAGGGGCAGGCAATCTCTGTCCCCAGCCGGGAGATTGTCATGGGACACCCTCCAGAACAAGGGTCCAACACTAAAAGACAAACACCAACTCACAAACAGTTTGTACTGCACCACCAGCCAGCGTGACCTAGCTAGTAAGGGACACCCCAGCAGTACACAAGTGTGTTCAGCAAGGCAGACCCCACACTGGGTCAAAGATTGGTCTTGGTTAAGTTAGAAGTATTTACATAAGAGTTGAGAGTTTGGTGGGTTTTCCCACCTGTGATGTCAGGTTTAATATGAAGTTGGTGGCTGAAGTGTGGAATAACTCCAAGGAGACACTGATACCCAAGGTCCCTAATATCCAGGACCGCTAAGAAGGATAGAAGATGGAAGCACCTGGAAGATGGTGAGCCAGAGCCACCTGGGGGGTCTCCCCAGGCTCTGTGGTGTTGCTCAGCATGTTATACCAGCAACCCTGAAAGGCAAGAAGTGTTATTACTGCTCCAACGTGGAGAAAATACTCAAGAGGCTGACACTGTCATAGTTGGCTTCTTTGTTGTTGTGATAAACACTGATGGCAAGGATTAACTTTGGAGGAGAAAATAAAGGATGAGCATAGAGTATAGCGCGACCTCAGTGCAAGAGCAGGCTTCAGCTACCTGAGAGGTGACATCTCCAGAGAGCCACCATGGCCACAATATCCACCATGGCCACCATGGCCACAATATCCACCATGGCCACCACAGTCACCATGGCCAGGGTATGGGACCCAGAAATACAGTGGTCAGAGTTTCAGAGAATGCAGATCGCCCGCTTTACACTGGGGTTTTTATAGCTAAGGATAGAGAAAGGGAAAAGGGGAGGAGATCTCACTGGAGGTAGAATGTGGGTGTTAGCTGTTTCCCTTAGATGAACTAGTTCTGACCACGTAAGGTCTGTTGTCTCTTTGCAACCACTGGGTCTCTGGTATCCAGGTTGACTGATTGCCTTACCAATCCCCAAATATCTGTCACTCTAGAACTTTTAATTTACTTTAAGCCTTGGATATTTGGGGGGCTGGGGGGAAGGTCCTTCACTGACCAAAAGCAACTCGGAGGACGAAAGGTTTTACTTGGCTTATGGGTTACAGTCCATCATGTAAGGAAGTCCAGGTAGGAACTCAAGACAGGGAGCCAGAGGCGGGAACTAAAGTCATAAGGAACACAGCTTACTGGCTTGCTCCCATGGCTTGCAACAGCTTGCTTTGTTATACAGCCCAGGACCTCCAGCACAGAGGTAGCACCACACACAGTGGGCTGAGCCTCCCCACATCAATCTTTAATCAAGAAAACATCCCATAGAAGTGCCTGCAGGTCAGTCTGAGAACGGCAATTGAGTTTACCTCTACCAGGTAATCCTAGTTTGTCTCAAGCTGACAAAAACTAACCAGCACACAAATCCTCTGTGGTAGACCGGAACCAGGCTCTCATGCCTGCTATCTCAGGGCTCATATGATGGACCACAGTTTATCCTATATTTTATATTACAGTAACTTACATTCACAGAACAAACTCCTAGGTCCTTGGATGCCCTAAGTTGGTAAGAGAGTACTTTTCAAGCACAGTTCCCTGATTATCTTGGGGCTGTCTGTCCTGACAACTAAAACCTCCCTCAGACGTACCACTGATAAGAATGTTCAGTGATGTAGCCCTACAAACCCCTCAAAAATTTCAGGCCAGAGACTGGGGCATTATTTAAATGACCAAGTGCATACACAGGGCACTAAGTTTGAACCTAGCACTATGTACACAAGAGAGGTTTAAGTCAGCAAGATGTATGCAATCTCAACAGCGCCACTAGAACAGACACCCCACCTACATGGGCTGAATGAAGAGTTGAATGATTACATATGGTGCATTTTAGTAGAAAGCTGCCAACCTAAAACACAAATCTAAAGCCAAATATGAGTGACCATGGCCCGGGAATGCTGATTCCGGTTGCCCCAAATACCATGTCCCAATGGGGTTAGCATCTTATTAGGTACTTATAGCAACAGAACAAAGTTATATACCCGAAGTCAACTTTCAAATACAGTTAATAGAAACATTAGACACACACACAGGTTATAATGAAGCAGGGAATCCTTGCAACTGTCTTCATATACTGTCTGGCTGCCTTTGGGCTGGTGAGAGGTATTATACTGATAGTATTTGCAACAGTCTTCAGATGCTATCTGCCTGCCTTTGGTTTGGTGGGGAGGTACTGTTCTGATAGTATTTCTGTCCTGGTTACTTTTCTATCCCTGTGACAAATCACCATGACCAGGGTAACTTATAAAAGAAAGCATTTAATTGGAGGCTTGCTTACTGTTTTAGAGGACGAGCCCATAACCATCATGGCAGGGAGCATAGCAGCCACAGCCAGGCATGGTGCTGGAGGGGTATCTTAGAGCTTACAGGTTAAGGCACAACCACAAGGCACAAGACGAGAGTTGTGGGTACTAGGAATTTGTTACCAGGAATAGCATGGGCTTTTTTTAAACCTCAAAGCTCATCCCCACCTCCTCCACCAATGCAACACCTTCTAATCCTTTCCAAACAATTCCACTATAGAAGAAGCATTCAAATACATGAGCCTATGGGGCTATTCTCATTCAAGTCACCACCACATTCCCAAGAGACTTACTGAACAGCTACAAGGGAAGATGTTAGGTTAGACACAGAGATGGATGTTGGAAGTGCTAAAGGTAGCCACAAATGATTCGGCTGTGGATCTATAACATTCCAACTCTCCACAATTGATAAGAACAGCAAATAAAACTGGTAAAGGCACTAGCCCTAGAGGTGCTTTTGATTGCTAACCAGAAAAGCCAGAAGGAAGCTCTGGTTTCTTATCTCCTAAAAGAGAACCCCATGCCCGGTGGCTGTGCTTGAGGGTGGCATCTAAGACAGGCACCAGTTCCCTCCAGAGAACATCTTGAGGCTTGGATCTCTGAATTTTTATGTAAAAATTAGTTATATTGGTTCCTCAATTTCATCCCACTTTCTAAATGATTTTACGGTTATCCCTACAGATGGGAGGAATGTTACTGTAGCATTGGAGGACCATTAAGAGAAAGCTAGGTCCTCAAGGTTCAAAAAATAGCAAAGAGTGAGTTGATCCAGTTAGGCAGTCAACCGTCTAGCTGAGGGACCACTCCTCAGAAAAGTGGATTCACCTAACAATGTGCTAAAGAGATGGGAGGAGTAATTATCCCTCTGAGGAAATGATGTACTTTTCCTTCTCAGAATTCCTACCCCTGGTGCAGTCACTTACGGAGTTACAGACAGGTGACTAGGCTAAACGCACTGGTTTCTATAAATTACTTAGAGAAGCATTGTGTGTGTGTGTGTGTGTGTGTGTGTGTGTGTGTGTGTGTGTGTCTTTTAGATACTGGTTAGATCCTGGTCATGCTTTCCCAGACACTCTGGACTTTCTTGCTCTTTTTCTGAGTTATCCCTACACACACGCACACACTTCCACCATGTAACTGCTCACAAACAGCGGGGCTTTCTTTCTTCCTCTCCTGTTTCTTCCCCTTCTCCATCTCTCTCTCTTCTAGGCAATGGCTGCAATTTACAGCTTACCACGCTGCAGTTTTTCTTTTAAACTCTGATAAAAATTGCCCTCAAGCTTCCTTCTGAATCTGCTTTTAAACTCTTTTATTAATGAGACTAAGACACCAAGAAGAAGAAGAAGAAGAAGAAGAAGAAGAAGAAGAAGAAGAAGAAGAAGAAGAAGAAGAAGAAGAAGAAGAAGAAGAAGAAGAAGAAGAAGAAGAAGAAAACCCTACACTTTCCATAACATGTGGCTGCCCAGATGGGACTTCTTCAAATTTCCAGTAACAATCACAAATGTTCAAATTCTGGAAACTTCAGGTTATAAGAAAAATTGTGACTGTCAACTTCCAGCCACCAAGTGCCCTCCAAGCAGAAAGCCTCTGCACTCAGCCTCCTGCACAGGCTTTAGACTCCTCCCCTTTTCTCAGTTTTTTTGGTTCCACCCAGATGGTGCCAAGTGTGGAGAGTAAGGGTGGGGGGGTGTTTAACACCTGCAGCTTTCCTGCCTCTAATGTCCCTCCTTATTCTGGGTTCCTAGAGCGCCAGGCTTCTGGGTGAACGACAGAGTAGGGTTGTGGAAACCCTCAAACTATAAGCTTGGAGAACCCCTCCGATGCTTATGCAGCTGTGAAGAGTCACGCTATGGGCTGCTCACTCACATCCATATACCGTAGTGGTCTGCATCCTACCCACGACTCACTACAGCCAGGAAGAGAACTGAGAATTGTCTTAGAGCCAGGCCCAGATGTAGCTTGTGGACTTCTAACCACTTTCTAATGCCAAGAGACGAACCATGGCAGCTCCAGTAAGTTCCAAAGAGGGGGAGAGCAGGTCTTCTGTGGTCAGGACTGGGGCCAAGCTGATGAGAGCTCACATCTTTCCTAGAGTCTTTAACCCCTCCCTACAAACCACTCAGCCTCCTGCCTAAGCCCAGGGCTTCTGTAAGCTTGCTCTCACCCTACGCTCCACCTGCTTGCCCTTTCCCTGATTTATAAATTTCAAAGTTCTTCAACAAGTGCTAAAAGGTCTAAGAAAATTGATAGTATGATTTACAAAACAATCCTACATCATAGATCACAAGGCGCAACTAAACTTGATATTCACAAGAGTGCATCTGGGTTCCACAAGGCCCACCTCAGGCACCCAATGTGTTATTCCTTAAGACCAAAGTCTTTTATTTGACCTTGAGTTTTAAAGTTTTTTCATCTGGGGCTGTAGAGATGGCTTAGTGATTAAGAGCACTGTCTCCTCCCTCAAAGGACCCTGGTGCAGTTCTCAATGCCCACGCCAGATGGCTCTGACCTGTGACCTCTGACACAAGCTATCTGATGTCCTGTGGGTACCGGGATACATATCTTGGTGCACATAAACGCACACAGACAGACACACTTTTTTTTTTAATGTCCCTCTCCTGTTTTAAAGACAAGGGCCTTTCTGGAATGCCTTTTTAAAATTATTATTAAAGACAAGGGCCATTTTGGAAAGGTTGTAAAAGCCAGTGGGAATGGAAGGTGCCAAAGGAACCAGGCCTTCTGGAAACAACAGGAAAGACGCACATACGGACTCAATGTCAGCACACGGGAAGTAGACACAAGCCCCATCCTTTCTCCAACAGTCTCGCTGGGTATATGAACCAGACTTAAGGCTGCACGCCTGGCAGTAGGTAAAAGGACAAAGCAAAACAAACTCAATGGTTGTTCTGGATGTTTTGAAGGTTTGGTTTGTTTGTTTGTTTGGGTTTTTCGTTCTCAGAATCCTTTGCCTGGGATTATTTTAAACCTTACACGTCTTTTGGTTATATATATTATTGCTTATACATTATATATTTCCAGTTTTGTGGTTTTATGGGATTTCTGTGTATGTGAAGGTGTGTATGTCTTTGTCTATATATGTTTATTTTTCTTGTTAAAATGATACTATTTAAAAATAAATTTATTTATTTATTTATTTATTTATTTATTTTACTTATTCACTTTGCATCCCGCTCTGGCCCCCTCCCAGTCATCCAATCCAAATATATATATATATAATGTTTCTTGTGCTTTTTATTTTGGCTCTTTTTTTCTCTGCTTGTTTGTTTTCATCTTGTTTAATATTATTTATTTAAATTTTTTTAGATGCCTGCTTGTTTTCTAATGAGAGTGAGAAACAAAGGAGCTGGCAGGAATGTGGGAGGATCTGATATGATTTGGGGAAGGAGAAACTACAGTTTCCAGAATATAGTATGTGTAAAAAAAAAAAAAAAAGAGTCAATTTTTAATTTTAAAAATGTTTAAAAAGTAAAGTCAAGGGCCTATGTACATCACCTTTAAAAAAAAGGTTTGTCTAGAATCTGTACTCTGTTGTCTGGTTGCTGGTCACTTGACTAATTTGTTTTCACTTGTTGAAAGCTCTTCCAGGGCAGCCTAGGGATCAGAACACAGTTTATGACATTGTCTTTTCAGGAAACACACAGGGAGTTTCAAATAACTAGCCATCAGTACATGCTTGAAGTTGTTTGTTTGTTTGTGGTTTTTTGTCTCATAATCCTTTGTCTGTGATTTTTTTAAACTTTACACGTCTTTTGGTTATATACTATTGCTTATATATTATATATCTCCAGTTTTGTGTTTTTATGAAATTTCTGTGCGTGTGAATGGGTGTATGCGATTTTTGGGAAATGAGACATCCTCTACATTTTAATTCTGTAGACACTTTAACACTTTAGACATTTGAATACCTTTAGAAAGGTATGTGTGACAATTCTGTAAACTCCTCTAAACCACAGAAGAAATGTCTTAGATCCCTCAGGATAGCAGTGCATGTTGGTAGAGACAGGAGAGCCCCTATTAAGCCAACTGAGTTAGTCCTGCCCACCTGCTCCACCTGCCCTCCTGCCCACCTGCCCACCTGCTCCACCTGCTCCACCTGCCCACCTGCTCCACCTGCCCACCTGCTCCACCTGCCCAACTGCTCTACCTGCCCACCTGCTCCACCTGCTCCACCTGCCCACCTGCTCCTCCTGCCCACCTGTCCACCTGCCCATCTGCTCCACCTGCCCAACTGCTCTACCTGCTCCACCTGCCCATCTGCTCCACCTGCCCAACTGCTCCACCTGCTCCACCTGCCCATCTGCTCCACCTGCCCAACTGCTCCACCTGCTCCACCTGCCCATCTGCTCCACCTGCCCACCTGCTCCACCTGCTCCACCTGCCCATCTGCTCCACCTGCCCAACTGCTCTACCTGCCCACCTGCCCATCTGCTCCACCTGCTCCACCTGCCCACCTGCTCCACCTGCTCCACCTGCCCACCTGCTCCACCTGCCCACCTGCTCCACCTGCTCCACCTGCCCATCTGCTCCACCTGCCCAACTGCTCTACCTGCCCACCTGCTCCACCTGCCCACCTGCTCCACCTGCTCCACCTGCCCACCTGCTCCTCCTGCCCACCTGTCCACCTGCCCACCTGTCCACCAGCTCCTCCTGCCCACCTGTCCACCAGCTCCTCCTGCCCACCTGCTCTACCTGCCTACCTGCTCCACTTGACCCTGGCATCTCCCACTCCTCCCAGCTAACTCCTCCAACACAGCTGAGCTCTTGGGACAGAGATCTCCTCCTTCCAATGAGTCACTAAAATACCTCTGGAAACAAAGCATGCTAGACTAGAGCTCGGACAAGTGAGTCCCTCCCCTCAGAAAGTCCCTACAGAGCCTATGTCCTCTTAGTTAAGTTTATTACTTTTTTATATTAAAAAAACATTTATATAAAGGAGAACTGGGGCTGGCTGATAGTTCAGAGGTTTAGTCAATTATCATCATGGTGGGATGCATGATGGCACACAAGCAGACATGGTGCTAACGAGGAACTGAGAGTTCTACACCCGGATCCACAGGCAGCAGTGAGCCTCTGTGCTTGTCGTGAGAACCTCAAACCCTACTCTCAGTGACACACTTCCTCCAACAAGCCCACATCTATTCCAACAGTGCCTGTGTGTCTATGGGAGCTGTATTTGTTCAAAACACCCCTGGCCACAAGGTAAGTTTCCCAAATGTCCTCACACTAGAGCAGGGACTTGTACAGCACACACACTGCCATAGACAGCAGGAATCCAGAAAGGGGGATGTCAGTGTGGAAACTGAGTCAGGAAAATGGGTGTTGAGCTGAGAGAAAGGGGCATGCTGGGAGATCCAAGAGTAGATAGAGATCAAGAGTCCTCCCTGATGCTACTGTTTTCTGCCACTGTAGACCACTCTGTACCCTGTTTCTCATAACAGCATCTGACCAGTACACATGATCTATTGTCAGAATATGCCTCTATACTGAGCTATACCCCTCTACCTGGACTCCCACAACATCAGACCCTTTCCCAGAACCTTTCCTCCCCCCACTCCCAGCCTTTCCTTCAGCATAAATCCACACCCTCTCTTAATACCTGAGCTTTCTCTCTCTGGTTCCCCATCTTGCTTCTCTCTAAGCCTTGGGTCCTGGTTGTTTCTACTCCCAAGTCTCTGTCTTCACCCCCATGCTCCTATCAGGAGCTCCCAGAAAGAATTCTGGGGCTTGAAGTCACCTCCGTCTCTGCCATTCAAAATTCTCACACAGAATCAACAGTTTCAGTCTGATGTCACCTCAACCACTGGGCAGCTTCTGCTACTGGGGCAGAAGAGCAATGACCTTCTCAACTTGGCCAACCAGTCACCTTTGAGCTGAACTCACACCCAGCTCCTCTGGGAGCCACAGACCCAGACACTACAGTACTATTCTGATGACAGCTGAGTTCTCTCTGGTCCCAGGGGAACCTGGACAAGCCCACACTCAGGTGTGACAACTCTGCCTCCTGGCCATCATTTTACAACCACCAAGGTCACTGTGAACATCTCTGCCAGCACCATCTGCTGTCCTGAGTTCCCATTTCCCATTCCATCTCCTCTCTGCATGAGCGATGTTAGAGTGGAATATGCTTCTGCCTCCTGATGCCTTCCCAGTCCTAAAAATCGGGGCTACTGACTAAGCAGAACTGGGGACCAGTGATCCCCTCCCTTACCAGTGTAGGCATTCCACCTTTGTATCATTATTTATATCCCTCCTTGTTCTAGAAGGATCTGAGGCAGCTTTGATCAAAACTTCAGAGATTCACTTCTAGGGACTCTTGCATTAGCTAGGAGAGCCAGAGGCTTAAAATTATAAATTCATTCTTTCTAGCAACAAATATTCATTCTGCTCTAAGTGCAGGGCCAGAAGACTCCACAGCCAAAGGCATCACCACACTCAGGAAACCCAGGCCTGATTACAGCAGGATGAAGCCAGAGCATATGCTGGGCACATCACCAGAGAAGGCTAGTGCTCAGGACATTCTGGTCCATTCTCGGAGAGCTACTAAAAGGACACATTCGGTTTATGCCATCCTGTCACTTGGCCTGTGGCAATCCTAACAATGACTTTTGAAGAAGATATTCCATCCCCACTTCTAACTTCTGTGGCTTTTAAAGAAAAGCCAGTCCACTTGGAGATGGCTGAGAAGATTTCTATCCTCAGAAGCTCTGGGACCCTGAACAAGTCAAGTCACCTCTCTGGAACTCACCCTTGTCAGCAGAAATGTTGTGGATTGTCCTGGTATTGTTTGTATTTTGGTGTTAATTCTGTTTCCTCAAGAGGGGCTGCCCCCAACAAAGAGTGGATCATATATTCAGGTGAACCTTCTTCCAATTTTAATGGGTCAAATAAAGGCTAGAACCTGTGTTTGGACAGTGGAAGGGAAAGGTGGGGCTGGAGGTTTTAGAGAAGGGGAAGAGAGAGGAAGGGGGAGAAAGAGACAAGGAGATGAAAGAAGAGGAGGTAGAAGGAAGATGGAGCAGAACCACATGGCCTGGAGAAGCCTCAAGTAGCAAGAGATCTCATAGCCGGGGAACAGAGTTGTGTAGTGGTATATCTGCCCAATCTAGGCATGCAGCTTATAAATATTATAGCTGAGTTATGTGTTCTTTGCACAGGCTGATTGGGATCAGAGATCTACTACAATACAGAAAGGCTAGTTCGTCCTTTAATTTTGCTTCTTTCTTTAATCATCAATGACTCTGAGGCTCCAGATCCATGTTTCCTCCCCCTCGGGGATGCTTAGCACCTCTAAAGGGGATGTGGAAACATCCAGAAGCATGACTCCCTAGGTCTGATTCCAGTGAAGAAAGAGCCAATACACAGACTTTGACACTAATATAGGAGCAGTAACTCTCCTCAAGGGCTGGGACAAACGGAGCTAATGAAAGCCCTTTCTTGGAGCCAGAAAAGTGTGAGCCTCCACCCGACATCCAAGGTGTCATTGCTGACAGGTGTCACATTGTCAGCTGCTGGCCACTGAGTTCCTTCATAAGTAGCACTTCCCCATTGATCTGCTGCCCCTCGTCCTCTGGGTGGAAACTCCAGACACTGCACGACGAGCTAGTTGCAAGTTGATCCTCAGAAAAGTCTAAAGCATTTCATGGACTCAGACAGTGGATACTAGTTTGGGTATAGATGATTTGGTTTGCATTGGCTTGGGTTGGTTAGAATATACAGCATTTTGGGAGTCCAGAATGATTGAGGATCAAAGTAGGCAAAGACATCATAAAAAGAGAAAGCTACAGAGAAAGCCCTCTCATGAGTATAAAGGCAAAACTTCTCAATAGCACACCACCAGAATGAGCACAGCAACGTAAAGTAAGAATAGTAATCAGGACCAAGAAGGATTTCTTTGGGATCAGGAGATTGGGTGATCAAATCAACAGAGTAAAAACAAAACTCACGTAATTATTTTGATACACATGGATAAACTCAACATCCCTTTTAATGATAAAAATATGCAGCAATAGCCAAGTGTGTCGGTGCATGCATGTGGTCCCAGCACCCAGAAGGCTGAGGTAAGAGGATTGCTGCAACTCAGGGCTAGCCTGGTTTATTTAGCATGTCTCTGGGCTACATAGTAAAATCCTGTCTTAAACAAACAAAAACACCTCAAAAATACTAACAGGATGGAACACCCTCTGCCTCCCTTACTTACTGACAGAGATCTATCAAAAGCCTCAAGTTGACTTAACAAAAATGAAGACTGCATTCTCCATTTCTGAAAGAAAACCAGGGTGCCTATGTCACCTGTCAATTCAATCTTGGTTCTATCTGGCACTTAGGAAAGGGAAAAACATAGAAAGGAAACATAAAACTGTATCAATCTGAAGATGGTAAAAATTCATGTACAGAAGATGCCAGGATTCTGCTGTGAGCTAGTGCCCAAGCTCAGAAAGAGAACATGAGATACATACACATAAATCAATGATGTCTGTACACACTTGCAAAGAGAACTCCAAGGACAAAGCAATTGCATTCAGAACAGCATCAAGAGGGATAAAATGCTTAAAAACAGAGATTTGTGGCATGTTTATAGACTTGGAGGCAACACTTTCTGAGCAGAGCTATGGTTTCAGCATACCCCAGGCTCAAATCCTGAGGGACACTGTGTAATAACGGGTAAGGTGGTTCTTTCTAGAAGGTATATAAAGTGGAAATTTCTGGTTTTTTTTTCGGAAACTCGGTTGTGTTGCATGGTGGTTTTCTGGAAACTTTCGTGAGAGGATGTTTTGCTGAGGCAGACACTTCAGAGGATGTATGTTTGGAAAGAGAATATAAGTAGAACCCAACAGACAGTGAACAGTGCTCTTGAATTATTTCACCTTGCAACGCTTTGCTGGTCTTCACTGATCTTCACTTGTCATGTCTTTACAGAGAGATAAATGTGCCAAACAACTTGTGTTACTCCAGCTGTTTCTTGCTGCTTCCACAGACTCTTACCAATTCAGAGGAGCCTAGTGGTTTCTTCTGGATCGAACTACCACTACTAATTTGTGTTTGGTGATTTAGACTGGACTGCTGATACCCTGATGAAGAAGATTGGAATCACCTGCCAAAGAACTACCTTTAAATAGGTCCATATCCCCCTTGTCCTATTAACCATCTTTCTCCCCTACCTTTAGTCAGTGGGCTAGAAGGGAGGTTGAAGTGTTTAAGAACTATTATTAAAGTAGGCTTTGAAAAATCTAAGTCTACAGGCATGTGAGGTAGCAAGGAGCCAGAATAGCCAAAGGGGTAGGTTTGGGGTTTGGGTCATAGAAATCTCCTCTCAAATCATTGTAGGCAGGCAGCCTAGTCAACAGCAAGGATGCTCTGCCACTCCAGTGACATTCATATCCACACACTACCGTTTCCACACTGTGACCCACTGTGTCTGTATGCCTGTGTCTTCTTACAACCTTAGAATAAAGACCCCAGGCATTAGATCAGAGATCAACCTAATGGCCCCATCCTACCTTCATCATATCTGCAAAGACCATGTTTCTAACTAACATTAAAAGGCCCTGAGGTTTGGGGAAGTCAAGCATAGCTTTCAGGGAACACTTAGGGCTGGAGAGATGTCTTCGTATTTAAGAGCTCCTGTAGCTCTTCCAGAGGACCCAACTTCAGTTCCCAGCACCATTGACAAGGTCTGTAGCTCCAGCTCAAGGGGATCCTACACCCTCTTCTGGTCTCTATGAGCACAGCACTTACAAAGAAACATACCTACACATAAATCTTTCTTTAAAAAGAGAGAGAAGGAAAGAATGGATAAATGAATGAATGAGTGTGTGAGAGAGAGCCTTCTTAAGCTGAGAAAGCAAGGATGACTCTAAGAGTGACTTGGGTGTAGAGTGGGGCCATTGTGTTCAAACAGAGCCTCAGAGGGCTATCTGTCATGACAGGCTGGCCCAGATCCCCTTGAGAAGTGTGCTGGCTTGCAGACACACGGTCCTGACCATCCTTGTCTTGTTTGTTGTACTCATCAACTTACATGCAACTTTGAGTCTGTTTGCTCTAAAGCTTTTTTTTTAAGCTCACATAAATACTGAGTACCTCGCATCTATTGTTAAAAAGCTCTGTTGCAAAGACTTAGAGCACACAAACTCATACACACACACACACACACACACACACACACACACCATTGGACTGGCTGTTCCAATGAACTGAGCGATATAGGTTCCACATTGCTAGACTGGCTGAGTCAGCACAAACCAATCCCTCCTGAGCCAACCCTTGCCTTGACAACCACTGCTTTCATATGGAGTTACCCATCTCCCCTGAGCCGTACACTTGCTCCTCATTTCTATGGAATGGCATCTGGCATCTCTTCATGTTCTCCAGCACAGGATAGGAACCTTTCTGATGGTTGCTCAAGGTGTCTGTGAAAGAAAACCCAGCTCATAAACTCATCATGATACCATCGATGCCCTGTCTAAACCCACACAATGCTTTCTTAATGACTCCCCAGGCCTGCCACATATGTTGAAGGACTTATGTCTTACTCCAGAGAATGGGTTCCTCTGGGACTCAAGACAAGTCCCACTTTGTCCTTGAGCACCCATGAGCCTACGTGCTCCCTGGGGGGGTGCTCTAGGATGGGCCTTCCCACCTTTCTCTCCCAAGGCTTCAAATCAAGACAACAATTACTCAGGCACTGAGAGCAACTGTGAGCTTGTCTCTCCTGAAGGTGCCAGGCGACCTGGGCCCAGGGTGAAGAGATGAATGTGATTGTGAGATGAGGCACGTCACTCCAACATTGCTGTCCACCCACATGGCCTCATACTGAAGGACCTGTGAGTGAAACGACATAAAGGACAGAGCAGCAGCAAGGCTAGAGGAGACACACGCCCTGGCTTGACTCCAGAGCTGGGAACAATAGGGGTGTCAACATCAAGAGGTCTGAGAAGGTCATTCCACATCTCTCAGTAAAAAAAAAAGCAATGTGAATTTCTAAGCAGAGACATCTGGAAGATCAAAACTATCTCACTTCAATCACCAGGAAGCTCTCTGCTCGTTACATGCAATCATACTTAGTTATTAATAGACGCAGGCTCGACACTGGCATTCTGCATGCTCATCCTGAGGTGCGCAAGGGACTCTGCTGGCATTTAGTTAGTCATTTTCATCAGCGTCTTTCCACGGATTGACCGATCCGACCCCAAAACCTCACGCTGTCACTCATCATAAGTGAATTTATCAACATGTACGTAATCAGAATACACAGGAGAGTCTGAGCTGCTTGCATATGGAATTACTCCTCTCTCCACGCTTCAAAAAAATTCAATTTTGCATAATAAATAATGATAAGGGCCAGTTGACAATTATCTAGATGGGAATATTACATGGAAATGATTGGAATTTCAATGGGCTGGGGGATCTGTCTGGAGGCTCCCTGGTAATCAGCCTCCGAGGCTGACTCCCTCCATTGTCGGGCACACAAAGCTCCGACCCTCCTGATGCAGGCTGCAGTATGCACCCTGCAAATTGGCACGTACCCTGTTAGTAATTTCCTCCTGTGACATGGGCTTAGATGCACAGTCAGGCGAATACGAAAATTAATTAGGCTATTATTTTAATGTAGAAGAACAGAAGCTTATCTGGAAAAAGATCTAAGTTCACACAAACACACACACTCCTCATACCAACATACACCCACACAAAACACACATGTTCATATAAACACACACATTCCTCATGCCTGCACATACTCACACATACTCCTCACACCAACAAACACTCATACAAACACACATGCTCACACAAACACACACTCCTTACACAAACACACATACTCACAGAAACATACACACTCCTCACATAAACACACATGCTCACACACCACCAAACAAATCATGTGTAGACAGGTCTGCCTTCCCCAGAGAACCCTGTCATTTACAATAGGCCTGTTCCAAGGCACAGTGTTTCCCTCAGCTTCTGAATAATCACCTCAAAGAAAGAAGTGAGGACAAAGCTCATTCTTGATTTTTTTCCAAGAGAGCACAGTGCAGTGTGTCTTGATTGCAAGGTTTGCTGGGGCATTGTGACTTTCACTAATTACAGTTTGCACTGCATTTTCTAGCCTCGTCATTATGTCCATGGAAGAACACTGAGAGATGTCCCTGCTCCTTTACACCATGTCAAAATGTAAAGCCACATGGGAGAGGAGCACCTGCCTCCAAGGCACTCATTTTGAGCAAGCCTCAGTTTATGGCCCTCTGACCCAGGGCCTCCCAGAGCATCAACAGTTCTTTTAAAGAGTTAGTCAGAGGGCTTTGTAAATTACAAAACAAGTGAAGTTGGGCTTGGTGACAAAGGCCTGTACTCCCAACACTCAGGAGACCAAGGCAGGAGGATGGCAAGTGTAAGGCTAACCTGGGCTATGCAGCAAGACCCTGTCTCAAAAACAACAAAAAGAATAAATGCAGGCAGGTGAGATGGTTCAGTGGGCAAGGATACTTGCCATGAATCCTGACAACCAGTTCTAGATCCTTAAGGACCCACATGGTGGAAACAGAAAATAAAGTCCAACCACTTGTCCTCTGACTGCTCTAACGTGTGTGCCTACACATATACATACACATACATATACATACACACAGAAAATACATAATTTTAAAAGGCCACCAAGTGGCAGGGGGAAGCAGACATTCAAACAAAAACACCCATAAATTTGCTGGCACGAGTGTGCTGCCCCTTCAGACTTCTTAGCCAGTGTGTGGCTCCCAGGAGGTTGCCTGGCTCCACTGTCCCCCACCCCCTGCAGCATGCTCTGCCTCCTTTACCCTCCTAGCTCAGCATGTCAATCAGGGTTCAGGCAAGACACCAGAAAGGGACAGAGCCAGTAGATCAAAATGAATAGCCGTCTTAGTCGCAATGGGGGACTTGGGGACAGTACAGCAATGAACATCCCAACTGGCTTGATGGAAACTCTTTCCAAAAGAGGAAGAAAGCACCTGCCTTCTGCCCTTACTCAACAAAGAGAGAGGCACACAGTGTAACTTCAAAGATTGAGTGGAATATGACAGAAACACATAGTGTGACTTCAAAGACTGAGTGGAGTGTGAGTTCTGAGAAGTACAGACAGGCAAGGACATTGTGAAAGCAAACTGAGGACACACCCAGGTGTGACACAGTCATCAAGGCTCCAGCACCTGTGACAAGCAATAGGCCTAGTTTTGAAAAGGTCTAGATATTGGTTTTAGCACCCTCCCAAGGGCCATGAAGACTGGGGCTCTATCAAGCTCCATGGCCAAGAAGGTATTGTGTAGACTTTCAAAGGGTGCCTAAGACCACAGTGGGTACACATTTGTGAGAAGGAGAGAGGAGATCAAGATACCACATCAGTGGGCAACCAACCATCTTGGCAGCCTTCACCACAAACTCTGGGGACCTTGATGTCACTCCACCCTCTGTGTGGCAGGGAGATATCTCATTCTTTACACTGCTCTTGTCCCTCAACAGACATGACACAGCCTCTGGCACCTCCTTCAAAAGACAGGTGGCAGCTCCAATAGAGGGTGGTACTAAAATGGGGGCTCTCAGAATTCAATAATCACCAGAAGAACAATGGGGAACCATGAAGGTTGTATAAGGGATCCCATCTTCAATTTTGCAAAGAGCCACAAAGGAAACCATCAAGCTGCCTGCAACCATTGGTGTGTGTTACATTGTCAGCATGCTAAAACCCTACATCTGCCAGGTTACAGAGAAAGCTTTCCTCAAGAAAGTCCAATCACGGTGTTCAGATCCATCATCCTACTTGCATCTTATTCTTAGATTAACCAATAAATAGAGTACCCCATGTATCCCTATTTTGATGCTGCACACCTTTAATCTCACTACTCAAGAGGCAGAGACAGGCAGACCTCTGTGACTTCAAGGGCAGCCCGGTCTATATACTGAGTTCCAGGTCCTCCAGGTTTAAACTATGACACGCAGATCTCACCCACGTGCGCACACACACAAAGTGTACACCCACATAGATAAACGTCCATTCTAATTCACACCACACACATGTGTACACACTCAACAACACATCAGAGAAAAAAATAAATGAAACAACATGGTAAGGGAGTTGGAGGGTGTGGCCTCGTTGAGGTTTGGCTTGCTGCTGTGTATTGTAATGCTAAATTTCATACTCAAAGGTCTAGATCTATGAGTAACCTTTTACATGTATAAGGTTTTGTTGTGCAAACCTTGTTTTTTTTTTTTTTAATTTAAAACCATTGGTTAAATAAAATTGGCTACAGCAAATTTCTGGAGGGATTAGAGTTAGGTGGGTTTGATGCAACCTGGTTGGAGGAGAGAGATGAGGAGAAAAGGAAGAAGAATAAGGAAGAGAGAGGAAGCCACCATGAGGGGAGATAATGAGTGCAAGGCCAGGAGAAACAGCTAGTATCTGGGGTACACTGCTGGGGAGGTGGTCAGGCCAGCAGTTAGAAGAGTAGATTAGGGGTTACCTCCTAATAATTGTCAAAGCCATAAGCATAGTCTGAGTCTCATTTATTTATAAGCTGGTCAGGGATAAGCTTGAATTAGTTGTACTAATTTTGGCACCCAACTTGGGGTGCCACCTATAGGCTTATATTTTTCAAATCCTATTTTAATACGTGTACTTAAATGGTTTAACCTCCCTTCTACCCTACCACCCACCAGAGGTGGTGGAAAGGAAATGTTAATAGGGCAAAGGAAGATGTGGGCCTATTTAAAAATAGTTCTTTAGAGCAAATCCAATCTGTCTTGTCAGGATATCAGCAGTTCAGTTCCCACGAATCAGCAGTGGTAGCTCGATCCACTCGCAAACACCATTTACAAATCAGCAATGATAGTTTGATCTAGAAGAAACTATAAGGTTCTGCCAATTGGCCCTAGTCCTTGAAGTGGCAACAGGCGACTTCTTGCTGCCCGCCTTAGCCCCATGGATAGAAAACACTAGACAGTTTAATATTTTAACACTTGCCAGATAACACAATTGTTGGACATAAAATCTATTGCCCTAAACTTACCAACTATTCTATTTCAACAATCTGCTGGTGACAGAAGCTGCCACCAGTTCTGGTTGCCCTAAGACCTTATATGGTTGTCGTGTCTTCTCGTTCCAAAACCTGGTCTGAAGAGTACCTTTCTCTGCATTCCTTCTCTTCTTCCTGGGACCTGGAAAACCCACCTTTTTTCCTTCACCCAGAAACTAGCTCTTTCCTTCTGTATTGAGACAATCAAAAACCAATTTAAAAAAATCAACACCTCCCTCTACAGCCACCAGAACACCACCAGAAGTTCTTTGGTGCATTTCTATCTATAAAGTCATGACAATGCCAAACAAAGAGTAGTAAGGTGTACCAATACCACACAGCGTCATCCACTGTCTGTTGGGTTATATTTATACTCTTTCCAAATATCATGTGTTCACTCAAGTGTGTCTCCTCTAGCAAAACATCACATGCTCTTTTTTCCACTCTGCCTCCAGAAAAATATCATGTGTCTGTTCTCAGCAAAACACCCTCCCACGTGTCTGCTTTAGCGAAAACAGCCTCTCTCATAAGACAATTTCCAGAAAAATATCACATGATATAACTGAGTTTCCAAAGAAACCAAAAGTTTCCATTTCAGGCCTGTACTATGAGGTCATAGGAGACAGTGAAGACGGGAGCTAAAGGGTGTATATTATGCTGTATCTGCACATAATGTATGTCCAGGTAACAGTGGTGTTTGTGTGTGTGTGTGTGTGTGTGTGTGTGTGTGTGTGTGTTATATGTATGTATGTATATATGTATGTATGTATGTATGTATGTATGTAACTATATGCAGTGTGTGCCCATGCATCTTTGTATGGGTCCACTATGCTTGAGTACATTCACAAGAACATTACAGAGGAGTGGGCACTCATAGTCTAGAGAGTGGAAGACTACATGACAGCCCGGGTGACACCTGAGAACTGTAGCTCTGAGTTCTTTTTATACTGATAGGACACAGTCAAAAGGCTTTCTCCTGAGTCTGATGGGTTCAAACCTCAAGATTCTCTCTGATCTGAACACAGATTACCTGGAAGTTGCTGGGCCCTGCCTCCTCCTGCCAATGCTTTCCAGTCTCATCCCACCCAAGTCACACTAAGCTGGGGACAGAGGCTGAGACACCCTCATCTACAAGGCCACAGGGTCCCCACTGCTTCCTGTCATCTATCAGGGTGGTGGATGCTGGCCTGGGGTGAATCACCCAGACTCCACCACTGCTGAGTCCTGCTGTCCACAAGCCACAGGTTCCAGCCTCAGGCCCTTCCTGCCCACCTGGAATGAAGCAATCACGCTGTGCATTTTCCTTTCTAATACACTCAGAATCTAGTTCTCATAGATGGAGAGTTGCCCAGCAGCACATAGAACAGCCTTTGACCAAAGAACTGGGCTCTGCATCCATGCCGCACAGACCCATGCTTGTAGTTTCCTTCATGCACAGCTGTTCCATAGAAAATGTGCCAAATCACAGCCTAACAGCTTCTTCTCCAGCTTCTCTGAATAAATCGAGGTGAAAAAAAAAAAAAAAAAAAAAAGATGGAGGCTGAAAAAGAAATTCGCTCATTGTCAGCAAGTGCACCAGGTTCACAGACTCCTGGTGTGAGGGAATGAGTAACACCATTGATGACCTCTGTCGATGGTGGTGTGGTGAGGAACGTGTGAACCCCTAGAGTGGTAGACATGGTGGGCTACCATGAAGACATGTCCTTTGCCTGGCACTGGCAATGCCATCCTGTTCTAGCACCTGAAACACCGTTTAGTCAATAGCCTCATGATGTGACAGAATTGTGCTGGGCCTAGGACCTTGTGTAACTGTTGAGAATCCCAGGCAGCTTCTGGGAGCTTGGAGGCAACCTCCAAGATGCCTTCCATCAGGCTGCAGCTCTGTCTCTAAAAGCATTCACGTCTTCTGTTGCCCTTGCTTCACTCAGGGAACATAAGTTCAGGATCAAGGCTGAGACCCTGCCCTGCCAACCATCTAGGGGATGGTGAAGGATGAGAAACTGGGTTGTCGGGAAACTGATGATCTGGTCGAGTCCCAATGGCTGCTCAACAACATGTTTTGCTGGTACACAGCTATGAGGAATAGCGATTGCTCTCCTGCCCTTCCCAAAACTATTCATATGTCATAAAACGGCAATGAGGAAGAAGGCTTGGAGGGACGACTCAGCCAGCAATGCTCTTGTCTTGAAAGTGCAAAAATCATGAGTATGACTTAGAACCCATGTCAGGCATGCTTGCACATTTCTAATCGAAATACTGGGGAGGCAGAGGTGGGAGGATTCCTAGAACTCTCTGGCCATCAGTCTAGCTTAACTGGTGAGCTCCAGGCCAATGAGAGATACTGTCTTTAAAAAATGAGTGGGATTCCTCAAGATGACACCTAAGGTTATCCTTCAGCCTCCACATGAACATACATATGTGCACATTTATACATGTGAACACACCAACAAACATGCATGCATATGAACATACACACCCACAAACATGCATGCATATGAACATACACACCCACAAACATGCACGCATGTGCACACACCCACACATGCACACACACAAATTAAACTTAGTTAAGCATTAAAAGGAGAGAAAGATGGCAACAGAAGTTTTGCCCCAAATTCTAGAAAATTCTAAGAGACACAAGTATAACCTCATAATCTTCTTCTACTCCCTTTCAAGCTGTCCCTGGGGAATGGGTGCCCCACTTGTACGGTGAGCTCATGCCCACACTTGAGATTCAGACTAAGTGTTTCATTCCACTTTCTCAGCTCTGCTCGAGGCTAGGACCATTGGGACAACTCTGACCAATCCCAAGGTCCTCTAGTCTTGTGGGATGGTGGGGTGTCCTCCTAAGCTGGCTGTGTCCCCAGTGAGTACCACCTGAGTGGTTTATCTACTTCCTTCACTATGGTTACAGTCCTGCTGAAGGAAGCATGCCACTGGGAGCAGGCTTTGAGATTAACAAGCCTTACATTTATAGAGTTCCTTCTCTCTACGTCATGCCTGCATTTTAAGATGTAAGCTCTCAGCTTCCCACTCTTGGCTCCTTTGTCTCTTCACAAATAGTGCCATCATCTGGGCACCAAGGATTCAAACGTGTTCCTGTGATAGCATTTTATATTCCAACCACAACAACCCCTGTGCTCAGCATAAAACACTGAAGACTTCACTGTAGGAAACACATTCATTGGCAGCAAGAGTCCCTCTTACATCTGGATGCTTGGCTCTTCCCAGAGTGCTCAGGGGTCAGGAAGCACATGGAGAAGACAGTGTGTTATGCGGTACTAAGGCTGGGGTTACACAGAAGGTAAAAGAAAAGAGGAAACCAGAGAGAGAGAGAGAGAGAGAGAGAGAGAGAGAGAGAGAGAGAGAGAGAGAGAGAGAGAAGTAGGGCTATAGACTCAGGTTGCCCCTGTAGTCAAAGCCAGCAGCTTGGACTGGTAGACTCCCTTGTAGTGTGGGAGTTATGCCAATGGTATGAGCATCTCATCTCCCTAAAGACTTGTCCCTACTTGGTTCAGGATTAAGGAAAAGAAATCATCATGTTACATATTATTGTCTTGTCCAGTTACTGCCACAGCTCTGTCACAGGGTAATTTTACAAATGGGGCCAAGGCAGAATATAGAAGAAGCTGGGCTAGGTAACAGATAGACTTCCTGCCTTGAAGGGAAGCAGAGTATGCTGTAGCCATGATGTGCATGTAACCGTTGGAATCTGTGATAGTTAATTTTAATTATCAGCTGGACAGAATCATATAGACCAAAAACTTTTGGGCATATTTTGGGGTTAGGGGGTCCTACATAGGGTCTGGGATAGATAGAAAGACCCAACCTGAATGGAGGCAGCACCATCTTGTGAACCGGGGTCTCAGACTGAATAAAAGGCAAGCTGAATACCAGCATTCCTCACTCTCTCTGCTTCTTGGCTGTGGAAGCCATGTGACCAGCCAGCTGCCTCACACTTCTATCAACATGCCCTTCCCGCCATGATAGATGGACCCTCAAATGACAAGCCAAGTGTTCCTTAAGTTGCTTTGTCAAGTATTTTGCCCCAACAACAAGGGAAGCAAATACAGAAGCTGATCTTGGTAGACCTTGTAGGGCAATGAGTCCCCCATTACACCCAACCCCTCAAGTGCATGTGCCTGAGAATTATGAGGCAACAAACAGTTGGTTGGGAGTCCTCTCTGGTCTGGGTTTGACCATGCACTAACTACCCAGTGGCTGTGCTACTTTTGGACTCAGTGTTTTGTGTAGTCAGAAGGTGGCAAGGACATGTGACTTAATAAAGCTATACCTGTCAGTAGACATTGCTACATGCACTGTTAACACAGACTCACCCTCCCAGTTTGCTCAGACTCAGTGATATTCCTGGATAGCCTTCACAGAAGACAGCTTGCCTGCTGCACCACAAGCACAAAACATTCCAAGCCCCTCCCCCAACCCAGCATGGTGTAACACTCACCTCCTAATTGGCAGCCTGACAGGAATTTGTCCTTCCACTGAGACCATTGAGTGGAGGCTTGAAGGGCCAGATCTCACATGGCCACAGCTGAGAACCACTGGGGCTTGCCCTGGGCCTGCTCAGTATTCATGAAATAACACAGTTCCTCACAGCTCCTTGGAGGCTCTGAAAGCAGAGGGCCTTTGTCCTTGGATTTAGAGTGAGCAGGGAGCTGAAGGAGGAGGGAAGGCATGGATACAATACAGGGGTGTGAGGGGTGTGAGGGGTGTGAGGGGTGTGAGGGGTGTGAGGGGTGTGAGGGGTGTGAGGGGTGTGAGGGGTGTGAGGGGTGTGAGGGGTGTGAGGGGTGTGAGGGGTGTGAGGGGTGTGAGGGGTGTGAGGGGTGTGAGGGGTGTGAGGGGTGTGAGGGGGCTTCGGCTAAGGCACTTGGGGAGGAAGGAGGGGGGATGTGATGAGGAGTAATCCAGCTTCCAGGTGAGTGCAGGTAGTGTGAGAAGCTGAAGCCCCACACCAGCCCCACATGCTTTCTCCCTGCCAGGACTCTGACTCCTTGTTAACATTATGGATCTGGGGGTTTCTGGGGATACTACAGAGATTCCATTTTTCTATCTCATGGTTAGTGCCTCAGAAGGATGAGAAGAGAGGAAAGGGGCAGACTGCCAGTCATGTGGAAAATGGCAGAAAGGGGAGAGCCTGTGGAGGAATCCCCATGTAACATTAGGGACAGAAGAACCCTTCAGAATAAGCTTGCTATGAGGAAACTGCTGTGCTCTGCAGAGGAAGGAGCCTTGCAGGATTTATGCAGTCCTACTGCTCCTGGGGTTTCCCAAGTCACTCCTTCCTCAGACACAGGCAAAGACAAGAAGCCCTCAGGAAGATCCCACAGGGCAAGACCTGGACAGGCAAGCCCAGAGCACAGAGCATCTGGAACAGCAGACACAGAAGGTGGGGCACAGGCACAAGCTGCTGAGGACAGGCACCAACAATGTCATTGCCCTCACATCAGCTTAGGTACAGCACCCAACACAAGCCCTGGAAAAGGGCTTCCTCCTGCCACAGCAGACTAAACTGGAACATGGAATAGGAGACCAATGTGGCCTTTGCCACATGGTCCTGAAATTGACTCACAGTGACATCCTTGTGGCCTAAGACCAGAGCTTCTGTTCACCATGGCATCACAAGGGTGAACAATGCTACTACACCTACAAGGAGATGGGAGTATTGACCCCAGGGCCTACACGCACAGATATAAGCAGGGGAATGTCCACACAGACACACACCTGATGTCTGCAGACACTGCAGATTTGTGGTAGGATTGGAAGGGAAGACTGCACTAAACCACCCTATCTTCACATGGGTGCCTGCTGGGATGAACACCAGGGTACACAACTGGACTGCTTAGAGATAAGTATAGAAAAAAAATACCAAGCATATGGAATGAAAGAAGACAGACCCGTGAAGAAATCAGGGAAGCAATGGGGTTCAACAAAGGCACAAGGAAAGAATTAAAAAAAATTCTCACTTTCTCTATGCCACCCCCCAAAAAAGCCAAATTAAGATCAACGTTCCAGACACCAGCTCTTCAGAGATTACAAAAGAAAACTAGCTGACCCAGACTGAGACCCAGAGTACAAGCTGGTTGCAAAAAGAGACAGCAGTACCTGCAGTTTCACAAACATCTTATCTAAGGAAAACAGCTAATCTCCCCATTCTGCCACTAATGAGACCCCTTCCCTCTTCTCTATCCTTAACTAGAAAAATCCCAGCACTCAGAAGCAGAGGCAGGTGGATCTCTAAGTTCAAGGACAATCTGGCCTACAGAGTGAGCTCCAGGACAGCCAGGAGTACACTGAGAAACTCTGTCTTGAAATAAACAATGAATGAACAAAAATCAAAATTTTAAAAATGTAAGATTTCACCACAGTAAACAAATGTTAAAACAGTTTAAAGCAAAAACCACAGGATAGGGTGGGAATTGAATAAATGTCACAATAAATGATTGATTATATTGCTATCTAATCAAAAAGTTAAATACATTTGTTTCTGTTTTTGTTCTTTTGTTTTCTGTTTTCCTCTCTAGGGAGCTTAAAGGCCTCTGTTGGAACTTCATGAGTCTAGTACACATACATACATGCAAGTAAAACATGCAAACACATAAAACAATGTTTGAGTGTGTTTTAAAGTATCTAAGTGAAATGCCTGAGGTAATGTCATCCTGTCTCAATGTTATTTTCTATCTGCCTGGTCCCTCTCAGTCTTTCACCCTCAACAGTTTCTTCACTTTAGGGACACTCTGGGACAGTCCATGCCAATCAGTTTGGAATACACCTTTCTGTATTCCAAATCTGTACTTTTTGCTCAATTTCCTCCTGCTGGACCTACCAGGTCTATATGGTCCTGGACCTTAAGGGTCTTCTCTTCTCTATTCCCCTGGTGCTGTTAGCCAGCCCATATTTGCCTTTGCTTGGACTGATCCAATGTTCAATGAGGCTAGCCAGCTAACCTGGACATGACTACCTCAAGCATCCAAAACCTCCCCTAGACTTTTGAGAAGGCATTACAAAAACTCCTAAGAGGATTTGCAGTGTCAAAACCTAATTCAACTCTGCTCTAGTATTCAGATGATCTGCTACTGGCATACTTAACATTGACACCTGTTAAGAACACACATACACACACACACACACACACACACACACACACACACACACACACACACACACTTGCTACAGCTGCTCTAGACATTGGAATATTGTGTTTTCTTTTTAAAAAAAAGTCTCAGAGCTGTCAAACAAAAAGCTCACTCAAGGTAGGAGAACTCTCAGTGCTACGTGGAAAAAAGGTCCTCCAGATTCTTGCTCTGGCAGAGGCAGGCAGAGCCTTGAGTTCGGACCAGTGCAAGTTCCAGGACAGTCAGGGCTACACAGAAAAATTCTGTCTCAAAAAACAACAACAAAAACCAACCAACCAACCAACAACAACAAAAAAGAAGGTACAACAAGAATTCCTCGGGGGTGGGGGGGGGAGGGAATACTGCAGGCTCTGGATTGTATCATTTGCAGAAATAGCTGAGCCCCTGTATTCTGCCATTGTGGGAGTACAGTCTTTGAAATGAAGTGAAACAGCGGAATAAGCTTTCCTGGAACTATTCTAACCTAACCTGAGCCCCAGCTTTGACATTGCTAGATGTCTCTCTTAATGGTCCCACTTCTTCATCCATGAGACTTGAAACATTGCAAAGGGCCTTTGACTCAGATGCTAGGACCCTGACAGAGGCCTGTAAGCACATCTGTCCAAGTATCTGACCATCCTATTTGCATGCCATAGCTGCTACTGCTACAGGAACAAGGGAAGCTGACAAGCTCACCGTAGGCCAGGACCTTACTTTAAGCTCCCTATGGTGTGGAAACCCTTCTAACAGAGGCAAATGGTATTACTCAATATCAGTCCATTGCTTGATCAGTCCCATCTCACCTTTAGTGTTGTATAGTCTCAGCCCTTGCAACACCGGTCTCTGATGAGAACCCTGAGGCCCTCCTCCATGACTGTGAGGACTTGCTGAACAGTATTTGGAGCCAGTCACCCAGACCTCTAAGATACTCTTCTGCCTGAGGCAGAGGCCTATTAACTGCTAAAGGGAAAACAAACGTTAAAAACAAAGAAAATTGCTCTCCTTGACAAGATCTGGCTTCCCAAGGAGGTGGCTATTATCCATTGCAAAGGGTGTCAAACAACCAAAACAGCAGAAATGCCTGTCTTGACCACTGCTTCTCCAGATCCCCAGCTTCTCCCCAACCCATCTATTCCTAGGAGGAAGAAAAGGTCCCTCCCAGCATACAAAATAGGATGTAACTGAATGGTAAATATTGCCAGATTCAAGAATTATCCTCCCTGAAGCCCTCAGATGCCTCTCATGCATCAACTGCACCAGATCACCCATCTGGGAGCCAACAGACTGACTGAATTACCATCTCCCAGGTACCAGACTCCGCATCGCCAAGAGATGGCCACTCAGGCTGCCTCTCAATGTCCATCCTACATACACAGGTCAAACAGAAGGGAGGAGGCAAAGGAGTCCTCACCATAAAGCCTCCTTGCTGGTTCTAAGTGTCTGTTAGTGTCTGAGGACACCGACCTAGGATACGTACGTTTGCTCCCCAGAGGGAGAATGCTGTTACTGCAGTCTTGTACATGTGGCTATTCTTACATTCCGGCTGCCCCCTCAAGTGGATCAGATAATGGACCTGCCTTCATTTAGTCCATAGGTCAAATAGTTAATAGGCCTTAAATGTAACACAGAAGCCTCCCTGAGCTTATGGACCTCAGAGCTCTAGTTCCAGTGGGTCTGGAGTCCTTGCTGATCTTTGCTTTACTGAGAGAGGCACAGCTGAGAACTTCTCCTGGTGTTCCTGCTGGTCCCTCCTGCTGACTTTTGCCAAGGCTGAGGCTTGGCTGTCTCTGCTAGGTCAAGTCACCACTGTTGCTTTCCCAACTCTATTGAACTGTACTGCTGGTGTATCCTTGAAGTGTTTGTGAGTGGATCAAGCTGCTGCTGCGAACCTGTGAACTGAACTGCTAATTTCCAGGCAACACTGACGAGAATTGCTCCAAAGAACCTTTCTAAACATGTCCACTTCCCCTATATCCTTTCTTCCCCACTACCTCTGATAGGTGATGGGCTACAAGAAATGTTAAAATGCTTAAAATCCATCATTAAAAATAAGATAAAAAATTAAAGTTACATGGTCCCTTCTCAGTCTTCCACCCCCAACAGCCACATTCACCTCGAGGACATCATGGTCCAAAGATGTTATGTTGTGTCTGGAAGATACCACTGAGCCTTGTAAGGAAAGTGGATGTTGTTATGTGACTCTAATCCTTCACCAATATAACACACACATCCCAGCACTGAGATAATTAGGTTTTGTCTTTTAAAAGGCTATACCCCAAAGCTTGAGTATGAAGATACTTTGCAGAGGCATGAGACTGCTCCTGGTCTGGCCATTAATAAAGGACTGAAAACTTTTAATTGGCTTAATCAACATGATTTTCAGGAGTCATTTGACGAGGACAAATGACACTAATAAATAGTTAACATAAACAACAACAGACATTGAAAACCTTCCAAACCTGTTGTTTCACTCTGAGGATGCAAGGATGACCCAACATCCACATTCAATAAAAGTAACCAAGCATGGAAATAGCATCAAGGGTAAATATCACAATATTTATATTTATCACAGTAGATGCAGAAAAGGCCTCTGACAAAATCTATCACTGTGTCATGATGAAGAGCCACAAAAGGACTTAAGACTGGAACCTCAGTGTAACAGAGCAAACATGATCCCCATTGGAGAAAGCCTGAAAGGATTTCTTTCGCGATCAAACATGAGGCAAGGGTGCCAGCTCCCTCCACTCTTACTCAAGATACTACTTGAATTCTGTATTGGAGCAGTAAGATGTAAGTAATAGAACAGACACAAATAGAGGGGCTGGGGAGATATCTCAGTAGTTAAGGGCACTGACTACTTCAGAGGACCCAGGCCATATTCCCAGTACCAACATGGCGGCTCACAAATGTTTGTAAGTCCAGTTCAAGTGGATGCAACCCCAGGCCTCCACAGGCACCAGGCATATACATGGTATACATAAATACATGCGGGCAAATACTCATACCACAAATATACACTTTAAAAAAGAACTCTTTTAAGGAGATACACAAATAGGAAAGAAAGGCAGCTACCCTCGCTACTACAATACTAACACAGGTCATGAAATTCGAAAGGAAACGGCAAATTAGCCCTGCTTGTAGAAGTAATCCTGTTCTTTAAATGCCTGGAAGACTCCATTGGAAACTTGTAGATCTGAGAAACACTCAGCAAAGTAGCAGGACACAAAATCAATTGTTTTTTAAAAAGTAGCTTTTCTATTCATCAGTGACAAATTCACTGAGAAAGGAATACATTATGTTTACAAAACCCCCAAAACTACTGAATAAAATACCTAGGAATAAACCTAACCACAGAGATGTTATATAACCATTTCCTGTTTATTAGAACATTCCATCCTGGAGGAAAAAATTCCTTAAGGCTCAGCAAATAAGCAAAACTGACAAAACTCAGAATTGACAACTCACAAATCTCAGGAAGTTCCTAAAATGTACAAGTCACCACAAGCTCCTCTCAATTCACATAAGCTGTGATAGCTACTGAGAAGAAGAGACTCTTCTGCTGCTTGGAAATTATTCACAGGACTCCAGTTGTGGAGCTTTTGTGAGTTGTTATTGGTGCTGGACTGCTTTTGAGTCCTTTGGAGTCTTGAGAGTAAAACAAGTTCCATGAGACTGTCAGTTCCCCTGTCTCCCACCATTCTTCAAGAATGAAACTTGGTAGATGGTAATGAATGTTCAACACAGGAGAAATTCAAATTCAAGATTAACAACTTTGTAAAAGAAAAATAAGTCCTGATAGGGAAGTGGCAGTTTATGAAACAGAACATTTTGAACACTTCTAGTAAGAAGGTGCTAGCCAAGAGATGTTAGAAGGGTTACCTACCCAAGAAGCTTTAAATTTCTGAAGAGCTTGGTTTCCATTCAACAAATCAGAAAGGAAACTTTAAAAACAAAAACCAGGAATCAAATGTGCAGGTGAGCAAAACACAAATCACTGTTATGAGCGTGGGAGAAGAGATGACCCGATCATTTACCACTGTCTTTAGCGTCCTCTGATGTGCCACTTGTAGGCTGATAATACTGAGTAGTGGCTGCTAGATGCAAAGCTCCCACTCCTCAGTAAAACTACCAAGGGGACAGGATAAGGGCCGTCATCCTCTTGCCTGGCAACTCCATGTTAACCTCAATTAATTTGAGCATAAATTAAGACTCACCAATTTACTTCAGTATGCATGAATGCAAGTGTTTGTGTGTGTGTGCACACAAATATACAAATGAGTATGTGCTTTGGAGTGAGCATACATATGAGTGCATGTGAACACACATGCATTGTGTGCGCATGTATATGTGTGCATATAAGTACTCATGTGCACATGTATGAATGTGTGTGTGTGTGCGTGCGCGCGTGCACATGCATGATTCTGTGAGGATTGTGAACTGTATGTGCATGAATGTTTTTCTGTATGTGAGCATGCACATGTGAGCATAGGTATTAGTGTGTGCAGACACACACATGTGAGCATGCTTGTGTGAGTGAATCAGCAGAAGCATGCAGTGACAAGTGCAGTTGTTTCTTTTGTGGAGGCTCCCTCTTGTGACCACTGAAAAGGTTGCAGCATGAAACTGCCCCGGAAGAGATTGTGTTTTTTCTTTGTGAAGCACTTAGATTCTCAGTGTAGAATAAAAATTGTCACTAAGCAACATAGACAAATGCGGGATTTCTCTTAAAACATTTTATATGTGATTTAATAGCTAGTTTGGAGGTTAAGAACACTTACTGTTCTATCAGATGAATGGATTCAGATACCAGCACTCATGTTAGTTAGCACATGCACATTTAAAAAAACAATAAAGCAAGTTTGAGGCCAGTCCAGGCAACACAAAACCCTACTTCGAAAAGTAAACCATCCAGTTGGGGCTGGTGCTGGTGAGGTGTCTCAGCAGGTGAAAAACCTTCTGTGTCACACAAGCCTGACAACATGGATCTGATCCCCAGAACACACATGAATGTGGAAGGCAGCTCAGGCTGGTCTTTGGGTCACCATCCTCCAGCTCAGCATCCCGAGGCTCCTTGTATTAGAAAGCACTTTAAAATGTTTAGCTCCTCTAACCTGGTTTCATGGTGCATGCCTTTATCCCAGCACTCGGGAACAGAGGCAGGCCTATCTTTCCCGTCTATATATGCTACCTGTGGAGATTCAGGCAGGGATCATGGTGAGACCTTATCTCAAAAAGAAGAACAAAAAGGGGGAAGAGGAGGAGGAGGAGAAAGATGAGGAGGAGAAAGAAGAGGAGGAGGAAGAGGAAAAGAAAGACTCTCTGCTCTTCACACATCAGTCACCCAACAGTAACACGTCTCATAATGTGTTTGTAAGCTGTAATTTCATGTTTAAATGTAGATGGAGTAGTTTATCTTTAAAATGTCCAATTATAGATGCCACTGAGAAAACTGGGATGGCTGTGATATTCTTGCAGTGTTCTAAGTCTTTGAATAATGAAAGACTTGGCTTTGAAATCTTTCTTGGGGTCTCACTTTCAGCTGGACATGCTCTTCCCCTCATTGAGGTATTCTTTAATGGTGGGGAGTTAGTATAAGAAAGATCACATTTGGGGGTTGTTTGGCATTGGTATCAGATGTTCGTGAGTCACCGCTGGATTTCCTCAGAGAATTTCTTAACTCTTGATTCGCTAGCAGCATTGGCAAGCTGGGAAGATGGCTCAGTGGGCAAAGTGCCTGCTGTGCAAGCATGAGGACCCAAGTTTGCATCCCTGAGGACTAAGTAAAAGGAAAAATGCAGACATGGTACCAGGTGCTTGTAACCCTAGCACTAACATGCACACACAGGTGCACACACAGGTGTACACACAGGTGAACACACAGGTAAACACACAGATGTGCACACAGATGTATACACAGGTGTACATGCAGATGTACACACAGGTGCACACACAGGTGTAAACACAGGTGCACACACATGTGCTCAAATACAGGCATGTGCCCGTGTGCGCGCACACACACACACATCATACATACTGGATTTGTTGCTGTATCATTTATCTTATATTGTTCATTTTATTTACTGTGTCACCTAAATTGTTACAAGAGAAAAAAAAACAAAAAAAAAAACAAAGTTTCCTCAGAAGACTTACATTCTAAAACCTATATCCATATTATCAAGTTTTGAATGTTATATTCCGTATTGTTTAACTCAATCTTGCTCTTGAGTAACTAGTTTTGTAGTGTGCTTCTGTATTTCATGCAGCTGTAGAGGATACAGAGAGAGTTTTTCGGGGAACTCAATTCAAGGCCTTTCACATGCCAGGTAAACATTGTCTGCATCCCTGAAGTATATGTCAGACAATCACACTTTTTGAGGTAATTTTTTTCACTGAGTATGTGGTCCTACCACTGGAGGACATCATCTTTTTGTCTGTTGTATGTACCAAGAGTCCACAATGACTCTGCTAGTCTCTGATGTAGCCTTATAGTTTGGTTTTCAATTCATCTACAAAAAATTATAATGCAGGTAAACTGGACTGTGTGGGGTGTCAACAAGGATCTAGGGAGGGTGTTTTCCCATTGTTAGAAAAGGTGAGTGGCCACCTATGGCCCTCTGTCTCCTACACTGCTCTCAGTCTGTCCTCTATAGGGCTCTCTGTCTGTCTCTTATACACTTGTCATTGGGAAGCCGAATGGTTTCAGAGGGACTCAGTCCTCAGCAGGAAGCCTCTTGTGTAAGCTGCAGTCAGCTGGTTGTTTCCCAGGTTGAAGCTCCTTCTGAGAATTTTTTTCTGTTCTGTGCTGAGGAGGCCTTCCTGGGAGCCCATAGCAAAAGTTGAGGAATGAGGAGAAAGAGACTGAGGAGAAAGGAAGAGAAGAAACCCCTTAAGTCCTGAAAAGGAAGAGAAATCCATGGCTCAGATGTAGACGAGGCCCTAACAACGCCTGGGTGTGAAATTTTACAATAATCGGGGTATGTTGAGCACCAGAGCTGCTGGTATTGGAAAAGACTTTTAAAACAAAAAAATGGAAGTCTGTCTCATTCTCACTCGTGGGTCAACTCAGAACATGGGGATGGATAGCATCCATCTGAGCACTATAGAAAAATTGAGCAATTACCCATCCCCCCTTAAGACAAAGGCTGCTGAACCTAAGAAATGTGTAGAAAAATCAGTTCCTGTCAGCATGGCTCCTATGAGCCATTAGGGACTCTTTCAAGGACTGGCGGACAATAAGGAAGGGAATCTGGGGGAAGCAGATGTAAGAGAAGCATGTTTGATGCCCTGCTCACTGGGCCCAGTAAGGATGTGTTTATAAAAGGGTTGAGGAAAGAAAAGAATTAAGGGGCTGGAGAGATGATTTGGAAAGCAAAAACACTTGCTCCTTTCAGAGGGTGCAAGTTTTTCCAGCACCCATATGGTAGCTCATAACCACCCATAACTCCAGTTCCAGGTGATCTGATACCATCTGCCCATGTCTAAGTAGATTAAACCATACTGTGAGCATATAGACAATACTAGCTGGACTCAGTGGGCTATGAGAGAGAGAGAGAGAGAGAGAGAGAGAGAGAGAGAGAGAGAGAGAGAGAAACCATGAAGATAGAAAGAAGATGTCAGAGAGAGTTGAATGGAGAGAATACGAGGTGGGTATGATTGAGATGCATGGTGTAAATGTATAGAATTTCCAGATAATAACTGAAAATTAAATACCAGAACCAAGCCAACCAATAAATAAATTGAACGAACAAACTGACTGCAGCTCTCAATGTAAGAACAAGTGGACAATAAATAGTTGTAAAAGTGTGTGTTCAGCAGTCTTAGCCGCAGGGAAATGTGTATCACAGCTGCTTTGGGAGCCTGTCTCACTACCATCAGAATGTCTGTCATCAAGGAAACAAAAGGCATCAGATGTTGGAGAGGATGTGAGCAAAGCAGAGGTCTGATATGCAGCTGGGAGGAGTACAAACTGGTGCCACCACATTACCACAGAAGGTAATGTGGTGATTTCTCAAAAGAACTAAAATTAGGGTTAGAGAGCAGGGGACCCAAGTTCAATTCCCAGGACCCACACGGTATCCAAAATATCTGTAACTCCATTCTCAAAGAATCTACTGCCCTCTGTTGGTCATGGCAGGCACTGCTTACACATGGTGCTTGGACGGACATGCAGGCAGAAGACCTATATACATAAAATAAAAATTTGAAAAGATTAAAACAAAGTTAACTCAAACTAGAATGGCCCAGCTGTACTGCTTTTGGATTTACCCAAAGAACTCCAAGTCCCCAAGTCTGCTCACTTCAAGAGACACCTGCACATCCGTGTGTATTGCTGTACAATTCCTAAGAGCCGGGGTGTGAAACCAGCCTAGATACCCACCAGCACACGAATGGATAAAGAAAATGCAGCAGTATACATATAAGGATTGTATCCAGCTATAACAAAAGTTAGATCATGACATTTGCAAGAATACGAATGGGATTTAGAACATTGTGTGAAGAGAAATGAGCCAGATTCAGGCAAATACCATGTTTTCTCTCAAGTGGAATCTAGACTAAAATGGGGGAGGGGGTGCCAGTCATAAAACTAGAAAGAGGATGTGGTGGGTGGGATGGGGGAGGGGAGGGTGATGGAGTGTGTATGCTGTGAAGGCAAATGGGGGGAAGGGGACCAGGAAGAGGGGTGGAGGGATGGAGAGGAGAGCGGGGGAGGGGACAAATCAAGGCCTAAGAATGATGACTTACTATCAAATCCCATAACAAACCCCTTTGTATGCTGGCTTAAAAAAAATAATAAAAGGCAACCACAATCCCAAACCCTCATCAATGATCAAGCTGTGCGTTCTCCCTGCTGATTAGCCGGGAGGGCTGGGGACTGCAGCCTGAGGTGTATCTGTTTCATGATGCTGACAGCCCTGCCCGGGGGTGGGGGTGGGGTGGGAGACTGTGAATTAATAACAATCCAGAAAACACAATTTTGATATCGAGACTTTAAAATATTCATGTCCTTTAAGCCTCTGACTCTGTGTAAAATTAGACACTGGCAACAACCCACATATGTAAAATGAGGAAGCAGGTTTCACAGAGCACCGCACGCCTTGTAGCTGACTACACTCATACATACGTGCCTACACTAGGGTGTCCTAGTTACAGTTACTATTGCTGTGATGAAACTTCATGGCCAACAGCAAGTCGGGGAGGCGAGGGCTTATTTGGCTTATGCTTCTACATTATAGACTAACCACTGAAGGAAGTCAGGGCGGGAATTTAAACAGAATGAGAACCTGGAGATAGAACCACGCAGAGGCCACCTAGGAGTGCTGCTTACTGGCCTGTTCATCATGGTTTGCTCAGTCTGCTTTCTTATAGAACCCAGAACTACCCTACCAGGGAAGGCACCACCCACAATAGGTTGGCATCAATCGCTGGTTAAGAAAATGTTCTACAGCTGGATCTTATGGAGGCCTTTCCTCAGTTGAAGCTCTCTCCTTTCAGATGTCTTCACCTTGTGTCAGTTGGCATAAAACTAGCCAGCATACAGGGTGATCTGTGCATGCAGGGAAGTAGCCTTGGGAGGTGCCATCGAGATAATTGTTCCCTCTAGCACAAGGTAGAGTTACAGGTGGATGGTTCTGCTTACTGTCCTGCTTGCAAACTTTTGCAGTAAGACTGAGTGTTTAAATATCCAGAAAGATTCATTTGTACAGCATTCTGAACAGGGAAAGCCACATCTGACCCTGTGTAGTTTGAATAAATATGGCCCCATAGGCTCATAGAGACTGACACTAGTGGGAGCCATGGTCTTGCTGGAATAGGTGTGGCTTTGTTGGAGGAAGTCTGTTACTAGGGGGTGGACTTTGAGGTCTCAGAAGTGCAAGCCAGGCCTCACATGTCTCAATCTCTTCCTACTGCCTACCAATCCAGATGTAAGACCCTCAGCTCCTCTCCAGCACTGTGTCTGCCTGCGCGCCACCATGCTTCCTGCCATGCTGATAATGGACTAAACCTCTGAACTGTAAACCAGCCCCAATTAAATATTTTCCTTTATCAGAGTTGCCATAGTCATGGTGTCTGTCCACAGCAACAGAAACCCTAACTAAGACAGACAGTGAATTCTGCTTGACCTCTTTCTTTTTGCCCAGCACATCCATTGCCATGAAAACACCATAAACCAACCACCTGCCCTAGGGTTTGCAGATCAACCAGAAGGGTGACCACACATCCACATCCAACCTGTAAGAACCAGCTTCCTCAGATGGGAATGGAAAACAAGGGCCATGTGTGCCACTCTGCTATTTATATGACACTGCCACGGGCCCCCTTTACACAAGTCACGACACTGTCCTCAGGCTTGGTCAGGAGCTGACCCTACCACCCTAACAAAACACTATGATCTCCATGCTTCAAACTTGAAATTCTTTTTCTCTTTTATAACAGAAATTGTACCTCTGGTTTCCAGTTCACCCAGTTCACATTCTAGATTTATTTATTACCTTATGTGTATAAGTGTTTTGCCTGTATGTATCTATGATCACCACATGTGTGCCCAGTCCCTACAAAGGTCAGAAATGGGTGTCAAATCCCCTGATGCTGCCTGTGTCCTGGACCGCCCATTGTTTGACCCTGCTTGCCCTTGGGGGTTGGATGTGAGGTGGTGCAAAATAGGTGAGACAGAGGTTCTGATCAAGTCTCATTTATTGAAGGGAATTCTGAGGTATTTATAGGCTTTTGCCACGTGCCTTGTAGGCACGTGGATACCATGTGACTTGCAGGTGTGGATATGACGTAAGCCTTACAGGCGTCTATAGCATGGATAGCACGTGCATCGTGCACCTTGCAGGCATGGCTACCACGTGCACCTTGCAGCTGGGGGCAGTAAACAGCAAAACAAAATATGTTGGATATCAGAGTGTGCTTCAGCTGTTGTAAGCTGTTGAAAAACAAGTCTCATGTCAGGGTATATGGCTTGAGATGGCTGCAAAGCTGATAGCCGCTTTCTGCTAAAAGTCGGCTCCCAACAACTTAATATTTCCTAAACAAGTTTAGTACACCCCTTATTACATCAATTTATTATTCTTGGGGCTTTTAATATCAGATTATTAATCACCATTGGCACCAGACCATAATTAAGCTCAGTCAGTAAAGAACTTATCACAGAAACACAAAGACCTAGTTTTGATTCCCAGCACACACAGAAAAGCTAGGCATGGCCGTACACACCCGTAAGCCCAACACTGAGAGGTGGGGACAAGCTCCAGATCCCTGGAGCTCATTGGTCAGCCAGTCTAGCCAATAAGGTGGAGAAGCAGGAGAGAGCTCAGCAGCTAAGAATACAGATTCCTCTCGCAAAGGACCCATCTATGACTCCAAGTTCTAAGGATCCATTACCATCTTCCGACCTCCGTGGATACCAGGCATGGAAGTTATACACATATATACAGATAGACAAAACACACATAAAATAAAAACAAGTAGTTCTAATCATAATGAAAGGAAGAAAGTAACTAAGGAGAGAGAAATTGAGGAGGACATTCGGCATTGACCTCTGGCCTCCATACACACATGTATACAAATGTATAGGTTCATGCGGGGCAAGTGGGCTGTGTCACCAGACAGAAGAACTGGTAAAGCTGAGTAAGCTCAGACCCTGTGAACCTGTGAATTGAGAACAGTAGGAGTGGAGTCATTCCCTGCCTCCCTCTTCCAGCTCTGGAACAGAGGTAACCATGACCTGGCTCTGGCCACATCAGGGTCCTCACTGAGAACCATGACAATCAGTCACATAGCATAGACCCTGTCTCCCACTCGGGGAAAACACAAACTGTGGACCCCCATTATGGACTTCCTTCTGGCTCCCCGAGCAGCATGCTGGCCATGCTCCAGGCACCCGAGCGGTGAGGACGGGTGCAGTCCAGCAGGTACACATATGAACATCCCCAGATACATATATAAACACATGCACACTCACATGCATGAGTACACACACACACCTACAGACACACACATGAACATGTCCAGATACATATATACACACATGCACACTCACACACACACACACCTATAGACACACTCATATATAGACATTCATATATGAACATGTCCAGATACATATATATACACATGCACACTCACGTGCACACGCACACACACACACACACACCTACAGACACACACATGAACAGGTAGTCATAGGAAGAGGGAAGAAATGCATGCTCTAGGCAGCTGGCTCTCATCCTTGTGATCATGGGCTGGGCCCTTCAGGCTCTGCCTTCTCATCTGTGAAGTGGGAATACGGGTGTTGAATTGCCATGAGTAATGCACCCTTTGTCTTGGCCCCAGTACTCTCAGAGTCAGCAATGCTAACCTATCACCGACCCTGATTTCTGGGAGCACAGGACATGAGATGCACACAAGCCAGACACACTGCACACTCTACACGCTTCTGAGGAGCAGCACCCAGTGCTCGCTCATGCCCCCAGCACAGATGCACTGTGGTTCACAGAACATAGAGCAGCCTGCAGCCAGCACCTTGCTGAGGAGATCCTTCACAGATTAGTCTCCCGGGGAGAGCAGGCTTGCAATTAAGTTTGCAGGTGGGCAAGAGAAAAACCAGTGTCTCCAATAGAGAGATGGGAAGTGGGGAGGACCAGATGCCCATAGAAGACCAGCAGGCAGGTGAGGCAAAGCCAAGCCCCTTTGCCCCCGGCAGGAGGACAGATTCGCTCTGTAATGGTTCACAGCTGCTCACTCACAATTCACAGGACCTCTGCAGCGGTGGGATTATTAATGACCACCTTCACCGAGTGTAATTAGGCAAACCACCAGTACTTTCTCCAAGCAAATATTTTGACTTTCTGTTTCCTCTTTGTCACAATAAAATTCTCATCTAAGCTCTCTCTCATGGGGAAGCTGCTCCTGAGAGGACGCTTCCCAGAGCATGAATCTTTTTAATCAGCAGATCAAAGCAACTTCCTTGCCTTGGTCTTCTCCCCTGAGAGGGCCTGAGAGTCCTCCCATGCTGGCTGTGTCCTCAGGCCTCCGATGAGAAGGGTCAAAAGGGTCCAGACAGAGCTGCCACACACAGGCAAGCCGCTGTGAGCAGGATCACCCTCTGCAGGAGTCTCCTAGAAACCACTGGAAACAGCTCTATGGGTGAAGCAACTTCCACAGCAACTCAGTGACTTAGGAGATCACTTCTTTGCTTCCTGCTAAAACCAGGTCAGGTTCCAGCTCCCTATTCCCATGTAGGGATTTTTCACTGATCTCAGAAAGTGACCAGCTTCCCTGAGCATCAGTAAAGTGTCCCAGAGGCACCATGCCTGTAGAATCAGCATCTGTGCTCTCATAAAGAGATGCTCAACCCCTGGGAAGCACCATGCTCTTATAAAGGGGTACTCAGACCCTGGGAAGCACCATGCTCTCATAAAGGGGTGCACAGACCCTAGGAAATACCTGGCCTTTGCTGTGGTGTGCATAAATATAACAGTAAAGAACTCATGTTTTCTAGAAAAATTCAGGCATTACATTTGAGCAGCTGAAGAAAATATAAGCAGGTTAGCTAGCAGAGTGGCTTCTCTGGAGACCTAGGTCTGTATTCTATGATCTTCTTACTTTCCAGATGGGGTTTTTGTCTCTGGAACCTATAAGAAGAGGCTTCCAAGACATGTGCAGGCATGCCTAAGAGTTCCTGGGGACCTCCAACCACTAGCATGGCTGTGGCACCACCACACAAATTCTCAGGTCACCAGTGTGGGTACTGTAGACATTATATCCCTGCCCCCATGAGTCTCCTGATTCTCATAACAAGTTGAATTGTCAGGTACATTGCCAGAAGCCCAAGCAAGTATGAGGGTCAACTGTCCCATGGCACCCCACAGAAGTCTTCAAGGCATTTAGAGTTAGAAAGTAGTCCCGATGTCCAGAACTTGAGCAGCCCCACCCCCTAGAGAACAAATCATGTTCTCTAGGTGCATGTGTTCATGGTGTATAGGACCAGCTCCCAGGTAAAATTCTAACTCTTAGGAAGGTAATCAGGGCCATACATTGCCTGGCACATATGGGTAGCAATGTAGCAGAAGGAAGTTTGGAGAGATTGTGGGACCCTGGTGTTAGCATCCAGGATTAAACTATGGAGAGAGTCCTTGCAGGGAGAGAGCTAGGACCCCAGAGCAGAAATCACAGTGCTTGTCAGAGTATCTCTCCTCCCTCAGAGGCTCCTGAACAAAAGCTCGGATCCATTCTGCTTCTCAGACTCTCTATTATTTATTATTTTCCTGTCAATCATGGCCCAGTGCTTTTTGTAGAATGCAGTCAGAGATGATGACTTCTTAGTGACCATGCCCTTGCATGTCACAGCTGTGCCTTCTAGGGATGGCTCGGTGTTCAGCGGTGCTCATGAGTGTGTGTGGTCTGAGGCTCAGTGATGCTCAGGCCAATTCTCAGAGCCGTGGAGCAGAATGACTGAGTCAGACCCTCCCTGGGTACACTGACAATGTGTGAACATAGTCACTGGGATTCCAAACATGGATTTTATTGAATCTGTTGATTGTTGCAAACTTAGCGATTATTTTTCCTGCCACACAAAGATGATGTTGACTAGGCTGGGGTTGAAATATGCTTCAGGAAGCTGGGAGATGCTCCACAGCCATGTGGACCTAAGTTAGAATCCTCAGCATGACACGAAAAGCCAGCCAGGGTGCTGGATGCAGAGACAAGAAGATTCTTGGGGCCAGCTGGTCAGCCTAGCCAACTAGTGAAGTCTAGGTTTATTATGAGTCTGTCCCTGGCTAGTTTTTGTCAACTTGATACAAGCTAGAGTCCTCTAACAGAGAGAGAACCCCAGTTGAGGAAATGCCTCCATAAGATTGGAGACACATTGGCCCGTGGGGCATTTTCTTAGTGATTGATGTGGGGAGGGCCCAGCTCACACATCCCTGGGCTGGTAGTCCTGGGCATTCTAGGAAATCAAGCCAAGTAAGTAACCCATAAGGAACAAGCCAGTAAGCAGAGCTCCTCCATGGTCTCTGCATCAGTTCCTGCCTCAGGTTCCTGTCTGGAGTTCCTGCTCTGACTTCACCAGATAATGGGCTATAAGCTGTAAAATGAAGCAAATCTTTTCACCCCCAAGATGCCTTTGGTTGTTGTGTTTCATCACGGCAACAGAGAAGTAACTAAGACAGAGACCTTGCCTCAAAAATCAAGAGGAAAGCCTTGGGGGGAGGGGGTTGTACAGAGGGTAAATGGCCTGGTATGCATGCATGAGAACTGACCTCAGATCCCCAGACCGCCATAAAAGCAGAGAATAGTGATACAAGCTCATAATCCGGTTCTGAGAAGCAAAGGATCCTGGGGGCTAGGAGCCATTTGAGCTGGAATAGGAAGCCCTGAGTTCAGTGAGAGAACTGGCTTGTCTCAAAATACAAGGTAGAAAATGAAGGAGGAGGGTCCTTGAAGTCAACCTCTGGTCTCCAAGTTAGCACTCCTGCACCCTGCACACATATGTGTAAGACACTCACGCTACACACACAAACACACACACACAAGAGCATACATCACACACACATGCACACACTATCCACACATGCATACAATACATATACTACATATACACACATGCACACACACTACATACGCAGATGCCTATAACACACATTACATACACACATGCACATGACATTTATACATACTACACATACAAGCATACGGCACAGACGTGTGCACACACATGCCCACTATGCTTTAGCTCAAAGAGAGAGAAGGAAAGCATCATCAATATCCCTGTCCCTGAGATGTCTCTAGCTATGATGTCCCAGGAGCCCTATCATGGTGACCAGCTCTGCTTTCTCTAATCCATTCATAAACAATGTCATAAACCTGCTTCCCTAAGCATGGATCCAGGTAGGCTCACTATCCTGAGAGCAGACAGGAGGAACCATAAGAAAGATGTTGAGAAAGGTCCTGAGTCACAGCTGCCTCAGGATGTGATTATTTACTGAAGGTTCCCAGGGGACCTCAGAGATGCTGCCATCAAAGGCTTTCCCATACACCACTCTGTAACTGTGTTTCCCAGCCTTGCTGCTAGAAAAGACACTCTCCCTCAACCAAACACCAGCCCACCAGCGGGAATACTGGAGGCTGCTAACAGTCCATTTTCAAGACGAGAAGACTGAGACAGGGGACCAAAATGTCAGGAGTAGTGAACACAGGTGGCTCTGGACTGCTGGGAAATGTTCCAGCATTTAACTGATAGCTGGACATGGGTTGTTCTATGCAACTTGTTTTGGGGTGAGCCACAGTTCCAGGAAGAGCAGGGCCAGATGGATCTCTCCATCCCAACTTCCTTTGTTAGATCAAAAACCAAGAAGAGCAAAGCCCTTAGCAGCCCTTGCAAAAGAGCACCAAGTGGTCTTGCTGCAGCCCAGCAGCCCTGGCATTCCTGAAGGGGCCTTGGCATTGAAATGACCCACTGTAGTGAGAATTTTAGTTTCTTTAAAAATACAGATGTGTTATGGGAATATGTTTTTGTTTTGAACCCAGGTGTGGGATATGGGGCTGCTTCAGATTATCCACAGCACCTATGGTTGTCTCATGCCCTGGCAGGAGTGCAGTTTTGCCAGGCGAAGATAGTTTACATTTGGAATTCTGGGGACTCTTCAGAGGGTATAAAAATACCATAGCCCTGAGAAAGGCAGAGACTGATGCTCCCCCTGATGCTGGTGGTCCCTGTTGCTGCAGTTTGTCGGGTGGTCATGAGCAAAGAGACATTGGATATCCTGAAGACGACTTGCCCCCAAGGAACTCAACACCCCAAATCAGCAGGAAGTAGTCTAATGAGATTGATCCCCCCTTTCCCCTCTAACCTTCTTGCTTTCCTACCTAGTGTTGGGAGATTGGAAGGGACTGGGGTTGGAGAAGGATGGTAGGTAAAAGAACTCAAGAACGTACCCAAAAGTAGGCCACAGTCCACCTATTGGGTACAAGGAGGTGCACCTCTGGTGCCAGCACTTGGGAGGCTGAAGCAAGCTCAAAGCTAGCACTAGCATGTGCTATAAGGCAAGATTCTGGAGGGAGAGAGAGAGAGAGAGAGAGAGAGAGAGAGAGAGAGAGAGAGAGAGAGAGAGACAGAGAGAAAGTCACCAGATTCCCACTCCCCACTAGGAGACCACCAGCTCAGAGATCCCTGAAGAACACCCCACAGCAAAACAGTTAAGGCTCTGCTTGATGTTCACCTTCATAAATGCCTGCCTTGTGGTCCACCATGTAAATGATGCAGTGGCCAGTCCAGTTCCCCTAACCTCTGCAGAAGCTAGCTACTCGTGGCCAATTAGGCCATACATACACAAACACTGACCAGTAGAGCCACCTTCACCCACCCCTCAGTATCCTTCTGAGCTCCCTCCCTGCCTCTAGACTAGGAGGTGCCCACAGCTCTGTCTCCACTCTCCTCACTCAGCGTTTCTCCCCTGCCCAGAGCCTCTGGTGAACGGTCCACACACAACCATTAATAATGCCTGAATAATCATGACAATCTGGTCGGCAGGGCTGTGTTTTGATAACAGAATCAGCCCCTTGCATGATGCTTTATTTATCTTACCACAAGGAGCACATGCGACAGCATCTGCACCATACCCAAGTGTTCTTCGCCCTTGCAGAGGGGCTGAGGCAGGCCCTGGTGGCTTCTATTTGTTTGTGTGTTTTCCTTAGTGTTTTTATGTAAAGAAACTATAAGGCAAAACCATCTTTTGGAAAAAATATATCATTTTCTTACAGGCCCTGTTGGTGTTAGGTGTTCCTGAATAGAAGACATTCACGATAATCTAACACCTCAAACTGTCAGCCTGCTTCTCTGCTGCAATGTGAGCTGCCCACTCCCAGGTGGGTCCTCCACCACACAGCCTCCACTGCACATAGGGAAGCCGAGTGAGTGTATGTACCAGGAGAATGGAGAAAGCTGGCTCAATTCCTCACCCAGGAAGGGGGAACCACCCTGCAGCTCCACCCCCCTACAGTACCATGCTTCGGGTACCAGGGACTTTGTCCTTGTCATCTGACTGATAAGCTCAGCTCTCTGCACCCAGACTCAAGAGAGAAGCCCAGGTCCTGGGGGCATTTTCCTCTCTGTTTTGCTATTTTTCACATTAGAAGGCAACCAGAACTGCCCAGAGGACCCAGTACTCTAAATCTAAATGCAAAACCTCCATATCTCTGACAAGAAAGAAGAAAGAAAAGTGAATGAATGAATGAATGAATGAATGAATGCGTGTATCAAACTTCAAGAAAATGTATGCTGTTCTGAAGGACACTATGAGAGTTGTTCCACTAAGCCATTACTTGGGACCTCGAGTCTCTGACTCCCGGCACTGACCCGACTGCTGATCAATAAACACTCCCAGGCGGGGGCAATAAATGTAATTCTCACCTCAAGTGTTTTTTCCTCATTCTAGCATGAAGAACGGCCTCTGAAATAAAGTTCTTTCTCTCTCCTTCCTCTGCCCGATGGCTGCGAGCCTGGGGTGCTGAGAGAACCTACTGTGAGGCAGGCAGTAACCAGCACGCCCCATCTCTGCCTGTGCTGGCCCAGCACCTTTCCAGCAAATTAGCTTGTTGTTTTTCAAACTCTGCAGGTCTCCAAGCCAGTGAGTCTCACTTGCCTCCCTCCCAAGGCAGAGCCTGCCTGTGCCTGAGTCTCCTGGACTCTCCAGGTCAGAGTCTGAATTACAGAAGCAAGTGCAACTGTCCTGGCTCGCTAGGTCAGGGTTAGATCTGGGCAGGGTCTGGGTTACAGAGGCAAGAGCAACTGGGAGTGGTGTGTGCAGTGAAGCCTGTGTCTGTAGCCTCTTGTTCTGAGTTGGTGGCTGCACTGGGGTGGGCACAGAAGAGGCTGCCTTCAGTTTCTTGAGGGTCTCAAATCTCCCTGTGCTCAGTCTACCTGAGGTTCATTTCTTTACTAGTGTAAACTCACTGTACAAAGGATAGACTTCAGAATGGCATTCCCTTTTTCTGCATGACGTCATTGCGCAAGCACGTCACACTCTTTGACTCTTCACACCCATGTCCCCTCACAGCTGCTATGCTTTTCCTCTACCTAAATGGTTCCCCTTCTAGCTTCATGGTGTGTGTGTGTGTGTGTGTGTGTGTGTGTGTGCGTGCGTGCGCCTGCATAACATCTAGATTTCATATGCAAGATAAAAATGTGATATTTGTCAAAGTCTGGCTTCCCGATTAGCAAGATAATCTTCAGTTCCACCCATTTTCTTGCAAACAGTATAATCCTATATGTTAGAGTATAATGTCATACAGCATTTTCTTTTGCATATACATGTGCACATGTATGGGTGGGTGTGGGTGCGTACAGAGGTCAGAGGTCAAATCTGAGTGTCTTTCTCAAACTTTCTCTATCATTTTTTGGAAACAAGGTCTCTCACCAACCTGCCCGCAGCTCATTGAGTCTGCTAAGCTGCCTGGCCAGGGAGCTTTAGGGAGGCTCCTGCTTCCATTCCACCCTAGCTCTGGGTTGATAGACATACGCCCCTACACACCTCTTATGTAGGTGCTGGAATCTATTCTCAGGTCCTCATGCTTGCATGGCTGGCATTTACCAGCTGAGCTATCGCCCCAGCCCCAGTACCAGACCTTCTTTCTCTATTCATCTGCTGATGGGGAGCTAGACTGAGCCCATGACTTGGCTGTGTGAGCATGGCTGTGCAGGCATCTCCAGTCTGGGCTAGAAGTTCCTTGGGTATGTGTTCTCATGAATGGAACAGCTGGATCGTATGAAGTTTTGGGTTTTGTTTTATATTCCTACCAGCTGTGGAATAGGACGCACTCCTCTCCCATTGTTATGGCAATGACTGATAGACAGGAGATGAAATCTCTGTGTTCACTTCAGTTTGAATTTCCCTGATGGATAATGATTCTCTGGACATTCGGTTTTCCATATACTTATTAGTCATTTGTACTTCTTATCTTAAGAAGTATCTGTTCAATTCATTCACCTGCTTATTATCTGGATAATTTGGGGAAGAAAGTTTGGCATTTAATTTTAAGTTATTTAGGTAGTCTGGATATTTAATCCCTGGTCATGATGAATAATTGGAAAGGGCTTTTTTTTTTTTTTTTTTTTTAAAAAAAAAAGGTTGTTTGTTAAATAAATAATTTATTTATTTTTGTGTGTCCTGGTGTTTTGCCCGCATGTATGTCTGTGCACCACCTATGAGTGCCTGGTGCCTGTGGAGCTCAGAAGATCCCCTGGACCTGGAGTTACAGACAATTGAGAGCTACTGGCATTGAAAGCAGGCCCTCTGCAAGAGCAGCCAGTGCTCCTGCCTGGTGAGCTCTCTCTTCAGCTCTCTTTTTAGTTTTGATGTTCTCCCCTGCCCTCTCAGGCATGGAAGCATGTATGGAGTCCAGAGGTTGCTCTCCCGTCTTCCCCAGTAACTTATTTTTTGAGACATGATCTCTCACTGATCCCGGAGGTCACTGGCCAGTGAGCCCCTGGGATCCACCAGTTCCCACTCCAGCACTGGTGTAACAGTCTCACCTCCCACACCCAGCACCTGTGTGCATTTTACCCACTGAACATTCTCTCCAGAGCAAACCAAAGATGTTCCCAAGTCCCGCCAATAGTTCTGAGCTACCTGTATCACAGAAACACCGCTACCCATCCTGGAGCCTAGAGCTGCTCCATGGGGCAAATGGAATGTTCAGTCGGCATTGAGACTTCCTCCTGACATCCACTCTGGTGGACATACACACTGGATGCTGGAAAGAGAATGGATAGGGACAGAGCCTCTGTCCTCTGACATCAGGGTAGTAGGGTAGCACCAAGGCCACTATGCTGACAGTGACCCTGCAGTGCAGGCCCTCTCTTGCCCTCAGCTGCTCAGGCTTCTGTGCACAAAGATGGCTGGAAAAAGGAGGCCATAAATGAGGGAAGGAGAGGGGAGAGAGAGAGAGAGAGAGAGAGAGAGAGAGAGAGAGAGAGACTAAGACCTGGCCTCCAGTGCCTGCCCTGTGCCCACAGGAGGAGGCCATGCACTTAGAAAATGTCATGTCTAGTGTTTGTATAAAATGTCATGTCTAGTGTTTATATTCCATTTCTCCTCTCAGCACAAAAAGACAGAGAAGCGAGCATGCCCCACAGGGTCACAGGCCCAGAGAAAATCCTGCAAGGCCCTCAGCGCAAATAGCAGGGCTTGACCAGGCCCTTTGCATGAGAATCAGCACCCACCTCAGCAGAAGCCACTGCCAGGGGCAACTGGGGCTTGGACAGCTCTCCTTCAGATTTAAAACTGATTTTTTTTTCTTAAGAATCCAGAAGAAAAGGGGGTGCTTTGAGCTCATCTGCATTACAGATCAGGTCTCTCTGAGAGAATCAGCCATCCATAATTCATTACATGTTTCCTGCCGGGGATGGAGACAGCCTGATCCTAGCAACAGAGTCATAGCAACAGGAGCTGAAGCGGAGCTGCTCCGCCCACCAGAGGGAGGAGAGGAAGGGGAGAGGTGCGCCGCTCCTTGCTCCTCAGGAGGGCTGGCAAAGTTCACGGGGTTATAAAGGAAGATGAAGGCTGAAAGTGGAGGTGGGTTTGAGAAAACTGGGGTAGAAGGAGGGAGACTGGGAAAGGCGTGGGTGGGAGCTGGGAAGAAAAGCATGTAAATCTAAACTGCATAAACTCTAGCTAAGGTAAGAGGCCAGTAGCGTTTGGAAAGAGTCCTGCCAGCTGCCACACTGCCTGGTGCCCATCAACTCGGCATACAGACGGGGTCACTAAAAGACCACGTCACTGTCAATTATTACAAGAACTGCATAACTCGAGGAGTGCCTGACTGGTAGTCCGTGGCACTGGAGGGATCACGGTAGAAACGGCCGCCCTCAGCCCTCACTTGGTTCATCCAAAGAGTCACCATCTGGAATGAGCTCTAAACATGCCTACTGTTTGACCGACCCCTCGTTATCAAATGTAAAGTTCCCCGAACTCTGACCACTTGATCTCGGGATCTGTAACTCTATGAGGAGAATGTGTTTCTTCTATATTCGGCACAGTTGAGAATGCTGGAAGAGCCCTTGGAAACTTGCAAAGCAATGTGGGAAATACCATTGACCGCATATACGGAAGACATCATCAGAGCCACTGAAATCCACGAGCTGTGTGGACCCAACTATCAGAGACACTGAAACCTAAGAAGCCACATGAGGGATACCTATGGGACTACAGAAACCCTCAAAGCTGTCTGTGCTTGGTCACTAGAGGATGTGAACCTTGCCACACCGTCTGGACTCAAACGGGCCCTCTGAAAGACAGCTAGTGCTCTTAACAGCTAAGCTAAGCCCTCTCCAGCTCCCAAGCCTTGCTTCTGAAAGCTTTGTTTGTTTGTTTGTTTGTTTGTTTGTTTTTATCCATTAGAAACGGTTCTTGTCACAGCAATCCTCAACTTCTTCTTGATGAAGTCATGACTAGGTGTACAGCATCTAGCCACCCACACTGTTCCCTAGGAAGTATGACTACCCACAACACAACAGTGACCTCCAGGCTGCCAAGACCAGCATAGAAGTCTCAAACATCAGACACACGCACCACTCTCAGCTTTAGCTTGAGGGTGATCAGGTGACATATGTCAACTACAGGCACACTACAGGTGATGACAGTATCTATACCAGGTGAAGAGAATGTCACCTCACTTTGCATTCCTTCACTGTTTTCACAGGACACAACTCCCCTCATCCAGAGCAGCATACTGGCTGCCGGACTTGTGGGAATGTGGCACTGATCTAGAAGGAAGAGCTCATGGTTGTCCCTGTGTCTGTCCAGCTCCTGAGTGAACACCGTCTGGTCTTTGTGCTGCCTCCACAGTTACACAAAGATAAGGCTGTCTTAGAATACCTGGGAGCCTATGCCAAACTCCTGAATTGAAGGTTATCAGGATCCTGGAAAGCCCTAGGACAAATGGAAAACTGTGATACCGTGCAATCCCTCCTCCCCCTGTAATCCTAAAGCCTAGAGGGGTTCTGAGCAGCACAGTGCTCCCAGTGAGCCTCAGACCAGTGTAGGAGAGATATCCGCCCCCCCCCCCCTTACATCTTCAAGACTATCTCAACTGAAAATCTAGTGGGATTTCCTTCTGTTTGAAGTGATGGTTTCTCTGAGGTCAAGTGGAAAGGCCATCTTCAGAAACAGGCCGATTTAGAACCACTCATACTGAGACTGGAAAGATGGCCCAGTCCTTGACCGCTCGCTCTTTCTAGAGGTCCTGAGTTCAAGTCCCAGCAACCACATGGTGGCCCACAACTGTCCATAATTCAAATCTTGAATCAAATCCCATGCCCTCTTTTGGTGTATCTGAAGACAGCTACACCTATATACACAAAATAAATAAATTTTAATAAAAGAATCTAGACCCACTCATATTCTACAGAATTCATGCGGTCTCTTCAAGGCTTCCCAGGCTCAGTGCACAGACACTGCTGTGACCACCACTGACCCCTGTGACTGCTGCTGCTGGTGGTGGGTATCGGGAGTCAGCAGAGTGAGAGCAGGGTGAACTGTGACCTTGTATTAAAATGACCCAGCAGCTCCTCATGTGGGTGTGGTGACACTTTACCTTGAAGAGTGGACGGTTGACCACATCTGCAATGTCTCCTTAGCTGATACTTCCTCTGAAACCCCCAATAACCAACCCCTGGCTGCTCAGGAGCCACTAACACCACAGATCCACTCAGTGCCTGCTGTCTACCTGGTTTGATAAAAAGTCTATAGCAGGAGTCAATAGGTCTGCTGTCTTTAAAGTGATGCATATGTCTGTACGCCATGATGTGGGTTTCCCTAAGATGAAAACCACAAAGCAGCAGGCACACAGCCCACAGCCAGCCACCTGTCAAGGTCACCTTGGCAGAGAGAACTCCAACACACTTCTTTTAGGAGGAGATACAAACTGTAACCATCCAAAGACAACCAGAGACACTGCGTACTTAAACTGCTCATGGCACCGCAAGATGGATCTCAGCAGGGTAAATCACTTGTTCTATGAGCCCAAAGTCATGAGTTCAATTCCTGGAACCCACAGTAGAAGGAGAGAACCAACTCACAAAAGTAATCTTCTCACCCACCTCCAACACACGCAATGATAAAGTCATAAAAACTGTTCCTGTGGAACTGCTCATTGGCTGGCTTGGTACAGCTTGGTGGCACAAAGCTAGTGATTCCCTGTCTGGGTTGTATCTCTGGGACAAAGGCTGCTTGCAAGAAGCATGCAGCAACCTTGAGCAGTGGAGGAACAAGCCATTCCTATCCTTTCTCATGAGCTTCCTGCCCAACTCCAGCCTCATGGGTACCTCTGAGATTCTCTCTGTCTCTGTCTGTCTGTCTGTCTGTCTGTCTGTCTGTCTCTCTCTCTCTCTCTCTCTCTCTCTCTCTCTCTGTGTGTGTCTTTGTGTCTCTCCATCTCTCTCTGTCTCTCTGTCTCTCTGTCTCTCTGTCTGTCTCTCTCTCTCTCTCTCTCTCTCTCTCTGTGTGTGTGTATCTTGCTTGAGTGGATTATTTTTACGTTCTAACTGCATAAGAACTGGCCCCTAATTTTTGCCATGTGATCTGGCTTTAGAGTGCTTTTTCCACTGGTTGTGCTATCATTAGCAACATCTAACTGTCTCATAGACAGCAATTGCCTTTCCCCTGTCTCTTGTGGTTGACCTATATGCATTTCTTCTGGAACCTAGGGGTCTGTTTCACATCATGACCCAAAGCGCATGGGCTCTTGGCCACAGAACGGCCATCAGTTATGTAGGTGTGGTTGGAGTGACTCTGGAGGCTCTGCACCTGCCCAACAGCTCTCAAGAACTTCTTCCTCAGTGATTGCTCCAAACCATGGATATGACCACAAGCAAAGGGGAAACAGTGGGAGTGAGTGAGGAACCATTGTTCAAGACGGGGCAGCTGTGCGTGACTGAGCTGTGGGACAGATGCTGAAGCCTGCTAGTCTTCAGCCCAGGAAGTGAAGGTTCTATTCACACTCAATAGGAAGTAGAGTCTCCTCCTCCTCTTCCTCTTTCCCCTCCTCCTCTTCCTCCTCCTGCTTCTGCTTCTGAGAGATAAGGTCTCACTGTATAGCTCTGACTGGCCTGAAACTCACTATATAGAAAAGGCTGGCCTTGATGAATTTGACAGAGATCAACCCACTCCTGCCCAGTCCTGAGATTAAAAACATGTGTCACCCCCATCCAAAGTGACAACTTTGAAAGAACTAACCAGTCAGCTCCTTCTAGAAACAGCAGATCTATGTGTTAACTAGGGAAAGAATTGAACACTTGAACGTTTCAAAGGAAAATGCCTTAAATTCCCGGATTAGTTTTCTCTACCATGTTTGGAAGTTTTTCTTGGCAACCATTAATATCATTATTTTTTATTAAGTTGGGGAACAGGAAGCCTTGAGTTCACTGAGAATTAAGTGGGATACAATTTGGCGTGTAGCTCTGGTCTCAATACATTTCCTTCTTTCTGGTTGGAGTGCTCACTGTCACGCCCATCAGAGTACTGAAGATGTCGCCTCCAGCAGGAAGCCCTCCAAGATTGTCCTGCTTCAGGTAAGGTGTGTACTTCATCTGCTCTGTGCAGTGCATCCTTGCATGTGCCTCCAGAATAGCACACCATAACCATGGCAATCCATCATGCTTGTTTGATCTAACCTTCCAGCCAGTGTCCTCACCAGCACATTCCTCCTCTGGCACCAGAACAGGCACCAGAACCATGCAGCCTCTCAGTCTCTTGCCTACCATACACTATTAGAAGTCACTGGTGTTGGGATTTGGGTATAAGAGGAGAATCAATGGAAGTGACCAGGGCCTGATGCCTTAGTAATCATTCTATTTATTCTTTTATTATATTTATTGTATAAATGTTATATTTGTTTGTTATTATTTCATATGGGAGGGGGGCATGCATTCCACAGCGCATGTGTGGAGGTCAGAGAACAGCTCTGGGGAACCGGTTCTCTCCTGCCACCACGAGGGTTCCAGGGTTTAAATTCAGGCTGTCAGGCTTTCAAGCCCCTTTACCCACTAAGCCATCTCACCTTGCCTGGCCTGATGTTTTTAAAGTACTAAAGTGCTGTGGTGATATAGTCTACTTCTAGCATGTGCCTTCCGCTCAGAGGGCTCCATGCTCTTACGCAGCACACACTGGGGTGCAAAAGGGAATCTCCAGGCAGTGCTCAGCCTGCTTGTGCGGATCTGAAGACTATGCAAAACGGAGGGAGGTGAGGGGAAAGAGAAGAATAGGCCGGATTTCAAGAACAGGGGCTGATGTCCACAGCAGCCGAACACATCAGGTCATGGCTCTCCCTAGACATTAACTGTTATTAAAAATCAGACATTGTAACAATAGAAACTGCTCCCGCTGCTTAAAACTGCTCTGGGCCTGTCTCTAGGCTACTCCCACACAGGTAGGAAGGCAGAAAGTGCAGGCTTCATTGGCTCTGTTTTTCAGCTGTGACCTATTGCTACAGCAGGCAAACCCCACAGGCCCCATAGCCAGCACCAGCCTCGGTTCCACGAGAAACTCTTAGATAACCTCCTATGATGGGAACAGAGCTCAGAGCCAAAGAAAACCCTGCTGGACCCCAACAATCCCTTATGCCTGTTCACCTGGATCCTGAGGTCGCAGCTCTGTATCTGACCTCACATAGGTACATGGCACACAGCCACACCTGCAACATACATCCACACATGGGGGTCATTTCTCTGCCTTCTGAATTTGGTGCCCAAAATGACTGCCTCTCTGTGGGATAGAGGCAGACCACCAAGCTACCTGTCACTCACCAGTTTCTGTGGGCCAATCATAAAACAGCTTCATGTCTTAGCCGTGTGCTTATATAAGACATGATGTGCTTGGCCCATATCCACTATGGGACTGCAGAAATGGCTCTGTGATTAAGAGTACTTTCTGCTCCTCCAGAAAAGGACTATGTACATAGATACGGTCTCATGTAGCATAGGCTAGCCTCAAATTCAGTATAGATCCAGGAATGGCCTTGGACTCCTAACCTCCAGCTCCTAAGCACCAGGATGACAATGTGTGCCAACATACCTAGGAAAATAGGGTTTTGTTTATTTGTTTGTTTTGGTAGTAGAGATTTAACAAGTGGCCTTGAGCTTGCTAGGAGAACTTTGTTTGCAACTGAAGTAAATCCCCAGCACACAAGAAAAATTTTAGAGGTGATGAATTACCTGAAAAAATGCCCACACGTGCACAGAAAGGTAGGTTTTGATGACATGTACCTTGCAAGGATTCAGCTTTTGCCCTTCTTGAAACACATTCCTGTGCAATGACAGAGGAACTTGGCTTGGTGTCTCTAAGCAGGGCCTGGCAGCAACACCAGGGCTGCCGCTTTCCAAAAGGATACGGAGCTAAAGGAAATGATGTAACATCCTCACGCATAAGAGGGACCAACACCCAAAGCATTTCTTTATTGTGCCTTCTTCCTTTCTCCTCTAACCCTTTTCTCTCTCTTCTTTCTTGTCTTCCCAATTCAAAGCTGACATTGAACGGGATAAGCCCCTCATCTCTGGGCAGGTGACCCGGTCAGTGTCTCTTGAAAGACAGGCAGACACTGTGAGTCTAGAGACTGTTTCCAGCCAATCACAGGCCAGTCAGCTCAAAGCAGACCCTGAGTGGGTCAGCAACCTTCCCACGGAGAGCTTTCAGGGGTGCACAAAAGGGGAAGGCAGCCTTTAGTTTTCTCCTGTCAGGGAAGCTGAGAAAATGACCTTTGACTCTTGGCTCTGCAGGGGGTATGGTTCAAGAGAGGTCATGAAGAAAGGCCTTGTGCCTCACACCCTCCCCTGGGGCTGGGAACCAAGAGAGGGGGAGGCCAGCCAAAGTGACATCAAGCCTCTCAAAGACAGAACTTTGTTTCTTCACCCCAGGAAAAGTGACCCACACACACAACTCATATCCCTGGAGCCCAGCTGGATCCAACCAAGCAAGGATGCTTCTAACTCTACAACCTAGAAATCAGAAAGAAAGGAGGAAAAAATTTTAAATCCAAAAACTTAAGGACAAGGCATAGAATCAGGGAGCTTGTGAACAGGGGCAATCAGGACTCAGCCACAAATTGCAATGGTTTTGATTAAAGGACAAATTGAATAGCCATCTTCTGCCTGCTTCTCTCCTGGCAGCTCAGGACATAATGGAGCAGATTGAGGGGTGACAGGTGACAGGGAATTGGATGCAACGGCCCTTGCCTGTAAGTGTTTATTTTCAAAAGATCTGCCCTCAGCCTCCACCCCCAAGCCCTAAGAACCAAGCAAACTGGGACCAATCTAAGGGGCCAGGAAAAGGCAAGGAAGGGACCAGCCTCTGTCCTGAGAGCTACCAGCTGAAGACATCAGGGCCATTCAGGCATTAGCTACAAAATGGAAGTTGCAATCTGTCTCTTGCATGGGACTTTATAAAGATCATGGAGCATCCCATGGGCATGGTCCACAGCAAAGCTCAAAAGGGTGAAGGATCACACACAATAACAGTATAAAAGTGATGGAGCACCCATCCAGGCTTGGGTGGGAGCAAAGAGCACCTACCCAGCCTAAGACACAGAGTAGGTGATACCCACATTATCTTGGGTGGAGAACACGGTGCTGTTAAACCCAGCCTCCTCTGGAGTCATTGGTTTCTCAGGAGCCTATACTGGATCCAAGTACAGGCTGATTGTAAGTCTTCCCTTCCAGAGTCCTCTGCCTGGTACCCAGCCTTCCCTAGGACTTCCTAGTGTCCACAATATCACTCTCACTGGCCTCAGAGATGCCTCAAAGGTTAAGAGCATTGTTTGCTCTTCTGAGGGTCCTGAGATCAATTCCCACAGCCACATGGTGGCGTCCAGCTATCTATACTGGGTTCTGATGCCCTCTTCTGGCTTGCAGGTGTACATGCAGATAGAGCATTCGTACATAAAACATGTAAACAAATCAAGAAGAGGGAGAGGAAAATGAAGAGGAGGAAGAGGAGGAGGAGGAAGAAGAGGAAGAGAAATACTGTGAAATATCACTCACACCGTATCTGCTGTCTGCTCCACTGTCCAAGAGTCTGCTGCAAGCTAAACCAAAAGCAGCACTCAGCACTGCTTCGGGGCAAGTATCCCAGGTCTGTAGCAGGACACAGGTGCTAAAATAGTGACCATGCACCAAGAACTGTACATGCCACAGAACTCTCAGGAAGTCCCAGAAGTTAGTACTGTGCTCATGCACTGAGGCATAGAGACAGAAAGCTGCTTCCCACTGATGGGACTAGAGTTCAAACTTCTATCCGCTGAGACACAAGTTTGAATCTGCCCACCTACCTTACACAATGTTAGATCCCCCCTCCCCCAATCATTCATGCCCTAAGTTAGTCAACACTGTAGGCTGAGACATCTTAGCACTCAGGGAAGGCTTCAGTTCTGGGTGGCATAGCTACTTCCTGAAGGCAGTGGGGGGGGGGGGTGGCGGAGGTAGGACAGCATCCCTTGAAGGTAGTGAATTCAAGTGCTGCCCCAACTTAGCAGAAATCCAATCAGAAACTGAATCTGGCTCTTCAGCTGAGAGTGGTTAACTACATGTTCCCTGGAGAACAGTAGGATGGGACTCCATTCTATGTCATCCAAGCCTCTTGCATGACCATTTTGCCCAGAGCACCAAGAGGAGAGTTGACAGAGGAGTTCTTCCCAAAAGACACAAGAGCTACTTCTGGGTTCCCTCTGAATTACAAGCATGGAGCTGGCTGGTGTGAAAGATAAACAATGAAGGATAACACAAGAAACCAGCCACAAGTGAGCACAGTGTCCTTGTTAGCAAGGGCATACACTATGCACAGGAGGGCTGTGTACCAGAAAGGGTGTGGTGCAGCCCAGGTAAACCCAGCTCTGTTGCCCTCCTTTCCCTTTTGGATTTAGAACACAGGGGGAAGGTGCCCAAACCCTGGTGTCCATCTGCAGACTGATTGTCTGCCAATCAACTGAGGCTTCACATTGTCAGCCTCAAGGCTTCTCAGATCCCTTCCCAACTAGGATATAGGTGAAGCTGGCACAGGGGTTATTATCAGAGCAGCAGGATGGGGGCAAGCCAGAACCAAGGGGTCAGTCAGGACCACAGCACAGACATGCCAGGCTTTGGAATCTTAACAGTTGGATGGAGTGAGAAACACTGGCGCAGAGGGTGGAGACAAGGTGAGGTGGAGGGGAGGGCATGTTCCCAAAGATAGTATCAAGTAAGCCCAAGGACAGAACAACAGTTTGCTGACAAAAACTTATTTATTTATTTAGCGTAGGTTTTTATTGGGTGTTTTAATTCTTATCATTGAGTTATACATCTTTACGTATTCAGATGCAAGTCCCTTTTCACATCCATGTGGGTATTTGTTGTAAATATCAGACATTTAAAAAGTAAAATTAACACAATTTCACAGAGGCAGACAGGTCAGACAAAGCTTTGCCCCAGGAAACATGGGAGAGTGGGGAACAATCTGTACCTGCATCAAGGCTATACAGAGACATAGGAACCCACAAAGCTCCACACATAGATGGCTATATTGTGAGGAAGGGTCTGCATTTTATGTTTTGTTTTTATACAGGGTCTTATGTAGCCCAGTCTAGCCTTGAATTCACTATTTAGATGAGGATGACCTTAAACTTCTGACCCACCATATCTGATTATTTTTTTACAGTACTGGGGCTTTGATTACGGTACACACCTGTAATCTGAACACTTGGGAGGCAGATATGGGAGGATTGGAAGTTCGAAATCCTCCTTGGTTACATAGTGAGCTTGAGGGCAGCCTGGGATACATAAGATCCTGTCTCAAGAAATAATAGTTAGGATGGGTGTGGTGGTGTATAACTTTAATACCAGCAGGTGGAAGGCAGAGGCAGGGTGATCTTTGTGAGTTCAAGGCCAGCCTAGTTAGTCTACATAGTGAGTTCCAGGACAACTAAAGCTACATAGTGAGATCCTGTCTCAAAAATAAATAAACAAACAAACAAAAGAAAATATTAGTTAAACAAAATAAAATGCAATAGTATAAAACCAAGGGAAAACATATCTTCTAGTTCATCACTTGTTGACCTAGCCACCGCAACACTTGAGACTACCAAAGGCAGCATGGTTGCACACTCTCATCATCCCAGCAGGGCTGAAGCTGAAGCAGGAGGATCACCATAAGTTTCAAGCCTAAAATTCATAGTGAGACATAGTGTATCATGAAAGCAAGAAGAGGGGACACCCATTCCTGAGGCCACAGCAGGAGCTCTAAGAAGAAAGAGCCTCCGAATTGTTCCCAGCACATAGAGGCCAGCAGAGTTGGGGCTCTGACTTGGTCATACCTTGAGCTGCCCTCAAGCTCACTATGTAACCCACTTGAGCCCAAACTTCAGAACAGCAGAGGGAGTTCATGTAAAACTAATCTATCTGCAAAACACTCAGGAAACAGCTGGTGGTCTGGCTCAATGGATACAGGCACTTGCTATTCAAGCCTGGTGACCTGAATTAAATCCCCAAACCAACCTAAAGGTCAGATGACAACAACCTACAAGTTGTCATCTGACCACCACATGTATACTGTGATACATGTGCCCCCAGAGTAATAATAATAATAATAATAATGGTAATTATAATAACAATAATAATGAGCATTTTCAGAAAACACTCAGGAAAGGGCTGGAAAGATATCTCAGTGGTTAAGCCTTTGCTATTCTTACAGAGGTCCCAGGTTCAGTTCCCAGCACCCTCATTTTAACTCAAACCATCTGCAACTCCAGTTCCAGAGAATACAACCTCCCTTACAGGCCTCTATGGAAACAAAGCATATAGGTGGTTCTCATACATACATGCAGTCAGGCAAACACTCAAACACATAAAATAAAAAATAAATAAACCTTTTAAACACACACATACTTCCTAGGAGAAGAAGGGAGGGCAGTCCTCAGGTCTAGAATACTACAGTACCTTCCCCTTCTCTAAATCTTTTATACTCAAAGAGAAGAAAAGCGTGTATGCATTAAAATAAACCATCAATAAATAAGCTTTTACTGGAGCTTGGTGGGTAGAATTTTGCCTAGCATGCAGAAAGCCCTAGGTTTGACTCCCAGCAATTCATTATTGGATGTGATAGTGCATGCCTGTAATACCAGCAGGTAGAGCCAGGAGGATCAGAAGTTCAAGGTCATCCTAGGTTACCAAGTGAGTTTGAGGCTTGCCTCGGCTACATGAGACTTTTCTCAACAAAATAAAACACAAAAATAACTCAAGAAAACAAAGCACGTGTTTCTAACCTAAAAACAATGTACATGTCTGTAACCTAGAAACAATGTACATGTCTGTAACCTAAAAACAATGTGCAGGTCCCTAACCTAGAAATAATGTACATGTCTGTATCCTAGAAACAATGTACGTGTCTCTAACCTAAAAACAATGCACTGTCCCTAACCTAGAAACAATGTGTATGACTCTGACCTGGAAACAACTGCATCTTTTGAGCTGAGAATAAATCCTGACCCTCTATTTTTTCTTCCTTCTTGCAGTGGCCTGATGGTCCAGAACAGAGTCAAAGATGATGCCCACTAGGATAGACTGTGGCCACCAGTTTCTATTTGGAGCCAGGCAGCTCCCTGATTGGGGGCAGGTGTTGTCTCTAGAGTCAAGCCCATTATTTTAGCTCCACAGTCCACAGCAGGGGATACACACTCTCTGGGCTCCACAAGTTCACAAAAGGATCCCCCCGAAGGCTGGCTGACTTCACAGCGGCTGAACTGTAAATCTTTCTTATGTCAGTTTCACTGGACACTGAGCAAGAAAAGCAAGAAAAGTGTTGGTTCCAGGTGGAGGATGATACATACGGCCATTCTGGAAGACATTAACTCAGAACCTGCTGTTTACAGAATCTGAAGAGCCTCCTGTTGTCACACTAACACTGATAGATGACAGCTGAGCTAGAAGGAATGGTGACAGGGAAGTGCTGCTGTCAAGATGAGTATGAGGACATGGAGATGTGACCAGACAGCAGGGTCTACCACATGAGTGTGGACATAAAACTTGTAGCTCCACAGACCATGGCTGTCCTCACTCCCCAAATCTCTGTCCCAGTAGGCTTTTCTCTTCCACCTGATGTTTTCTTCAGAGTATGGGTTAGGGCTGGAGGATGGAGAAAGAGATGCTTCTCGTGGAAGTGCTAAACACCCAGGGAAAAGTAATAGCTCAGGGTTGATCTGAGAGGTGGGCAGCATATCTAAAGAAGTGAGATTCCACCCATCCCAGGAAACAGGCTCTAGCTGCTGTTGCAAGCAAAGGAGAGGAGGATTCCATCAGTGTCCCCTTTCCTCACTCAGAGTGCCAAATAGCACAGGGCACAACATCCTACTGTAACTGTTTCATGTTTACAGATGTGCCCAACATCAGGGGCAAGCTCCCATAGTACACAGATACCTGCTACCTCCCTCCATCCGCCAATCTCACCTCCCAGCAGCCTCATCTTGTCCTGAATGATGAAGTACACTCTTTAGAGACAGATTTCACAGCTGACCTCAGGTAAAAAACAAACCCATCTGCTCAACCTCAGTGATTGCCCCCACCTCAGCATCTCCTTTGAGGGGAAGTACACTAAAGGGTGTATTTTGTCTCAAACCATTGACCTTGCATGTGCGTCCTGAAGCTCGTGTGACTGGGGCAGCTGTGGGCATGCTTCTGTGCTCTGCACAACACTGCCTCTGATGAGCTGAGGAACTGCTTTCTGTGACCAGCCACCTCTGTGTACCCAAGTGAAACCTTCTACCAGCAAGAGAAGAACTGGCAGATTCCCTGGGCCCGTTGGGTCAGCTTGATGCTGCTGTACAAGAAAGGGACTTAACTGTGTGTCGCCATCTCACTGGCGGGCCACCCCTAACAGAGGCCTCCTGAGCGCCTTCTGCTTGACAGTCTTCCCTCTGGTACCCCACCTCACCACACTGCCACTTCCTTGTGGTGCTGGGCTCAGAGCTTCATACGACACCCAAGCAGGACAAGGCTATTGTCCCTGAAGCAGTATTGCAGTCTCAATAGCTGCTGACTGCCATGGGCTACAACTGGGTACTCGGTGGGTGGGGTGTATGGGGCAGGGTCATGGAAAGGTCTAGTGTGATTAGACCGTGACCAGGTTTGTGTCTATCAGGAGGGTGCTTCCTGGCATCAGCACAGGCTCTGCACCCCTGGGTGAGTGTTGGTCATCTGTGGATGGATGACTGACTCAGATGGCAGCTCCCACCCACATCCAATCCGGTGGTGTTACTTAACACCTGGAGTGAAGGCTCTCCCCTGGGCCCGTACTTCTTATCTTTGTCTCCTTTAGGCACTGAGAGTAAAGTGTTTTCAACTAAAGAAGTGCAAGAGGAAATCATCCAACTTTTCCCTTAAGATGTGTTCCCAATTCGTCACACCGAGCTTGGCGTGAATCATAGCAGCCAGCAAAACAGGCTATATTTGTGCCACCGGTCCCCACAGAACAAGGTGAGGTTCACGGCTGCTGGACATTTCTGAAATGGTTGGTAACCGTTCTCCTCATTAGTGGCCACAGATTGTGTGTGTGTGACAAAGGAGCATCAAGCCAAGGCAAATCTGTCACTCAGTGTTGACTGCCACTGGTGAGTGAGTCCGTTTCTATTTGATCTTTCTTACTTATTTTTTTTTTAAACTTGGACTTTGAATATTGTCTCATATCTACCGTTTGGAATCTTTATAAGGGGCTTCTAAAATTCAAAGAACTGACTTGAGTTAGGTACACATACATTCTTTTAGTGATACTGTATCTTAATTGATTATTGAATCAGCGTTTGGGAACGTTATAGGCAGTTATAATCTACTGCTATGCATATCAAATTTGATAATTTTTGATCACTAGTATGTGTCCTTGAAAATGGTAACAGAAGTTTCTATTTCGGAGCAGGTACTGTTTGATCCAAGGGGCCATATTTTATGACAACAATTCACTTCTTACAGCCTTGTTTAATGATCTGTGATTTGACCTACACCCTAATTAACTCCAACTTGCTCTAAACTGGACCAGTACTGATGAGGAGAGACCCTAGAGTCTGCCAGAGGTGAGTTCACACAGGAGAGTCTCCATATGCAGGGCCCAGCCAGATTCTGATGATACACAACTGTGTTCAAACTACAGAGATCCAGTCCAACCTGCCAGCAGCCACTGGGTCTAAAACAGCTGCCTATCGCTGTGTGAAATCAGCCCAACCTTGACTCCGTCTTGGATTTATGCTCTCCAAGGTGTGTAGCACTTAGAGCTAAGTGTTTATCAATATAGCTAAAATTTAAGGAGCGAGGTGTAAGAGCATGTATGAGGAGAAATCGTGTCTTCCTCTAGCTGTGCCCTTCCAGGTTCCACGCCGAGTGGACCAGCCTTCTCCCCATGGCTTCTGCAGTCATACACAGAGAGGTGCTGGAGAGCCAATCGCTACCATTGTGTGTGCACAACTTCCAGCTCTAACAATAAGCTTCCTGTAATACTTGGCTAGCAAGTTTCACGTCAATCATAAATCAACTTACCTTTATCAAAACCGAAGCCAGAGGGCAAGCAAGATGGCTCAGTGGATTAATGTACTCGTTGCCAAGCTTGACAACCTGAGTTTGTTCCCTGGGACTCACTTGGTGGAAAAGATCCAGCTGTCAGTTGTCCTCTGATCTCAATATGACCACTGTGTATACCCACCCACCCACAAACCCACCACACACACACACACACACACACACACACACACACACACACACAGATACCAAGATTTTTATTTTAATAGACATCTAGGGCTGGATGTAGTGGACATGCCTTTAATCCTAGCATTATGGAAATAGATGCAGGCAGATCTATGAGTTTGAAGTTAGCCTAGTTTACATAGCAGGTTATATATATATATAGGCTGGCCAGGGTTACATAGTGAAACCCTATATCAAAAAAAATTTCATGGAATTTAATTTAAAAATTAAAGTCTGGAGCTGCTCGTGCTGTACGTACATGTAACCTGAGCACCAGAAAAGCCATAGAATAAGGGACTAAAACTTCAAGGCCAGACTGAACCACATACAGAAACTGATGCAAAAGCAAAAGCAGAATCTGCAGTCGATTTACACAAGCTGCTCTGGTGTCCTGTGCTGCTGCTGACTCCATTCCCTGGGGATGGAGGCAGTAACTATGAGTCTATTTCACATTTCCAGACTCCTCCTTTTTAGAGCACATTACATTATATGGAGGGCAATGGCTTTTTTTCACAGATATGACTAGAGTTGAGATATTCTGATGTTCTCATTTTATCCTACAACTTAAGGGTTTTTTTTCTGACTTGAATAACAATTTATAGAAAGGTGGGGATACAAGGAAGCACACACTGTGTCACAATGGACAATTCAGGAAAATAGACAGCAACATCTACCAAATTCGCCACTTTCCTCAGGCTTTTCACTGCAACCTGAAGAACAGAATGTTCAGGTGGACATGATTCTGAACCACCAGGGCAGTTCCCACTAAGCACTTCCTAAAACACACTGAAGCAAGTTTTGTGGCATGGGAAGAGAAATGCCACCCCATCCCTGAAGCCAGGGACCAAGTTCAGCAGCTCTGCACACGCTGGTCAGTATCCTGTCAGTTCCTCAGGAGGGTGCAGAGCTCAGCAGGTGACACGGTTACTGTAGCTAGAGAGGGCTGGAAATATTTACCAGGAAAACACAAATCACTCTTATGTGTGTGGGAGAAGAGATGACCCGTCACTCACTGCTGTCTTTGGTGTCCTCTGATGTGTCACTTGTAGGGTCATGATACTGAGAACTGACTGCTGGATGCAAAGCTCCCACTCCTCAATAAAACTACCAAGGGGTCAGGATAAAGGCCGTCATTCTCTTGCCCTGCAACTCCATGTTAACCTCAATTAATTTGAGCATAAAGTAAGACTCACCAATTTACTTCAGTATGCATGTATACAACTGTTCTTGGGTTTTCACACAAATATTCATATGTGTGAGAAAAAATGGGTGTGTGCTTTTGTGTGAGCTTACATGTGAGTACATGTGAACACACTTGCACTGTGTGCACATGTATGTGTGTGTATGCAAGTACTCGTGTGTGCATGTATGAACATGTGTGCGCGCATGCATGATTGTGTGAGCATGTGTGAAGTGTACGTGCATGCATGTGTTTCTGCATGTGATCATGCACATGTGAGCACGGGTATTAGTGTGTGCAGACACATACATGTGAGCATGCTTGTGTGAGTGAATCAGCAGAAGCATGCAGTGACAAGTGCAGTTGTTTTCTTTTGTGGAGGCTCCCTCTTGTGACCACTGAAAAGGTTGCAGCATGAAACTGCCCTGGGAAGAGATTGTGTTTTTTCTTTGTGAAGCACTTAGATTCTCAGTGTAGAATAAAAATTGTCACTAAGCTACATAGCCAAATGTGGGATTTCTCCTAAAACATTTTATCTGTCTGAATAGCTGATTTAGATGTTTAGCACTTACCATTTTTATCAGAGGAACGGATTCAGATACCAGCACCCACGTTAGTCAGCTCTCATCACTAGCATCTCCAGCTCCAGAACTAATGCTCCCCTTCTGACCCCTGTGGGCGTCTGGGTGCACACACACACACACACACAGACACACACACACACAGAGACACACACACACACTAACGCACACACTGACGCACACACGCACATGCAAAAACATGTACATTTTAAAAAACTATAAAGCAAGTTTGAGGCCAGTCCAGGCAACACAAAACCCTACTTCAAAAAGTAAACCATCCAGTTGGGGCTGGTGCTGGTGAGATGTCTCAGCAGGTGAAAAGCCTTCTGTGCCACACAAGCCTGACAACACAGATTTGATCCCCAGAACACACATGAATGTGGAGGGCAGCTCAGGCTGGTCTTTGGGTCACTATCGTCCAGCTCAGCATCCCGAGGCTCCTAGTATTAGAAAGCACTTTAAAATGTTTAGCTCCTCTAACCTGGTTTCATGGTGCATGCCTTTATCCCAGCACTCGGGAACAGAGGCAGGCCTATCTTTCCCGTCTATATATGCTACATGTGGAGATTCAGGCAGGGATCATGGTGAGACCTTATCTCAAAAAGAACAAAAAGGGGGAAGAGAAAGAGGAGAGGAGGTGGAGAGGAGGAGGAAGAAGAAGAGGAGGAGGAAGAGGAAAAGAAAGACTCTTTGCTCTTCACACATCAGTTACCCAACAGTAACACATCTCATAATGTGTTTGTAAGCTGTAATTTCATGTTTAAATGTAGATGAAGTAGTTTATCTTTAAAATGTCCAATTATAGATGCCACTGAGAAAACTGGGATGGCTGTGATGTTCTTACAGCGTTTTAAGTCTTTGAATAATGAAAGACTTGGCTTTGAAATCTTTCTTAGTGTCCAGCTAGACCTAGTTGGTCATGAGCTTTCAGCTGGACATGCTCTTCCCTTGTTGAGCTATTCTTTAATGATAGGGACTTGGTCTAAGAGAGATCACATTTGGGGGTTGTTTGGCATTGGTAGCAGATGTTCGTGAGTCACCTCTGGATTTCCTCAGAGAATTTCTTAACTCTTGATTCGCTAGCATCATTGGCAAGATGGGAAGATGGCTCAGTGGGCAAAGTGCCTGCTGTGCAAGCATGAGGATCCAAGTTTACATTCCTGAGAACTAAGTAAAAGGAAAAATGCAGACGTGGTACCAGGCACTAAGGGACAGAGACGGGAAGACCCAGGGACCTGGCTGGTTATAACCAGTTTCTCCAAAGTTTGATCCAAAGTTTAGTGAGAGACTTTGTCTCAAAAAGTAAGATGGTGATGGGAAAGGGAAGGGAGATACCTAATGTCAACCTCTGCCTCTGCTGAGGAGAGCACAGGTGCACACTCAGGTGCTCACTCAGGTGCACACACAGGTGCACAGTTGTACACATAGGTGGACACACAGGTGCACAGTTGTATACACGGTATACAGGTGCACACACAGGTGTACACACAGGTGTACAGATATATGCACACAGGTGAGTACATAGGTGTACACACAGATGCATGCACAGGTATATACACAGGTGAACACACAGGTGTATGCACATATACACACATAGGTGTACACACATGTGGGCACACACACACATAGGAAGAACATCATACATATTGGATTTGTTGCTGTATCATTTATTTTATATTGTTCATTTTTATTTACTGTGTCACCTAAATTGTTACAGAGTAATAACAATGTTTCCTCAGAAGGCTTACATCTAAAACCTATATCCATATTATCAAGATTTGGGTGTATATTTCATATTGATTTTTTAACTCAATCTTGCTCTTGAATAGCTAGTTTTGTAGTGTGCTTCTGTATTTCATGCAGTAGCCCCGGTAACTGAATTTTAAAAACTTTCTTGAATGCAAAATTACCTAGAATAGACTCTCCATTATGCAGTGTTTTAGGGACCAATAGTCAACTGGTCTGAATATATTTTTAAAAAGATGTAAACAATTTTCAACTTTATTCATTTTATTATTTAAATAAATTATGTGCAAGGGTGTTTTGCCTGCATGCGTGTCTGCACCCCCTATGTATGCTTAGTGCTCCCAGAGGCCAGAGGAAAATGTTAGATCCCCTTGAACTGTAGTTTCAGAGGGTTGTGAGTTGCTACATGGGTTTTGGGAATCAAGACTGGGTCCTCAGGAAAAGTAGCCTGGCTTTAACTTCAGCCATTATTTATTTTTTGAGAGAAGGTGCATGTTCACACTATTGTTATAGCATATTATTGTTAGATATTATTAACCTCTGAGCCTAGTGTAGAGATTAACCTTCATCCATGATGTGTATATCAGTTAAACCAGCACATGGGGTTGGGTTCAGTCCTCTCCAGTCTCAGGCATCCACCGAGGGGTTTGGTACATTTGCACCATGAGTCAGGGACAGTGACTGCTGTAATTCATCATCAGAGATTCTCTTCTTATCTCTGATCATTTTATCTTTTTATCATTTCTGGGTTTTGTCTCGTAAATCAACACACTATTATTTGGAGTTGATGTTTATATTCTGTATAAATCCATTTTTATCATCAATATGGTTTCTGCTACATGAACACATCACACCTTCTAAGAATTTTGAGGTTGTGGGCAGCTCCCTGATGTTCATCTGTTGTTTGACCAGAAATCAGAGAACTCTCACCATATGCTCAACAGAAACAACATGATATATACGTTTTATTTACACACGTCTTTGCTCTCCAACATTGAGACTCTGTGTGTGTGTGTGTGTGTGTGTGTGTGTGTGTGTGTGTGTGTGTGTGTTTGACTCATATGGTTGTGGTAGTGGTGGTGGTGACGGTGTGTATGTGTGACTCATGGTGGTGGTAGTGTTTATGTGTGTGTGGGGGTGTGCGTATGTGTATGTGTGGTGTGTGTGTGGTGGTGGTGGTGGTGGTGGTGTTATTGTTGTTGTTGTTAACTCAATCTAGCAATGGCTTTGCACATGCCAGGCAAGCACAGTACCCCTGAGTTACACATTTTGAAGTGAGATTTTTCACTGAGTGTGTGCTCCTATCATGGTGCCCATCATAACTCTGCTAGCCTCTTAAGCACCCTTATGCTTCTGTTTTTAGTTAATATATACAAAGAGTTATAATACAGATAAACTGGATTGTGTGGGGCTGTCAGTACAATAACAAGAATCTGGTGAGGCTCTTTTCTCATTGTTGGGAAGATGAGTATTCATGACTGTCTTCCTTTCTCACACATACTTCTTGGTCTGTCTCCTGTACGGCTCTCAGTCCATCTCATATGTGAGTAAGACTAGTTTGTGTCAACTTGACAAAAGCTAGAGCCATTGTAGAGATGGGAACCTCAATTGAGAACCTCAGATCTGGCTGTAAGGCATTCTCCTAATCAATGATCAATTGGAGAGAGCCCAGCCCATTGTGGGTGATGCTACCTCTGGGCTGGTTGTCTAAAGTTCTATAGGAAAGCAGGCCCATCCAGGCAGCAGTAATGCATACCTTTAATCTCAGCACTTGGGAGACAGAAGCAGGCAGATCTGTGAGTTCAAGGCCAGCCCAGTCTACAGAGGTAGGTCCAGGATACCCAAGGCTACACAAAGAAACCCATCTAAGAATGAAAGAAAGAAAGAGAGAAAGAAAGAAAGAAAGAAAGAAAGAAAGAAAGAAAGAAAGAAAGAAAGAGGAAGGAAGGAAAAAGGGAGGAAGAAAAGGAGGGAGGAAGGAAGGAAAGAAGGAAGGCAGGCAGGCAGGCTGAGCAACCCATGAGGAGCAAGCCAACAAGCAGCATCCTTCCCCCATGACCTCTGCATCAGTTTCTGACTCCAGGTTCTTGCCCTGCCTTGAATTTCTGCTCTCTCTTTCTCTCTCTCTCTCTCTCTCTCTCTCTCTCTCTCTCTCTCTCTCTCTCTCTGCTTTTGATAATGAACTGTTATATGGAAATATGAGTGAAATAAATCCTTTCCTTCCCAGGTTGTTTTTGGTTGTGGTGTTTCACCATAGTAATAGTAACCCTGATTAAGACAAGTTAAGTACCTTAGTAGTGGCGTATTGTGACAGACCTGACCATGGGCTTTGGGGAAGATTGTGGAAGGACTTTGGAACTTTGAACTAGAAAACTCATTGAGTATGGAGAGTTCAGTGAGCAGTTCTGTAGGAGTTTGGAAGATAAGATTGTTGAGAGTAATGCAGACTATCGAGGTCTGCCTTGTGAAGTCTCAGAGGAAAGTAAAGATGCCACGAGGTTTTTCACATAAAAAATATATAGTTCTTGTTAGCTGAGACTGAAAAAAAAACAGCTGTGATTAATAAGACACCGGAACTACTAAAGTGAAGCCTTTGCTTTGCTGGAACACTTGATGCTAGAACACTTGGAGCTGGGACACTTGATGCTGGGGCACTTGATGCTGGGACACCTGGAGCCGCAAAATTATTTCAGTTGAAAAGAGACCAGCATTCCTGAGGTGAAATCTTCTGGGAAGTGTTTCCTGAGAGTCTGAACACAGACGCTGTGTTTCAGATGTGGCAAAGGTTGTATTTTGTGCTGGCAGCTGAACTTGCTAGTTTAAGAGTCATGCAGGTGGTACTGGTTTTGAAGGTGTGAGTGTCATGAAGAGCAGCTGAGTCTTGGCATTGTGTGGCAGGGCTGAAGTCCCTGAAGAGAACCCAGGAGAGGCTATTGGTGAAAGTAAAGCCCAGTTGCAGCAAAGCACCCCAGCGGTTTTGGAGATGCCAGTGCCATGGGATGACCACAGAGAACCACAGCAGCATGGAGTGGAAGAGACCAGAGATTATACAAGATGCTGTGTGTGCTGCAGAGGGCAGAGCTGGAGAAGTGGCCAAGCTCCTTGGAGGAGACGGAGGATTGTGAGTAAATTCCAGATAATTGGCCATCGAGTTATATTTATACTGTTGGAGTTAGGTTTTACCTTGATCTGATTATAATTGAGCCTTGGTTCTTCACTCTTGAAGAAAGTAATTAACATAATTTTCATCTTTACAGGAACCCACGCCTAAACTATGTCGACCTTTTAAAATAGATTTTGGATTTTTGAAGAGATTGTATATTTTATTTTAAAGAGACTACACTTTTAATGTGTTTGAATTTGTAAGGACCGTGGGGCTTTTAGAGTTAATTATGTTTTATATTGTGATATTAATGTGCCATCTTGGGACAAATGAGAAAGGAAAGGTTCTAAATGAAGTGATGTGTCCATGGATTGAGTTGACAAGCGGTCAGTTGTACCTGCTACATGTATGTCAACTTCACACAAGCCAGAATCATCGAAGATGAGGGAGCCTTAGTTGAGAAAATGCCTCAGTAAGATTAAGACGGTGATTCTAAGTCTCTTTCCCATATGGCTCTAAGTCCATTTTCTATAGGGCTCTCAGACTGTCTCCTCTGCTTTTGTCTTTGGGCAGCTGAGTGCTTTCAAAGGGGATCAGTCCTCAGCAGGAGGCCTCGTGTGCACTGCAGTCAGCTGGTTGTTACCGGATTGAAGCCCTTCTGGTCAGTAGTTTCTTCTGAGCTTGCATTCCTAGCTGTATCTCAGTATGAAGAACGGAGGCAGAGGATGAGCATGAATCACAGGCTCCAGCCTCTCACGGCTTTTCAGTTCTTCATTTTCTTCTGGCATGCCTCATATCTTGTCCAAAAATATGTCCAAACATCCAAATAGCTTATTTCCCTAATGTTTTTTCCATGTTCTATTTTCTAAATTTAGAAAAGATTTCTAGTCAGGCATGGTGGCTCATGCCTTTAATTCCAGCACTTGGAAGATAGGGGCAGGTGAATTTCTATAAGTTTGAGGCCAACCTCATCTATATAGGGATTTCCAGGACAGCCAGGGCTCTGTAGAGAGATCCTGTCTCAACAAAGAAACGAACGAACAAAAAGACTTATGACAACTAGGGCATAGTGAAATTGCTTAGTGTTTCATCTTAGAATCTTTACTACTTTACATTGAATTATATGATGCTTAATTGACTAATTGGTGAATTCCCCGATAGTTGATGTTATGGTTTGAAGCTGCAATGTACCCTACAGGCTCACCTGGTCTGCACGTGGTCTATAGCTGATCGTCCTGTTTTGGGGGACTGTGAAATCATCCAGACTGTGGCTGAGCTCTGGTGGCCTTAAGGATGACATCCAGCTCTTGGTTTTTATATCCCCTATTTGCTAACCCATCAAAGCTGTGAGAAGCTACAGTAGCAAGTTCCTCCTGCACAGACTGGCTGCTCTAACTGCCATATCATCTGGGCCATGATGGGCTATGCCGTCTAACCTATGACCCCAAATAACCCTCACCCTTTAAGCTGCTCTCTCATGCTGGGTAGTGCCACAGTTCCTGGAAATGTTACTAACACAGGAACATTGTCTCTGTGTCTGGGAAGATGTTTCTGGAAGGGAATATGTGGATAGTGGCTAAGAAAGAAAGAGCTACCCTCTCCATTCTTACTACAGTCACCTCCACCCTTACCACCATTATCACCACCCTCAGAACGCTCACCACAGTCACCCTATCCCTACCCCAGTCACCATCATCACCACTGTCACCAGACCCTCACCAGTGTGCTTAGACACCAATCCAACCATCAGGTAACTGGCTTGGGTAAAACACAACAGAGGAGGAAAGAGAAACTAGCTCTCTACCTAGAGCTGGGGTACCCACCTTCTCACCTCACTCAGAGGGCAGAGCAACAGGTTCCTAGGTCTGGCTTAAGCCAGCAGCCCACACCACCCCCTGTCCCCCCAGCTAAGCCAGAAGCCAGCACCAACCCCACACCCAGCTTCTCGGACCTTTGGGCTTAGGTAAATCACACCACAGGTTTCTATGACAGTGTATAGGTACCATGAGATCTCCTGGCCTCCACTTGAGCAAGACTGTCTCATAATAAGTCCTGTCTTATGGATGGATCTACAGCTATTCTTGTCTCTTTCTCCTATTGGTCGATTCCTTGGACAAGCTCTGATGAATATTCTACATAAATTAGCAGAAGTTAATATTTGTCCTGATAAATTTTTCATAACAAAATTGCCTTAATGTATCTAGTGGATTGTTATGTGATAATCTTTAGAAAACATCTTTGGAACATTTAATGCATTATTAATGAAAAGTTATTTTCCTTCAGTGATGACTCATGTGGAAGCTGCTAGCTTGCACTTCACTTGATGTCAAATGATGAACAGACACAACTTGGCAGGATGATAATATCAAAGAAGATTCTTTAAAAGTCCGTATACTCGCCAATCTTGGTTACAGAAAGCATTTGAAAACCATGTCCAATACAAACAGGACTGTTAAAACAGCAAAGTCCATCCAGGCATTGGTAACACACGCCTTTAATCCCATCACTCAGGAGACAGAGGCAGGTGGATCTCTGTGAGTTCAAGGCCAGCATGATCTAAAAAGGGAGGCAAGTTCCAGCACAGCCAGAAGTACACAGGGAAACTGTGTCTCTAAAACAAACAAGAAAGTGTTTTTAAAAAATTAAAGCCCTTCAACAACAACAAAGCTAACCATTTATAAGTGGACATTGTGAAACAAACCTGTCAAAATACACCACTTCGTTTTCCTCTGTCATAATATAACAATGTTGCTAAACCAAGTCACCTGTGGCTGGGGCTCAGCTGTCAAGTCATTACTGCAATAACATATACTTTTATAGAAAACAACAACAATAGCAAAGATGTTGCCCTTTGAAATGGCACCTTCCTGCAGTGCACTGAGCAACTGTATTTGTCCCCAGTACTTTGTAGGGTACAAGTTCTTGGACTGTATCTTCATTAGAGATGAGCTTCTTTTAGCAGATTTACCCTGGGGTCTAATAGAAGTTTCAGTGAAGAAAGAGAAACATTATAACATTATGAGAATTGGAGGTTATTGCTAATTCTTGTGATTCTTCTTAGAAATATGCTCTGGATATCAGTGCGTCTCTGGAGATCAATGGCTTGCAAATAAGTGGCAACAAGAAGGGACCCCATCAGTGAAGTGAAACATGGTAGCAAGGAAAGTCGAGCTGCAATTTCCTTTTTTTTTTAAAGTGTGACTATGTAGCTGGGGGCATGGCTCAGTGGGCAAAGTGCTTGACACACAAACATGGGTACCTGAGTTCAATCCCTTGCACCCATGTAAAAGCCTGGCACATCCCTGGATGCCTGTAGTCTATCCTCAGGAGGTGGCCAGCCAGTCTGGCCAGGTTGATGAGCTCCAGTTCAGCAAGAGACAGTGACTCAGTGGTAAGATGAAGAGCAATTGAGAAAGACACCGCTTCTGACCCCTGACCTCTACATACATGTGTACACATGTATATATGCACACACACACACACACACACACACACACACACACGTAAGCACGACTATGAGGGAAACCTTTAAGCTGATAGTTTCGGAAATCAATCTTGAAACGACAGTGGTGAAGTGGGACAGTTGTGGGAAGTGGGTTAAGGCCCCAGTGGGGGCTCAGTGTCCAGTCCTGCATCCACATCAACTCTGCTCTGTCAAGTATCCTGAAGCAGTTTCCCAGTGGTAGCCAAAAGGATAGATAGTCCCAGTCCACCCCAATGGTAGGCAACGTAATGACCATTTCTAGGTCCCAGGAAGAGGCCAAAGGAGAGTTCCCAAGCCACAACACAGGGAAAACTAGGCCAAGTCTTTGCTTCTCTTGTCCATTAGCTCCGTTTTATAAGAGGCAAAAGCAACTTCTTTCCCAGAGAAGGCACTTGACCTTTGGGCCAGGTTCCCCGTGGTATGCAGAGTAACAATCAGAGCCCTTCCCCTCCTTTGTCTGTCAGTCTGACACACATTCATGCAGAAAACTATGCTATCCCAGAGCGGTTCACCTGAGAGGGAGAAGCAACACCTGGCAGCTTTATGGTGGCCCTACCTCAAGGAATGGTGACCCCCATTCTTTACTGCAAAGACATCAAATTCCCCCCAAGTCCCACAATTACCTGACAGCCTTTCTGTCCTGTGGCAGATCTTGACTAAAGACGGTTGTGAGCTGGGTGCGGCTTCTTAAATCGAGCTTCATAGCCTCATTTGGAAATGCGTAGCTGTCAAAGTTGTGAGAAATAGGGTAACGAAAACGGGTTTTGAACTTGCAACATCCAAATATTAAGCAAAGCCAAATGCACACTGAGCCTGATTGCCCGTGTTAAATTGCGTGACTTCAATGTGCACACGAGTTCTGAGTTGCCACAATACACAACCTGAAATGCCTCATCTCAGACTTGTGCTATGAATGGCATGTTTTTACTATACATGTAACTTTTCTGTTCTTACAGAAACCTACTGGTTTAATTATAGAAATAATGTTTCAATATGTTCCTACCGTCCCTCCTCAGTGTGCACGCATCCTTTAAACTTGTTATAGATTAACACAATGTATGCAAGCAAGATAGTTTTCTCGGCCAGTTTCTCAGCAATTGGCAGGCAGCAATTTGCAATTACAAAAAAGGAACAATTATTTTATTATTTATCTTTAAAAGTAATCTTGTAAGAATCTTTTTTAAAAAAAAAATCACAAGTCTAAACTTTTATATAAAAATCACTCCTATCTACCTTTAATCCTCAGAATGCAAATCTATTCATCAGCAATTCTTAATAAAAATCATATCAGGAGGCTAAGGGCAAAAAATGGGTATAAGGAATCAATCATCTCCAGTCCAGCCTCAGTGATGGTCACATCAGCCAGTGCTGCCATTGTTCTTGTTCCCTGACCATAAATGTCGCTAGCTTAACTAATGAGTGTGCCCTTCTGAACTTCAAATTGTTTCCTAAGATTTTCTACATCAGAGCCAGTAGTAAAAACACCTCAACCTAGCTTCACTAACAACTTCATTTTTCTAAATGTTTTCTAAGGGTGGTGGTCATTGCTGATAATTTACCCCTCTAAATTCTCTAGGGTGGTGATTAAATCATAAATCCGCTCCAGCAGCAATGCCTGAAAGAGATCAAGCTTTATTACTGTGAGTGCCAGAGATACTGCCCAGTGAGAGGCTGGAAGCCCCCTTAGAATTTTCATAAAATTCTTAGATTAAGAGTAAAGTCAGTTGCCGGGCAGTGGTGGCACACGCCTTTAATCCCAGCACTTGGGAGGCAGAGGCAAGCAGATTTCTGAGTTTGAGGCCAGCCTGGTCTACAGAGTGAGTTCCAGGACAGCCAGGGCTACACAGAGAAACCCTGTCTCAAAAACAAAAACAAAAGAGTAAAGTGAGGGCAGCAAGCAGAGCAGAATTCCACAACAGCATGAAGTCCTCAGGATACATAGTTCTTGGGGCTGTGCCACACTGAGGCTCACCCATGTGGCTGTGGTAACCCGTGGGCTATATTCCACAGACTCTAAAACCATTTGTCATTCCTCCTGCATAGCCTATACGTTTTTGGTTGAAGAAGTCTCTGAGATGTCCAAAGTAACACAGGTTGTTACCATTCCTCTTGGTAACTCACATAGCTAGATGTTAAGACCTTGTTACAGAAAACACCACATATTTTAGTCACAGGGTATAGAGAAATCAAACCAAGCAGGAAACGACCTCCCTGCTTGCTAGCTTTCCTTGTCCTGAAAGGTGTTATGGAGGCTTTGGGGGAAAACAACCATCAGTGGTCTCACTCTGCACTGGATCCTGAATTGTACAATACCCACTGATCTGCTGTGCAAGAAGTGCCCATGTTGCATGGCTCCTATGAGGCGTCCACCTGCTTTCTGGTTGGATCTGAAGCCTGCTCTATAGAAGGGAACTCATGCCTAGAACCGTTAACTTAGTCAGAAGCCAATACCAGGGGACATCATGTCAACCCGACTTCTAAACACCAATGTGTATAACCACAGATCTAAGCTGCTTTCAACCTTGGTCAAAGGAGGTTCATTTTGCATTGGGTAGTGGTTAATACAGACACTCAGTAACCAATTCGTTCAGAGAATGAGTGGCTCTGGGAACTTGACCATAATGGTTATCTTTACCAACAGCACCTCTTGCTCCCCAAGGCTCAGGGACCTTCCTAGAAGAGGAGGCAGAAAGAATGTAACAGCCAGAGGATGAAGAGGAGGGCTCTGAAATGCTGTCTCCTGAACACAGCATGGCTGTTGCGTTCACAAACTCACAACGGCTGTGGTGACCTGCACACAACCTGTAGGAATCAAACCAGCTAATGCTCCAGCATGGATGGGGGAGGGTTCGTGAGGAGCTACCAAAAGCTAAGAAGCCATTGGCAGTACACAGCTGGTGGGCATAAGACAATTAATCTTCTTTGAAGGTATAGTCACTAGTGGGGTGCCCATTCTTTAGTAGATGATCCCATACCTATGATCCCATAGACATCACAACTGTGCCCAATAGGTAGAAGATATATGTGTGTGTATATGTATATATATATATATATATGTATATATATATATATGTGTATATATATACATATACACACACAATATATATATGTAGGATATATATCTAATATATAATATATAATATATATAATAAATCTAATATATATATTGTGTATATACATATACACAATATATATATGTATATATACATGTTTATGTGTGCGTGTGTGTATATACATATATATACACACATATATAGAAAGTATGAATCTGTGTATGCTATGTGTATATGTATATGCATATATATGTATACATATATGTATACATACACACAAATATATATACACAGACATGTATATACACATACACACACACACACACACACACATATATATATATACATATATATATATATATACATGAGTAGGGGAGGGAACATGGCAGGATACAGGATATAGGTACAGTTGGAGTAAGATGTATGGCTATGATTATAATCCACTCTATACATATATGAAATTATCAAAGAATAAATAAATCTAAAAACAAAAAATTAAAAAGCTTTTCAGGTGAAAGAGGTTACAAGTCGAAGAAAATTAAGAGGCCCTGGGCTAGTAGAAGGTCATTTCTACAGTCCATTTGCCTGGCACTCATTCACGTATTTGGTTTCCTTGTGTCCCAGATTTCTGTCTTAGTTACTGTTTTATTGCTGTGATAAAGCACCATGGCCAAGGTTTCTTTCTTTCTAAAAGAAAGCATTTGACTTGGCACGTGGTTTCAGAGGACTAGAGTCCGTGTTGGTGGACCAAGGAACAGCCAAGAGCTCACACCTTGATTTTCAAATTAGAAGCTGGAAGAGAAAGGCACACTTAGATTTCCTTCAAAACTTCAAAGCCCAACCCAGTGCCGCCTCCTTCAATAAGGCAGGCCTCCTAAACCTTCCCAAGCAATTCCACCAACTGCACGGCAGGTATTCTAATACATGAGCCTGCGGGGCCATTCTCATTCAGTCTCCACACTCAGGCACCACTGCTTCTTTGCCAGACCACCTAGCTGCTCCCCTCCAGCACAGTGGCCCAGCTCCTCGGTGGCCTGCTCAGCACCCAACCCATTCTCTGACCCTTCTGGCATTCGTAAGTATTCCCTGTCTAGGTCTTATCAGAAATATCCGCCCTGCTTAAAACTGTACAGAAGCCCTGAGATCTTCTCTCCTCTCTCCCTACCCCCTCATTCTTTGGTCACCTCTCCATCATACCCTGCTTAGCAGGCTCAGGTATCCTGGGAGATCCGGGCAGATTGACTCCCAGTGTTTTCAGAGGGCACATGGCATAGTAACACCTTTCTCTAGATATCTTTCTTTATGGGGTAATTTGTGTCCACCTGTACTGTAAGCATCGTCAGTACCTCAGAAGGCAACTGTATTGGGAGGGGAAGTTGCAATGAGGTCAAAAGAATGGCCCTGATGTAATATGACTTGTCCTTAAAAGAGGAGGAAGTTTGGGCACAGACATGGAGAGAGGATGCCGTTCGGACATGAAGGTGAAAGAACACCATCAACTTTGGACCTCCCACATTATATAAAAAGCGCATTGCTTACTCCACCTAGTCAGGGTGTTTTGTTTCGGTAGCCCTACAAACAAATGTATCTCCATCATTTGCATTAATTTTGTCCTGGTGCACGCAGACATCGGTCATTAGTAAAAAGAGGCATTGATATGACATAAAGAAATTACAGTAGAATCTTCCTTGGAACATCCAGGTGACTAGGGCAGGATATATCCCCCAGGAACTACAAAGCAAACTGAAATAGGAAAGACTGGATAGGAAGAATGACACCTGGTAACAAGATTCTAAAGATCAGAAGCACAGGGGCACAGGGGGCTGCGGCTCAGCGCAGAGCACGGGGCGGGGCGTGACTGCCACTCAGTGCTGAGCTCATGCACCAAGCCCTGGGTTTCCCAGCACTGCCCCTCTCCAGAAAAGAACAGCAGGCTAGGGAGAGCCTAGGGATCCAGATCACTCTGGGAAGACAGCCGCTTGGCAGGGCACACTTAGGATTCAGTGGTGGCCCAATAAGCATGTGAAGTCAGCTGATGCTTTACTGGGCTGCCGTGGAACTGCGAAAGAAATGCCCCACAGGCAGGCTGTTCAGGCTTGCTGGCTGAGGACTCCTGGGTGTCTCTCATGCTGTGGCCAGCACAGGCTGATGCAGGGCAGCAGTGTTCCCTCACAATTAAGAGGTATTAGAACATTTCCTTTTTAGTTCTGGCGCCAACATGCGACAACACACTTGAAGTAGAGACGGGATCTCACCGTTCCCTCGTTCCTGAAGCCCGCAAAACCCAGCAGAGCCAGGAGAGTGCGACCCACAGCTGAATCTACTGACTCAAATCTCCTGGCTTCCTGTTGTCCCTTCAGTAAACTCTGCTGTGGGAAGGCAGGCTAAGAGTCCCTACTTCTGACCCAGACTATAAACAACGCCATTTCTCTGTTGTATATATTTAACTTTGATATCTCTTAATGTAGCTAAATGACTGGACCCAGGACTAGGCCTTCTGGGGCCGGAACTTAGGTAACAGTATTTTTCAAATATGAAGGAACAACACAACCACAGGGTTTCCTGATTCACTGACCCAGAACAGAAGGGGGAAATGGAAGTCGTTCCTGTGGCTTCTTGGAAATCTAGTTTTGTTTGGGGAACTTTTTTCTTTCTCTCTGCGCCAACATGGAGGGCTTTTTGTGGTTTGTGAAAAAAAAAAAAATGGATAAAAATAAGTGTTTTGAAAACTATGACTCCCAAAGTCTGTTTCCTGGGTGTCTTTTTAGCAGTAGGCATGTCAGCCCTGCCTTGTGGGGTGTGTGTGTGTGTGTGTGTGTGTGTGTGTGTGTGTGTGTGTGTGTGTGTGTTTCGGTTCTTATGAGATAATTAGAGAATTCCGGTGAGCCAATTTGGGGAGTTTCTACTTAATCAATTTGGGGATCCCTTTGAACTGTCTGAAAGGAAAGTTTAGGTTATCTAATTTAAGACCTGTGCTGTTCCCACCAATCCAAGTCTTCCAGGGCACTTGGAACCTGGGGGGTTTAGAGAGGCCCACTATGATTGGCCTGAGAAAAAGCCCGGATTCTACTTTGCAGCTCCGTAGAGAAACGAGCCCTGCAGCATGCTGTGTGTCTGAGAGTACCCCCATGTGATGCGGCTGTGTTTTCGAAGCCTCTAGTTGCACAGACACAGACTGTTTTTTGACTTTTTGAAATTAGGCTCCGCCCACACCCCATGGGTTCACCTTTTTAAATCGGTACTCTCAGATTTATTTATTTATTTACAAATATGAGGTGTGGTTAGCATATCTTATCTATGTTGACATGTAATTTAATATATGTGTTTGGTTTTGTTTGGTTTTGAGCAGCTGGAAGCTTTGGCTCACTGCCTCGTCTTTCTTTGCCATGATAACCGGTTACTCAGCCACTGATTTGGTGATGGCTACTCAGCCAGTCCTGGCTGGAATGAAAATATCCAAGAATTAACCTGTTTGGAACTGGGAAGTGGGGGAGGGGTGTTTTGTTTGTTTTATTTTTAAGCCAAGTTACTTCTACATAATTTTTTTTTTATTTTAGATTAGTATTAAAATTCACTCATAAATCCAAGTGGTGCCAACTTGTTTCCATCTGTCACAGATATAATTTGGATTAGCAATTGCATATAAACTGGTAAGTTGATTACTCTGTTGCTTTGCCTTATGATGAAAATTTAAACTTGGGAAAATCTCTGACAGCTGTATGGTGGTGGTGAACACCTTTAATCCCAACATTTGTGAGGCAGAGGCAGGTGGTTCTCTGTGAGTTCAGAGCCAGCCTGGTCTACAGACTCCCAGCACAGCCAGGGCTACTCAGAGAAATCCTGTCTCAGAAAAAAAAAAAAAAAAAAATCTCTGACAATTTAAATTTGTTGGTAAATAAGATAGAGATATCTCAACACCTGTCAAAAGTAAATTAGATAAATATAAAATATGATATATATAGATATATGAAGTAAAACCTCCAAATCATATATATAAACATTTTGTCACAAAATGTAAAGAAATGATTCTGTTCTTTGTGACAGTTTGTGAACAACTATTCTAGATTCCAGAGGAATAATGTTTCTGTAGAAATAAAGTCTTTATTTAAAGATTACTTTTCATCTGATATAAGCTAAAGCAATGCAGTCTAAGAATGATTGAGTCTTGTTTGTTTGCAGTTAACTACCCTAACTTTAATAATCATACAAGAATAACACGTTTCCACTTAACTTGTAAAATAGCTATCGTCTATTTTAGGTAGCCATTGGTTTTAGAAAAATGTCTTCCTGTTTTCAAGTAAAGGCCCATTAGTAAAGACTATTTTAAACTACTCTAAGTAGAGTTAATAACTGAACTTGGCTGGCCCGTTAATGAAGTGGGTTCATTTGTACGCCCTGATGGTGTTAGTCAATAAAGCCTAAAGAGACTTGCCCCAAGGGGCTCACTTCTTGGCAGCAGGCTGGTGGCTCTTGTTTTCCTTGGTAGTCCTTGATTAGATTAGATTCTTAAAGACAGAGTCTCTAAAGCAATTATCTTGATAATGCACAGAAATCTTGCAAATTTCAAAAACAAAAATCTTGAGCTTTTCTCACCCCCACAGATGTTAGGCTTTTAATGAATGTGCCGTGTTTACATAGATAATTGCATCCCGGGTTGTCTGCAGCCCAATTGTAAATATAAATAAATATTAACCAGTTGATAAATATTTGGAAGTCTACAAGCGAAACTATATGCTAACCGTAAGCACAGAGTAAATTACAGAAAGCTTGTACTTAACTTTTATGACCATGGATGGATGGATGTGTGGTGTTTGTGTGTATGCAGATGCCTCAGCATCCAGAAGAGGGCGCTAGACTTCTTGGAGCTGAAGTTACAGGCAGTTGTGGGCTGCCCAACCTGGGTACCAGAAGTCAAACTCAGATCCTTTGCAAGAACAGTATACGCTCAGCCTCTGAGCCATTTCTCCAGCCCGTTATCAGAATTCTTATACTCAAGAAATATAGTTTTGTTTGGTCTCCCTCTCTTCATCTTTTATCAAAGATTAAATGAGAAGATTTATGCTGGCAAGTTTATAACAACTTGACGCAAGGCAGAGTCATCTGGAAAGAGGAAACGTCGGCTGAAAAGAAAAAAAAAAGAAGAAAAGAAAAAAGAAAAGGCCTTCACCAGACTGGCCTGTATACTTTTTAAATTAGAGGTTGGTGTAGAAGGCCCCAGCCCATTGTGAGTGGTTCCATCCCTGGGTTGGTGGTTCTGGTTCTATCAGAAAGCAAGCTGAGCAAGCCATGAGGAACAAGCCAATAAACAGCACCCTCCATGGCCTCTGCATCAGCTCCTGCTTCCAGGTTCCTGCTCTGCTTCCCTGAAGCTAAAAGATGCAATAAACTTTTTTCTCCAGTTGCTTTTGGCTATGATGTTTTTAATCACTGCAATATAAACATTAAGTAAGATAAAATTTATATGTAATTAGCCAGAAAGCTATTTTTATAGTATTTCGGGTAAAAAAAAAAAAAAAATTAAAACAGGAAGGAAGTTGTTTATTTTTAGTATAACAAGCTTTTGTTAAAATGTTGGTTGGCTCATAGTACAGTCTCCAAAAGAACAACTTCTTATAGGCCAAAGTATTTTACTGGTAGGTTTTTGTTTGCTTGCTTGTTGTTTGTTTTGCTTTAGGGGATGAAATCTAAAAAGGCTTGATGTTTATTTAAGTGTATATTTGCTTTAAAAAAAAGACCTTTACAGTGACATCTGGCTTACAGTGATAGTTGAATGAGCCCTTCTTATTTAATAATCGTAATTGATATGTCCCACTGATGCGAATTTTATAACCTTTTATGTTTTGTTTTTCAAGACAGGGTTTCTCTGTATAGCCTTGACTGTCCTGGAACTCACTCTGTAGACCAGGCTGGCCTCGAACTCAGAAATCCACCTGCCTCTGCCTCCCAAGTGCTGGGATTAAAGGTGTGCACCACCACCGCCGGCTTTTTATAACGTTTTAAAATCCTGAGGGCCTAATTCATGCTGTTTAGTGTGAAGGTCCTTTTTAGACGCTATCAAAAGAAGTCCAACCAGGCTGCTACGTCACCGGGCTCTGTATGTACTCTAGAGTCTTTCTAAATAATGTGAGCCACTCCCGTAGTCAATAGAGGGCAATATTCTTCCATTCATCCTCATTTCAAAATTTTTAATTAAAGAGCTTAATACAAGATACACTAATAACACTATTTGAAAGAGGCTCTTGGCTGTACATGTTTGTAAACACGTGAAAAGTAAGACATGGCAGAAGGTACATTTATAGATACGTGTGTGTTCTAAATTGATAAAGCCGTAATTCTTATAATACGAATTCAAAATCTCCACAGTTCTTTCCTATTCAGCTAAATGCTGTGATTTCTATGGAAAATGCCCCCAACAGGCTCACGTTGAACACATGGCCCCTTTTAGGTGGCTCTATTTGGGAGGCAGTGGGAGTTTCAGGAAACAGGACAGGCTGGGGGATTAGGTCTCCGAGACGAGCTTTCTGCTTTGTGTCCACCAGCTACTGAGCGGTCCTGCCTCTCACCACAGGCTCAGAATCAACACAGCCAGAAGCTGGGGGATGAAACCTCTAAAATCACCGACAAAAATAAATCCTCCCTCCTTTCAAGATGCTATGTCACGTGATTTGTCATAGTGACCGTCAGCCTAACAACACTCTAGGCAACCAAGTGACCTTCCCAACCCGGGAAGAGGGGTCTTACGCGCCATTGCCAGCATCCATTCTATCACTAGATGGCGCTAGAGGATAGCGTTTGATGTCGGCTCCCCTTGCATTGGATAACGAAATTTAGTGTCTTTCTCCGTTTACATATGCTTTCCATGGCCTTGCGGAATCTACACAAAATAAGCACTAATGGCCATCTAAATGAAACAAGATGCCAAATCCCACATTGAGTAAGGGACAAGAAAAGGGGTGCAATAATGACCACCCTAGAAATTTGATTTTTTTAATTGTCCTTTTCAATTTCAATTCCGTACAGGAAATACCTTGCCAAGGACAGAGAAACCTCTCTGGGACCCTTTTCCATGGCACTAGAAAAGTGGAACATGAACCCAAAAGGCTGGACTTGTGAATTCTATGACTTAGCTGTTATCTCGAGTCACTGGAACCCACAGTTGAATATGAATATATATATGTGTATATGTGTGTGTATGTATGTATGTATGTGTATATATATATACACATGCATATACATACTGTATATATATATATATACTGGCTTTTGTTCAACCCTTTCATAGACTGTAACACTGTTATAAGGAAGGAGGAAGCCAACTGAGAATGGCTCTCTAATTTTGGTCAAAGCTGTAAATAGATCCATTTTATGCTGTTATTTCTAGTGTTTTACAGAGGTCAGAAGACATTGGGTCCCCCTGGAACTGGACTTACAGATGGTTATGAACCACCACAAGGATGCTGGTAACTAAACGTAAGCTCTCTGCAAGAGCAGCAAGTGCTCTTAACCACTGGACCATTTCTCTGGTTCCTGTGAGGTTGGTTAGTTGGTTGGTTTTTAAGACGCAGTTCCACATAGCCCCAGGCTGGTGTTGAATTTGCCATTTAGCCAAGGCTGGCCATGAACTCCGGATCTTCAGTCTTTAGGTCCCAGGTCCTGAAAGTTACAGGCATACATCACCATATCTAGCATAATATATGGTTTTGTTTTTTTTTTTTAAAAAAAAAAAAAGGATTTCAGCCATGTGTGGGGGTGCACATCTTTAATCCTAGCACTCGGAAGGCAGACACAGGTGGATCTCTATGAATTCTAGGCCAACCTAGCCTACATATCAAGTTACAGGACAGCCAGGGCAACACAGAGAGGTCCTGTTTCAAACGACAATAGCAACATTTAAAAATAAGTAAAGAATAAGGTCTCATGTATACCAGGTTAACCTATGCAACCACGGATGACCTTGAACTTCTGATCCTCCTGCCTTTACCTCCCCAGCACAGAGATGACAGGTGTGGCCATCCCACTCAGCTATGCAGTGGTAGGACAACTTTGCAGCAGCTGAGCTATGTTCTTATATTATTTTCAACTGATGCAGGAAAATGGTTGGACCAGAGCTGGGAGCTCTGGGAAGAGAGGCAAATAAGGAACATTGTGGGGGGTTCAGACGTCCCTTCCTCTAGGATTAACCCTCAAAATCCTCTGTTGACAAGGCTCAATACTGTGCTAGCTAAAGATATTGAAAGACTTGGGTTAACTCTTATTATTCAAATTATACAAAAGATATCAATCTATAATAACACTAATGATATTTTCTGGCTTAAGTATTGGGTTTTTTTTTATTTAATTAGTAAAATGTTACATAATATAATTAGCTTGGATTGTTAATTAATTAAATTATTATTTAATTAAAATTAATATTCATATTTTAAACAAAAGGTGGGTTGGTCAATACTCTAGTGATTCCTTCCAAAGTCCCAGTTATAATAATTCAAATATAAGTAAGAGTTAATAAAATAACTAGATATAGAGGAAACATATAAACCAGTCTATTTTTAGAACATGTACATTTTGGTTATTTTAGATACATGTTTCCTTTATCTGTTACCTTCACTCCACTGCAAAACTGTGTTCTTGATTACTTAATTTTAAGTACAGAAATTGCTGTCGTCTTTGAGTGTTATGTCAGATACAGAATGTAAAAAATTTCAAATCCTGATCATGATGGTTCATAGTCTTGTTATAATCCATAATCCAGGAGTTTCTTTCTTAGTGTCCTTTCCCAGTGATGCCTCTCTCCTGAAGACTGCTGCCCTGCTCTCTGCTAAGCCTCATCTATGTCAGATCATAGGAATAGATGTTCCTAGAGAGACCTTATAATACTTAATAAATAATATGTGGCCCTTGCACACAGAGGACAAGATGCTTGCTCAGCAGGGGACCTGTAAACAAAATCTCCTGGAAAGAAGCTGTGTCTTCAGAGGCTGACTGATTGGAACTACGGTTCTGTGGAGAGACTGTATGTAGCAGATCTGAAGACCTTATCTTGAGCTAGTTCCAGCCTGCCCCCCAGGACCCCGAATAGTCATTTCTTGCCTGTAAAACAGACTTCTCTATTGTCCCTTTTATCTCTCAAATGAATAACAAGGAGACCTTGTTTATTTACTAAAAGGCTTCTTGCACTATAGCTGGGCAGATATCCATCGATTCTAACCCTCTATGGCTGCCTACTTCCCAGCCTGTGCCCCATTACTTGCAGTCTTACTCTTTCTTGCCCTGGCTGCTCCTGATCCATCAGTGTCCTCATACCAACTCCCCTGGCGACCTGCTTATGGTGAATCTCTCTCCCACATAAGCCCCTGTCTTTCTCTCTTCCTCCTTCTTCTCTCCTTCCCAGCTACAGGCTGAATCAGCTCTTTATTAACCAATCAGAGGTGTTGGAAAACAATAGGAGATGCTTGACAATGCTAACATCTGGACCACAAACAGATCTCTAGGCACAGTAGTCAGCATCTGAGCACACAGAGCACAGACCATCCCCAACACTTGCCCACCTCTAAGTACTAACTGACACCTTGTGAGTTATAGATTAAAAAAAAATAAAACCTTTTAGAATCTATTAACTTAACAGCCCACTAGCTTCCATCAAATCAAAAGTTAAGAAACTCATTAGATAGCATTGTGGGCCTACAGAAAAGCTTGCCTTGTCTCATCATAACTGCCTCTCCAGTGTACCCACAAATATATTTTAAATTTGCTTTGATTTATAACTTTCATTTTTATGGTTTATTATAACCATAAACAACAAAACGTATAAAATTGCTTCCACATTGGAACAGGAATTTGAGGTAACCTACATCTATGTTCTTAGGCCATGGTCAGTCAAATTTGGCTCCCAATTAAACTATCTATTATTCTACTTAACAGGGGACAGGGGTACAGGAGAAGACAGTATTGAAAAGAATCCCAGCTGTCCACTTTACATCATTTTTGCCCTATATATATAGAACAAATAACTTCAAAATAAAAAGAGAGAAGGCAACTGAAAATGCATTTGGAGTTTTAATTATCTTTACTCTTAATAAACTGAATTGTAAGCTTATATATTTATGTTTTAGTACCTCTCTTGTGAAGTTCTTAAACATGCCCACTCTTAAACAGTTGGTCCTCATGAGCTGATCCAGGTTATCTGTAGCACATGGCTGTTAACATACCCTCTTCATCTGTCTATCACCTTTAGAATACCTTCTCAGCTGCCATACAGGTGTGTGTGTGTGTGTGTGTGTGTGTGTGTGTGTGTGTGTGTGTGTGTGAGAGAGAGAGAGAGAGAGAGAGAGAGAGAGAGAGAGAGAGAGAGAGAGAAGGCTGTGTCCTACCACACAGACTTTTTAATGCTGTCAGAGGACTAGGTGTGTTGTATCTGAGCTGATGGAGCTATGGGAAGACAGCAGGCATTTCCTTATGAACCACCATCTGCTAGGCAGCTATTGAAAAAGTCTATGCTAGTTCAGGTCATTTCTTCCTGGGGCAGAAGCTGTCTCAGGGCAGGGGGGCGAGGCTGAGTTCTGGGAAATTTGGGTTTCAGAGTTCTCAACCTAGCCTGACAGTGTCCCCATTCTTTCCCTTAAAATCCCACTGCTTTCCTGGGGGTGCCTTACTTAGTGCCCTGAGTTTTGTCTTGTCTTTAAAGCAGTGGTGATATTGACTTTGTCATAATAGCAGGTACCTAGTATACATAATTCAAGCACAAGAGATAGATACAATGTAATGTGTCACTCCAAGACAGGAAGATACAAATAATGCAGATTGTGTGGCTTAGAACACCAAGAACTGTCTCTGAGGCACCTTTGAAGTTTGAAATCATGGGCATTCAGGGATGGTTATTTATATATTGGTGTCATGTATCTTTTGAAGGATTCAGTTCTAAATATATATATATGTATATATATACATATATATATACATACATATATCAATATATATATATATATATATATATATATATATATATATATATATAAAATCTTCCCCTAATTGTCATATCTCTTCATGCTAAACGGAAGAGAGATCAACTCTGGGTTCAGGACTAGAGAATGAAATGGGACCCCAACCTTCAAGACTCTCCAAAGACATGCAACCAAATCTAGACAAAGTCATCCAGTAAATCTTATGCTGAGTCTGGATTTTATTTTCTTTACTACAGTTAGACTGGGTTCATAGCTTTGTGAGCTTCAGCTAAGTTGCCTCACTTCTGTGAGCCTCTGTTTCCCCACCTCTCCAATGGATAATGACATTTATCCAACACAAAGGTGGCAGGCATTGAAATGCTGTTGTTATCATCTAAGAGGCTGCAGAAATTATCAGGTGCAATTTTCTGCTCAAACATGCCACCTTCTACTTGCCTTTCCTTGATGCAACTACTGTGTGTGCATGTTCTTTGTGTGTCTCTCTATGTCTTTTGTCTGTCTCTTTCATGGCTCTGTCCCTTCTCCCTCTGTGTTTCCTCTCTGTGTTCTTCTCTGTCTCTATCAATCTCTCTCTGTCTCCTGTCTCTCTGTCTCTCTATGACCCTTTGTCTCCCTCATGTCTCCACACATACACACACACACACACACACACACACACACACATATATATATATAGTCTATCTGCATGTACACCTGCATGCCAAAAGAGGGCATCAGATCACATTATAGGTAGTTGTGAGCCACTAAATGGTTGCTAGGAATTGAACTCAGGACCTCTGGAAGAGCAGGTAGTGCCTTTAACTGCTGAGCCATCTCTGTAGCCTGGTTGCTCCTTTTGGAGGCAGAACCTATTCCAGATCTGTCTTCTCACTTTTAGAAGTTGACTGGTAATCTTTCACATCATTCGGGTTATTGATGAATTGTCCCAGCCCTGTCTTCTTATTTGCATGGTGTTCTGTGGTGCCACCCACTTCTGTATCCCAGTTGCCCCTTTCTAGAGAGCTCACAAATACCTTCATATTAACTTAGTGAATTGCAAAGGCCCTATTTCCTAGGAATGACATAGTTATAGGTACTAAGACTTAAAACTTTCATTTCTTCTTGGAAAATATAATTCAGTGTGTAAGTATATTGCAGACTCCAGTATATCAGCAGTTTATTGAGGATCTGGCACCTTCATAGTGCTAGACTTTGTATTGTCTTACTAAGCACTGGCTGTGTTGTGTTACTAAGCACTGGCTGGGTTTCAGATAAGAATCATGGGTAGGAGATAAAAAGTTCTTCCAACATTGGCTACTTGGGGCCCTGGAGTGCCCAGGGCCTGTGAACCAAACTGGCAGGTCCAGAGGATTATAACTCCAAACCCTGGGAGCTAAGACCTCGTCACTTCATGCTTTAGAAGCTAGACTCCCAGCTTTAAGTTCTCTAATTGAACTTGTTGTTCTGGGCCGTAATCTCCAGTGACCTCAGTACTTGGTGGCTATTGTAACCCTAACACTGGTAGCTAAGAGCCAAGGTGGCAAGCAGTGGAAAGTAGTGTCTGCTGGTCCGCAGACCTACAGTAACAGGTGTCACAGGCTCTCTGGAGCTAGTGGCCCAGCCCTTAGGCCATAGCTCTGAGAGCACCGAGCACTAGGGTTTGGTAGATCCTTGGAATTCTCCCAAAAACTGGATCCCAAGGTTGTCTTCTCTGGCTTTGCATATTCTTCAGTCTGTCTTCAGCCTGTGCTTTCTGCCTTCACCCTTCTCTGCTTCTCCCACTGTCTGTTGTGTCCGGTACCTGAGGAGTACAGAAGAGGGTGTCAGATTCCCTGGAACTGGAGTTACAGAGCTAAGAACTGAACCCAGGTCTTCTGTCTGACAGGGCAATCAGAGCCATGGCTCCAACCCCTCAGCAGCTCTCTTACCGTGACTATGACTCAGCTGCTGCTCTCAGGTCTCCTCTTGTGTCGCCACATCAGCATGCTCTACTAACAAAAAGTAGGCTGGAAAGATACTTTGTAGAAGCCTTTTATTGACCTAATGTTGCAATTGTTGGGAGACATAGGAGGCTGTCTCCCAGCGAAGTCCAAAAGTGAGCTGAATAGCCTACTCACACAGCTAGAAATGGAATACCAAAGGTGTTGGCTCCAATCACCCACTAAGGCTTCGGGTAAATTAAAGACCTTATTTGAACTAATCATGGGTATTCTTTGGGGGCCCCTTGGAGGAGTGCTCCTCCACCCTGGGCTGGGGCAAAAAAGTTACAGAGTCACATAGAGTGCACAGAGGCTTGTGATGTTAAAGTGGCTGGTGCACGTGCACGCTGCTCAAACAGCAATGGCTGGAGTGTAGCTTCCTCAAAGAGTCGAACAAGAGTTCAAAGTGCTGACAGCTTTTCACACAAGGCTTCTGAAGCATGAGGGAAGGGTATGACAGCTGTTAACCAGGGACTAGAACCTGGCACCCAATCTTAGCTTATATAAGGAGAAAATGAAATTAAAAGGAGAGATTAAAAGTTTATTGCTAACAGGGGTTTAGCAGTGTCTGGTACTCTGTTGATCCTGAGACTGGCAAGAAAGAAAGAACCAAATCCACAACTGTCCAAATTAAAGTAAGCTGCACTTGGGCGTACCTGGGACTCACCAGACTTGTCTCCCCCTAAACTGAGGTTCGAGAGAGCAGTACCCGCTCCTCTTGGAGTTCCTGTTATAAGAAAGATGAGGTATTCACAGGAGAAAGAAGCTGGCAGTTATTCATTGTTTTAAAAGATACAATTTAAAGAGAAGAAACAAAGGCGAGGATGGATACCACGTGAATGTAAACAAGCAGTTTACATCAGACCTGAGACACAGAAACTTAATTACAAATAGAAACCTTATTTAGCAAGGACTTAACTCAGGGCAAACCGACTTATCGCTTAGCTAGGATTTAGCACCAACAGACAGAAACTTCTTTTTAACTATTGTAGCTGTAAACACAACCCTTAACCTGCAAGGTATATTTTCAGCTTTGGTCTCCCATCAACTTGTGAGGTATTTGTTCCTGTTCTGGTCTTACATAACAATGCTTAAACCCTGGCCCCCAGTGGCAGGAGAGGTGGGCCCCTAATCTGCATCATCTGGTCCAAGAGTGCTACAGTGAGCACTAACCAGCATGTGTGAGTAGTAGAGAAAATGCCTTATCTGCTTGTTCTGTGTTAAAACAATAAAATCCCCGATATCACCTTGGAAGATTACAGGGGAGTGCTGCCCGTGGTTTCTGTGGAATCTGTAAGGAACTGCTGGCAGAGTGCCCACCTTCTCCTTGTCAGGTTTGAGGCAGTCCTGAACAGCAGATGTCGCTGTTGCCTGCTGCAATTGTTCATGCTCAACAAAAACATCCTGGGCAAAAGGAAAGCGGACAAGCAACTGAGAAGCCTCATTCAAGCCGGCAGCTGTTCCTCTCGTTCTCTAAACTTTCATCTACTTGCAATTTTTCCATGGCAAAAATGTGAAGCTGTCTTAACTTGTCGCTGTTCCCGAGCCCCTTCTCCACTTTCCCTGTTCTGTTGTGTGCTGACCCAGGAGACAGGTGTTAAGGACCCAGTGATTTGGAACTTAGGGACTGAGCCTATGCTGATGAAATCTGTATTTCCCTGTATCTGGGATGCTTCCGTCAGCATCGATCTTATCTTGGGGGCACTATTGAAACCACCATCCATAAGGATGTGGTTCCTGTGAAGTCATGGCCAGGCCTTCAAAGAACACAGAGTTTCTAGTCTTCTCCTTTTGTTAGGACTAAGTTCCAAATTCCCCACTGGGTCTGCATTTCAGGGCTGAATTTCTCTTTTTAAAAGAAGGATCCCCTATGACAGCAGAAAGAAAAAGATGTGTGTGTGGGGGGTGGGGAGGTGGTCCCTGTTCCCACTGTCCTTCACATGGCCTTCTGGGTTAGCAAGAGTGCTTGTCCTTGTGAGGCCTGACAGATGGGAGGGAGTCACACCCTAAAGGCCGTGGCTCAGATAATAAAGCCCCCCCTTTCTTCCTCCCCCCTCAAACAAGCAGACACAAGCATTTCCCAAGGGGAAATCTGAGAACTTTCTCAACTAGGGGAAGGATGGGTGGGACCAGAAGAGGAAATGGCATTGGTTTGGATGAAGAACAGGACCTCAAAAGTCAATATACAGGCAGCACCTGGAGCGGGGAAGAGGAAGGGCCAGGGCCAGGCAGAAGGGAAGCCAGGGTCAAGGATGTCAGTCGGCCACCTGTTTCAGATGTGGACAGAGGCATGCACAGCTATAGTAGTTTTTGTGGCAAAGCTTGGGGGCAAAGCATCTGTTCTTATAAATGGGTCATTGCCAGAGGAGGTGGCCCAGGTCAGCCCTGATGTAAATTACTCCCATAGATAAAGTTATTCATAGAATCTTCTCAGCTTTAAATTTGTTCTACCTATATCTTTCGCCTCTGAAAACTATTGTGTGGTGAATGCACAGCAAGACGTGCTCCGGTTTATGTGCCTTTCTAAGTATTTAAAAGAAAAATCATGTTAACTGGGGAGCCCTCATATTAAGCTAGACCTGCCACCGCCACAACCTTAGGAAGCTTTGTGTATAAATTCAGACATAGGTACCCTCGGAGCAGGACCGTACCCTCATGTGTGAGTTCAATGGCTAAGAAACAAGTAATGATCAATACTTAGTTATTATCCATGAGACTTCCATCCTCACCTGTGTGGAAAGACAAACCTACATAGGTAAGATGTGTGTCATCTACCTCCGTACAAAGCAGCCTTCGAGATGGAGCGCAGAACCTTCCAGAATCTGCCTGGGCACGCTAAGCAAGTGTCAGGATGGGATGCTCTCTGTCGCTGAAGATTCCGTGTGAGCCTGCCAACAGGGACTCATTGAGGAAGTACAAATAGCCATGGACTAGAGAGAAATGTTGGTGTCCATTGAAGGGTCGGCACAAGGAGAGGGCCCACTTGCCTTGACAGGATGTACTCTGAGTGAGAGCAGACAGAGGGGACATGATGGTTATGCAAGACAGGCCACTATTAGAACAGGGTCAAATGAAAACCCTAAGACTTGAGCAAGGGAGTATGCTGAACTGAGAATAGCTGACTGGATGCTGAGAGACTGAGGGAGGGGGACTGTGAACATCCTAGGGGTCCAGCATCAGAGTTAGCAGGCAACTCCCTGGGACAGGTCTGGGAGGATTCTTCTGAGAGTAAGCATCCCAGAGGAGAAGCTTGAACTGAGAGATGATGAGAACCGGAGAAGTCTTTGTCCCTACACCAGAGTAGGAGCAGGTGACAGGTTAAGGCCACAAGATCAGGTGAACTCAAGAGGGATGGAAACAAGGCAAAGGCAAGGTCCTTGGGACCTGGTTTGGGACACATTTCTTCATCCATGCCACTTTCCTGTCCTTCCCATTCTGCCGCAAGGCTAGGTGAGCTTGCTACGGCTGTCCGGCTACAGGAGTAGCCCACTACAGCAACTGTACGCCAGGCCCTTTCCAGTTAGATTCCCTAAGCACCATTAGAAATCAGAATAGTCCATAGAGACGTTCTATTTAGGGTTTCTACTGCTGTGATAAGCGCCATGACCAAAGCAACTTGGGGTGGAAAGGGTTTGATTGCTCTACACTTCCACGTGGTAGTCCAGCATCAAAGGGAGTCAGGGCAGGGCAACAACAGCACCCTAGTTAGATGCTTGCCAGTCTAGAAACACCCTTTCCCCTTACCATTTCCCATAAAACCTTGTCCTGCTGAGAGCTCGGGGCTTCACCCTCCCACTCTGCTGGGTCCGAGACAGTGTGGCCCAAGCTCGAGTTTGAATAAAGAGACCCTAGTACGATTGCTTTGGAGTTGGCTCTTTGCTGGTCTTTGGGGGTAAACAGGTACAACAGAGGTATCTCTGACCTCCTAACAGCTAGAGGTTGGCCAGCAAGAAGGTGTTTGGAGGGGGTATTGTAGCTGCTTGCAGCCACCCAGTCTCTCCTCTGGAGAGTTGCCCTTGGCCTAGTGGGATCAACCTCACTTGTCTATGAGCAGCCCCCGCCTCCTAATCTAGAACACACTAGCCAATAACTGAATTGCATGAGAGCATGAGAGTATGAGACGCTAGTCCTCTGGTCCATCTATCACGGGCCGTGTGGTACTAGGCTCAGACTAAAGCCAGGCTTATTCCTTGAGGTAGGTTAGTAATTCCTAGGCCAAAATTTATTCATTATCTCTCATCTCCAGATATATCCAGAGCTGTGGTTTAGCTCACAAGTCTATCTGTACCCTGTCCCCGAAGCATACGTCCAGTGAGTTATGTGGATGAGACTCCTATCCCAAGCTCGACATTGAGGACCCCCTCAGAAAGAGGGTATGGGGAGCAGAGAGAAACAGTTTGGGGGACTAGAAACTCTCTTCAAAGCCACTTAATGAGGTACCTGCAGGCAGAACTCTGAGGACCACGCCCTGACCTTGGGAGAACACTCAAAGCAAGACCTTGGCCTTTCTGGGTATAGATTCTGAGGGACCTCCTGGCAACAGATTTTGTGTGACTTAAAACAAGCACTTCTTCTTCCTTGCCCTTGTGGGTTCCAGGAGCCATGTTGCAAGTGCCTTCTTTGACTTTGGTTTAAAGCAGCACCCATTTCCCAGCATTCCCTAGTTTTGTAGCACAGCCCTCTTGCTTGGCACATTGCTCGATAGGAATGGCCTGTAAGTTTGACTCCATGTCTAGTATCATCTGGCCTTACAAAAGAGTCCCATGTGGGGATAGGGGGTCTTAGGCCTCTGACAAACAATGTACTGTGCTATAGCATAGGTGTGCACATCAACCTGGGATCTTTGTGTAGTAGGAACTGATCTTTCTCTCCCCCTATATCATCATCATCATCATCATCATCATCATCATCATCATCGGGTTTTTGGTTTTAGACAGGGTCTCTCTATGTTAATCCTGACTGTCTTGGAGTTGTAGATCAACCCAGCCTAGAACTCAGTGAGATTCTCTTGCATCTGCGTCCTGGGTGCTGAAATTACAGGGGTATACACACCACTATGCCTGACCCTGGTCTTATTTCTGATAGCTCTCAGCAGGTTCCAAGCAGCTAAACCATCTCCCTTATAGAAGAGATAGGCAGGTTTTATATTAGACACACAGGTAGGTAAAGGCAGAGCTGACGTTTGTGTCCTAGAACCTTTCACTCCCACATCAGGTGAACAGGGAGATGGAGGGACTGGGGCTGGGTAGGTAAACACACCAGTTGATAGTATGCTGGACCAGGAGACTCACAGAAACCTGAAGCCGTAGTCAGAGCACCTGGCTTCCTCTCACTGAATGAGTTTGCAATGTCACCTGGCTTTGACATTGTTCTGAGATAGACTCATGGTACTGACCCCCCTCACGGGGCCATTGGTGTGTTCCATAATGCCAGGTATAGTAAATGCTTAACACCAAGCCTGTCAGAAAACACCTAACGACTAGGAGCCATCATTAATGCAACCCCAGGGGCAAACGTCCTTGTATATGTAGAAAGGCAACACGGTATGAAGGACTTGCTGGGTCACATGGACAATCAGCTGGCCCTGCTCCAGGCCAGGATGGGAACGTGGGCCTTCCCTCTTCCTGTCTGCCTTTACCCATTGTTGTGTGACAGCTCGTGCGTCTTTAAGGTGGAGCTTAAACGATTCCATTCTGGTCCTGCAGCTTCTAGAAGTCTGTGTGGGCACGCCGCAGCTGGCTTCTATTAAAGACGATAATGGTTTCTAATGGTGGCTGCATTGTACTCAGAACTTGGATGTGGCAGTGCCCCCTCCCTGTGCCATCGTTGCTAGGAAAATGGAGGGAAACAGCAACCCATCATCAGGATAATCCTTCGTTGGTGTAGACTCTTCCCAGACGGTTCAGCCCCCAAGTTCATTTCCCCTCAATAGAGCCAATAAAGCGAGCCGCTTAGCACCTCCACCCTGCACCCTCACTGCGGCTCCCCCTTGCGGCTCCTCCTTGCCATTGCCTTCTGCAGACTGAGTCTCCCTGGGGCAAGCTGTAATTGCACTAAATTTAATCCATTTCGTCAACAGGGCATTGTCGGTCCCCACCTTGAGTACAGATCCCCACGTTCTATCACCCACGGGCAACGGCACAGTCTCAGAACACAAAAGACACCGCTGTTCTGGACTGTGACTGAGTTCTGAGAATGTCACCGGTGCCCCAGGAACACTCAAAGCTTTTCAGAGTGACGTCAATGCTGGGTATACGGGAAGACTTTGCTTTTCAATTTTAACTATGAGTGCTATGAAACAGTCAGTGACGGCCATGCTTCCTTAGTGATTGGAAATGGGGGTAAGTTTGGTTCTGGTTCCTCAGGTACAAGTTACTGTGCTCAAAGAAAACACTTCCTTAGATGTGATGTGCTAACACTCCTCTCCAGAGCTGCACCTGTTGTTACATGGCTGGCTCTGTGTGCCGGGTGTGACTTGGGGTAGAATTTTCAATTTTAACTGATTCTAGTTATTTTTTAAACATACTGTTTAAGTAGCCCCATGTGGCTGGTGGCTGTTATCTTGTATGGAATCGTCCTGAGTTGAGAATTCATATATCAGAAACTCCGGAGGCTTGTAGTTAGTATATGGATGACAGGGTGGGCGGTGGGGATGGGGGGAGGGGGAAGCCTAGAGTTGATAAGTTGAATATAAAATATTGGCCAGCCAACTTCAAGTTGTTTCTCCTACTTGCCTGCTCCATGGGGGTAGGGGGAGATCATCCACGAGAATAATAATGTAATGAATAAAATCTGTCTTTCTTTCTGCTTACCCAGCAGAAAGAATTGTTATTGTAGTTCAAAGGCTACTAATGAGTTAGGCCACTGGCTACAAACCTCTGGACCTGTAGTGTGATTGTCTTCAGGGAAGGCAGACAGAACTCTCCACTGGAGGATAATAATCACCATGAGCAGAGGGCTTCATTTCTATCGTCTCCCGCTGTGTCTTCCGGTCTCTCATCTCCCCTCTCCCTCTCCCGCCCCTGTTAATGATTCAGTTCTACTCCTGAAGCTGTTCCATTTTGAATGGGAATGGTGGTGACACTATATCACGGTGACTCTCGTTCCCCCTGGGTACATGAAGAGAGTCTTTATTTTCTCTAAATCAGATTGTCACACCGGTGGGAAGTTTGGTTTCGGATGCCTTGGCAGCCAGCCCAGGAGTAGCCGCCTGTATGCTGTGATTGTCCTCGGTGAGGTTCTGCTATTTCCAGGGTGCACTGAGGACTTGGGTGAAGATTCTGGGGAGCCTCTCTACTTTACCCTCTCAGTGAGCATCGGGTTCCTGAAACCACAACCAGAAAACAAAGTCAGCTCTGTGCCTCATCAATACAAGGGGACAGCAGCCTGACCCTCCTTGATCTGGAGGAGAAAACATTCAGAGAGCAAGACCCAAAGCCTTAGTGGTTAAGGAGACACATGGGGTTGGTGCTGCTGCTCTGGACAGTGCTATAGGGCATCCTTCTAGGATATCCTGCTGGTCAGTGCTGTCTAGGCCAGGCCCTTTGGCAACATCCTTTCATGCATGGTTCAGAAGGCGAGAAAGAGGTATGCAGTCACGGAACTCTCATTTTAACCGGGACGAGACAAACAGGAAGTTCTGAGTCAGTCACCCAGTTAATCGGGAGCTGATCAGGCTTTTCGAGTAGGTCTCTGCTGGTTGACCACACTGCTCCACTCTGAGAAAGTGCATACTTGTGTGACTGACTCTGCAGAACATCCTATGTGAACACTGTGATTAGACCCCACAGGTAGGATTTAGTGACTGGAGGAATGGCTGCCATCTGTTATCTGTACATACTAGGCTGTGGAAGTGAGTTGTGTTAGCCCCAAATCTCAGTGCTGAGGGGTAGAGGAATCTCTGTTCTCATCGATTTAAGTAGAGATAAACCCCTGGCTTCTCAACAATGGAGCTGCTGTGAGGGTAGTGCTGGTTATACGTGGAAGACTAACCATAACCAGGTTTAGTCTTGCCTGCTGCTACCATGGGAACCCAGGAAGCCTGAGTCCTAGCAACCCGATCCCCTCCCCCCATCTTCAGTCATTCCCAGCAGCCTCAGCTCCCCAACCTTGTTGATTACAGTTGCAAAGAAAGCTGAGCTCAGGCATGGGGGGAGTGGGACTCTAGGGTGAAGGGAGAAGGAAGCTTGCTCTGCCCTGTGTTTTTGGACACTGAGAGGATCTGCAAAGAGTCTGCCTCAGAGATCAGCACCGCGGCAAACACAGGTCTAAATAGAAAACACGCAGAGAAAGCAGAAAAGAACAAAGGGAGATTGAAGATTTTTTTTTTCTCGTTGATTACTTTCCGTGCATTTACACTCGGTGTGCAGCACATCGGATTGTACGAGGAACGTTTTTATAGGTTTAGCACTTGGTAATGTCCCACAAAGCTATGTAAACAGCATTTTGCCTCGATGTGGGCTTTTGAAAGGGCAAATGCAAGTGAGGGTGTATTTGCCGGAAAACCAAGAATCCAAGATTTTAACAAGCAAAATGCTTAATGTTTACACACTGGTTTTTCAGTTTACAAAGAGCTTTTCCATGAACTGCTTTGCTGATGGTCTAATAGGTGGGTGGGGCTATCAGCCAGGCAATGAAAGCTGAGCCGACTCAGAATCTGATATCCTGAATAAAACAAGAATCCTTTCTTATAATCTGTTTCCTGGGAGGTTAGAGGCTACGTGCTTATCAAGGCCACATGCTTAGTAACAGATTCATATTCCAGGTTATCTGCAGCAGACAGAGCAGGAAAGGTACCAGGGAGCCATCTACAGTCAGTGACAAAGTTTAGAGCTAGCCCAGTCCAGCCCAGAAGCAGTAAAGAGGAAATCCTTAGCTCAGTGTCAAATACAAAATGGAAGTTGCTGAGTTTGGCAGGCATACACTGACATGACCCCTGGACACTCAATGGTCACACCCTTCACAGACACCTCCCTTTGGATGTATGGAGCCTGTGATCTGCCTCTGAGCAACAGAAGATGACAAAGACTGCTCTGTGACTCCCCTGACTGGGTTGCATCAGTGACAAAGGTAGCTGATACAGATCTATTAGGTAGATGTCACTCTCTTGATTAGGGTACTTAGCAAGAGAAGATTGTCCCTGTGTTGATTTGAAGAGGTGAGCTGCCATGTGTGGAGGGACCTTGTGACAATGACATGTGAGTACCTTCTAAGAGCTGAGTAACAACAGTCACTAAACTCAGGGTCCTCAGACACAGACACCAGGAAGGAGTTCTACCACACACAACCCATGGTCCCACCCCAACCCAGCAAGCTTGAATGCAATTTCTCCTTCATGAAGTCTCTCAGCAAGAACACAATTCAGCTGGCCTTGACAGGTCCTCACAGAGCCTGCACTGATGACCCAGCTGGGTTGTGTCTGCATTCCTGTCCGTAAAGACTGAGGTAAGTGGGCATTGCTTGGATAGCTGCATTTGTTTCGTAGCAATAGACAGCGAATGCACAGAGGCTTGAGGAAGACCCTCTTCCACCAGCTGCCTGGAGGACATGAAGATCCAACTGCTCAAGGGACACATGAAATCAGCCAGGCATGGCCCAGGAACATGCCACCGGAACACATTAGGGCCTACGAAGGAACGTGTAGAACTTGTATCTTTGCTCTGGCTTGATGTGCCTAGTAATTCATACTGCTTGAAAGGCTAGTGATGAATCCACTAGCATGAACACACTGGCTGACAGAAGATGGCTAGGCACCTGCTCAAAGCCCAGAGACGCCAAGTATTGATCTATAACAACCTTTAGGGCAAAAACTCACACACCAGCTGTCTGGCACATGAGCAGGCCATGGAAGAACAGTGCTCGAAGCTCTCCAGCCTCATAGAGGAAGATTTCAGATGCTGCAAACAACTCAAAGTTCATGGTTGTCTGCAGCAACTTTGTTAGCTCAATGGGACTCAGTTGGCAAAACTTCCTGCCCTGGCAACTTACCAGGGAGACTCAAAAAACAGCCTACTCTGCACAAAAAGCAACAGATAAATACCAGCATGAGGGAGTCTTGGTATATGAGTCTTCCCTGTATCAACTGTAAACAGACCATGTTAACAGGAAACTGAGTCTTGCTGGTTTTCCAGAAAAATCCACAGGACGGCAATGGGAACCTTTAGACTCTGAGTAAAATTGATTCTCCACCTGGGGTGTACATTACAATATCTTGCCAACACTTCATAGAGTAATATCAGAGTCTCTAGGAGTGGGCACCAGTCAGAAGTGTTGATTTTTAGATTCTTGGGGTTCCAAGGAGCAGCCAAGACTGTGGCCCATTTAAATAAAGGGTCCTTAGTGCTTTATCACCTCTAGCATGTAGGCCTGAAGTTACTGATAGATCTCTGAATATTCATATAAATTTAAATGTACTAAGATGTATGTATTCAAACCCATTAAAGGGCTAACTACAGTCTGATGTTTGTATCTACCAGTTATAGTTATAAGCATACATATATATATATATATAAACATATATAACACACATACATATACATACACACATATACATATACACATATACATGTCTCTTTAAAATCTCAGGAGCTATGTCAGGCATAGACCTGGACCTGTACCAATGGAGAATACAGTGAATTTTGACATCCCCCAAAACTAAAGCAAACTACTCTTTGGCAATCAGTGGACTAATCCACCTGTCTTCTTCCTTCAGAATAGATTCAGGCATGGACACTTTCTAATAGGGCTTTGGTGTGCTCCGAGCAGTGAAATGTGGGTCTGTTTTCTCTCCATTGCTCATTTGCTGTTATAGCTGTTATAACTCCAGAGTAGAACTCAGGACCCAAGTGTGCAAAGACACTGGGGAGTCTATAATGCATTCCTCCAAAAGGCTGGGGTGATGCAGAAACCTTGCCATGGGTCTCTACTCTGATTTTACTTCACAACAGTCTGTGGAACAAAACCATCCAAGAAATGCAGAATCTGAGGTTCATCCCAGAGCTCCTGTGCACTCCTCTGTAGGCTGGGAACAGAACAGTAGAATAAATAGCACTTCAGGTTTTGGAAAACCCCAAGGGCTATCTGTTGCACAGATGTTTTAGGACTGTGTCAGCGTTATCAGTGCAGAAGTGCTGATTCCATGCTATCAGTGCAGATGTAGACTCCGTGTTCTCACTCCCATTTGCTGGGTTTTGTAAGTGTGGGATGGTAGAGGTGGCACTGGAAATTGATGTTACGCCTGAGTCCTGCACAGGTTTTCATGTTTTCTTGGTGGTCTCTTTCTTCCTCTGTGTTGTCACGCTTCTAGATGAAGGTTAATAGGAAATGTAAAACCTTGGGGTATGGCCTCTGGGTTTCTGAGTGATCAGGTAGCAGCTGGAGGACACAGCCCTCAGCCAGAACCCGAAGGCAGAGTCCTTCATCTTCCCCTTCTGAAGTCTTCGTTAAGAGTTTGTGTCTGTGTGTCTGTGCATGTGTGTGTGTGTGTGTGTGTCTATGTATATGTGTGTGTCTGGGGTTTGTATGTATGTGTGTGTCTATGTCTGTATATATATATATATATGTGTGTGTGTGTGTGTGTGTGTGTGTGTGTGTGTGTGTGTGTGTGTGTCTGGAGTTTGTATGTGTGTGTTTATGTGTGTGTATGTGTGTGTGTGTCTCTGTGTGTCTTCTTACCAGCCTTTCCCCCTCCTCTCCTGTGCTCTCCTTCTCATGGCTTTGCTACACTTCAGGTTCTGCTTTCTCTACAGTCTGAGCAAAAAAACACCATGCACTGTGCAGAAGGTTCAATTGCTTCAGGCCACTTTCTTCTTGTGGTAGTCTTCTGAAATAGCCTATCCCCATCAGCACCTTCATTCTAAGAACCAGGAAACTAAAAGGAACTGTTTAAAAGGAAGTGACATGTCAAGTCACTCATCACTGGCCAGGGAGCTCTGGGGACGTGCCTGCCTCTGTCCTCAGCATTGGGATTACAGATGTACATGACCTTGTCCAGTTTTACTTGGATCTTACCCAGGTCCTCACACTAGTGTTTCTGATCCACTGAGCCATCCTCCCAATAAAAACAAAGGTAGTTTTATAACTCAACACAGGATAATTCTATCAAGCTGATATAAAGTTTGCAAGCACTTACTCTCAATCTTTGTTGGAATGTCGCCCTGCACAGATAGCACATAACTGACAACCTCAGTTTTCCTTGCATTGCAAACCTATTATAGGGATTGCCCCTGGGTGGTGTCTTCCTTCATGCCTGGTTTATGTTGTTAGTTTTGTTTGTTTGTTCGTTTTGTTTTCCTGAGAAGCCTGTTCCATTATCCAGAAAGAAATCCTCTTAAGAAAGATCTTTCTGATTGGGCATCGGGGCTTCTTCCAGCAGCCCCAGAACTGAATTAAAATAAAAGTGAATTAAAGACCAGCCTTGGCTACAGACTGAGTTTAAGGCCAACCTGGGCTTCAGGGTAAGAACCTGTCTCAAAAAGCCAATAACGACTAACTAAATAGTAATTGTCATAAATGATTAAATGTTATCCAATTGGACACAGAGTCAGGGACTAGTCTAGTCTTCATAAAGTGTCTAATACATTAACGAGCTATGGCTCAATGGGTGGAGTTCTTGTCAGACAGATGTGAGAACTGAGTTTAGATTCCCAAACCCCCACAGAGCAGGACGTAGTGATGTACAACTCGAATCCGGGTGCTCCGATGGTGAGATAGGTGGTGGAGAAAGAGGAATTGCTTGAAGCTCATGGGCCAGCTAGTCTGGAATACACAGTGGATATACAACAAGATGGAGGGAGGGGTTGTCAAGTGATGACCAAGGCTGTCTTCTGACCAGCACAATCACACAGTGACACACATGTACCTGCACCCACATGTGCAAAATGTACACATAACCACGTGCAAATACATATATACAAATGGTTTTTGTCTTTTATAAAGTTTCTAGATTTTATTTATTTTGTGAGTGTGTTTGCCCATGTGTATGTTTGTGTACCACATGCATGCCTTGGGTCTTTGGAGTCTAGAAGAGGGTATCCATTCCCTGGAACTGGAGTTACAGGAGGCCACCATGTGAGTTCTGAGAATTGAATCCTGGTCCTCTGGAATAGCCACCTCTACAGTTCTGTAGGTTTTGTTGTTGCTGCTGTGGTTTTATTTTTAAGTTGAATCTGCTTATCAGGAGGACGGAAGAGGTAAACACCCCATGAAATGTCACAGTTTGGCAGAATCTTCAGCTGAAAGGTTTTAACTATGTTGGTCAGTATTCAGAGATGGAAGTTATCTTCTCAAACAATAAAGTGAGTGAAGACCCCTAAGACCAGGCCTTGAGATTCTCACACAGGGTGAGACTCCTACTCAGTAGCTCCTTGTTCAGGAAGTTCTAGAAGGCTCTGCAGACGTTCTTGGAGCAGGTGGTACTTCTGGGACTCTGTTTTCTCTGAACCAAAATGCAGGAAAGGTACAGACAGCGTTGAGAATGGGCAAAGCCCAGCTGGGTCCTATGGCTTTCTCAGGCGTACAGCTCAGTAGCCATGGCAGCCGGGACACCAGATACATTTCGTGGGAAACCCTGACCTGGGGATTGGAAGAAGGGTTGGCAAGAACTAGGCACTTCAGGATTCCTGACCCAATGCAAGATGAAAGGAAGGCCAGGGAAGTCATTTATTAATATAAACTGTGAAATTGTGACCCATTCTAACAGACTGAAATTGGTGCTTTAGTATGCTTTTTTTTAGCTGGACTGACTGTATTGGTGGATGGGTTGATGGTTGTACAGTTTGGAGGGTAATATTTTGATCTCAGGTATTTTAGACTCTGAAGCTGTGAGAAACGATGCAGAAAATTCTCACACCTTTCACTTCAGCTCAGTCATGTTAATAATTTACATGACTATAGAATGGTTAGGAAAACTGGACTGGGTAGCTGGCTCAGTTTGTAAAATGCTTGATGTTTAAGCATGAGCGTCTGAGTTCAGTTCCCCAGAACCCCCACAAAAAAACTATATTCCTAGGGCTGGAAAGGCAAGATTCCTGGGATTTACTGGGCAGCCAGTCTAGCCAATCAGAGAGCTCCAGGCTCAGTGAGAAACTTAATCCCCAAAATAAGATGGAGAGTGATTGAGGAAGACACCCAACATTCACCACTGGCCTACACATACACACACACACACACACATGCACACACACGTGCACACACACATATATACATGCGCACACACACACGTGCATGCACATACACATATATACACATATACAATCCTGCATATGCACACACATACATCACACATACACACATACATGCATGTATACACATATATACATACACACATGCACACACATTCACATATACATACGCACATACACATACATACACACACATGCATGCAAACACATACACACACACAAACACAGACATGCTATACACATACACAGAATATTAACCTTGATATAATATAATGTAAACTTTGGATTTCATTTATCCCCCAGGTAGGTCTTCTGTTCCAGGATCCTTCATGGAATTTAGTTGTCCTGGTTCCTCAGTTCCTCTCATTAACATGGCCCATTTCTTTCCTTGTTGTAATGGCTTGGACATTTTTGCGTGTCTGACTAGTTACTTGTAGAGTATCCCTCAATCTGGGTTTAACTGATGACTCCTCACTAGAATGAGGTTAGGCAGTCTGGAAAAAGTTCAGTCTCAGGACAACCTCCCCAGCCTTCATGGTTTCAATGTGTGCTACATGTGACATTAACCTCATAGTAGTTTGCAAAGAAGGGGGTTGCTAGAGTCGCCAATATAAACTTCCCCAGCAATCACCACACACTGAGGTGAGAGACTTCCAGATCTTGTTTCTCTGCTTAGCCCCTCTCCAGTTTGTATGACTGCCTCTGGCTTGAAGTCACTGTCACCGCACTATCCTAATGGTGCCTTTTGCTGTCTTCATTTCATTCACATTTTTCATTGGAATTCTTATCAACTCTCTTTTTATTCAGTTGTAAGTGTGGATCAGCATAGACTCATGGATATATGTCCTAGCATTTGACTGTAGTCAGTCTGACCATCTGTCCTGACACTCAGTTCCTGTCTTTGGGTGGTCCCAGTGCCCTTTTGATGTGCCCGAAGTTTTTCTCTTCTTCTTAAGTCACTTCTCTGACACCACAGATACTTCATACTCCCCTTCCCTCTCCAAATGAGAGAGCAGAGGGAAACTATGATCTGAGCAGTCCATGTCCTTGCTGAGGCTGGGGTGCCATGCTTCTAGTTTCTCATAGTGGGTAAAACGGGGGTGGTGTGTGTGTGTGTACGCGCGTGCGCGTGTGTGCGTGCGCATGCACGCTCACGTGTGTATCATAATGTGTATCTTTTATAAAACATGAGTCAATATTGATAGCGCCTCTCCAGACCAGTACTGGAGAGCTCATTCCAGACTTCCTCCTTTCCTGACTAGTGACTCCTTTCTCTGGCTTTCAGAATGGGCACTGAAGTGGACTTTCTTGTCCCTCTTTGGTGTTCAAATAATTCTTACCTCCTGACCTGCTCCTTTGTAGAAGCGTGTTGAGTATGGTACTCTTGTGTGACCCTTTGCCTTTAGCCTCACAGGGCCCTATCAAAGCACAAAGTGTTTTGCCAGTTTCTATGGGACATGGGGTATTCAGTAGATAGGGCCAAATAGCATCAAGTTGTGGAAGCATCTTCCAAAGAAGTTACAGTTTTTCTATAAGTATAGAAATGCCTCTGATTTTCCACCCAAGTGCCACTGACTAAGCTGTTGACCTTGTCGACTTTGTGACTAAGCTACTTAGCTTCTTTCCAGCCTCACCTATGGAACAGAGTTAATATGAGTACTTCCTTGTTGAGTTGTGTCAAGTTGGAAAGCACACGGAATAGGCTGAATAAAATACAGGATAATGTAGCAGTAATTTTAGCTACACTGCTTTGTGCTCCTGGCCATTCATGCACCTCCAGGCACCTACCCAGCAGCTCCCTGGATCCGTGAATGAAACACACACACACACACACACACACACAGAGAGAGAGAGAGAGACAGACAGACAGACAGACAGACAGACAGAGACTACACACACACTAGCTTATTTTTAATATGCCGTCTAGCTCAATGGTTGGGCACGTCCAATCCTCTGCCTGCTACCTCAGGCTCAATCACCAATTACCAGAATTCTTAAATGACTCAATGGCTCTCTCTCCTGCAGCTCTAAATCTGATCCGCCTCCCTCTATATCATGGCGAGATCCTCCTTTCCCTCCTCCTCTCTGACCTAGCCCTCACAAATGTAAAGGTCCTGCCCCATCTCACTTTGCCTAGCCGTTGCTGTTGGCTTTTTATTGATCAATCAAAAACCTAGTGGGGACAAAGACCTTCAGTGCTTGGATGCACAGATTCCCAATTAAATCAAAGCATTAAAAATCCCGAACAGGACAAGGGATTACATTTTCATTTTCATGTTAGCAAAATTTCACTGTAAACAGATTTCACATAATACTTGGGGCACGCTTATGCTACAGAAGTTTTGTTTTCTAAAATTTTAATTTAGAAAATAAAAGAAAGCAGGACACTCAGTCTAAGTTTGAGTTTCTGACAGTAAACAGATACTCTCCAGTATGGAGATTGTGAAGTGGGAGGTTTTTACAGAAGCACTTTTGTTTCTCTGATGCTCTGGGCTCACTTGTTCTCAGGCCTCAGCCTCGCCCCAAGATCAGAGTTGATCATCAAAGGAATTTCTGAATAACCATGAAAAAGCCATAGAAAGGATTCAATGGTTTTGTGGTGAGTAGTGATTATATATCTCACAAAAGTACTGTTTTAAAGAAAGTTCATACTAAAGGTGAATGTGTTCATGTGTCCATGTTCATCTGATATGTGTGTATATTTTATCCCAGTTTTACAAATGGGAATGAGGTCCATCACTCAACATCTGAATAATGCATGCATGCACGCATGCACGCATGCACGCATGCCTTTAGTTAGACACACAAAGCCTGTTCCCTCCCACCCCTTGAGAGTTTCCTGAGAACTGTCTTTTGGTTGGGTTCCTTGGAGTTTTCTACTTAAGAGTGGATCATGAGCCCTTTGGATAAAATGGGCAGAGGGGCAAGTCTGAACTGAAGAAAAATATCTCATAAAATCAGGACTCTTCTGGAATGCTGGCAAGAGCTTAATTGATTGGAAGAACCTGTAATTATATCTCTTCTCTAGCCCTTTTCAGAGCTCAGGTAACCTCAGCTTCTCCCACCACATTTACCATGTCCCAAGAGCTAGAAGCTTCCCCTGCATTCACCTTAGAGTTTATGGTCCTTTCAGCTGCTCTGAGAGAGGTGCTGTCCCAGCATGCTCTTGCTCAGGACACCACGGCAAGTTGCTCAGAATGTCAATGCCAGCAAGTGCACGGTCTGGGCCAGGCTGTGTGGGTCCTGAGTGTGTGCTTCCAACCCCTCCATGACTCTGCCCTCAGTTGGAAACATAGCTCACAGTTGCTTTGCTTCTGGACTCTATCACGTGTTTCCGTAACTGAGGTTTTTGATGTCTCTGCTTTGCTAAACAAGATCTGTTTGCTAAAGCGGCTGCAACAAATGCCAAATTGGGATTTGTTTTAGAATAACCAATTTCTTTCAGAAGACCAAGATCAGGATATAGGTAGGGTTGGTTTCCTCCAAAAGCTGCAGGGGAAGGGTCTGTGACCAGCTTGCAGAAGGCTGCCATCTTGCTGCCTCTTTGAAATTCATCTGCTCACATCCCCTTATCTCTGTACCTCAATTTCTGCTTCTTATAAGTATGCCAGTCATGCTTATAAAATTGGATTAGAGTCCACTACAATGGATTTATTTTTAACATAGCCACCATTCTCTAGGTTGTTATCTCCAAATGCAGCAGCCTCTGTGGTACTGGGAGTTAGGGCATTGCCGTGTGAGTTTAGAAGAGGGCACAGTTCAGCTCAGGCTGTAGCACCTGAACTGTTCATTGACATGGCTCACCGGCTGGTAATATCAGAGAGCACACAGCCGGTCGCAGGTGTCTGAGCCAACACGTGAGTTAGTAAAGCAAGCCCTCGGTAAGCCCAAGAACAGATGTCCAGACAGCAGTCTGGGGACAGAAAGGGGAAGAGGGGCTGAGGTAATGATCTGAGCTGGGGTCTCCAAACTTCCTGGGGAGGCTCTGGAGCTAATGGAGCACTGAGTTCTCATCGCAGGTGATCAATCTTCCTAATAGCGGTTTCTAATACATTGCTCTACATTTAAATATTTTAATATTAATTTATTCTAATGCTACCTCAAGTGGATAATGAACACCACCATCCACTGAATTAAAGAGAAAGAAGAAAAAAAGAATCATAAGTGAAACCTCATGAATTCTCTGCTCCTGGAGTGAATCTAGGCAACAGGGAAAAATTGTTCTATTCTCACTCATTTCTGTTTTAAGTTGTCAGTAAATGGCACTTATAAATGACATTTATGAGGTAATGGTAGCAGATGTGAATGGTTCTAAACAGGTTAGCACTGTGCGGAAGGCAACCACTTAGCTTGCAGTTTCCTTGGGTGTTTGAGCTTTGGCCACTGACACAGCATAGTCATGGTAACTGGTACCTCATGTTTAGCATGCATCTGGTACAGTCCAACACTACACTCAGATCATTTCATTCAATGCTTCCTTAGTCCCAGGAGCAGGTGACTATAACCCCATTTAACAGCCGAGAAGATTGAGGCCCCAATATTTAACACAGCATTTAACTAACCATTGCAAGAAAGGGCCTTCTGGGTTTGAGAACATGGGCCTCTCACAATAATCAATTGTACCAACAAGAAAAATAGACCATTCTCCCATCAGAACTGGCATCAGAGAGCCTACAGCAGAGAGGCCATAGGTGAGTCTGCAGGAGAGCCTGAAGCAGATCCTGCTGCCCGCACAGTGGGGAGCAGAGCATATGGGCTGAGCCTTCAGAGTAGTGAACAGAGACACAGAGCTGGGAAGGCCGCTTAAAAGCTGGAGGAGTGCTGTCCCCGGCATTCACTTAGGTACTGGGAGTTAGAGGAAAGAACATCCTCCTCTCAAGACTGCTCTGGAGAGGGGAGGCTTGTTGGGGGCCGACTTTTAGCAGAAAGCAGCTATCAGCTTTGCAGCCATCTTGAGCCATATACCCTGACAAGAGACTTGTTTACAACAGCCTACAACAGCTGAGCACACTCTGATAACATCTTGTTTTGGATACCCAGGACTTTCCTTGGGTGTGTGAGATTAAAGGTGTGTGAGATTAAAGGCGTGTGACTTAAGAGTGTGACCTAGAGATCAGATTTAGAGACAAGACCTAAGGGCATGATTATAGGTGTGACTTAGAGGCGTGGCTTAGAAGTGAGACATATAAAAGGCAGAGGCAGACGGTAGAGAATCAGACTCTTTAGAGAGTACAACTAGATTTGGGACTTGGACTAGGAAGAGAGACTGAAGAATAAACGGGATTGAATCACACTCTGTCTGGTCTCCATTCTTCGAGTCCGTCCTCATTCTCTCTCCTGCTGAACCCCGACCCACGGACCAGAGCGGCAGCTTGGGCTGGGATACAGTGGCTGCCAAGCGCGGAGTGGAGAGGGCCTCAACATTTTAGGCCGCCCAAAGTGGGCCAGCCTAGGCCCCAAAAGAGGCTGTCGCTCTGAGAGTGAGGGATAAGGCCATACTTGCCAGACACATGTGAGGCCCTAGCTTCAATCACCAGCGCCCCCACAACAGAACGTGATAAAACTACACTGAAAACAGACATGAGCTCCTTCAGAGCTACAGTTCACAACCAACGGCCATGTTGACACCTATATGGGGTAGTAAACGAGTCCTTGAAGTCCAGGAGAGGGTGTGAACTTCCCTACAGCTGAGGATTCAGTGTTGTGAAACTATCAGAGCCAGGAAGGTGACCACACCGGCCCATTGCCGTTAGCGTGTTAGCCACTAGTGTGCTGCCTCCCAAGTCCAGATACACCTTCCTATATAGGCTCTGGATAAAGAACAGAGTTCATCTAAAGATTCCCCCTTTGAAATGAACAAGAAAATGTATTGGCCAGACATGGTAGTACACACCTATAATCCGAGTTGTCAGAAGGCAGGAAGATTGTCACATATTCAAGGCCACATATTCAAGTATATATATATACTTGGTATAGCAAGTTTCAGGGCCTCTCGGGGCTACATGATGATGTCTGTCTGTCTGTCTGTCTATCTATCTATCTATCTATCTATCATCTATCTCCAAACCTTTGTATTTTATTTATAATATGTGGTACATGTAAGGCAGAAAACAAATGAGCAGAAGGAATAATCTTTTTCCAGTAGAGGGCGCTGGAGGGCCGCTGCTGGAGGAAGAGACTCTTCAGCTTCTGGGCAGCCTTGGGATTGGTGGCCCAGGTAGAAAGAAGCAGCTAGAACCTGCCTCAGCTCCAGAGCGTAGCCCCCTTATAACTTTGCAGCCTCATTCTGGCAGTAACTCTCCTCCGCTGTACCTACTGAAGACCAGAGCCCCTACACGCTTGCCCACTCGTGAGATCCCACAATGCTCATGTTATCAGACAAGGGTGCTCCTCAGCTGGCACTCTTGATGATGGATATGATTTATCCTGCAACTCCAGAGATGAGGCCCCACAGACAACCTCTCTGGTGTAATGTCTGAGCCATTCCTGACTAATCTCACCGCCAGCCTGAGGGTGCCATGCAGGATTCTCTTCTATGTCTGTAATCCTTATCCCATAGCTAATAGTTCATTAAATTAAACTTCTCAGAACAACTGGAACCGAAGTGGTACAAGCGTCACTCCCCTGACCAAATTGTGCTGTCCTGGTGGTCAGCTGCAACCCTCTAGTTTGCATGCCGGTTTTGAGGTTAATTTAGATGAAACTTGATGCCGTCTAATCTCAAGCCTGGTTATGTTTATGATATGCTTTGGTAAAGATTTGATAGCACTAGAACAAACCAGCAGCGTCTAGTTTGCTCTCTGTTTCTGTGATACAGACCATGGCCCGAAGCAGCTGGTGGGGGAGGGTTTATTTGGCTTACAGGTTAGATATAGTCAGCCCATCAACAAGGAGAGCTGAGGTAGGACCTGAAGCCATGGAGGAATGCCGCTAACTGGCTTGTTTCCCATAGCTTGCTTTCTTATACAATCCAGGAAAGCAGCTTAGAAGTGACACTGCCACGGTGGGTTGGTTCATCCTCCATCAATCACTAATTAAGAGCATCCCTGACAGGCTTGCCTATAGGCCAGTCTGATGGAGGCATCTTCTTTCTTGATGCTTCTCTTCTCAGATAACTCTAGGTTATGTCAAGCTTGGAAAATAATAACAACAACTGTTACTATTACTGCTGCTGCTGCTGCTATTATCCAGGCCTGCACCATGGAGCAAAGGCAGGGGAATCACAAGTTTAACACCAGTCAGGATGACACAGTGAGGCGCTGTCAAAAAGAAACGAAGAACAATAGCAAAAGCATTAGAAATGAATGAATGCAGAACAAAAAGATCTTTGCAAAGATGTGCCAAGAAGAGCCAAGGTGGTGCTCCCAAGAATGTGGTGCTCCCAGGGATGTGGTGCTCCCGAGGATGTGGTGCTCCCGAGGAAGTGGTGCTCCCGAGGAAGTGGTGCTCCCGAGGAAGTGGTGCTCCCGAGGATGTGGTGCTCCCGAGGATGTGGTGCTCCCGAGGATGTGGTGCTCCTGAGGATGTGGTGCTCCCGAGGAAGTGGTGCTCCCGAGGATGTGGTGCTCCCGAGGATGTGGTGCTCCCGAGGATGTGGTGCTCCCGAGGATGTGGGGCTGAAGTATGAATGGGTGAGCATCTGAAGGATGGTGCTCGGGATCAAGAACAGAGACAGTGTGGGTTCAAAGGTCAGCAGTTGAAGAATGTGGGCCTAACATGGGAAGTGTGACACAGCCTGGCTTGCATCTTCAGCCACAGCAGAGAAATGTATAAAGAGTGTCCGAACCAGAAGGCACGTAGAAGTCACTTAACAATTTTTGTCACATTTATCCATTTTTGTTGGAATTGGCATTTTCCTGATAAGGGTGGAAAATGAAAAGACATCTTTATTCGGGCCACGCTGTCATGTCACCTACCAGAACCTGGGGCATTTTGCTAATGCAACAGAATCAAGTCTCTTTTGTTATTGTTGTTGTTGTTGTTGTTTGGTTTTGCTTTTGTTTTTCAAAACAGGGTTTCTCTGTGTAGCAGAGGCTGTCCTGGAACTTACTCTGTAGACCAGGCTGGCCTCGAACTCAGAAATCCGCCTGCCTCTGCCTCCCAAGTGCCAGGATTAAAGGCGTGCGCCACCACTGCCCGGCACAGGGTCAAGTCTTAAAGTGATTCCTTTAGGTTGAAATTGAAAACTTGAAGCTGTGTTCAAGACACAGAAAAGAAATCCAGAGACTTGTTTCTGGCCTGTCAGGTGTCCCCAGCTTCCTCTGACTCTACCAGTTACAAAATTAGAGACCTTTGTAAAACAAATGGGCAGTAGACTAACACTTGCAAGATGCAGTGTTCCACCGGTAAAAACAGAACCAGAAGCTATGTGGATGTGTGTCGTCTGCCATGTCAGAAAACCTGCTTCAGAGAGAATACAGACAGCTCAGCCAGCAGGAGGCGACACACCAGGGCCACAGGGCAGCCCAACACATGTGCCTTCTCTACTTCCTTGCTTTCTGTTCTAGCCTTAGCTTTGTGGGTGGTTTCTCAATTCATGTGTGATGTGTTCTCTGGGTGTTTATATACCAAGGACTAGCTTCGGTGGTTGTAAATCCTGACATTTCCAAGAGCAAAGTCTCAGGTTTCCACATACACACACACACACACACCCTTCAACAAAACTTTAAAAGTTTAACACAACTTTTCCTGTGTGTCTCCTGCAGGATGGCAGCTGGCATTATGTGTCGAGGAGCCATATAACGCACTCCATGAATAAGTTCCTGACCATCTTTCTTTTTTTTTTTTTTTATTCCATTGCATGTGCACTGACTTTGTGTGTGTGTGTGTACACAAATATGTATATTCCCATACACATGGAAGATAGAGAATAACCTTCTCTCATTCCTCAGAGAGAGCTCAGAAGAGGGTGGGTGTTGGATCCCCTGGAGCTGGAGTTATAAGTAATTGTAATCGAGCCACCTGAAGTGAAAAAGGATTTTGGGAACTGAACTCTGGTCTTCTGCAAGAGCAGCTAATGCTCTTAACTGCTGAGCCATCTCTCCAGGCTCCCACTACATTTTTTGAGACAGTATCTCTCACTGACAAGGAACTGTCCAAGTAGGGCAGGCTGACTGACAGCAAGGCTTGGGTGTTTGCCTGTCTCTGCTTCTTCCAGCACAGGGATCATTGTCCACTTTTCTGCATGGGGTCTGAGGACTAAAACTTGCAGATTAACTGGATGGTGGTAGAACACACCTTTAATCCAAGCACCTGGGAGGCAGAGGAAGGCAGATCTCTGTGAGTTTGAGACCACTCTTGTCTACAGAGTGAATTTCTGAATAGCCAAGGCTACATAGAGAAACTGCCTTAGGAAGGAAAAGGAACAGAAAACAAACGAACAAAAAATTTTGCAGTCTATCTTCCTTGCATGCTTTACAACCTAGACTATTAAATTCTGAGTCTATCTGCCTCTGGGGTCTGTTCTCCTGGCCTCTGGGGCTCTGCTTACAAAGTCTCCCGAAGGGAAAGCCTTGATTTTCAGCTTTGCCGTGGCTATCAAGCCAGTCAAAGAGTGCAGAGCTGAGAAGTATAGGCTATCGCCTCTTGCTTGCTAGTCTGTATGGCTCCTGGTTATTCTTGGTAATACTTTTCCTTAAATGTTCCTTAATTGCAACTTTCTCTGTCCTCTAGCACTTGGCTGGGAGCCTCCCTATATGACATCTTATTCATTTCTCTTCCTTGTACTTTAGAACTTAGGCTTTCCTGTTTCTCAGACTGTGCTCCATGAAGAGGATTGTGATGAAGAGGATTGTGTGTTGTTTTCTTTTTCTTTTTTTTTTTTTTTTTTTTTTTTTTTTTTTTTTTTTTTTTTTTTTTTTTTTTTTTTGTGGTTTTTGGCATCTAAGCTACACATAGCCTAGCCTGGTACCTAGCTGTCACCTAAGAGATATTTACTGGGTGAGTAGGTCAGCCCTCCCTTGCCAAGATGATGCAACTTTCAGTCTTCGGTTAAATTTCATTGTCTCCTGTTCTTAGAAGTAAGCCTTTCCTAACAAGCTCTCAGAACACGTCATCAGACTTGTTACAAACTGAGCTCCTGACTGGCTGGATGAGTGTGGTTCTGGAGGGAGGGGAATCGCTGCAGAGCTGGTTTCTCTGGCTGGTTGGTTTTTTTGTTGTTGTTGTTGGTTTTTTTTTTTTGGAGCCTGGAACCCCCAGACATTAGTGGAGAACAATAGCAATAATTACATGCCTTTTAACCTCGTCAGTTTTCTAAGACTACCATGTCCTTGTCTGGGCAGATGAGGGTCTTGCTGTCAACTTTGGACACTAAAAAAAAAAAAAACAAAACAAAACAAAACAAAACAAAAAAACCCCAAAAACAAAAATCTTCATATTTACAAGGCTTAAAAGTCTGTGATATCTCTCAACCCAAGCCTTGCTACCAACTGTTAGCTGTACTCTCATAGAAACACATGACGCCCTCAGGTATGTTGGCATCAACAAGATGGATTTTCAGAGAACTTCAAAACTAATTATTCTTTCATGTCTTGGAAATGATGTAACTCAGAGAAGCAGGTAATGTCAGAGTTGAGGCAGGGCCAGCAAGATGGCCAAACCTGATAACCTGAGCTCCAACCGCAGAACCTACTGAAAGGAGAGAGCCAATTCCCATAGCAGATTCTGACCTTCACATGTGTGCTGTGGCGTGTATACAACACACACACACACACATATATACACATACACACACACACACACACACACACATATATATATATATATACATACACACACATATACACACACACATATATACACATACACACACACACACACACACACACACACACACATATATATATATATATATATATACATACATACATACACACACACACACACACACACACACACATATATATATATATACATACACACACATATACACACACATATACACATATATTAAATTTGAAAATGTAGAGTTGAGCCAGGTTAATTAGTGATGTCACCTACTCCAGAAAGGATTTTCTAGTTTATGTGGTCATGCCCAGTGGGTCACCTTCCGGTCACCCTCTGACATGGATGTTCCATTGTGGTAGTCACAGGGTGTAAAACAGGTGCAATGGTTAACTGTAGTGAGTGTAGCAGGAAAAAGCACACTGTTGGCTTGTGTTTTTTTACTTAAGGCTCATCGAGTCTTCTGTTTCTTGCTTTCTTGTTGGTATTCTTGCTTCAGACCATAACTCCCTGCGGCTGATTCTCTGTCTGCAGTGGAAGAAGGTTCTCAGTCCCAGGAGCCTAACTCAGGACCAACCCACAGCTCTGTGACCTCTGTTGGGGACCCTCTGGCTCCCCCCAAGAAAACTTACGTGAGTCATACTTTTCTTCCCATACACCCCAGGGTCAGATTGAGAGTGGCCCTCCCCATCCTCCAGCTTAGCTTTGGCCCATCGTACAGCAAATTCTCCTGGCATGTTTAGACAAAAATACAGCCTGGCCCGTTCCATCTGAGCCAGCAAGTCAGCAGTGGCACCTGCACATGCGTATGGGATTTCAACAGCCTCGGGTAAGGCTCACATGTGTTTGAAGCTGGCCAGCCCTGCTGAGGGACGCCAGGCTGCTGCCCCCACCCTCAGCTCACCCTGTCTGCTTGACATCGCTCTTTATTCTTTCTCTGCATTATCAGCCCCTGTGTCCCTTTCTTGGGTAAGCCAGACAGTTTCCTGTCCAGCCATTCCTTACTTCCAAAGGCTGGTGCCGGGATTTCTATCTCACAAATAGCTCGAACACCTTTCTTCCCTTAACTACGTCAATGACAACAAACATGAACAAACCTCCAATACCCACCTTTTTCTTCTTAAACTTTTAAATTAAATAATTACTGTGATTCAGTCAAGAAACAACTTCACGGGGACTCACAGGATACACAACACACACTAGTTGCTTCTTTCAAGGCCGTCCATGTTAAGAAGGAGAGCACCAGGACAAGGAAGGACAGGGATCACCTACATGCTGAGGAGTTTCCTCATCTCACCACCAGTTTTCAACGCTGTCTTTTCCTGGAACTGGAAGATGACAATCTGATTCTACAGAAGAGGAATTTCCATAAGCAAACTAGATCCTGCATCACTTCCTTGTCTTTAGAAAACCTTGACTTCATTAGCTGAGCTGACAGAGCAAAGAAGGACAAGTATTTTAACTGTTCAGATAGTTAGTAAAGATACTGGCTAATTCTATGACAACTTGACACCAGCTAGAGTCATCTGAGAGGAAGGAACCCCAATTGAGAAATTATCTCCATAAGATCTAAGATAAAACTACATGCAAGCCTGTAGGGTATTTTATTTTTCATTAATGATTGACGGAGGAGGGCCCAGCCCATTGTGGGTGGTGCCATCCCTGGGCTGGTGGTCCTATAAGAAAGCAGGCTAAACAAACCATAGGGAGCAAGCCAGTAAGCAGCACCTCTCCATGGCCTCTGCTTCAGTTCCTGGGGTCAAAGGGGGGCTGTTACCCTGTGGTGCAGAATCCCTTCACTTCAGAGAGCTGCAATATCATTGGAACCTATTAAAAATGAGAGGAGGAGATTCTAAGACTAAATACCAATGGAGTTTGAGAGTGTAAAGGGTGAAGATTTTAAGAGATGACAGAGAAATTACACCGTCAACGATAGATAATTCTCTTAGTTCTTATGTGTACTGAGGGCTACAGATAAACAATAAACGGATGACCCCTCTGCCCCCCACCTCGAAAAAAACCTAAGCAGACCGGAACACACTCTGTACTAAAGAAACAGATACCCACCCACCCCACCCCACCCCCCCCAAAAAAAAAAAAAAAACTAAGCAGACCGGAGCACACTCTGTACTAAAGTGAATATCCAAACGCCCAATGAGCACATGAAAAGAGGACACGCACCTTTGCTCATCCCCAAAATGTCAGATAAAACCACAGTAAAGCATCTTATTCTCCAGAACGTCTAAAATGAGAAAAACTGAAATCTCGGTGTCAGCAAACAAGCCAAGTGCCCTGGATTCCTCTTGTTGCTGTACTCGTCTGTTAATTGAGAAAACCCTTTGGAAAATCCACCAAGGCCACCTCTGCGGTAACTCTGTGACTGAGCAATGACACCCGCAAGCTACTAATGTCTCTCCGAGACAAGCTGACTCTTTCTGATTACTCTGTGAAGATGAATATTGGTCCTTTAATACTTTTCCTTCTCCAGCTGGTTCTGAGGCCTGGCCAGTACAGACTATTGATGCAACTGTGGCAGAAAACACTGTTTTCCAGCTATAGTGTGCTCACCAGCTAGGCCCTACGCTTGTCCAGTGTGCAGCCCCTGCAGCAGGAGCATCTCTCCTGAGGACCAGTTCCCACAGCATGCACAGCCTCTACAGTTCTCACTCTGCAGGGCCTGGCCACAAGCACAGCTTGGTGACTGCCATTATTCAGTTTTGTTGTAAGTTTCCTTAGTAAGACATTACCCCATGAGAGTTTTCTCAAGCAGGCTGATCCACGGAAGGTTTTGTCAGTGCAGAAAGTACCATGGTGACGTTTCTGCTCCTCTGTGAGCCATGCCCATACCCTTTCCAGTAAGATCAGTGTCTCAACCCCAAGGCAGCCATAGAAGATGGATCTCTCCTGCTCACTCTCTCCTCCCAGGGGTGGGCGACCGCTCTTTATGTCTGCTGTTTGTTGGGTTTTCTTCATTCTTTACATTTTTCTTTACTCCTTCCTTTTCACTTTTTATTTCTCCTGTTATAGAACATTCCTCACATTAAACTCTTCCTGGTCCAATTATGGTACAGCTTTGTTCATATATTTGGGTTGATACAATACTCAAGGGAAGTGTGTGTAATAAATGATGTGATATATATATATCACATATGTGATATATGTATATCACATGTGTGTAATAAGTGATGTATATATATATATATATGTGTATATGTGCATTTTGGATATGTATGTGATATATCCAAAATATATCACAAAATATCCAAAAATATCCAAAATGTGATATATATGTGTATAATATATATATATATACACATATATATAGCCAAAATGCACAGAAGTGTCCATAGAAGCTCCATTCAGAATTGCTGACTTACTTTGTTACTTGTTCAGCTGCTGTGTCAACATACCTGACAAAGTGACTTAAGGAGGAACAGGTTTGCCTTGACTCAGGTCCAGGGAACATCAGGGCAGGAGGGGCCTCAGGCAGCTGCTCCTGTTACAGCCATGGACAGCTGTTCTGGTTACTTCTACATCAATTTGACACAAGCTAGAGTCATCAGAGGAGGGAACCTCAACTGGTGGGATTAGAAGTAAGTGAGTGTTGACTTACCTGATGGAGGAGAAGAGAGAGGAGTGAGGAGAGACCAGGAGGAGAAGAAGGAGGAAGAATGAGAGGAGAGGAGGAAGCAGCCATGAGGGCAGATGGACCATGAGTATATGGTCAGGAAAAACAACAAGTATTTGGGGTCCACCGCTGGGGAGGTAGCCAGGCCAGCAGTTAGAAAAGTAATTAGGAGTAATCACCCCCCCTCCCCGCCCAGTAATTGTCAAATCCAAATAAAGTAACCAAATCTGAGTTTCCTGTTTTTGTAAACTAATCGGGGATAAGTTTAAATTGGATCTACTGCAGAAAAAATGTCTCAGTAAATTCAGTCTGTAGGCAAGCCTGTAGAGTATTTTCTTAATTAGTGATTGATGGGGGGGGGGGCGGCCTAGCCCATTGTGGGTGGAGCCAACCCTGAGCTGGTGTTCCTGGATTCTATAAGAAAGCAGGCTGAGTAAACCTTGAGGACAAGCCAGTAAGCAGCACCCCTCCGTGGCCTCTGCATCAGCTCCTGCCTCCATGTTCCAGCCCTGCTTGAGTTCCTGTCAGGACTTCCTTTGATGATGAACAGTGATATGAAAACACAAACCCAAACAAACCCTTTTCTCTCTAAATTGCTTTGATTATGGTGTTTCATGGCAGCAATAGAAACCCTAACTAAGACCAGCAGAAAGCAGAGAAAGATGAATTCTGAGGGCTCAGCTGGCTTCTCATTTTTATTTAGTACAGGTCTCCCACCCATGGAAAAGAGCCCATATTTAACTAGGTATCTTTATTACAGTTAACCTAATCTCAAAAGTCCCCCACAGACACACCTAAAAGCTTTAAAAAAAAGCTCAAGTAGGTATCAAGACTAAGTGTCACAGTAGCCAATACTGGAAACCACCCAAAAGGCCAATGGAATAAAACTTAAAAATGAAAAAGAGGGCTACTTGGGATGAATCTCACAGACACTGTTGAGTGAAAGAAGCCAGATACAATACAGAATATCTTATAAGATTTCACTATGCGAAGTGCATGCACAGACAAGTTCACTATGATAGAAGTCGGAATAATGATGGCATGTAGGTGCAAGGATAGATACTAAGGAAGAACTCAGAGATGTTTGGGGGGGGGGATATCTGACATGCTATGTTTTGACAGAGGGTAAATACATAGACATATATTTATGTAAGATGGGAGGTGACTTAGTAGTAAAGACCCAAGATTCTCAAACTCATGCAAAAGCCAGGCATGCCCACACAGACAGGTCTGCAGCCTCAACACTGGGAGGCAGCAGGAGGAGGCAGATATATCCCTGGGACTTGCAATGTAAATGGAATTGCTGGAGAAGAGATGTGGGTGAGAGCTATGCGCGCAAGACCGTATTTCCCATGTTCCTGTCCCAGTAACAGCATGGACAGAGCCATTTATATTTCCCCTCGAGGCTGGTGACTGGAACCACCGTCTCTGCGATACGAGTGTGTGGTATGTGGGAAGAAAGTGGACAGTGAAGGAAGCGACGAAGATCGAGAGATTTCCCCCACATAATTAGTCAGTCAGTGGTGATGGGTACACCTCACTGTCTCTTCCTGGCCAAGACACTGTCGGCACATCGAGCATTCAGAAGCTCCCTTCAAACCGGTCTGAGATGAGTAATGGCATGCTTTATAGAACAGAGCAGAGAGTTTCATTTGAGAAAGACAACAGAGAATGATTCTGAAATAATCCCGTCACAGTTGGTTGGCAGTGACACAAATTTCTCCCTCCAGTGTTGTCTTAACCACAGTGCTGAATACTGCTGCGAGTGGCGAAGGAGCACGTGGGCCAGCTGGGCGCTGTCTGCAATCACTGCGCTTCCAAACTACAGAAATGTGAAAAATCAGAATGCTCACTCCTCCTACCAGCCCCCTGCCTTCCTACTCTTCGTGGACAGGGACCAAAGGAAGCTCAATCTGTTGATCAGGGCTGGTGTTAGGATGAACAACTGCCACAAAGCGGAGGAAGGGACTCTCACCTCTAGAGTCCCTCCTGCTCCTTGAGCGCCTGGGCAGGGGCTCCCAATCAATCACAGAGGCAGCCAAGACTCTCTGGAATCAGCGCAAGGCACATTTAGCTTCTGCTTGATCACACTGAATCCCAAGGTGTAAACAGAGGACACAGGGTAGAGTCCCCCATCTACTCATTTGGAGAAGAGACCTAGTAAGTCATTTGTCCTTGTGTATGCCTTAATTCTTTAACTGTACTTTTCTCTTGGCATGCATTTCCTGTGTCAATTTCTCTCCTTGCGCCCACACTCCACCTTTCTTGATCTTTTGGGTCCTGAAGCCTTCGGGACCTTAATTGCCTGCGGCTCCATGTTGGGCTCTGCCAGTAGAGGGCGCTGTCGGGAGACCCTAAGCTGCAGAAAAAGGGAGGGAAGCTTTACTCTGTGCTGTAACCAAGCCCACTGAAGCAAAAGGAGACAGAGGGTCCTGGTGGTGTTTGTCTCAGTGGAGACACAAACGTCTCAAAGATGAGCATCTCAGAGAGCTGAGACCAGCGATCCCGAGAGGTCAACTTCTTTCTTGGCAACCGCAGCTTGTTTTGAGGGCCAGCCTGCCAGCTAAGCTTTCCCCCAAGTTTTCCCTCCTGCCCTGTACACAATAGTTCTAAGCCCTTTTCTATTCTCCCTCTGTTCTGTTACTATCAGGCTTGTCTTCTGACTGGTCCCACTGCATCTCCGTGTGCTGTGGCTAGCCCTTACGGAGCCAGGGCTTTTGGCTCCCAGGGAAGCAACCTTCCAATTGAAATATGCTAGACTGGATATATTTTAGTGAATTTGTTTCCAGATCCTAGTCAGATTGGCCTGGGATGCGCCATTAGGCAGATACCATAAGGCTTGCTTTCCTTTCACACCCCGCCTTGGTGTGAAGGCTTTAAAAAGAAAAGCCCGTTTCTCCAGGCTCGCTCAAGTTTTAACTGCATTGTTTAAAGTTGTAGTGCATTTATGTTTTTTTTAATAATTCGAGAATCTAGAGAAATTAGCATGTAAAACCTTAAAAGTAGAAATTTTAAAAATTAAGAATTTTTTTAAAATTAGGACTTAATTAAAAATTAATTTGGGCCTAGAGGAGATGGCCTAGCCAATCACATGTTTGCTGTATAAACATTATGACTTGCGTTTGGTCCCCAGCACCCATGTAAAAACTAAGTTAGGCTATATTTGTCTATAACTCCAGAGCTAGAAAGGCAAAGACAGACTGGGGCCTGGCCGGTCAACCAGGCTAACCAAAAAGTCATGTTCCAGATTCAGAGAGAGACTCTGTCTAATAACTGAAATGGAGAACAACAGAGGGCATGAACCTCTAGCCTCTGTACAGGTGTGCATGGGTGTGGACACACGTGTACCTATGCACACACAGCACACAGAGAAAGAGCACACACACACACATGCACACACACAGAGTACACACACAGACTCTCTCTCTGGTATACACAGCACACACACCAAAAAAATAAACAAAATTCAATTAGATCAATTACCACTGCCTAGAATTATGATAGGGGATTAATTATAGATTTTCAAGCATAAACTGTGATAAATGTGGAAATTAAAAGGGAATAGACATTTAAGGAGAAAAAGGAAATGTTTTACTACTAGCAGGTTGTTCACAGATGTGAAAATGTATGATAGATACATTAATATGCCAACACTTGTGTTTTAAATTGTCAATATTACAACTCACTCGAATTCTTATTTAAACACACGAAGAGAAAATTTAAAGCTCGTCTTCAGCCAAGAGAATTATAAATTTCCAAAAATCACTTCAGGAGATATATGCCTCACTTATGATAAATTACAAAGATGATGAAGATTGTCTGGATGAATGCATGAATGAGTGAGTGAGTGAATGAATGAATGAATGGATGGATAGATGGATGAATGCATGAATGAATGAGTGAATGAATGAATGAATGAAGCAGGTAAAAGCAAAAAAGGCCTGAAGTGGAAACTCAGGGGTCCTTTGGAAAGTCAGTTGTGTTGGATGGTGTGAAGGAACATTTTACTGAAGCAGACACAGGATGTCCTGCTAAAGCAAGCACATGAAAGGGCATGTGATAGAGGATTCTTCACCAATGATATGCATGGACTGGTCCTGGTCCATTGGTCTGCCTTACACGGCATGGTTGAGCTGCATTTGTCAGGACTCCATAGAGATAAATGTGCCGAAAAACTTCTGGTGATATTCCGCGGCTTCTTGCCGCTTCCTTGGACCTAGGCCAATTGGCAGAGTGACATCAACTGATACAGACTTGCATACTGAGGCAAGACCCAGAGAGGACATGTGATGTTTGGAGGGCGTATAAATAGGACTCCTCATGACAGTGACAGAGGCTGAGCTTGGCCTGCTTGCCTGTAGAGCTAGCGGGGCAATGCTTGTTGGTCCCTCATCATCATTAGTTTGCTGAGAGAGGCACAACTGAGAACTTTCCCTGGCATTCCTGTTGGCTCTGGTCTCTCCTGCTGACTCGAGCAGAGGCTGAGGCCTGGCTGTTCCTGCTAGGCCATGCCACCACTGCTGCTATCTTGACCCTACAGAAATGGACTGCTGTAGTGTTTGATGTGTTTGAGAGTGGATCGAGCTACTTCTGCTTCTGTCCTGTGAACTGAGCTTCTGATTTCCTAACAACGAAGATGCAATCTACTCCAAAGAACCATTTCTAAACAGGTCCACTTCCCCCACCCCAACCCCTGTATCTTTTCTTTTTTACTACCTCTGGTGGGTGGTGGGCTAGAAAGGAGGTTAAAGTGTTTAAGAACCATCGTTGAAAGTAGGCCTTGAAAAAAATTCAAGTTACAAAAGCCTCCTAGGATAATGACAACAGCCCCTTGTTTCCCTATTCCAGGAAGCTTCTCCTCTTGGGAGACACATAGATGGAGAAATAGTGCGTATGTTAGAGGGTGCAGTAGAGAAACTGCTGACATGACTGTTCCATGATATGGTTAAGGGCTTTTATTGTAAATGTGAGAGAGAGAACAGCCAGAGGCATCTGAAAGAGTCCAGAACACCAAGAAAAAGACTGAATGTGGCCAGCCTAGTCAGCATGCCCAGGGCTATCTGTAAGAGAAGGGAGAGTAACCAGAGATAGAGAATTGAGGGAGCCCAGTGAGGATCGCAGGGGTGGCAGGGGGAGGGGCAGAGAGGGAACCTTGTCTTTATAGAGAGAACAGCACAGGTATCTGGGTGGAGGGAAGCCTGGGGAGAAGCCAGCATGCTAGGGTGGAGGCTTTGAGATGTGCAACAGGTCTTGCGATGATGCTGAGGGAGCCTGGAGGTAAGCATCGGCTTTGACGTGCAGCCACAGGGGCCATGTGTCCTTCTACCAGAGGTTAGGGAACTGACTCCTTCTGGCAGATGGGAGCTGGTTTCACAAGTTCCTGAGGAATGCTGCCTTTTATCTAAGGACCAGAAATCCTCCTATGGTCCAGGTTCAGCTCATGTTGGATGATGAGACAGCCTGAGTCCTAACATGACAGACACCAGATCCCCTTGATGCTGAGGCCCCATTCAGGGACCATATCAACCTACGTGTCTCCTCCAATCTTATGGCCAGTGGTTGAATGAATAGCTTATAATGATGTATCCCTTAAGCCTCTTGTATCATCCTTTGGTCATCTGAACAATGAATAATGGGAGTTCTGACTCGGTGATGAAAAACTCATCTGGCCTTTCGGAAGGAAACAACTGTGATATAAAACAACCTTGGACTCAGAGCCAAAAAATAACCAATGTGGCGTCCTGGATTTGCTTGCAGTCAGTTACATGTTGACCTGGTGCCCCCATGTCCCACGCCTCTGCTTCTCATCAGTAAAACGCAGATCATGAAAAAAGTGCTTCTGAGCTTTAGATGAAACCATGCCTCTCAAAGCAACAGACACCTGGCAGCCCTTTAGTAAATGTGTGGCCGAAGCTGAAGATCTAATTGGCAAACCACCATTCATCATTCTGTGCCCTGAGGCCACTGGTCACTTGACCTCTATGGCTGAACAGCACCAACACCCCATCATTTTAATGCGGGTAAGTACTACTTTTGGTCCTTGCACATGTCCAAATAAGTATGGCCCTCATAAACTCATGTGTTTGAAAGCTTGGCCCATAAGGAATGGCATTATTAGGAGGTGTGGCCTTGTTGGAGTAGGTGTGGTCTTGGTGGAAGGAGTCTATCACTATAGAAGCAAGCTTTGAGATCTCCTAAGCTCAAGCTATGCCCAGTGTAGCACACGGTCTCTTTCTGCTGCCCGTGGATCAAGACATAGAACTCTCTGCTCCTTCCCCCGCACCATATCTGCCTATGTGCCATCAAGTTTCTTGCCATGATGACAATAAACCTCTGAAACTGTAAGCCAGCCCCAATGAAATGTTTTCCATTATATAAGAGTTGCTGTGGTTGTGGTGTCTCTTCACAGCAATAAAACTCTAACTAAGATACCAAGTTCCCAATCCTGTGATTTGTAAGCTCTTTGGATGAGACATGCTTCATTCCATTTCTTCTTTAAAATGGGTGGATGTAGACGTGATTACTGGCACATGCTTTTCTGGGGTCAGTAGTATGACTGACTATCTAAAATACAAGGTGCAGGGACCACATCTTCTTGTCATACTAAATCTGCTCTAACACATGTGTTATGGTGTAGTGGCATATTTTCCCGGAAAGTTGGGAGGAGCTAGGGTGGGAGGAGCTGGGGAGGAAGAGAGACTTAAGAGCCATGAATGACCACGCTTGTATCGAGAGCAGTCCTGGGTAACAACTTATATCTTAAGGTTAGATATTGGGACACACCTCTAATTGTGTAGGCATCTTGTTTATTACCAAACATATAAAGCCTCTGGATAACCATTAGCCATTAGAGTCTCATTTCTACCAGGTACCGTGTGGATGGCGGGATGGTCTGGGCTCAGCTCAGTCTTGTGGAGACAGCGTGGAAGATTGGCAGAGCCATCTCCCATGCTGGTGTCTCATGGGTGGCAGGGCCGGTGTCTCTGGCTGCCTGAGCCAGTGGCCTGAGCCCAGTGGCAGTGAGAATACACAGCTGCTGCTCACGGCCATGGGCCTTGTCTCATAAGGAAGATGGTGGCTGATTAAGAACAAGCAAGATCCAGTGCCGCCGTTATAAAATATTACCGTAACATTATGGTGCTAACTAATCTTTTTGTCAACTGAATCCCACACTCAATAGTATCTACAGACAGAAGTGACTTTTTTTTAAGATTTATTTATTTTATGTATGTGTGTACACTGTCACTGTCTTCCGACACAGCAGAGGAAGGCATCAGATCCCATTACAGATGGTTGTGAGCCACCATGTGGTTGCTGGGAATTGAACTCAGGACCTCTGGAATAGCAGACAGTGCTCTTAACCACTAAGCCATCTCTCCAGCCCCAGAAGTGATTTTCTTACACCAGCTGATGACAGAACTTTGTCCCCCCAAATGTCATGGCAGTTGGCCTGACACTTTACAATCAACAGAGGTCAACTGGGAAAGTAAAATGCTGTTCAGAGTGCTTCAGAGTGTTGTAGAGTTTTGGCTGTCATGGAGTCATGTTGTACCTAGGATCAGGCTCTTCCTGTCAAAGTTAAAACTCTTCCTGTGCTCAGGCCAGCAGCCATCTTTAAATCCAGGATTGCTTTTCACACATTTGCCATAAAGCAAGGGATGTATAGTATAGGTCTTGGATGCTTTCTGGAAATCGAAGCCATAAGTCTTAATCCTGTCTAGGAAGATTAAGAATCTCCAGCAAGTTCAAGGCTTGCTTTAGGTACACAGAATGTTTAGGACTAGCCAGAGTACAGGAGACCCTGTAGATAGATGATTGATAGATAGATAGATAGATAGATAGATAGATAGATAGATGCATAGATACATAGATACATTCATATGTACAAACATTCATATGTACAAACATACGTATGTAGATTCATAGATAATTTTTTTTTATTCCAGATTCCCATTAGTTTAAGGAAAATAAAACACCAAGTTTCTGCTGAGCACCAGATACTGGCTTGGGGCTTTCCAGCCTTCCCACTCTTCAGGGCACCCCAGTGGAATGGGCAGCATTCCTGCTTCAAAATCGCAGAGCCTCAGGAGGTTGAATTTGAGGTCTGCTTTCGAGGCTTGTCTCTCTGAAGTAAAGCCTACATGTTCCAAACAGCTCTAACTCTGGCTGAAGATGCGCTTGTTAGAAAAAGCAGAATTCTGCTCACGAGGTTGCTTTCCCACAGACCCAGAGCAGTTTGTTTGTCAGTGTCTATAGGGAGTTGGGACAGTGCGTCTCTGCCTTCAGTGTGAGGCATGGTCATCTGAAGGATTGTGAAAACGGATTGCTGAGCTCTTGTTCTCAAATTCAAAACCTAGATTTTTTTTATATGCATGCATGTGTTTGGATGTATGTGCTTGTGAGTACAGTTGTCTGTGTTGTGGGGCCTGCCAATGCCTATGTTGAGAACCAAACTACTGTCCTCGGAGAAGCAAACACTCTCGGCTGCTTAGCCACCACTCCATTTGCTTCTGGCTAGACATCTCACACTATGTCCTGGCTGGTGCCTTTTTCCACAGTACAGTCGTGATTAGGAAGATCTAGGCTGGATACACAGACTCAAAGGCCACTTTTTGTTCCCTGGCCCCTAGCGATAGAATCAGATCTCAGGGGGCAGGAACCAGCCTTGTGTGTCTGTGTGGGGTGTTTGTTTGTTTTGTTATAATCGCCATCTGTAGCTCAGGCTGGCCCAGAAATCACTTATGTAACCCAGGCTGTCCCTGAGCTCTCTCATAGACCCTCCTCTCTTAGTCTCTAGAGTGCTAGGATTGGAGATGTAAGACTCCCTACCCGGGGCACAAGTCTTTAAAATAACTATCTGGCTGTTCTTCTCAACGAAGTGTGAATATTGTCATCCAATGGGCCTTTAAATTATTCTTTATCTCACATACGGCCTCATTTTAAAATGGTGCCTCATTCTGAGTGACAGCCACACCGCAGAACCATTCACAACTGACCATTAGCTGCTGTTGTGACCTGTCTCTGTGTTTAAAATGTCCACAAGGGATCTCTCAGCCCACACTTCATAAATAAAAACAAACCGGGGGAAATGGGACTATTTATTCATTGACTGGTTTTCGAAAAGCCCTCCAATTGTTACGTTTCCAGTTCATCAAGGGGAAAGAAGCTTTACTGATGATGAGTGGTTGTTTCATTCCTGTTCCCCCACCCCCACCCCCACGCCCACGCCCACCCCCACCCCTACCCCTACGAAGTGAAATCAGTAGGGCAAAGCCATTTCCCGAAAGCCACGCCCCTTCCTCTCCACCCCTCCCCATTTACCCTCTGCTGTTTTGGTTCCCTGGCCCTTGGGATCGATCTGGAGTTAGCAGGGGGGTGGCAGGCTGAAGCTGGTGCCCAGCACTTGCAGCTGGGAGGGCTGGACCACTTCGGCTTCCTCAGAGGTGGAGAGGTCACACAAAGCAACATTCAAAGGCTGCAGGCCGGAAGCCAGCCTCAGGCTGGGAGGTGCCCTGAAAGATGCAGGTGCTTCCCTTCCTGTCCCTGAGCTGCAGACTCTGAGGGACACCAGCTGGGTGGTGGGAGCCGGGGCATTTATACATTTATAGTTTCCTTTGCCCGATGGCTCCTTCCAGCGCCTCACACAACACCAGGGGACAAGATGAGGGAAGGTTTGACACAGCTTGACAGTTCAGGTATCAGTGGCCTGACCTGACGTTCCAAGCACAATGGGGTTCGAGGCAGCGATCTTGCAGACAGATTCTTTATCTTGTATAGCTTACCTCTGCTATTTTCCCAAGAGAACCTGTTCCCTGCGCTTGAAACAATATGGAAAAATTTAGAAGATCCTACTGCCCTGCCGAGATATCCTCAAACTGGTTAGCCCCACTATACAGACGCCTGAGACGAACCTGTCAGCAGAAACAGGGGCTCCTTTCTCCTGTCTGCTTTGGATCCATGGGTCTCAAGCTTGACCAGCATAGTCATCTTTGTGGCGCCCTTATGCCATGTGATCCCATCCAACCCGCAGGAAATGCACACCTTACAGGGCAGGCTGTGCAGTTGCTGCCTTAGTGGGAGCAGTCACAGCGTCTCAGTCCTCATTTAATAGCTCAGGACCATATACTTCCTGTGTGTTTTTACAGGGTCTTACTGTGTGCACAGCGTAGCTCAACCGCACCAAGTTCCTAGGTGAAACTCTTAAGTCTCCAGGGGGAAACCTACATTTGGAAGGGTTTCGATTGCTAGCTGGCAGCAAGCCTGAGATCAAAACCTGTTACTCAGAGTCAGAAGTAAAATTCCTGTGAGAGGCACAATCCACCCTATTGTTCTGTCTGGGCCCTAGTGTCTCCTGTTGCCATGATCTGCTGAGGCAGCCTCCAGGCTGATGGGACATTTTGTCTGTGGGCTTCCTTGGGATGGGTGAGTGTGATTTCCAAAGACACCTCTCTAAAAGTAGAGGAGATTGAATATATCACTTTATCCCGTCTCTTCTTTCCTCCCCGCCCCAAAGTAGGCACAATTGGGGCACACAGGTAGGGTAACGGTAGAACCAGAACAGAAGAGACAGTAATCGCCAGTTTTTACTGTGCCCTGCCTATCCATTCCTCACAGTGCAGAGAGTGAGACAGGTGAATGAAAACACAAAGTGAAAGGAGGATATGACCACTCCTAAAGTATGGAGATATTTATTGTAGATAAAAGGGAGAAAGCAGGCAGAGGGAATGGTTCAGGTGGAACATGGCCAGCTGACTAAACCGGACCATGAAAGGAGAGACAGAAAGGGAGAGTAAGAGAGGGAACCCAGATCTCACTAAGAGGTGGCCCCAGCCAAAATGGCTGAGTTATGTAAGAATCAGGTTGGGGGAAGGGAAGTGGAAGGCCCACCTGGGGAGGGAGAGGTTTAGAGTAGAGGGTTTAGGGAGAGGTTTAGGGGAGGGGGTGGGGTGAGAAGTGTTGGGAGGAGCCAGAGTACCAGAGATACTGGGAAAGCTGAGATGTAAATAAATTATTCTTAATATAAATGTGAATAGTGAATTAATCTGGGGGCTGTATTTATTTATGTAATAACTTCACAGAGAAACCAAGGTTTATTTAAAACTGCACCTTAATAGCTGAGCAGTCAAAGGACGTGCCTTAAAGGTCCATCCGTGCTAATCTGGCTCCCTCCCAGCCCCACCCCGTGATACTTGCATATTATTATTGATCTGGCTTTTCAGACCCCTTCTTCATGGCTCCACTTCTTCCATCCTTCTGGCTCACTGAGTGTCCCTCTCTTCTTCCTGTTGCTAGCAGAACATCCCACCCTGTTCTCTCTTCTGCCCACCCCCTGAGTGATCAGCGTTTATTGACGAGGCAAAGAATAAATGGTAAGGGCTGTTTATACAAACTCGAGGCAGGAGATTCTTGATATAAGCATTACAATGCCCTGTCTGGCTTGAAACCCTAGAGTAAACTTTATACAGTGTACAAAACACACGCCTACACTGGGAGGGGCTGCAGGTGCTGGAAGAGCTGGCCATGCCATTTTTGGTATGTTAATAGAAACCTCAGCCATTTGTCCCGGGTTTCTGAGACCCAGCACTAGGTAAGGCTGCCCTCCCCTCTTGGTTGCAGAGGAAATGTAGACCTACAGAAGATAAGGCTGTCTTTGTCACAGGGTAAGGAAAGCATGGTTGGGATTGAGCCTGTCTCCAAAGACACAGGCCTTACACACAGCATCAGGGGGGCTCTGTTGTGTCACAGGCTCCTGCATCTCTAGTGGTCTTCTCTGACTGCTGGGAAACTGCTGCTCTCTGGCTTCCTTGCATTGTAGAGATGTGGAGATGCTAGGAAAGAGGATCTCAGAACTCATAGGAGGCTGAGTCAGTTTAGGAGGATAGCCTCTCAAGCCAGCCAAAGGCTCCGCCCTAGGAAGTGGCTGGCCAATGCCAACCCATACAGGTGGCACCGTGTCTCGCCATGGAGGGCGCTTCCCCTTTCTGGGTTTCTGACATGTACAACATGGCAGCAGGGTAGCAACAGCAGCGTGTCATGGCGGACTGTCGAGACGTTTGCACCATTAGGTGAAGTAGCATGTCAGTCACTCCGGTTGTCGTTCCTCCTAGGCTCCGCCCCACAGTTACCTGGTTTACTGTAAAAGGGGCTGTCTGCCTCCTCCTCACCCTCTTAGTCTCTTCCTTCTCTTCCTGACCCTTCTCTCTCCCTTTTCCCCATTTTCCCTTCCCCATCTTTTCATGTGTTTGTGACCGGCCTCTTCTTTTGTCTTTTCTTCCTTCCCCTCCTTCCCTTCCTCTCTTCTTCCTCTCTCTCTCTCTCTCTCTCTCTCTCTCTCTCTCTCTCTCTCTCTCTCTGTATATCTGTTTGTCTCTTTGTCTCCCTCCTCCCCAACCCCCCCACCACCACCTCGCTCATTTGGCTGATACCTCAGGGGAAAGGGATGCCTCAGCATGGGCCCACAGAGGCACCCCCTCCCCACTTCACCTCACCTGTCTCTACAAAACATATCCTTGGCTCATTTTCTTTCTTTCTTTCTCTCTTTCTTTCTTCCTTTTTCTTTTCTTTTTTTATAAAACACAACAACCCCCAGGAAGGCTTTCCCTCCAAACTCCTCTTTTTCATCTTCCAACTCCTTTCCAGCTCAGGCAGGATTTTCACTTCTGTTGTGTGCATTTACTGTGTGATGCCCAACGTGAGAGTATGTGCTTAACTAATACCTGTGAAGGTAAGAGATTAAGCAACAGAATGCCTGGCTGAATAGTTGCATCTTGGATCCTGGGTTCCTAAAGACACCACAGAACACCATGCTCAGACTCTTCCTGGCAAACCAATGTCGTTTCCCCAGTAGGGAAGGTGAGTCCATTCAGGTCCTGCCAGAAGCAAACAGTGAAACAGAATCAAAAGTGGGCTTTGTAGAAGAGACAGGAAACATGGTCATGAAGAACTTGAAAGGTCAGACCTGCACAGGGGACACTTAAGGTGGCACCATGAGCTGTCCTGGCTACATGGAACAGTCCTTGTATCTGACAGTGCTTGTGTTTTTTCTTCTCTGCACATCAGCACCTCATAGTCTCATCCCATGCCCCTTCTATGGGGAAATGGAGACAGTCTCTTCCCTTCCTTCCTTCCTTCCTTCCTTCCTTCCTTCCTTCCTTCCTTCCTTCCTTCCTTCCTTCCTTCCCAGAAATGTTACTGAGTTCTCCTCCCTGTGAAGCAGCTCAGAGCACAAAGAAGCTCTCTTTCCAAATTGCTCAAACTCAACAAACCCAAACCTAACAATTTTCTAAGATCTGGGATATCACAGACCAAGCTCTTCTTCCTCAGTTCTGCTGCTGGGGACTCAGGCATTACTGCCCCTCTATTCCCATCATGGTTATTGGGTGGGAGCCTTCAAGACTCTGAAGCCTTGAAGAACTCTGGTTCTTCAGGCACCAGATGCTACCCTGGCCACCTCTGGGAACTGCAGGACCTTCGGTATGCATCCTGGCCTCACACAGGGGGAGCATCCTATCTGCTGTCTGAGTAAACAGCCCCAGGGAAGCCTCCTTATCAGCGGGGTGTGGAAAGCACCTTTGTTTTCTTGCCTCCTTGAATTGGCAGCTGTGTGCTGTGTAAACAAGCCTGCTTGCTTAGGTCACTTGTCCCTAGGAAATCCTGGTTCCAACTCAGTCTCTCACCTCTGGAGCACGGGGGTGGGGGGGGGGGGGTGGGGGGGGTGGGGGGGGAAGGGGTTTTGGGAGCCACTTTCTCTGCTGCCATCTTTCTACCTGCATGGTTGGACTTGGCACTGGTACTTTCTTTCTGTTTGTTCATTCCTTCATTTGTATTTATCCATTCAAAAAACATTAACTGAGGACATTTACCCAGGAAGAGTTCCCTCAGGATGGGGTCCAGGCTTGAGGCAGTCTGGAACACTGGACTGTCTTTCCTATCTCAGTTCTCTAACTGGCAAATGAGGTGATTAGAAGTTAGTGGAATTGCAATAGTTAGGCAATGCCTGGCACATACAGTAATTGCACATACGTCGGGAATAGCAGATTCTGCTCATAGGAAAAATCCAGCCTGTGAGAAAAATTATGGCACGAAAAAACGGTGATGCAGGCTGGTGGGCTGTGGCTAAGCTGGGGGGGCTGTGGCTGGATAAATTAGAGCATAACAAAACCAGTAAGAGTGTTATGGGGAGCCCACCAGAGAAAACCACTCAGAAATAGTCATAGCCAATTGAAAGTCCTTATTCCAGTGGGCTGGGACTACTACTTGGGTATTCAGGACCCCAAATGCAAGTAGTTCTGAAGGGATTATTCCAAGGTAATTCAAATATGTTATAGGATGTGTGTGTGTGTGTGTGTGTGTCTGTGTGTGTGTGTGTGTGTGTGTGTGTGTGTAGGAAAAACTGTTCCTGCTTTTTTGATAGCTGATTTTGTTTCGAGGCGATCCACTGTGTAATTAATATAAAATCTGTCATGAGAAGTTTGTGTTCAAATCGTTTTGTTTTTATCTAGACATATTTGTAATTTTTCTTACAGTGACAGTCACTATTTCCCTGAGTAGCATATCACAGTGGATTGGGCACAGTTAAAAATTCTGTGTTCTACGAGCATTTCCAAGTACATTATGCCCCATGGCTTCCTTAATTTAGCAAGAACGCTGTTTTCCCACAAATCTGCACTTCCCTCACCGTTGGTGTTCCTATTATTACCACCAAGCGCATCTTATGCTTTGAACGTTGGCTCTGAATTTAAGATCACATTCCGGGCAGCATCAGACCATTGTTTATTTTCCTGAGGACCGATTCCACCCGATGTTACCTTGATCGCATGCACTGTGTGGAAAAAATTCAAACCGTCAATGTAACCACCCCATTTTCTATCTCAAATATCTGAGGATTCGTGGTGCTTAAATTTTTGTCAATTCGGCACAAAGCAGAGTCACCTGGGAAGAGGAACTGTCAGCCAAGGAACAGCTTTCTTCAGACTGGCCTGAAGGCAAGTCTGTGGGTCATTTTCTTGATTAATGGTTGGTGTAGGATGGCTCAACCCACTGTTGGCTGGGCAGGTAGTCCCAGAACGCTTGAGAAAATAGACTGAGCAAACCACAGAGGTCAAGCCAGTAAGAAGCATTCCCTCTTAGTTTCTGCTTCAGCCCTGCTTCCAGGTCCCTCTGTGAGGGACTGTGAGAAGGGAGGAGAAGGCATAAGATAGGTAAGCTGTTAGAAGCCCTGACTTCCACAAGCTGCTTTCAGTCATAGTCATATCCCAGCAACAAAAAGCAAATGAGAACTGGACTCTAATATAAAAAGAGTTCTTGCAGCTCTTTGGCAGCTCTTCTTTTGCTAATATGGGCAACACATGCAAAGCTGTATCCTTCATTTTGTGTATGTAAAGACTGGGATACAAAATGAACAATAAAATGAACGATATTAATTAGAAGAACTGATTTCTGATTTAACTGAGGAGTCATGATATACAGTGTGGTATGCAAGCTCACCTTCAGCAGCTGCTCGTGTAAAATTCTTTGAGATACCATCATCTTAAAATTATCATTTATTTATTTATTTATTTTGTAGATGTTGGTGTGTCTTAAGAAGTGTACCTGGTTGGCAGGTGCCCATGGATATAACCAAACTCCCTCCATGGTGAGTTATAAATAGTTGTATAAGCTGTGTATTCAACTTTCTTGATACGTAGAAATCCAGGACTTAAACATGATTTTTTTACTTTATCTTATTTTACGTATGTGGGTGTTTGGAAGATATGATTGCCTATGCACCACTTACTTGTGTGCCTGGTGCTTTTGGAAGCTGGAAGAGGGTACAGGATCCCCTAGAACTGGAGTCAAACAGGTGCGAGCTGCCATGTGGGTGCTGGGATTAAACCTTTGTCTTTTGAGAGAACAACCATTGCTCTTAACCATGTTGCGTGCACCTCTTCTGTGTCCCCTTCGCCCACGAATAAGGACACGGAGGCAGTAATCGGGTATCACTACAGATGAGGCTTTACTTCTTGTAACAGCAAAAGCAGAAAAGACCCCAAGCCCGGGAATGGCACTGCTATATATACCCTAGAGTGGCGTGTTCACTTCTGATTGGCTGTTCACTCATCACCCCATATTACGCCCCGGGATGGGCAGTGACTTTGGCGTGCCTTTTGCCTTTTGCACCTGCGCAGTCAGTTGTTTACAAGTAGGAGGACAGGATGTCCGTGCCATCTTGGCACTGCGGCTCCCAACATAACCATTGAGCTATCTCTCCAGCCCCTGTTCATTTAATGTGCCTGTTTTGGTTTATTCAGTTTTGCTGAAATATTTATTGCCAAAAGAAAGGTACCGAGTAGTACAATAAGCAGTGTCACATTTTAGATGAGAGGCTGCACTGGAGCATCTAGGTTACTCATTACGTGAGCCGAGCTGTCGCAGGGCTGTCCAGCCTGTCACCATCCCTCACCACTTACTTACTTCAGACTATATTGGCTACTCTGTGCTGGCGGCCTTACATATCTTCAAGGCCACCACATTTGCCAAAACACAACTATCTGGCAAATCAAGTGAACAGCAGAAGTGATGTCATGGAGTCTGCTTCTTGCCACTCTCAGGAGGGGTTAGAGGCTCAAATAGCAGCAAGATAAGGATATCCACCATATGTTCTAGTTTTCCTCAATAAAAGCTTAGGAAGAGGCTAGTTATTGCAGGGCATCTCTTAGATTCAAGTGTGTGTGTTCAGTTGAAACCTTCCATCCCATGGGTCTTCAGACTTGCAGATCAAACCACAGTACAAGTAGAAAGTATAAAGTGGACAAACCTGCCTATTTTGATGCACAACTCACTAAAAATACCCTATATAAAAATAAAAGATGCTAACAACTGTAATTATAAATCAGGAGAAGCAGGGCACTGGCTGTGAGAGAAGTAAGCATGCCATTTTTCAGGAAGACTGTCCAGCGCAAGGGAAGAGGGTTGCTTAGAGGTTTCTTAAGATAGGAAATCACCATGCAGATTCTTAAAAGATAAGAAGTTAGGAAGATGGCTCCATTGGTAAAGTGTTTGCTATGTGTGATGGTTTGTATATGTTTGGCCCAGTGAGCGGCACTATTTTGAGGTGTGGCCTTGTTGGAGAAGGTGTATCACCGTGGGTGTGGGCTTTAATACCCTAATCCTAGCTGCCTAGAAATGAGTCTTCTCCTAGCTGCCTTTGGAACAAGAGGTAGAACTCTCAGCTTCTCCTTTGCCATGCCTGCCTGGATGCTACCATGCTCCTGCCTTGATGATACTGGATTGAATCTCTGAACCTGTAAGCCAGCCCCAACTAAATGTTGTTCTTATAAGAGTTGTCTTGGTCATGGTGTCTGTTCACAGCAATAAAACCCTAACTAATACACTATGCCATTATAAGGAACTGAATTCAGTCCCCAGCACATAAAAAGCGTACAATATGACTGACTACACATGCTTGTAACACCAGCAGTTGAGGAGGTAGAAGAAATAGGAGGATCAGGGTCACTGAGGCCTGCTGCCTAGCAAGTCTAGCTAAAATGTCAACCTCCACTTCAGTGAGAAGAGACTCTGCCTCAAAAACATACTGTGGGGAGTGATTAAGGGACTCTAACTCCAGTTTTGACTTCTAACCTCTACTTGCATGCACATACCCATGTACTGGCACACAGACACATCTACATACAGATTCATGTATGCATACAAACACACACACACACAGACACAAGTGCACAATTGGCAAAAGATCATTAGATGAAATAAAAGGTGTTACCCAGCAAGGTAAATAATCAACACAATGAAAGGGCAACTTACATAACGTTGCGAAATATTTGCAAACTTCGTGTCTGATAAAGGTTTAATATCCAAAACCTGTAGCCAAAATTATACCTACAATTAATACCAAAGAAATACATGATCTCATTTTTAGATAGTCAAAGGAACAAAACAAGTATTTTTCCAAAGAAGACCTACAGTGACTAACAGGTTTATGAGAAGGAGCTCAGTCTCCAGATAGGAAAATGCAAATTAAAATCAGATGAAGATAATGCCTCCAACCAATTACAATAAATATCAGAAAAGCAAAAGATAGGGATGCAGAGAAGAAGGGTCTTTGAACTACATTGGTGGCAGGCACATGGATTAGTACAGCCATTTGGAAAAGAGTATGTATATTTCTCAGAATTATAAATAGAACTACCATATGATCAATCTAGCAAGCCCACTTCTGAGTGTATATCTAATGCAGATGAACTCAGTATGTCCGAGAGATGTCTATGCTCCCATGCTACAGCATGATGTATGCATGATAGCCAGGATACAGAATGCCCATCAACATATACATGAGCACAGAGGACACACTGTATACATAGAGTACACTTCTATAGCTCCCTACAAAAGAAGGCAGTCCTGCAGTCCGTGACAACATGGGTGAACCTGGAGGACGTTATGCTGAGTGAGACAAGCCAGTCACAGAAAGACAAATACCGTATGTTCTCGCAGATTTGAAGAATCTAAAATAGTCACACTCGGGAACAGAGAATTCAGTGCCAGTTGCCAGAGGCTGGGAGAGAGAGAACGAAGAGGTATTGGCTAAAGATATTATCAGTCTTTTCCTTATGCCAGTTGATCAAGCCCCAGACATCTACGGTAAAGCAGCATGACTTAAAGGATTCTGATGAGCACCCCACTCTGGCTGTTTTTCACACAGAGAAAATGAGTGGGATAAGCCTTCAGGGGGTAATGAGTATATCTGTGGCATAGATTCTGGTGAAGCCTCCTCAGATGCATAATCACCTCCAAACTCACTAAGCTGCATGTACTGAACACACATCACATGTTGTATACCATTCCACCTCAATAAAGTCGCTTTAAAAAAAAAGCATTACAAAATAATGCTTGCAGTGTACACATAAGTTTTTTGTACAGGTGATTTAATCCTCTTTGAAACAGTGGATGAAGAACATGGGTGGTGGCCAGTCTAACCTGCCCTAAGGATTACAGAGTACCTGGGTCACACTTGCTGGTTCTCCACAGAAGCCTCCCTGGTGAGTGTTTCCCTACCCTCTTTCCCGAGTAGCTTTTCTGTGTGTCTGTGTGTCTAGGTCACAAAATTTGACTGTTTGACTGCACATAGTCTCCCACAAGATTTCTGTTGTCTTGCATGGGTTCATCTGGGCCATAAAGCAAAGCCTTAAGCTTCGTCACAGAACGATATCATTCCGAATTGCTTGATGTCCTCTAATTCAGTTGTTTCCAACCTTTCTAATGCTGTGACCCTCTGATACAGTTCTTCACGTTGTGGTGACCCCCAACCATAAGATTAATTTTGTTGCTACCTCATAACTGTAATTTTGATACTGTTATGAATCTTAATGGAACTAGGTGACCCCCAACCATAAGATTAATTTTGTTGCTACCTCATAACTGTAATTCTGATACTGTTACGAATCTTAATGGAACTAATTTTTGAAGATAGAGCTTTGCCAAAGGGGCCATTGTCCTGGCCCAAGCTGCCCCACATTTGGGGGCCAAAATGTCCAGGACTGCTTTGCTGCTCTGGTCTGTGGGTCAGGGTCTAGCAAGAGAGAGAGTGGGGATAAGAAGGGGAAGAGACTCAAAGAATAGAGACAAGCCAGAGGGTCTGTAGTCAAGTCTCGTTCGTTTACTGTCTCCCATTCATTTTATTGACTCCCTTGCAAGAAAATCCTGGGTATTTATAAGCACAAGCAGGGGAACACAGCTGAAGACTCTTTACCACGTGCACCATGCAGCTGGGGTCACTAAACAGCAAAACAAGCTATGTGGGATAAACAAGATGTTTGTCAGAGTGTGCTTCAGCTGTTGTAGGCTGTTGAAAAACAAGTCTCTTATCAGGGTATATGGCTCGAGATGGCTGCAAAGTTGAGCCACTTTCTGCTAAAAGTCGGCTCCCAACAGGCCATGATCCATGGGTTGAGAACTGCTGCTTGGTGATGAACAGTTGTGAAACATTTAGGGAAAGGCTTATGGCTGGAAAGGGGATAGATTTTTGGATTGGACTTAACAGACTTTCTCTTTTCTCAAATGTTTAAAACTAGGAATTGACGTCGAAACTGCTTCAATGTTCCTTTTTGACAATGAGCGGCTTCCTGAGCTTCTCCTCCTCCCTCCTTCCCTCCCCGTCCATGCCTTGATGCTCCTGGTTTTTAAACTGCTTGTTCTTATAATATAGCTGCACTTCCTGCTTCTCCTCCTGCTGCATGTAAGACCCTCATTTTCTTGCAGACATTCAAGGCTGAGTGGGTCCAGTGGGTAGTCAAGAGGTCTTTCTTTAATGCCTGATTGGCCATTCCCACGAGTATATTACAATCTTAACCTTAGATGATTAAATTCCAGTGTTGATAGATCCGGCCACATCTACACGAGAAGTCTGAAACTGTGTCTGCCTCTGGGGAACTGAAAGTAGCAATATTTAAAAGTGAATTCCTCACCCACACTTGTTTCATTACGAAGTGGAACAGGGCAAGGTTGGAATCAGGCACTCAGACTGAATTTTCCGTTATTGCTCAAAAGCCTGTTGGACAGCGGATATTAAATCAATTACCAAAAGCTACAATGAAAATTTTGAGAGATGTCTTTTTTTCTTTCAACTGTAGTATTAGCAAGATTTGCAAGGATAAACTTTTCCTCACAATACTTAAACCAAAGGAGCATTTTTCTTCAGTTTCTGTGACTTCTAATGGGCTTTGCCACGAGAGGGAATTCTGGGGTTTGGAATTTTGTCTAACTTAGAGAAGGCCTCAAACTTCAAGAATCCACAGAAGCCTCCCTTAATTTCTTTATTGCTCACCTTATTCATATTATAATCATATTCTGAGATCTACCAATATTTACTATCCTTGACACTACACTTCCTGAGAACAGGAAGGAAAGAAAACCTTAAGAATGACCTATACATCTCTCTGACTGCAACTATGGAGAGCTTTGGTGGGAACACAGAGGGAATGTCCTCATGGGGTCCATGTGGGATAGGTGGGCCTGGCTTTGGAGTGGATGAGGCCTGCCCTTGACTTTTGTACGAAATTGGCAGGAACCTGCCTGGGACATCATGACTTCCTCTGGCTGCAGGTGTCCTGTCCCTCAACCTAAGGAAGACGCAGGCTTATGGAAAGGCAATTAGTTTCCATCCCTTTCCTCCTTTCCTCTCCGAGGCAGGCCGTCTGCCAGACCTCTGGAGTGGTTATCTGAGTTCTGCAGATCTTTGGAATGAGGTCATTCAGGAAGCTGAAACCCTTTGATAAAAATATCTGCCTCCTTGGCCTTTTGTTCTGGTGGAGAATGACCCTCCTGCTTCTTCTTCTTCCGTGGTTTGAACATCTGCTGTGAGACAGATGCCAGCTGCGAGCTGCTGTGTGGATCCACACATCCTTCCCCAGCTGCCAGGATAGGGCCCGTGGATGGATGTGTGCTCTAACGCCTGCCCTGTAGGTTCCGCTGCACAGTTGGTGAGAAGAGAAAGAATTTTGCCAATGGTGGTGCCGTCTCTGCTGGTTGCCTCGCTATCACACACTCTAGACACACACATTTATCACGACAAAACCCAGTGGCTTCTCCTCTCCAATTAATCTTGGTTGACAACCAGCTCAGCCAGTCCCGAGGGCTAACTCTTTCCTGAAGAGGTAGGAGCGAGTGATGTTTTGGAATGGAATTTCTCCACTTAGCTCCACAGCCCTAAGTCTTTCTCTTTGCTTCTTCCAGCAGATTCTCACTAATTCGGTATATGTTCTGCAATCTTTTCTACCCAGAAAGAATTTTGTGCAGCAGCTCAGATACCTGTGACATATACCCTGTTTATCATACAAATCTTCCTTCCTTAAAACTGAATTGACTTCGCCTGTCCTTGCACTTTTTTGAGAGCGCAAAACAAAAACAACCCTGCTTCTCTCTGTGGATACTAAGGGATCCCGTGGAAGCCATGTCTGTTCACCTCACCTGGAGACTTGCATGGTAACTCATTCCAGCTCCTGTCTGTTCTGAGATTCCATCTGTTTACTTCTCCCTACCCCCTATCTTTTGTTTTCCGAGGGATCATTGGCAATGTTCAGTGTTTTCTTGAAGCAGATCTGCAAGACTTGGTTGGCATTTGTTCCTCTGAGGATGAGCTGGTGAAGACCTTTGCTCTCTCAGGAAATTACTGTAAGAGATACGACTCCTAATGTTCGTGCTTTAGAAGTCACTGTCAACGTCTATAATCTTTGTGGAATACTAAGCTAGTGTGGGAAACTATTAGAATATATCTTTTTTTTTCCAAGGGTGAGTCAGGGAAAAGGGGAAGAGATAACAGTAGGTGATAATGGGCATTGGCCAGTTTGGATACCTCATGTCTACTCTTTATTCCTCTTGGTAACAGTCCCCAACTTTCACACAGGTTGGAAAGTCAAGGTCCAGGGGGAGTTCATGGGTACATGCAGCACAGATCTAAGTAAAGTAATAATGAGTGAAGAGTTTATTACAGAGGTGTGGTAAGGAGAGGCACTAGGTCCAGTTAGGCTACTGTGACAGAATGTTATAGACATGTCCACTTACACAATCAAAAGGAATTTCTTTCTCACTGTTCTGGAGGCTGGACATCTGAGATCAGATCACCAGCAGATTTAGTGTCTGGTGATGGCCTGATTGTTCATAGATAGCTAGCTTCTCCTTCTGACTGCACGAAAAAATGCACGGCGTTCATTTGGTTTGTTGTTGTTGTGTGGTTTTTTTTTTTTAAATAAAGATACTAATCTCATGCATGGTGGCTCTGCCCTCCATGATCTGACTATCTCTCAAGGCCCCTTCACTAAATGCCACCTTTGTGGACTGAGGATTCAGACAATGGTGAAGGCCAGGTGGGAATGATGGTGTACAGAAGGCCTGGCTTCTGAGCCTGGAAGGATAGGTGGGAAGAGAAGTAAATGGAGCCTGGCAAGAGTCGGAAGAGTGTGAAGTCAGACAGTAGGTATTGTAATGTGCCCATTGTGAGAACCATATAACAAGGCACCTCCACCTGCTGATGTTCCTGTGATCCAATCAGCTAGAAGCCAGAGAGCAAGGGCTGAAAGGTAATGCATTCTGAAGAGATGGCCGTAGACACCGAGAGCAGAGGTGAGTTAGGCGTCCCATGCCTCCTCTTCCAGTGCTCTTGTTCTGCAAGGGGAGATCTCATTCAGAAGGCACTGCCTGAAGTTCTGATTATTCCCACTCACGACACTCCATCACTGGCCTCTTTCAAATCGTATGACCCAATTCAGGCCAGTGGGTAAGGAGGAGGTTGTCTAACCTATGAGAAAAAAATTTTTTTTTCCTCCCTGTGGATCATGAATGAGGAAACACACAGAGCTAAGGCTGCTTCCAGAATTTTTCAAACATAACAGGAACCAGTTCTTGGATAAAACAGGTAACCTGGAAGGGAAGCTGAAGAGAGAAGGTAAGCCTGGAAACCAGATGTGGTGGAACATGCCTTTAATCCTAGCACTTGGGATCTCTGTGAGTTCAAGACCATTGTAGTGAGCTCCAGGATGACCAGGACAAAAAAAAAGAAGAAGAAGAAGAAGAAGAAGAAAAAAAAAGAAAAAGAAAACAAAAAAGAAGAAAAAGAAAGAATGAAACTATATGCCTGGGACACAGCTCAGTGATAGGGTGCTTGCCTGGCATGCCCAATTAAGACTCAACTAAAAGGTGAAGGGAGAAAGTGAAGGGGAGGAGGAGAGAGAGGAAAGAAAAAGAAAAGAAGAATACTGACTTCCAGGAAGCTAGGATGAGGATCTTAAAGCCCATAGTGACACACCTACTCCAACAGGGCCACACCTCCTCCAACAAGACCACACCTACTCCAACAAGGCCACACCTACTCCAACAAGACCACACCCACTCCAACAAGACCACATCCCTAATAGTGTCACTCCCTCAGCCAAGCATGTATACAAACCAGCACAGTCAGCTTTCTATTATATGTGTCAATTTAATTTGAAATTTCTGTTGCCACCAAAATTATCTTGATAGAGCCACCAGACTGGATCTTGAACCAAATATCATTCTCCAGTCCAAGAAGCCAGAGTTCCCAGGATGGAGCAAGCTAAAGTGTCATGAGATAGTTGCAATGTCAATGGTAGGAGTACTATGAACATGAATCCAAGATGAAGATTGGAATTAAAGGGCCACGAGTTCCTCTCTTTTGGTGTAGATAATGTGTTGGCTAGTTTTTTGTCGACTTAATACATGTTAGAGTCATCTGGGGAAACAGGAACTGCAACTGAGAAAATACCCAATCCAGATTGGCCAAGGGGGGCATTTTCTTGATTGATGATTTATGTAGGAGGGCCTATGGTTGGCACCGTCCCTTGGCTGGTGGTCCTGGGTGCTACAAGAAAACAGGCTGAACAAGCCATGAGCACCAAACCAGTAAGTAGCACCCCTCCATGGCCCGTGTCAATTCCTACCTTCAGATTCCGGCCTTGAGTTCCTGCTGCGACTCCCCTGGATGATCACTACAAGCTATCAGGTGAAATTAACCCTTTCCTCCCCAAGTTGCTTTTAGTCAAAGTGTTAGAGCCCTAACTGGGAGAGGTGAGACTGGGAAACCGCCAGTCAACAGAAGATGAGAAAAACTGGGTCAGCGTCTGGTGCCCAAGGAAGAATCAGAGCAGGTCAAACAGACAGCTGTGAGTGGGACACCCATATTCTTTAAGCATGGAGATGCGGTACAGCCGCTCTGTGTTCCCTGAAGATTGGTGGCTGTGGAGGCGATGCTGAGGTTCTGCACCCTGAGCTCTACCCATGGTGCCTTGGGACTCGGCCGGTTTCAGTTAGAAGGAAGCCATGGTACAGGACGGAGACGGTGAAGTGTTTGGTTTGCTTTCAAATACCTGGATAAATATCTCAGAAGGGAGACAAAGGTTCGACAACACAAAAGATCCATTAACAATATCTCTCCTTTGTTCAGAATTTTAATCATTCTTCTCCTTGATCATGAGACTGTAGGCTAATCTGATGGAGGCATTTTCTTGATTGAGAATCCTTTCCCACAGAGAACTCTAACTTGTCTCAAGTTAGGGAAAAAGCTATCGAGCACAGCACTGGCAGAGCAGCTCAGAGGAGTCGAACAGGTTTACCTACAGGCAGTGTGATTGAGGCATTTTATTAAGGTTTCTTCTTCCAGAATGAGTCTAGCTTGGGCTGACAAAAACATAAGCAGTACAGTGTAATACTTAAATATGCTGGTTATTTTATGTATCTATAATATTTTGGGGCTTTGGAGTTTTAAGTGGGATTTAAATGTTTTTTTTCTTTTGTTCCTTAGGAATTTCACACACACACACTGTTATCATACCCACTCCCAATTTCCCTTCTCCAGTTTTCTTTATATCCTCTAACATGGCTTTCCTCCCAACAGTAGGAAGCACAGCTTAGAGTAAGCATGGAAGAAGCCAGAACTGCCAATCACTCGGGCCTATTTTCTTCAACAGAAAGAAATAAACAACTGACCATCCACCTGGAATGCTGGCGTGAGCACGGCAAACAACCTGGCAAGCCTTTGCTATCCTATCAAGAGCCAGCCTCCACCTGAATCCCTCCCCATCCCGATATCTTAAACTGTGTCTCAGTGAGCAGAACACATCCCTGTGAAACAGGCCCCGTGTACTTTTTATGCTCCACCAATAAAGTCCATCCATATGCTTCCCGTACACCCTAACCTTGAGCTCTTTTTACCAGCCTATAGAATGCATTCTTATTGTGAAGGTCACGGGTCCTTAGCTACTTTGCAAAGAAATTTTGAGGTAGCTATCCCTGAAACTTTCTTATGAGAATTGTCACATGGAAGCCTCTTCCCTCAAAGAAGAGTAAACCACAAGGTCTGGTCTCTGGAGGGCATGACCAAGGGTCAGTCCCCAGGTGGCATAACCCAGTACCTGCAAAGATGGTAGTGTCTCCAGTTTCACTTTTCACCTCCTGAGTATCATCTCTGTACTGGCCATGAGATCTGTGGTGTGGGCGTTCCAAACACCAACTTCATTTTCTTCTTTTCTTCCTCCACTCCTTCCTCCTCCTCTTCCTCCTCTTCGTCCTCATCTGATAACACTTTAGTGAGACTTTTATGTTTGTTCAATTGTTTTTAAAATAGGACCCAGCTATATAGCCCACCCAGACCTACAATTCTTGATTCTCCTGCCTTCATCTCCTGATGGGATTGCAAGTGTGCATCCAATTGTGAGCGGTTTTGGTTTTTGTCTTTGTTTTTAGTAACAAGGTGGGTAAATCAAATGAAAACCTCTCATCTTGCATTTAAGGTTCAGCCCCTGAGACCCTCATCTCCCTCCACTGTTGGGAGAAATAATTTTCTCCTGGGATGTGGTGACCATGACGTGAGGAAGGCCCTCGTAGACTGCATCAGTGGGTGCCAGACACGGGCTAAGTACTCAGTAAAACACAACTGTGTTGCTACCATCTCATCTCACTAATTCCAATGAGCCTTGAGTGTATACCTGATCAGTGACTGATGTGGAAGAGCACAGCCTGACACGGGCAGTAAAACCCCTGGGCAAGTGGTCCTGGGTAGTGTAAGAAAGGAAGCTATGGGAAACAAGCCAGTGAGCAGTACTCCCCCATAGTCTCTGCTTCAGTTCCTGCCGTTAGCTTCCTGTCCTGCCTTCCCTTCATGATGGCCGGTAAGATTTAAGATGAAGTAAGCCTTTTCCTCCCCTACTGCTTTTGGTCATGGTGTTTATCACAACAACAGAAAATTGGACACATATAATAATGTAACAAATGCCCATAGATCTATAGCCAGCTTAGGGAGCAGCAAGCAACAGAAACTGTTGAAGACTTCCCTGAGCTGGTGCTTTGTGGTGGTTTGAATGTGGGTGCTCCAGATAGGCTCTACATATGTGTGAATGCTCGGTCCCTGATTAGTGGAATGGTTTGGGAAGAATTAAGAAGTATGGTCTTGTTGAAGTATCTGTGTCACTGGGAATGGGCTTTGAGGATTCATACGAGAACCTGTCCCAGTCTTTCCGTTTCTGCTGTCTCTGTTTCTGTGTCTCTCTGTGTCTCTGTCTCTGTCTCTGTCTCTGTCTCTCTCTCTCTCTCTCTCTCTCTCTCTCTCTCTCTCTCTCTCTCTGCCTGCTACCTGTGAATCAGATTGTAAAGCTCTCAGCACCATGATCCCTGCCATGACGGCCATGAACTGACCCTCTGAAGCTGTAAGCAAGCCCCCAACCAAATTTTTTTTTTCTATAACTTGCCCTAGTCCTGATTCTCTTCACAGCAATAGAACATTGACTAAGACATTCTTCCTTCCATTGCCCTCGAGTAAACCCCTGGCTGAATTAATTTTCTTATTATCCTTTCTTTGTTACTTTATATGGCTTTGCTGCAGCAATGCAGTCCAGACCCGCATTACTGTAGCTTAAATCTGACCCTCGTGGGGTCCCTGAGACCTCCCATGCACATTCTCAATGCTATGCTGTTTAGATTTAAACTCAGATGGCGTCTGCGATGTAGACTCTGCATTCTTCTGAAATATGCAGCATGAGAATCTGTCTGTGTTGATATATGTAACTTCCATTTACTCATTTTTACCAAAACGTGTCACCTCATTTCCTAAGGAGCCCCGTTGTGGTAGACATTGGGGAGATGGTTCTTGTCACTAAAAATTGTATCCATGTGAACACTTCTATGTTTGCTGTTCACGGGCATGAATGAGCAAGAATTCCTCCAAGATGGAAGTCCAGCTGTAGCACCCTCTGCGGATGTACTGAGCTTGGAGTTCCTGGATAATAACTACTTAGTTTAGCAAAACGACTGCCAATTGCTTCCTGAATTAAAGCATAGAATTCTTACACGGTCTTACTTAATCTTGATATCATTAGTTTGAAAAAAATCCTTTTTGGTAAGTTTGGTACGCTAAAATGGAATTTTCTGTGCTACAGGAAGCCTGCATTCACATGTAGTGAAATCAATGGCATTGCAGTATTTTCTAAGACTGACCTATCCTTGGCTGTATGGATTTTGTGGGTTACCCCACATAGGTCAAGAATGTAAGGACTAACCTTGACTCTGCCGTCTAAGCTATGGGATTCATAGGAAGCCCCACTGAGCTCATATTTGTTTGCTTGTTTAAACTGTGTATGTATGAGTGGGGTTTTTTTTTGTGCATTTATATACATCTCAGCATGCCTGTGCCTACAGAGGCCACAAGAGGGCATTGGATCCCCTGGAACTGGAGGTATGGATGGTTGTGGACCACATGTGAATGCTAGGAATTGAATATGGATCCCCTTTGAGAATCTGGGTCTTCTGCAAAAGCTGCAAGTGCTCTTAACTACTGAGTTATCTCTCCAGTTACAGCTCATTAATTTTTATACGCTAATCAATTTGGTTATATAACGGCTGATTTTTTTTTTTTAGGGTTGTTGTGGTTATTATGTTCATGAGATTTTTCTCATGCTAATGAGATTTTTCTAAAATTTCTTGTGCAATGCTTGCTTCCTAAGTCTTTGCTAGAACCTATCAATAACTCCTTTGTGGGAAGACAGGACCCAAAGCTACTGAGTGAATTGATTTGTAAGGTCATAAGAATAAGTTAAAGCAAGACACAGTGTTACATGCCTGTAATAAGAGTACTCTGGAGGCACATGTAAAAGGATTTTGAGTTTGAAGCTAGCCTGAACTACTGAACTACATAATGAGATCCTGTCTCAAAAGCAAGCAAACAAGCCCAAAGACAGAAAGAGAAATGAAAAATCACCCATCCTCAAATTGGATTTGAGAAGTTATTTTTTTTTTAAACTTGCCTTTTTTCCCCCCCTTAAAACTACTTGGCACAACATTTGTCCAGAAAATGGGATTTGCCACAGAAATAGCCTCTCACATCCCAGATCAGAATCACATGATCCTGTTGGAGTCAGTAGTATCAGTGGCTCCACCCTACTCTTCCTCGAAGACTCTCTGACTTGGTGTTGAGATCCAGCCTTTCATCTCAGTTCCAGAACCTTCTGGGGAGCCACCTCAGCACTTAACACCTGCAGCTTCTGCTGAGGTCTTGGCTGCAGCCTGCCTGGCTCAGTCACTTTAGCACTCAGAAGTGACTGTATTTAGATCAGCAACAGTACGTGTGACCCTCTTCCTAACCTAATTTTTCATCTCTTTCTTCCTTTCTAATGTTTATCCATGTGTGCTTTTACTTTCCTTGTTACCTAAGCAATGTTGCTAAACATTTGTTCACATTAGCAGTTGTTTCTCTTCCTCCCAAAGAACCAGCATCAGCTTGGTTTTCTTGGAAGTACCTCATCATATATATATATATATATATATATATAATATTAAATCCCACTTTTTGATTTACTCCTATTACCTTTCTTCTTTTTCCCTCATCTCTAAGTTAAATGTTCTAAATTTTTTAATTTTTGAAATTATTATTTTGTGTGTCCATATGAGTATTTTGCCTGTATGCCTTTGTGTATCCACCACATGTATGCCTGATGCCAAGAATGCCACTATCTTGGTGCTGGGACTTGAACCTGGGCCCTGTGAAACGACAGCCAATGCTATTAACCCCTGAACCATCTCTCCAGACCCCATTTTATCATTTTAAATTACATTTAGTGTATGTGTGTGTGTGCACGTGCATGTGTTTCTTATGGTGACCAGGAGACAATTTGTGGAAGTCAGTTTTATCCTTAACTATGTGGATCTTGGGGGTGGCATTCAATTCAAGAGTGGCTGTAAACACCTTTACTTTCAACAATACTGAAGCTGAGTATTTAGCTCCATTTTTTTTTTCAGCTTGTTTTGTACTCTAAAGAGAACCTTTTGAGGCTTTAAATGTTCTCCTATCAACTATCTCCAGCTAGATCCATGATGTTGCCACATGACAGTGCCCACATATAAACCCAGACATCCATCTGTTCTTCCCTCCCCTCTCCACCCTCCTCATCTCAGAAAAGCTAACTCAGTTCTTCCAGGCAACCATGTAGACATCATGACGTCATCTCTGCATGTCTCCGCCCTGCAGTCAACCAGGCTGGCTCCCAGCTCAGCCATCATCACTTTGTGTTTCACTTGTTGCACATGGCTGCTGCTCAGCTCTCTCTCTTGCTTCCTGAGCCACACTGGTGAGCCTCCTAAATGTAGACTTTAGTATATAGACTTCTAAATGTAGACTTTAGCAAGTCCTGAGGCTAAATTCTAAGTCACGGAAAGGCCCTCAGGTCCTCGGGAGGCCCGGCCATTTCTGTCTCTTTGATCCTCTCTTCTACACCCTTTGTCTTACTTTCCAGGTGACTCCCGGCTTCTCAGACAGCCCTGATTTCAGAATGTTTGCCCTTTTTACCCCCTAATTACCCAAGTAGCTCACTCTAGCTCTCTTTCAGGTCTTGCGTAGATGCTACATTATCAGAAAGTCTTTCCTATCCGCAACTTAGCCGTTCCCAACGTTATGTCACGCAGTCCTCGGAGACACCCTTACCTTTGTTTAGTTTTTCCCAGGATTCATTCTCAGCCGGACATAGTTTGTTATTTGCTTGGCTGTAATCTCCCAATAGAACACCACAAAGCCTTTTAAAAGAGGCTGCTTCTCATATGCACTGTTATAACACTAATGTTTAGAACACAGCCTCTTATGTAGTAGTGTCCAATCAATACTGGACAATGGGTAGATTGATAATGCAAGTATCAAGTTACAAATTCTTAGGGGAACTACTTTCCCTGTATCTCCAGAGCCAGGGTTCTGCCGTGCACAGGTGTGCTGTTGTTATTCTCTCTTTGACCTTCTGCTTTTTGAAGGGCCCAAAGCATCAGCTGTCTTTGTGATGATCGAATACTGCACATAGCTCCAGGGAATCCCTGACTTCACAGCTTTTTTAAAAAATCTAATTTGTACTATTAATTAATTAATTAATTAATTTTTGGAGTATTTCTCAGCAGCGTCCTGGGAGCTTGGCTGTGTGTTTGTCCGTTATTACTTTGTTTTCCTTTGCATTTTGGGAAATATTTTAGACTACCTGGTCTGTCACGTTCCTGATTAAGAAGCCCCTCAGACTTATCCCCTGAAGCTCAGAAGACTGACCGGCTCACATGTTACCAATATAAAACTGCCAGTCATCAGACTCTGGAGATCCTCACCACCAGGGCAGAGGTTCACTACCATGGTGAGTGCGATGTTCACTGGTCTTTCAGTTTCCAGACAGAGGAGACAGAGTGAAGAAAATAACGCCTCCTTGGCGCCCACAACCAGCATGTCAGAGCCACACAGAAGCATGTTTAGCCATTGGGAATGCCCCCATGGTGGTGGGCACTGTGCTGATGTCTTCAGTAGAGACTGTCGGGAGCTGCCCCTTTGGAAGGTGACAGCCATTTTCTGAGTATTTCTGCTCCAGCCTCAGGATGGAGGTCCATCTGCCATTCATTCCTGGAGTCCCCTTACGATGCGCTGTTGGTGATTGTCAGTGGCCATATAACACTGGCCTCATTGATTAATTAATAGGAGGTTTCGAAAAAAATATTTTTTTTTAGTATTGGCTCTGATGCGATGGTGTAGGTGGAAAACACGGGCAGCATTTGTTTTTTTTTTTAAAGCAAAGTGGCTCATGTTGGCGTGTTCAGAACGCTATGCAAATCGTATCAGAAGCCGGGAGCTCAGTCAATCAATCAGTTTCAATTCATGCATGTCAGCTGACACTTTTAAAAAAAGATTGTATTTGTCTCATTGGATTGACTGATTTTGGGTCTGAACTGACTTAATTGCCTGTTTTCTTCTGGTGACGTAGAGGAGGCAGACCTTGTTCCGTGGAGGCCACGATCAACTGCAAGCAGATAACAGGAGTATAATGACAGCCCGTTCGAACGTGGCTTGCTAAACGTATCATTTCCTCTGGGCTTTTCTCTACAGTTCACTAATGGAGACAATACTTGCTAAACGTCTTACTCGCAAAATACCTTACTGCTGCCAACCTAGCAGTTCACTGGTTTAAAAGGCTAGAAACCATATAAGTGATAGCATTCTAGCTAGTGAATTACAGTTTTAATGTGTCATCCGAAACCACTGTAACCCTTAAGTTAGCACCTGCTTTCCATAGATCGGATTATATTGATTAGAGCGGTGAACTAGCCTGGAATATCCACCTGTACTTTGAAGATTGCCTTCTGAGAAAGCATTAGACTGTGTTTATGATTATGTATGTGCTATTGCCACGAATACTTGAAAACCCCTCCTATACTAATGATCAGCAGTTTTATGTATAATAGATATGATGTATCATTTCCTCTGGGCTTTTCTCTACAGTTCACTAATGGAGACAATACTGGATCGCAACGTGGCTTTTCTCATTCAACACTTTACATCATAGATGCTTTTAATGAGTTTTTGGTATTCCATTGATGAATGGGGACCACTGTGCTGGCTAGTTTTATGTCAAATGGACACAAGCTAAAGCTTTTTGGGACTAGGGAACCTCAATTCAGAAAATGTCCCTCCCCCATGGGTCAAGAAATTGAATGGAGGTGTCTAGCAGTGGGGATGGGAAACTGGGGATAGCCACTAGAGAGTCCCAGATGCAAGGCCCAAAAGTGGCTTTGACCTCCACTTGGTCTCGTATCCAGGCTGGCTGCTTCGTCAGGATAGAAGGGCGGGCATACCGGTGATCCATGAACACAACACTGGCAAACTCCCTCTGGTGCCTAATGGCCCTGCCTGGGTAGATGCCTAAGTTTAACTTACCTACCAGTACTGCATGTGCAGTGGGGTGTCCCCACTGCAAGCAAGCAAGAGGCTCCCAGGACACAACTGGAATGACATTAGCCAAAATACCCAATAAAAGGGATACAGAACCTGTAGAGACCATATCCAGTGGTTAGGCACAGCCTCCAATTGAGGGATGGGGCCACCCACCCATCTCAAGAATATTAACCCAGAATTGCTCTTGTCTAAAGAAAATGCAAGGACAAAGAGTGGAGCAGAGACTGAAGGAAAGGCCATCCAAAGACTGCCCAACCTAGGGATCCATCCCATTTGCAGACACCAAACCCAGACACTATTGCTGATGCCAAGAAGTGCTTGCTGACAGGAGCCTGGTATAGCCCTCCCCCTGAGAGGCTCTGCCAGAGCCTGACCAATACAGATGTGGATGCTTGAAGCCAACCATCAGACTGAGCATGGGGACCCCAATGGAGGAGTTAGGGGAAGCTGAAGGGGCTTGCAACCCCATAGGAAGAACAATATCAACTAACCAGACCACCCCTACTCTCCTAGAGCTCCCAGGGACTAAACCACCAACCAAAGAGTACACGTGGAGGGACCCATGGCTCCAGCTGCATATGTAGCAGAGGATGGCCTTGTCAGGCATCACTGGGGGTTGGGGGGAAGCCCTTGGTCCTGTGAAGGCTTGATGCCCCAGCACAGGGGAATGCTAGGGCAAAGGTGAAGCAGGAATGGGAGGGTGGGTGGGGGAGCACCCTCATAGAAGCAGGGGAGAGAAGGAATGGGATAAGGGGGTTGCAGGGGGAAAACTGGGATAACATTTGAAATGTAAATAAAATAATCAATTAAAAAAAAAAAAGAAGAAAATTCTCTTACCAGACAGACCTGGAGACAAACCTGTGATGCATCTTCTTGATTGATGATTGTTATAGGCGGGCCCAGCTCACTATGATTGAATACCAATCCTAGCTCGGTTGTCCTGGATACTATAAAAAGGAAGGTTGAGCAAGCCAGAAGAAGCACTCCTCCATGGCTTCTGTGTCAGTGTGTATCTCCAGGTCCCTCCATCATGTGCCTGCATGGACTCCCTTGGATAATGGACTACAGGCTGTAAGATTGCATAAAACCTTTCCTTCTTAAACTAAGACAACTAATTTACCACATTCTCTGGCTGAACAGCTAAAGTAGCTTATTGTTATTCGTATATATAAATGCCACTTAAGTAAACATCTCGGGTGTATTGTATTTTGTCTGTCTTAAACCATTTCCTTGAATTAATATTTCACTATTATAGCAGAATCATTTCATCGACAATAGTAGACCCGTATTAGTTACTTTTGTCATGGCTACGGCAGAAATGTGATCAAAGAAACGTGAGGAAGGGTTTATTGCACACGATGTGGAGGTTCAGCCATCTTGGCAGGGAAGGCCTGGAGGCAGGAGGCAGCTGCTCACACTATGTCTGCTGTCAGGAAGCAGAGAGACAAAGATGGCGGTCCTCTGCTGTGTTGTCTTTTTCATTTACACGCAGCCTGTAACTGTGCTCTTCACCTTGAGGGTGGCTCTCCCTCTGTGAACACAGTCCCAGACATCTTAGAGGCTTAGCGATTCCAGATCTGCTGCGTTGGCAATAAAATCACCTTGTCTGCGTTATCATTAGGCTCTGGGGCAAACGCCCAGTCGTTTTCCTAAAGGGATGCCCTTCCTTGTATTTAACACCACAAAGAGGGCTTCCCTCAGCAGACCCACGTTAGTATGTAGCATGGTATTTAAACAACTTTGCCATTCTAATACATGAACGTTGTGACTCTTAAGTACAGGTTTTCCTCTATGTTGAGTATCTCTCACCCTCTGGAATTTATGAGTTCCTATGGAAAATGAAAAGGGTCAAAAAGCTTAGGTTTGCTTTGACTATACTCACCCCTTTTCCCTGTCATCATCCTTTAAACAGTTTTAAAAGCGACAGCTCGCATAGCGTTTACCTTGTACTAAGTGTCACGAGTCACCCAGAGATCTGAAATCCAAAGCATGTGTGCAAATTACATGCAAATCTGAGGGCATTTTGTACAAGGATCTGCTGATTTGGTGTCCAAGGGGCATCCTGGACTCATCCCCCGCAGATAGCAAGGGTGACTGTACTTACACTTTCATTTTTCAAGGGTCAGTGAACTAGTTTGTTCAAGCCTTTGCCCGTTTATTTAGAAACTTCTTGCTTTTTTTTTTCCTTATACATATGTAGAAAATATTCACTTTAAACTAATTTTTGTTTATGGCAAATGGCACTTTTAATTTATTATTTTTTCTCATTTATTTATTTATTTGATCACAGCCTCTCTCCTTCCTCTTCTCCCACCCTCAAACCCCCTCCCCCACTCCCCAACCCTTTCTCTTCAGAGAAGGGGAGGCCCCCATGGGTGCCAACCCACCCTGGTTCATCAAGTCACAGCAGGAATAAGTGCATCCTCTCCCACTGAGGCCAGACACGGCAGCCCAGCTATGGGAAAAGGATCCGAAGGCAGGTAACAGAGTCAGAGTCAGCCCCTGCTCCAATCATGAGGAAACCCCACATGAAGAACAAGTTACACAGCTGCTGCATAAGTGTAGGGGACTTAGGTCCAGCCAATGGATAGTCTTTGGTTGGTGGTTCAGTCTCTGTGACCCCCCCATGGGCCCAGGCTAGTTGACTCTGTAGGTCTTCTTGTGGTGTCCTTGGTCTCTCTAGCTCCCTCAATCCTTCCACTCCCTCACACGACTCCCAGAGCTCTGCCTATTGTTTGGCTGTGGGTCTCTGCCTCTGTTCCATCAGTTGCTGGGTGAAGTCTCTCAGCAGACAGTTATGGTAGGTTCCTGTCTGCAAGCATAGCAGAGTATCATTAATAGTGTCAGGGATCAGCTCTCTCACGTGGGATGGGTCTCACATTGCGCCAATCTGATCCAGATTCCCCTGATCTCTGCTCCATCTTTATCCCTGAACTTGTAGGCATGACAGATTTTGGGTCAAAGGTTTTGTGGATGTGTTGGTGTTTTCCTCCCTCCACTAGAAGTCTTGCCTGGCTACAGGAGGTAGCTCTTCAGGCTCCATATCCCCCACTGTAAGAGATCTCAGCTAGGGTCCCTCCAATAGGCTACCAGAAACCTACTGTATCCCAGAGATGACCCCCCTCTGGGGTGGGTCCATTCTCTCTGATTTTCATTCTCTCTCCCGGCCTCCCCTCCTTCCTACTCCTGTTCCCTTCCCCACCTCTCTCCCATACAGTTTCCTCCCTTCATCTACTTCAGATGTCTACTTTATTTCCTCTTGAAGTAAGATTCAAACATCTTCCCTGGGGCACTCCTTGTTACCTAGCATCTTTGGGTCTGTGGATTACAGCCTGGTTATCCCGTACTTTATGGCTAAATCTACTTATAAGTGAGTACATACCCTTTGTGTCTTTATGGGCCTGGGTTACCTCACTAGGGATGATATTTTCTCGTTCCATCCATTTGCCTACAAATTTCATGGTATTCTTGTTTATAATAGCTGAGTAGTATACCCATGTGTAAAATGTCCATTTTCTGTATCCATTCTTTGATTGAGAGACATCTAGGTTGTTTCTAGTTTCTGGCGATTATGAGTAAAGCTGCCACAAAACTAGTGGACTCAGTGTCCTTGTGGTATGGGGGGGGCCTCTTTTGGGGTGTATGCCCAGAAGTGCTACAGCTGGATCTTGAGGTAGAACTATTCCCAATTTTCAAAAAACAAAAACAAAACACCGAATTGATTTCCGGAGTGGTTGTACAAGTTTGCCATTTCACCAGCAATGGAGGCGTGTTCCCCTTTCTCCACATCCTCACCAGCACATGCTGTCACTTCAGTTTTTGATCTTTGCCATTCTGATTGATATAAGCTAGAATCTCAGAGTCATTTTGATTTGCATTTCCCTGATGACTAAGGATGTTGAACATTTCATTAAGTTCTTCCTCTGTTGAGAATTTTCTGATTAGTTCTGTACCCCCATTTTTTTTGATTGAGTTATTTGTTTTTTTTGGAGTCCAACTTCTTGAGTTCTTTATATATTTTGGATATTGGCCCTTTGTTGGATGAAGGGTTAGTGAAGATCTTTTCACAATCTGTAAGCTGCTGCTTTGTCCTATTGATGGTGTCCTTTGCCTTAGAGAAGCTCTTCAGTTTCAGGAAGTCCTGTTTACTAATTCTTGACCTTAGAGCCTAATCTGTTCAGGAAGTTGTTTTTTATTGTTGTTTTGTTTTTCTTTTGGTTTCTTGAGTCAGGGTTTTTTTGTGTAGCCGTGGGTGTCCTGGAACTCTCTAGGTAGTCCAAGCTGGCCTCAAACTCAGAGGTCCACTTGTCTCTGCCTCCCTATTTATTTATTTTTTTTTTGTATTTTATTTTTATTTTGTGTGGGTATAGTGTCTAGATTTTAGATATAGCTATATAACTTTGTTAATATCTTTGTTTATTTTTTTTAGAAATTGGAACCAGAAAGGCAAGAAAGTAAAACTAGTCAATATGTTATTTTTTTAGTAGCATTGTTAAGGTATAATATCACACCATGCATTTATTATTCTATGCATAAAGTCTAATGACTTTTAGTAAGTTTATAGATCTGTGCAAAGCTCACAACGATCTAACTGTAGATGCTCTTTAGTTTTTGGAATAGGGTCTTAAGTAAGGTTAGTGCTGGTCAGCCAGAAGTAACTTCACACTCATGGTACTTCCTGCTATGGTCTGAGGTTGTGGTCCTGGGATGGCAGGCATGTTCCACCATGCCTGGCCTTTAGAACACCATCATCATCTCCAGTCAGCCTTCTGCACAATGCCATGCACATTCTACTCTTCCTCAGCCCCTCAGGTAGACACAGAGTCATTTCTAGACTTTCTGTATTCTGGAATATATATATATATATTCCACTATGTTTGTAGCAGCTTTACTCATAATCTCTAGAAACTGGAAACAACCTAAATGTCCCTCAAAAATATATGTATTTTCTATAATATGTGGGTTTTTTTTTTTTGTGGCCAGCTCTTCTTAGTATTTTTTCAATATGTATTCAATATAGAAACAATAGTATTGTTTCCATAGGTATGTTTTAATGCCTCATCTCTATTTAGTGCCAAATAATAATCTGTTAATGATTGTACCACATGTAATTGAGGCTTCCAGTTTTAACTATCATGACTGCCAGGCTTCTTTGAACATCCAAGTATAAGTCTTCGTGCAGACAGACACTATTATTCCGCCCCCACGCGCCCCCCCCCCCCCCCCCCGAGAGAGCCAGCCATTTTCTAAAGTAGCTTTGGCACTTTCCCTGCCCACAACTGCTCCAAGTCCCCACCAGCATTTGACAGTGTCCTGGAGGATCTTTCCACACAGCTCCTTCACATGAGGCAATTTCTCTTTACCCCATTTGCCTGTGATTTCTTTTTTTTTTCTTTTTTTTTTTTTATTCCATTAAACTCCTATAGAAAGAGCACTTTTATGTCTTTAAGCCGAGTATCTCCTTTCTACCTGCTTTTCATAAAGCTTGGTGTTTTTCTTTCACATCCAAGCAAAACTAAGCATTGCATAGTGAACTCTGTCAAATGAGAGGCCATGATAAACCAGTGTGGCTGACTTAAAATTACTGGTGATTGCTTCGAACCTTTGTGGAAATGGTGGGATACGAGTCTTTGGGAAGATCACACCCATGGGTCTGTCCACTCTGGACATGTGCACCCCGGGGGTTATGGTTATTGCTCAAGCCATTTGGGGAACTGCTCATTGGGAATCCCCGTGCTGAGCCTGTGGAGATAGATAGATGGATGGATAGATAGATAGATAGATAGATAGATAGATAGATAGATATTTTGGCTCTCTTTTGTGATGACAATGTTTATAGCAGGCAAATTTTAGTTTTCGAAGGAGCATGAAGGCATATGGAGGCAAACCATCTCAGTAATGCAGCTGATTGGAGTGAATCAAAAATACAAACTGTGTGTATATCTCTATGTGTACATACATGTACACAAGTGCACACTGGGTTTCTCGTTCTGTGTGTTTCTACACTAAGCCACAAAGTATTACAAAACTAGCTGTCAGCTTTTAGGGGTACTGGGGCTCTAACCTAGGGCTTCTTCACACATGCATAATATGTGTTCTACCTCCGAGCTACAGCTCTGGGTCCTAGCAATATCTTTATTTACTCATATTTAAGTTTTTAATTTAAAAATCCAATATATTTATTTTGTTTATGTACGTGAGCATACACACATGGCACACACATGTGCAGCCAAAACACCCATATACATAAAATAATAAATTTTTAAAGTAAAAAAAAAGAAGACAAATAAATTTATAAAAAAATGTGCAAGTGCTAGCATACTTATTTTAAGGCTTATCCAGCCATTTGATGGTGAAAGTTAATTTCAAAGTTAACTTTGCTAATTCTTACTCAAGATACCCCCATGGGAAATTCTCATATTGAATGAAGAGGTCCTTACTCCAGCATCAGGCTCCCTGCTGAGCACATAACGAGATTCATAGCTCATTGTCACTGAATGTTGAACTTGAGAATCAAGCTTGCCCACACTCACTGGGGGTGTCTTTGGAATGTTAATGAGTCCTGCTTCTTACCAGAGTGTTTGAGAATCTCTTTTTCCTCTTAATTTACTGAGACACCGCATTTGGTTCCAAACAGAATGTGAGGTTCAAGGTACCAACTCTCCACTGACTGAGTCTGTCAGTCACTCTCTTGCAAAATCACAATAGCTCAGATCACAGGGCGGATTCTTCACATCAAACACAGGAGGACGTTCTTTTCCAGATCGATTTGATAAATGAACTGTCAAGGGAAATATGGAAGCCTCTTTAGAACTTTTGAAAACAGAATACATGCTCATGTACCTGAGAGAGCCAGCGCCTAATCCTGTCTGAGATGGCAGGAGAGGAGAGAGGAGCTCTCTTGTCCCCTGCAGACCATATTCCACGCACTTCTCAGACCCCATCAGTATTGCTGCTTTTTGTCTGGTTTCAAAAACCACTAAGGTTCAATACTTAAAATTCAGAGATCATGGAAAATGAAAAGGATGGAAAATCAAAAAAAAAAAAAAAAAAATTCCTTGATTCAGAGGAAACCTAGCACAACTTGCCGTTGGCATACTGGTTTTCCATATTCTCGCTTCATTTGCACAGAAATTGACCCGGAAACTTGTATTCCAAACCACTGCATGTTTATGATCGACTTTTTCACTTCCTGTGCTATACGCCCATTTTCTCATCAATGAACTTACGGCTTTTTATGGCTTTTTATGGCTTTTTATGGCTAAGAGTGTATACTGGCATGCTTGCATACTGGGTGTTCAACCAGCTTGACCTCTGGAAGATTTAACCTGCTTTCCTAGGAACCTTTGTGTGTATGTCCTTGTGTAGTTGTCCAATAATCCCTTAGGACCTTGTTCTTGGAGGCAAAAGGACTTCAGTGGTACACAGCTTTTGAAACATTTGCTGCCTCCTGCAAGCTTCCCCTCCAGAAAGGTCACAGCAATTTACATTATCACCGGTTATGTTTGACAGAGCCTGTTTCCCACATTTTCTAAATAACACGGGCTTCTGCCCACTGAAGGCTGGCTGCTTTCAATATACATTTCTTTGATTCTTGGGAAAGTTGAGGTTTTCAATAATCTGTTTTCCTTTTGTTATTTGCCTTTAGGGTCCTTTGCACTTACACACACACACACACACACACACACACACACACAATCCCTCCCCTCTCCCTACACAGTTATAATCTCTTAACTCTACTCATTTTGGATGTGCTGGACAAAAATCTGCTACACAGATTACTCTCTAGATTGCATTAGCTATTGTTAGAAATCATGATCTTCTGGAAGCCAGAAGTCAGATGAAGTCAGAGGGTCAGATCACAGAGAACTACAGAGAGGACTGCAAGAAACCGGTGCAGAATGGGCAGACATGGTCACTGCCCATGCTGTAGAATCTGATCAGGATTCTTGTCACTGAGCAAAGTCAGAGCCACTTGACTTAATAACTGGACAGCGACACCTGGGGCACATGTGGGAGGAGGAAGGAGAGGAGAGGAGGGAGGAGGGAGAAGGGAGAAGGAAGAGCAAAGGAGGAAGAAAGGAGGTCCTGAGGGGCGGTAAAGAAAGTGGTCCTTCAGGACAGTCCTTCGTGTACCCTCTGAAAGTGCCAGCAGCTTCCCCTTCTTTCTTCCCTCCCCTCCTGTTGTCCACACAAAGTGCCGTTGTGTATTCTCTTCTCTAGGCCCAGGGAAAAGGGGACATGAATACTGTTTCTGCTTGAAGACAGGGCTAGATAGAGCCAGTTGTACATGGGCCAAGTAGACACAGAGCGGGAAGACTGGGGCGTTTGCTTCTTGACAGAGGATCCTTTGCAAGAGAGAAAGAGAACTTTGAAGCATGCTTTGTCACCAAGTGCAGACAGAGCCAGGACCACATCCCAGTTCTCTGGGTACACATTCTCTTCGCCCACCCCTATGATCCCCACTCTTCAGTTTTGTGAGCTCTGGAAAACATCACCTTGTTGATTTCTTTGGGTAAAATCCAGATCCCTTACCTGACCCATCAAGTCCCACCTTACCATTGTTTCTTCTGCTTCCACATCTTCCCGAATCCGCCCATCATTCCATTCCAGATTCCCTTATGTCGGGGTGTCCTTCTCCAGGGCTTTTGCAACCTGCTGTTCCTTACACAGGAACTGCCCTTCCCACAGGAATCCACACCAAGTGTCTCCTCTTGAGGTCTCTGCCCAATGCCACCTTATCTGAGCCCCTTGGCCGGTGACTGTATACAGGATGCCTGTGGCAAGAGGCTGCCCAACAGGAAGTAGATGAACCTGAGCTCTAGCAGGGACCAGAGGCAAGGGCAGCTCACTCAGGAAGGAAGCTGGCAAGGAGGCTTGGGTCTTCACCTAAAGCTCAGTAACTGAGGCTGTCTTCCTTTACTCTCCCCAGTGTACATGCCCACCGCAGAGCCAGGTGCACAGAGCAGCATACTTTTTCTGTACAGCTTCTGTCCTGGGACCCTGCTCAAAGCCCCACTGTGTAGGTCTCCCAGCCTGGCCCCTGGCCTTGTCTCTCTCCTCCCTGATCTCATTTCCTCTCTGAGATGCAAATTCCTTTCTCCCTGTCCTAACTCTCACAGACCAGAGAAAGTTTGTTCTCTTCCAGGTATACCCAGGCCTTGATATATCTGATTCGGCCAACCCCTAGGTAGCATGTCCACTGTTTATATCTCATCTCTGGTTGTTAGCTAGGTAGGAACACTGTAGACTGTAGCAGTCAGCCTCAGAAAGCACCAGACCAGAGCCAGTGACAGCTGATGCCAAGCTCACAGGGGACATAACTCTGGAAACCCTATTTTGGGGTGGGACTTTTCTCAAACACCGTAGGTGGTGGTCAAATAGCTCTAGGGATGGACGGACAAGGTAAACAGAAAGACTAGTCATATTTATTCTAAACTGTCCATGTGACCTAGAGTACGTGTTAGGGACAGTCTGCTGAGAGTCATGCCATTCTTTCCTGTATGAGAACGTAGGGAGGATTAAGGATGGGCAGAGCAGTTTGGTGAGGGCACGGGGGAATCTGGCTCTCTAATGGTCAGATACATTTACTGTGATAGCATCAGGACCTGCTGTCTACTCTGGCAGAGGGAGGAGAGGCAGAGAACAAAAGAGACTGCTGGTGGGCAGTGCTCCCTCTCAGAATGTAGAAGGTTTGTTCGAAATGCAAATAGCCGTTTGTTTTATTAATTTTTTTATTTGTGAAAGATGTTTGGAAAACCAGAAAAACAACATAAAACAAACCCCCAGTTACCAGATTTCTGGCTAAAATGTTTCCAGTGAAACCATGAAAGGTTGGCACATAAGATACTGCCTTCTCATTAACATACTTGAGGAAAAATACTAAAGGACACCTGGATGAATGTATCTGGGGACTCAGAGCTACAATATGAACACCTACCCATAGTGCTCTGGGCAGAAGGCAAGTGTAGATTAATCATCTCAAACAGTCGTGTGACTCCCTGACCCCATGACCAAGACTGATCATGAAGCACTTGCTGATAATCAAATTTGATATAAATATGCTGGGCCTCATTTCCCCAGTGTTAGATGAATAGGCTTTTTTCTCCTCCTTCACTGCCATTCTGCCAAGCCCTGGACATGTTAGTGGGAAGTTGGATCTTCTAAGGAGCCCAGTGACTAGGCAAGGAGGGGATTTCCCAGAGAGCAACAAATGTCCACAGAGGTGACTCATGCACTGAGAGATTAGATTAGCAAGGGAAGAGAGACTGAGGATAAACGCTTCTTCCTCCTGAGCAGAAAAGACTAAGGTTATAGAATCGCAGAGGTATAGCTTATACATCTTACACACACACACACACACACACACACACACACACACACACACACGCTTGTTTGATTTGGCTTTTAAAAAATGAGCCTATTCATCCACAACTTACACTGTAATGACTGAACTCCTAACTGAGGTTTTTAGTTTATTTTACCAAGCTGTGGCCTGTGGGCTTTTAAGGCCTCATAGTAATTAGTGGTTTCATTCCATTTGGTATTTTATGGTCCTCTGTGTGCCAGGCATTGTGATGGGTCCTCAAGATACAAAATGATGATATCATAGACACCAATACTGAGATAGACCAGTCAATTAAACCCAAAATCCAAACTAATAGTGTGTGACAGTAGTCACAGAGGTTTCCTGAAAAGGGAAGTGTCAACCAGGCCACCAAGGGTTATGTTTGCATAAGTCTAGAAAATCAGAATGCCTGTGCCTTCTGAGTTGGCATAGTGAGGTTCATGTGGTGTTTCCTCTGCATACAAACAGTGGCTGATCTGGGGGGAAGCCTAGCTCAGCTGAGGGTCATCTCTACTGAAACTCAACTCTAGACAGCCCAGGTCAGAGTATCTGTTTCTCAGTTTCTTTGTAAGTGGCTGTTCTCAACCATGGCTGCATATTAGGATTATGAGGAGCTGACCCATAATCCTGGCTGCACCCAGACCAATAAACTTGCATCTTTGTCTAGGAGTGGGTGAGGGAAGAGCCAGGCATCGCTACCGTCTAAAGTTCCCCCGGTGGCTTCCATGTACAGCTCAGGTTAAGACACTGAGTTGTCTTGCATGAGAGGAGCAGCCACTGAGAGATTTGAAAAGCTTCAAGGTGATTGTAGTGTCCAGAAATTACAGAGCATGTACCGTGAGCAGTTATCCATATGCCGGGCCTACGAGCACTCTTGCTAAGTCTCTGGAGCTGTTTGCTGTATTAGACACTCATAGTGAAGCTTCATTCCATGGAAAACTGGTCTGGAATAGCCATGAGTCCTGTGCTAGAACCTTCCTGCTCCCCAATCTGCAAGGCCTCACCTTTGTTTTGGATGTATGCCATGGTCTTCCCCAGAGCCTTCCTCAGTATACCCTCATTATCTTACCTTCTTTGTCACCAACTGCTCAGGCCTGCTGTGACTCTGCCCCTGGATGTTGGTGGACCTTGTGTAAGGAAATTGCTGTGCTAATCCTGCAATCCTAGGAATCTGAGCAACTCTGCAGAGAACACTTGTGTTTAACACAAGGCTTTTGGAGAGAGAGCTCTTTTCAGCAGACAAGGCAAACACTTCCTTGGCTCTGGACCTTTCTATACTTTGCACTTCAGGCAGCCACTAAAAATAGAACGCGTGGGAGGGAGCTGGAGTCTTTTTTTGGTCGTTCCTTGCCTCTGAATAAAGCAAAATGTCTTTGGGGGTTCCAGTGAGCAGCCAGGACATGGGAAGATAATTTCAGTGGGCTCCCACTATCTCCCCTGTAGATAGGGCCCTGTTCCTACCATGAGAAAGTGAAATTTAAAACTTGAATCTAGCAATGACCAAGCCAAAGACCAGAAACTATTCTAGTTTTCCCCGAGCCCTGCTCTGACTCTGGAAGGCTTCCTTCTTTTCTAGACCAGACACTCTGGGTTTTTATGCTAGAAGCACTGTCTGCAGCATTCCCAGTCAAAAAGACCTAAACTGTCTCTTCTATATTATAGTTCTGTATCCACACCAGCCTAATGTTACACATTAACTTGTCCTTTCTCTCGCTCAGCCATACGATCTGAACTCTTCCTGGTCACATATCTCTTTGAGAATTTGGTGACCAATCTGGTCCAGAACCTCAGAAAATTTCACCAGCATTTTCAGTGTGTTTGTTTGAGTTGAGCGCATGTGTGCAACTCCCCACCTCTGTGTGTGTGCGTGTGTGTGTGTGTGTGTGTACACACTGGTTAAGTGCTTGTCTTCCTGTTGTATTCAGAAGTTTAGGTTGCTCTTTTGCTGTTCTTAGACTTATAAATCAAATTTTGTACATGCATGGCCCTGTTATATACTAGAGTTGACCTCTGGGGGGGGCGGCAACAAACTGGCAAGGTCAGGCATAAACCATGTTGTGTGTGTGTGTGTGTGTGTGTGTGTGTTCACGCGCATGCATGTGGGGAGCCAACAGAAAGCGGCTATCATCCTTGCAGCCATCTTGAGCCACATACCCTGACAAGAGACTTGATTACAATAGCCTGCAACAGCTGAGCACACTCTGATAACATCTGGTTTTAGATACCCAGGATCTTCCCTTGGATGTGTGAGACTTAAAGGTGTGTGACGTAAGGGTGTGACTTAGAGATCAGATTTAGAGACAAGACCTAAGGGCATGATTAAAGGCGTGACTTAGAGGGGTGGCTTAGAAGTGAGACATATAAAAGGTGAGAGGCAGAACAGAGAATCAGACACTTCAGAGAGTACAACTTGGAGTAGGAATTAGGCACTTGAGTCTTGGCACTTGGAGGAAAAGCTTGGAATTAGACATTAGGCACTTGGCACTTGGAAGAAGGAACTTGGAACTTGGAGGCACTAGGGACTAGGATCTAGGAACTAGGGACTCAAGACTTGGGACTTGGAGAGAAGAAGAGAGACTGAAGAATAAACAGGATTGAATCACACTCTGTCTGATCTCCATTCCTCATCCGTCCTCACTCTCTCCCCCAAACACAGGGCAGCTCGGGCCGCGACACGCGCACGCGCGCGTGCACACACACACATGTGCTTGTGCATGTTAAGATAACTTTTAGGATTTCTTCTCACCTACTTTTTTGAGGTAGAGTCTCTCCTCTTTCTGCTGCCACACTATGTTCTCCAGGCTGGCTGCTCTGCGATCTTCTGTAGATTCTCTTGTCTCTACTTCCCATCTCTGGGCAGAAGTGCTAAGATTACAGATGTGTGTCATCACATGCAGCTTTTTAAAAGATTCACTTTACATATTAATATCAGCACCCTCCTCTCCACCCAATCTCCCCTCACACAGATCCACCATTCCCCCACCTCCCCTGAGAAGGGGGAGCTCCCCACTGGGTATCACCCTCCTGGCACATCAAGTCAAAGCAGGACTAGGCACAGCCTCTTCTACTGAGACCAGACGTGGTGGTGGTTCAGTTAGGGGAATGGGGTCCACAGGCAGGCAAGCAACAGATTCAGGGACTATCCTAACTCCCATTGTTGGGGGACCAGCATGAAGACTAAGCTGCACATCTGCTACATGTATACAGGAAGCCTAGGTCTAGCCCATGCTCACTCTTTGGTTGGTGATTCAGTCTCTGGGAGTCTCAAAGGGTCCAGGTTACTTGTCTCTGTTGGTCTTCCTGTGGAGTCCCTGTCCTCTTGGGTATGTCTAACCTTCCCTCAAGTCTTCCACAAGACTCCCCAACCTCCATCTAATGTTTGGCTGTGAGTCTCTGTATCTCTTTTCATTGGCTGTTGGGTGGAACCTCTAAGAGGACAGCTATGCTAGGCTCCTGTCTGTAAGCATAACAGAGTATCTTTAATAGTGTCAGTGATTGTTTGTTACCAATAGGATGGATCTCAATTTGGCCAGTGATTGGTTGGCCACTCCCTCAGTCCTTCTTTGTCCCTGCGCATCTTGTAGACAGAACACATTTTTGGGTTGAAGGTTTTGTGGGTGGGTTTCTTATCCCTCCACTGGGACCCCTCTCTGGCTACAGGAAGTGGTCACTTCAGGATCCATATCTCTCACTGCTAGGGGGCTCAGCTAGAATCACCCCCATACATACCCTGGGGCCTCTCCCCTTACCCTCCATCCCAGGTCCTTGGCACATCTTAGAGATGCCCTCTCCCACCTCCTGCCCCACATCCAGCCTTTTACCTGGCTTCCAGGGATCAAATCCAGCTAAAGAAACTAGTGTTTTTGCCCTTTCAACCCTTTCATGGTCCCACTTTCCCTAGTTTAGTGTCGAGGAAAATACGTTCTGGTAGACAAGGCAGTGTGGCAGATGCCGTGAACTTGGAAGGAACTATCTCCTCCTTTATCTCTTCTTTGAAAATTCTTCCCATTCAAAACTCATCCTTTCTCCACCTCTGTCTCTCCATCCTCTCAGAAGAAAATGGCCCCTGTTGTAAATTCCGTCTTGGTTTATACCCTTGTTAAAGAGCACCGTGAGTTCTCCCACTACTGTAAGGTAAGCACACTATTAGCCACAACGAATCGAAATGCAGAGCTGTGGAGCCCAGTCTCAGTGAGAACATCCTACAGAGCACTCCTAGATCTGAGGCTCAGGGAACAGTGTGGGAGAGATGGCATAAACATTGTGAGAGCCACAGGATCGGGATTTACTGAGACCCTGTCTGCTGTGAATGTCAGAAGCTACACCCATGAAGCATATCCTGAGTTGTGATTGCCTAATTGTGAGCTGAACAAGACCATTACCAATAGACCTTCCAAAGTAGACTGTGGGACCAGGACCAAGGATGAAGTGTGTGTGTATGTGTGTGTGTGTATGTGTGTGTGTGTGTGTGTGTGTGTGTGTGTGTGTGTGTGTGAGTGACGTGACAAACCCCGGGAATACGACTTCAGAGACCAGCATCAAGGTGCAGGTCTGAGTTTATTTCCCAGTTCATAAGCTTATATGCAGAGTTGGAGCCAATCCCAAGCCCCTAAATCCTCAGCCAATCATCTTGCGGCAGTTTCACCATGCTCCAACGAAAGCCTTGCTTGCTAAGGTTATTCAGAAAGGGGGTTAAAGGAGGGGAGGAGAAACTTCCGTGAAGATGGGGAAGCAGCCACCACTCTGGCCTCAGTTCCTTTTTGCTGGCTTACTGGTGTTCCAGGAGCCATCTTAGATCTAATACGGTTAGATCTAGACTCTTCGAGGAAGATCAGGACTCTTCGAGGAGTCGCAGGAACCTTTGGTGCCTCGCTCTCTGTCCCACATTTTCCTTCCTTCACAAGGTTGACTTCCACATCCCCGAAGTGGACTGGGGAAAGCCCATGAGGCCTCAACCCTACACAAAGAACTGTAGACAACTGAGGAAAACTGGGAGCAGGAGAGGTACTCTTCCCAAAGCGAAGAGTCTACCGATTGGTTGTCCAGTGCTAAATGGTCAGTCCTGAAAACATGTCTATGGCTGGGACCCTGCCTAGTTGTGGGTGCTGGAAAATGCAGAGAAGCAACAGTATGCTCATGACATTCAGTGCTTTGCCACAGTTCACGAGATGGTTCTGATTCCTGGTTCAAGATGCCAAGGCAAAGTGATTAAGAAATGCAGCCATGGAAACAGAACCTTTGGAGCTGGGCCTGGGATTCGGGCAATCCCGTTGGCATTGCTGTGCTTTCTGCCTCTCCTGGAAGGGCTCCAGTAAATGCTAAACAGCAACACCAAGCATAAAGTGACACTGGGAATTTCCAGGTTGTAACACAGATAATTACACTGTTTATGAGGTGTGCTTATTAAACCATCAGGTGAATATCTAACTCCATCTTGGGAATACAGAGAATCATGCTTGATGCCCAAAACGGAGTGTTGATTGATGCACTATGTGTTGCTAATAATGTAGGTTGGTTTTTTTTGTTTGTTTGTTTGTTTGTTTTAACACATTCTCTATGTAGCATAGCTCATGAGCCCGTGAAAGGCTCTGGTTACATTGTAGTGGAGGTGCAGGCTCTGGTTACACTGTTAATGGCTGTGCTTGGCAGTTTCTGGAACTCTGCCATTTCTCCAGCTGACAGGCTAGAGGAATGCTGGATTTCTTTTTTCCTTCTCTCTGTGATCACCCTGACTATAGTTGTTTATTGACCCACAACATGAACAAAGTCAAAAACCTGTGCTTGTTCCAGGAACTTGGCAAGTGACGACATTTCTCAAATTAGACAATTACTTTGCATCTCCTCCCCCGCTCGTCTTAATTGTATCTTGCAATACTGGGTCTTTTCCAAAAGCTCAATCATGTCATTTGGTATCACTATGATTGGAATGTTTATGGTTTCCAAGTTTTTATATTGAAACTTCTTACTGATGTGATGGTATTATGGGATAGCAAGATGGCCGTGCCAATAAAAGCCCTTGTCCCCAAGCCCAAGGACCTGAGTTCAGTCCCCTAGACACACTTAGTGGAGTAGACAGTTGACTCTCATATATCTTTTACAGGTGCATGGTGACGCTCTTGCTCACCCCTGCCCCCAAATAAGTAAATAAGCAGACAGTTGTAATGGGGCAGAGTCCTCAACAATGAGACTTGAACAGAAAGGACCAGAGAGGTAGCCTGCACTTTTTATTATGTGAGGAATCATCCAGACTTGTCTACCACCCAGGAAGTGGGCTGTACTACTGACTGCAACAAACCTTGAACTTCTCACTTCCTCTAACTGGGAAAGAATTGTCATAATTTGCCCAGGCTGTTTAGCTTTTCTTGTAGCACCCTGTGCAGGGTGCCAAACTAATAGAAAAATGAATGTGCCTGAAATGGAAAGTTCCTACTCATGTCTGCCCATAGGTGGGGCTGCTTTGCTCTGGCCCTCAGAAAAAACACACCGACAAAATTTCAAGGTGCCACGAGCAAGTTCTGTTTCTCTTTCATCCTGCACCCTGTGATGCGCTCACATTTTCCATACAAACAAATTGCCATTAAGAGGTACAGCTGTGTAAACGCTGACAAATCCATCCTATGTCCCACTCTCTCTCTGGCCCCAGGACAGAACCCCCAGAACTGATTGCCTCAATCAGGAGTCTAAGCCAAGAGAACACAGGAAGCACTCTAGACCAGATAAAAATAACCAGGGATAAAAATAACCTCCTTGAATGAGATTTCCCATGTGCCAGGCACGCTTCTCAGATTTATGCATTAATTCATTTAATCCTCCTGTAACAGGAGTATTTCCACTATCATCTTTATCTTATAGATAAGGTTGCTCAAGGCATGGGGAGGGCAGAAAAGCTGAGAACCAGCCCAGAGCCTCCCAGCCAGAATGTGACAGAGGAATTCATGGGCATCTGTGGAGTGTGGGACATTTGGACTGTCTAGAGATAGGGGATATCAAGCTCTCTCTCTCTCTCTTTCTCTCTTTCTCTCTCTCTCTCTCTCTCTCTCTCTCTCTCTCTCTCTCTCTGTGTGTGTCCACAAGATTGACAAGTGGCAACCTAGTAACCCCACTTGCATGTTTATGGTATTGGCTTCTGTAAGGCCCAAGGGAAAACTGAGGTTGCCTTGTCAAAAGAGGCTGAATGCAGATTCCAGCTGTAGATCACAGCACGGTAGTTCCCAAGTGAGATTAATTATTGCAGTTCACTGGGACCTTAGAGGCAGCTATTCCAGTCCCTCTCCTCGGCACTGGGAAATCCCAGTGCAGTAAAACCTCTCAGGTGTTTCTACTTGCCAGCCAAGCTTTAGAGTTCTTGTTACAGCAGAATCAATGTGTCTACAGACACAGAAAGGCCCAGTGCTGGCTTTGGGGAAGAAAGTGGCCTGAGACAGATGGACCAGGGTGTATTTCTTCATGGGAGGTATATTAAGAGCAGGCAGAGTGGTTGGGCTCCAAAAGGGGAAAAGTCAGATACAGGGAAGTGTGTGCTTGTCAGTCTTTTTGTAGCCCAAGGAATGGAACTGAGATTTCTGAAAATACTTTGTTTCCTTTCTTTTTTCTTCAATGCCCATCATTTTGAAAGATGCAAATCGATAAGAAGGAGAAAGCACACACACACACACACACACACACACACACACACACACACACACACACACCAGTGCTTTCCACTAACACTTGGGGAGAAGAAATTACTCTCAGTCTCATTTTAGGGTAAGCTAGTAGCACATAATTTTGCCACCTGTTCGTCCCTGGTAACACCAAGTGAAACCAGCCAGGTGCCTCATGCTTTTGGTGAGGCGATACTGTCAGAGCTGAAGCCCTTGGTGAAGAAGGACGGGAGTGGACAGGGCAGCAGGTGGATGGGTTTGGAGGAACTATGCCACTAACTGACACAACTCCTGTCCCATTAGGAATGCCATAGCCACTGGTGTCACTTTAGAGTCACAATGTCCAATCTTCAAGGATGTAAGGGCTCCTGGTGATCACTGATGACCAACGGGAATGGGATGCGGGAAGGTGAATGCCAAGTTCACCCATCTCTCAGCTTTCATAGAGAGTTACAATATCTTAGAATCCTAACTGTGGTCACGGCAAAGGGACCAGGTGACTCATAAGGCCATGCTTAATGAATAGGCTATGGCAGAGCAGATAGGTATCACATGGCAGAGCAGATAGGTCTTGCTGTAAATCCTTTTGCTGTAAATCCTTCAAGACTTAGGTTTGCCAGCTCCTATAGCCTAACTGGAACCCAATGATGGCTGCCTTCCTACCCCTCTTTATGTGACATTATCCTCACATGCCCCATCTGTTTTTCACTATCTCCTCCTGCAATGCAATTAGCTAGGTTTGGTCAAGCCTCGGTTTATAATTCTGGAGTGCCTATTGCAATCGATTCCTCTTACAAAGATATTTGTGGTATACTGTAGTGCCTGGACAGTTTTTTTTTTTTTTTTTAAGTCAGATAGTATGTTTCAGTTTTATGAACCATAGAATATCTACTGCAACTACTAAACTCTGCCACTGTCACACAAAAGAAGCCATAGAGAATAGAGCTAGTGAGATGTCTCAGGAGTAAAGGCTGTTGCTGCCAAGTCAGATTACCCGAGTTCAGTCCCAGGACATGCATGATGTAAGTAGAGAACCAGTTCCCCAGAATTGTCCCCCACTTCCACTCCGGTAGGTGTGCACAAACTCACACAGTTACACTATAATAAATAAACTTTTATTTATTTAAATAACTAAATAAATAAATAAATAAATAAACTTTAAAATATTTTTTATGCATGAGTGCTCTATCTGCATGAACACTTCCATGCCAGAAGAGGGCATCAGATCATATAATACATAGAGATGGCTGTGACCCATCAAGTGGTTGCTGGGAATTCAACTCAGGACTTCTAGAAGAGCAGTCAGTGCTCTTAACTGCTAAGCCATCTCTCCAGCTCCCCTCCCCCCAATAATTTTAAAAATCTATTTATTTGGAAAAATAAATCTATAGGCAGTACTGTAAATAAATAAACATGGTCATTTTAATAAAACTTTATTTATAAAAATAGGCAGCCAGTTTGCCAAACCCCCATTCTATTCAATGACCGTAACTGTTAAAAAAATTTTTTTTGATAAAACTTTGAAAGGGAAGCCAGTGAATTTCAAGAGTGAATGTGTAGCCAATTCATCAAAAAAAGTTCCATTTATTCTTAAAACTCTCTTTTGTGGTTTTTAATGACTGCCAGGATAACGTACTGGTCAGACATTTATCTGTGACTCCAAAGGAGAATAACTATAAAGTAGAGTGAGCCAAGCTCAGGCTAAACTGTCTTCAGAAACTCAAGCAGATGAAGAGTGCAATATCAGCCTTGGTAAATGCTTATATTTAGGTCTTTTTTTTTTTTTTTTTTTTAAGCAGGAAATACTGTTGCAATAGTGGGTTATTTGTATAGGAATACTGTAATTATTTTCTGTATCAATTAATTACATAAGCCAAACAACTACAAAACTCATGGGCTAGATAAAGACGGCTTAGCAGTTAAGATTGTTGACTGCTCTTCCAGAAGTCCTGGGTTCCATCTCCAACACCCACATGGCAGCTCACAACCATCTGCACCACCAGCTTCAAGAGAGATGTGATGTCTTCTCTATGGGGTACACGGTACACAGACATGCAGGGAAACTGCCCATTAGATTACATAGAAATAAATATCAAAGCAATGGCTTAAAGAAAAGGAAAAAAAAAACCCTCTCAGAAATTCGGGGATATGGCTCAGAGAATAAAGTGCTTGCTGTACGCACGTGAGAACCTGAGTTCTGACTCCCAGCACCTGCATAAAAGCTTAACATGGTTGTGCACACCTACAACCTAGCTCTGGGTTATGGAGACAGGAAGATCCAAGAGTCTTGCTGGCTAACCAGTCTAACCAATCAGTGAGCTCCAGATACAGTGAGAGACCTTCTTAGGACAAACACAGTGGAGAGCAGTTGAAGAGGACACCCTGCTGTGACCACTTGCTTCTGCACATTGCACAGAAGCATATGCACACATATATACCCAATTTTAAAAAATTAAAATCTTAAAGCTTTAAAATTATGATTGTATTCAGTTCTGAGTCCAAGGATCATTCAGGTCATCCATGGGTCTAGTCTAGGCTTCCATAATAGACACATCTGTTTAGACTCTGCAGTCAACTGACTCTAGGATGGCTTTCCCATCCAGCAGACAGATGCCCTGTACCATGGTCCTAGGTGAAAAGGTTGACCAGAAGCCCAGAGTCCTACACCCTAGGTTTATGAGCAGACCACCATATTGGCTGCATTTTATAGACCCAAGCAAGCCATAAGACTAGCCCATGTTCTCAAAGTAGGGAAACAAATCATACATATCTCCTTCTGGGAAAAATGCAAGGCATGGACAGACATGGCCAGCAGTGCAGCCCACCTGCCACAAAGTATAAATAAGAGAACAGTCAGAGTAACCGTAAAGGCAAGACAGGAAATCTGGTCAGAGACTGCACTGCCAAGATTGACACTGGGTTTCACAGTGCACAGCCTACTCTTAGGCTGAGCGAACTCAGGTTTCACTTCTGTCCATCTGCAGCCTGTCCAAATCCCTGAGATTTTCTCTGTGTACACTATTGTTTTCTTCATTCAGAAAGCTCTAGATATGAACATTCAAGCTGTCTAAAGAGAAATGAGGATACTGTTCTTTGATTGACAAGAATTATTTTAGTTTCTAACAAAAGATTTCATTGTGGAGTTCTTTAAAACAGTGAGTTCTGTATTCAGCATGTAATTTACTTCACGCAAATTTGACCTAAAAATGTTCTGGGCCCTCCTATCACGTGAAACACCATGCATCCTTATCCCACTGTGGACTCCTTCATGTTAAAGGGATATTCTTGGCTTTGTTTCTCACCACAGTTACATAAAGAAATGCAGTGATAGTGCCCGTTTTGTTCTTTTTGGGGAGTAAATCTACATAAGGGCTTGTGGACAAGTGTTGAACATAGGACCAGAGGCTGTGAGTTGTTGCTTCCATTTGAGAGGTAGCAGTGTTCTAGAAATCACTACAGGCTTGGAACCTGTCATGATTTGAATTCAATTGACAGCCATTCTCTTTGCTAAAACCCAGCTTTTAACTCTTGGCATGGCTCACAGGGTGGGCAGCTCTAGTGTCAGCCACGCATGGTGCTACCTGTTCACGAGTGGCTTCTCTAGATTTTCATTCCCTTTTCTATAAAGCGGTGCCAATGGTTTCTACCTGGTTGTTCCCATTGTTGGTAAGATTCGATGAATAAGAAAATGACAACAACAACAACAAAACAGGGTTGAGTTTAGAGTTAAAACCCCAAAAATTGACTTGAGCACACCTCACTCAGCATGACGTCCTTTCCTATTCATCCACCTTGTGCACAAGAAGAGCCTCTCAGAATCCGAATGTGCTTCCAGAGAGAACAAATAAAGCAATGCACTCTTAGAGTTGATAGCTGAGAATTGGGAGCCAAATTCTTTCACCTCTAAAAGCCAGTATTTCTGGCATGGGTAGCACAGGAAGTCTTGCCTGACATTTACACTTTACTGTAAGCAACCTAGAACTTTTCCTCATGTCAGACCCTAACATATGTGGGAAAAGAAAGATATCAAAAAAGTAAAGGAACCTTTGAGGAACTGGGCAAGAACTCAGAAGGAGGACATAGGGTGATAGTCAAGGTAAGGCACAATGACAAACAGAAAGGATGCTAACCATAGATATGGAACAGAGTTCTAGAATCTCATAGATGTTGAATCCTATGGGAAATCTAGAGATACAAGAGAGGGGTTGTTGGAAAGTTGTACACAAAAAATATTGACCCAGCAGCTATCCTAGGCACCATGAATACATGTATTTTTCTCCAACACCTACTTTTATCTTTCTCAAATTATAAAATTGGTGTAAGTTATTTATATCAGAACTGGTTTTTTTTTTCATTATTTATGAAAGAGCCTACATTTCAAGCAAAAGAATAGAGAGGAAGATGTCACAGTGTTGGCTCAAAGCTGGGCTGAATCGCTAAAGGCCCGTACAGTATCTTAGAATGTGTTTTCTATGGGACACTTTAATATCTCCAGGTAAACAGAGCTAGATGAAAGAAGCATTTTCCTTCCTGAAGGAGATGCAGCCTAGATAATGTGTTTTAAAGCCACATGAAATTGAGTCTAGTTTTATTGTAGATGCTATTAAGAGGCTATCAGCATTGAGGTCTTTACTGGGGCTCATTTCGTTGACCTAAATTCAATTCCACAGTCTTTATTTATTCAGTATTAGGATGTGTGAGGTGTGGAGATGAGTAAGATTTCACTTGACCCCTGTCCTTAAGAGGTTCAAATTCATGTGACTGAGCCAGCAAGAGCCAGCAAGATGCAATAAGCTCTCTAGCCCTGTTAACTCTTGACACCGCAACTCAATGACCTTAACCACAAAGACTTAAAAACTTTTAGGCAGTTCTTCAGAGGTAAGGCAGTTTACCAATCCTGCTGCTCATGGGTCATCAACACCAGCATAGACATGATCAAGTTTCAGTTCTTATTTTATGAGCTGAACTTTTAGGTCTTCTCCCTGCCTTGCCTATCTTGCAGGAGGTCCACCCATCAGCATGTTAGAATATTCTGGAACACTTCTTGTTGTTGAAATCCACTATCCTTTCCTGCTCTGCCTCCACCAGGTTTCCATCTTACAAATACCATGCTCTCTTCCTTGCAAACAGCAAATGACACTCCGTATACCTTTACAGGATCCACCTCAGATTTTTCTAGTCTGCAGCTCCCTTCTTTGCTCATCCTTCTAATCAGCTCCACAGAATAGAGGTACAAAGTCTGGGAAGTGACGAGTAAGAAATCCATCCAGATCAGGAAAGGCTGCCTAGAAGGCTTTTGGGGGGACTGTCTTGAATCTGGACCTGGAAAGGTAGGTTGAGATATCAGAAGGGATAGCAGGACTCTGAAAGGCAGTGCCCAGAGGTAGGCAAAGAAAAAAGTGGGTTTGCAGTCTACTTAGTACTGAGGTTGGGGAGGAGCTATGGGAGGGATGATTGGCAACTTCCCTGTAAGGTCTTCCAGGAGTTTTAAGTGCACTCTTCATTCAGTGGAGATGATTATAAAACATGGTGAGGATGGAGTGCCTGTGGAACTGGGTGTGTGCGATGGAAGCCCAGGTGTGCTGTTTTGTTGCTGTTGTTGTTTGTTAACTTGATACAAGCCAGAGTCATCTGGAGAAAGGAATGTCAATTGAGAAAATGTCTCCATTATTGGCTGCAGGCAAGCCTATGGGCATTTTTTTTTTTTTTTAGTAGTAGTCATAATTGACATGAGAGGGCACAGCCAAATGGCGATGCCATCCCTGGGCATGGTCCTGGCTTGTATAAAAAAAAAAAAGCAAGCTGTGCAAGCCACGAAATGTACGCCAGTAATCGGTGTCTCTTCATGGTCTATGTATCTGCGATTCTGCCCTGCTTGAGCTCCTGCCTTGGTTTCCCTCCATGATCAATTGACCAGGGGGACATGCAAACCAAATAAACCAAAGTTACTTTTTGTCATAGTGTTTATCACTTCAGCAGAAAGCAAACCAAGACACCAGGTTTCTCTCTAAGGTTTTCCACATACAGCCTTTGTCCTCAGATTCCTTTTACAAACCAGCTGGCCCACAGCATGCTCAGAAGTGAGGCTCACCAGGGCTTCATTATCAGCTGCAGGAGATCTCCAAGGTACAGCATACAGAGCTAGCTTCACATCTTCAGCTCTATAGATAAACACTGTGTTGAGACAGATCTACAGGAGTGCACTGCTAAACCTCCAGACATCGAAATGAAGCCTCACCAACAGTCACTCCACACACAGGGTAAGTGCATGAACCAGGAACCTACACCTGTCAAAAAAAACACAAGAAAAGGAGATTTTCTCAGGGAGTAGACTCAGCATGTACCCTCTGGCCAACCTCTACCACAAAAATGTGTTAGTTAACAGACAGATCAGAAAAAAAAAAAAAAAAAAAAAAAAAAAAGAGGCAGACAGGTAAGTTGGTCTGGGGGAAGAAACACATTAGAAACATAATCCCCCTAGAGTCAGTCTGAAAATTGCCTTTGCTGATCCAGGATGAAGAAAAAACAAAGTGCATTTGATGAACTCAGCTGAATAAAACCCTAGGAAATTATTTGAGTTTAAGAGATTTCCAAGCAGACATTAAAAGCATTCAACTGCTTTTTGGTCTTTTCTGTTTTGTTTTGAGTTAGGGAAAGCACACACACACACACACACACACACACAAGGGCATGCACAGGTAATAAATGGTTATTCTACAGGGAGTGACATTAATCTAGGGAACAATCATTTTCTATTTGGAGAGAGAAGGAGAGAGCTATTAAGGCACAAACAGACTTTAGAAATGAGACAAGACAGGATTTTCCCCAGGAAATCTAAGTTACTTTTTTTTTTTTTTTTTTGTTCAAGGGTTGAATCTTTTGGGTAAGAGTCAATGATGAATTTATGTTTTTATTGTTACATCTTATACAAAGACATCAGAAATATACTTGAGATACTCATGAAGCATCACAATTCTTCCCTTTCTCCCTTCCTTTCTTTCTGATGTATGCTATCTGCTCTTGGAATAAATCGGAAGAGTTGAAACTGAGGCAGAGGGTCACCTGCTTACCTATAAGCTCCTGCACTTCCAGTCACAACTTCTGGCTAGTATATGATACAGGTATACACCCACTGGCTCTTCAGGGGAAGTAGTGGAGACCTTGGCCATCCAATCCACAGATAGGGGTCAAGTGGCAAGGCTAAGCTGGCTGCATGGTTTGGTCTTGGTGATGGCTGCTGCAGCTGAGTAAGACGCTGGGACTAGAAAGTGGGTGAAACAGAGCAGCTGAGGAGACATCTAAGACGGCCTGAGCCCATGAGGAACAAAGATGATCACAGAGTAATTAGAGAGACCTGTTCTTCTGGCCAGTTTACGTGGCACCTTAGGCAGGATGCAAGACTTCAGCATTTGTCTTAGCTGGCTGAGTTTCAGGCACAGTGTCCTATTTGACGCTTACGCAAGGAATGTGATCCAAGAGCACGGAGATCTGACGTTTTTAAGGTCTTAGTTAATGTCCTTTCCTGTTATCATGTGGCACCATCAGTTTCTCTACATCTAGAACTCCATCAGACTAGGAAAAAAAAACAAGCCTAAGAAACTGTTCCAGCGTGTACCTCACCACTGGGATTTAATAGAAAGAACATTTACTAAACATTATTGCTTGTATGTGCTTAGTCCTTAACCAAAACTCATTCTGGACTTAGTCCCCAAAGTACTGGTATTGAGACATGGTAGGACCTGTAGGAGGTTATGGGGTCTCCATGCTCATGAAGGGGTTGGTGGAGTTGTCAGGAGAGCAGGTCAATTACAAAGCACTCAGGTCAGTTTTAGGTTAGTTCAGCTCCTCATGCCGACTGTCTTCCTTCCCCACTCACTGTGTGATCTCTGACACACTTACTTGGCTTTCTGATTTTTTTTCCACCACGAGGTTTTCATCAGAAGCCAAATGGGAGGATGCTGATGTAATTACCCTTAGACCCCCCCAGAATGTGAGCTGTATGGACCTTATTTCTTTTAAAACATGCAACCTCAGACATGTCACAAAATATCGATCAAAGTCATTAAATACTAGATATGATGTGGTAAGAGTGTGTCAGAAGCAGAGCATACTGCACCTGCTTTTAGGGACCCAGCAACTGTCATATCACCAGAAGGACTCACGTGGAGGGGGACCCTTAACATCTGCTCCCTGAATAGGCCTCACTCCCACAAAGTCTTTGCTTTACAGCCGTGTTTCCCAGGAGTCCGTGCTAAGCATCTTATCTTTAATGTCAGTCTGGTTGGTTCTCTCATTTCTGTACATGCATCGTCTAACCCATGTAACCTGCTTAGCCTTATGACTGGTATTCATGGACGATATCTTCCCAATCGTCCATAATGAGAATATAAATGCACGAGGTCCAGTCTTAACCACTGGCTCCAATATTTTGTCCACGCATATATCCCGAGTACAATTTTATAAATGACTGACAGAATAACAGGGAGTATATTTCTGGGTACCCACAGTCCCTGAATGATGCCAGCTAGGGGCTGAGCTGAGCTCTCACTGGACAGGTGTCTGGATAGCTCCAAGCAAGGCTCTCTATTCTGAAGTTCAGGCTGTACTTCCTTCTTCCCATTTGGTGGAAGGACACCGAGTCCTTGTTAGAAGTCAGTTGAAGGATCTGGTACTAAGTTGCCTCAGATTCCCTTTCCAGGCTGGGAGCATAGGGCTCTTCGTTCTCATTTCTGTTGCCCTTGGTCTCAGTGCATGGGACTTCTGAGTGGCCCCTCCAGTCCCCATGGAAATAAAGCTTAGCAGTGGGCTGTCCTTCCTTTCCCAGCACTGTGCCTGTCACACAGAGCATCTTGTGGTCACCCAGGACTGGGCTTTCTCCAATTGCATTTCTCTAAACACATCTCCGTGCATAAAAGGAGGTGGCGGTGGAGGTGGCATGGCGTGAGAGGGTGGGGAGTGATACTTCCCTGGCACTGATTTGCACTACAGCTTCTCCCTCACTAGCTCTTAAAATTCCTCCCTAATGAGTTACCCAAGTGCTTGCAGATGTCCGTACTCTCCTTGGTATCCATGTCTGGCATCTCTGAGTCAGCCTTAATTTAATCATGCCCTTCCTTGCTGATAAGGTTCCAGATTTCCACTGTCTGAAATGGTATTTACATCTCTCAGCTCTTTTCTAGGCTACCCAAGAAATAAAAACAGGGCATATGGGCCAAGAGAGGCCTTGGATGAATATCTTCAAAGGCCTCCCTTTAGCAGACTCCTTGATCAAACTTGAGTGGGTTGCTGTTAGACCTCACTGGGCCAAAACTTGAGTTTTTCTGAAAGTGCCCGAGCCAGCAGCCTATAGCCTGGCCACAAGGAAACATCTAAACAGGAATTGTCCACAGCTGCTCACTTCTGGCAGCTTGACTCCAGGTGTTTCCATCCCCATTTCCTCTCCTGTCTGGGGCTTCTAGGAAGTGTACAGAAAGGTGGTGGAACTCCCCAGAATCCCTCTGTGGCTTTAGAAGAAGAAGCCCTTTGGGCCAATCAAGATCTGTTCTGGACGGTCAAAGAGGGGTCACAGAGGAGGTATCTGGTGTGAGATTGCCCTTTGTCTATTATTTTAACCAGGACAGCAAGGTCAAAGTATTGAGTAGCATTCCCTGCAGCTGTTTCTTCTCAGAAAGTATTTTCACCAGGGACTGGAAAGGCAAGGGATGGAATCTGAGTCCTTTCATTGGGAAAACATTCTCCTGATAGCAGGATCCCCTTAATTTCTGTTGTGGCTGTGGCTATAGCTATGGTTGTGGCTGTTCATTGGTAGTTTGGAGAATGAGTGGTTTTGGAAGTCCATGTCTCTGTAGTCTCTCCCAGAAGCAATTGAAATCCTTTGATGAATGGAGAAGACTGCAGAAGGACAAGGGTTTGCATCTGGAATGGCTGCTCTATTCACCCATGTTTTATGTGCTTGCTCCTCAGTCGGAAAAACTGTGTCTGATGGTTATGGAACCTCCCTAATGGGGTTGTAGCTGGCAGACAGAGTCCACTAAGGGAAGGCCTTTGGAGAGTTCACCCAAGTCCAGGCCTAGTGTAGCCCCAGCTTTCTGATAAGATAATGTAGAAAGTGTTGTCTCTTGGCACTCCTACCAACAGCTCCCATGGGATGAGCTATACCCAGTGAAAATATGAGACACAGTGAACCGAAGTTGCATCTGTCGGGTATTGCGTTGCACCAACAAGAGATGTAACTTACACAGTGACCGACTGATCCAGATGGTGTGTCTGCTGTTTGTTCAAATTTGCTACCATACCCAGGATGTAGCCTTTCCTTCTGTCGTCAGGACAGGATTGGGAGAAGGGACAAGTGGACGTAGCCAGCTTAATTCTTGCCAGGGCCACAGTTCAGCTTGGCATGACAATTACAAAAGCCATTGTTACCTTCCAAAGAAAATGAAGAGAGAAATAAAGAAATGGCGGCTGTTTCTTCTGACATGCAGCTCCTTGCTGTTCAGAACTGGGGTGTTTGGCATGATTGTTGATGTGATGGACACTGGCCTGTGATTTGTTGCTTCAGTTTATTTAGAATTAATTTTATGAATATCTTGCATGAAAGCACTGACGGAGGCTCCCACCTATGGCATGATAGGAAGTTTCAAGTCCCTGCTGTTTCGGGAATGTCCATATTATCAAACTAACCCCAGGTTTTGCTCTCTTTTAATAGGACTGTCTCTCTGTATATCATGATCATGTCTATGTATTTATTGTGCCTCTTATGAACCAGACAGGGAGCCCTCAACTGGTGGAAATCATATCTAAATACGTTTCATTGTTTTCCTAGTCATCAGTCATTGCTGTGATTTTTGTTTCCTACAATCTCTATACAAAAGAATCAGTATTTTGGTGAAATCTGCTGAGCCGTATTCCTTGTTTGCAACGTATGCTCACATAAGCTCACTAGAGAATATTTCCTAATAGCAAACATTCTTTTAAAAAAGAAGGTTGAACATGCAGGTGCAGACTGATAGACTGAGAATCATTTCTGCTCTCATTTCTGAAACGGCCAGCTTTACCCCAGGGATCCCTGCGTAGCCTGAAAAGTGTGAGGGAGAATAAGTTCTGCTTCATTTTTTTTTTTAAAATCCCCTTTGATAGATGCTCCATGACATTATGATCCTTTGAACTAATGTCTGGGAGAAAAAAAAATAAAAACATTGAAGGATAAATGAAATGTCACTTAATTCTGTTATGCTATTTATTGACGTGCTGGCTGGGCTCAATCTGTCTCCAGAGGACTCTTGGGAGAGCACGTTTGATGGGAAATATAGATTGCATGGTACTAACAACCCAATAAGAGTAATCACAGGGTCCGGGGTTGGCAGCAGCTCGTGTCAACCAGAGTCAACAGAACTGAATAGAGTCTTCAGCTGAGAAAAGTTTGTGAAAACTGCTTTGAAGAACTTCCCATTTGTGGAAATCTAGGTTTATAACCTTCCCACCAACCACTCCAGGTCAATCCTAGCACAATAGTGAAAGTCAAAACTGAACTTACATATGCTTAAGGAGTTTTGCATGATTTATCAAAATACCTTGCCCAATGATCCACAATCGCTAACCAATCGGTGTCATGAAGGCACTTCCTTGATCGCTGCTCTCCTTTCTGTCACAGTGGAACGGAATGTGCCTGAGTGGCGCTCCCTCGTCTCATCTGAGCACCATTTATAAGGATTTCGGACTGATAAGGAGTTTCAAAGTCCCACCCTAGGATGGATAGGTGTGAGCAGCAGGTAGCTGAGGTGAGGCAATGACCTTGATTTTCAAGAGGTGTCCAGCCCAGAAGGCAGCACAGGCTGGATATTGCAGGGAAGTCACACGTGTCCTAGTGATCATAGAGCTGTGATTCAAATCAGATTAATGGCTTGAAGTTTTATGTCATCATAAACCTAGAACTCGAAGTCCTAGTTTGAGAACTAGAAGGCACTGTCTAGGTAGTTTAAACTCTTACCACTCCAAAGTGCAGGCAGGGCTTGGGATGAGGGCGGGGCAGCAACCTCACCTAGGACCAGAAGGGAAATCCAGAATTACAGCTCCTGAGGCTGACAGTAGAAACATCTCTAGGGCACCTGGAGCTCATTAAAGTTCTGGGTTCCTCATATGCTGGTTTTAAACCTTCCTGTTTCGTGATGAACAATGTAATCTAAAGGAACTCTTCAAGGATGCAAACCAGGTCACTGGTGAGACAAAAGCCATTCCAGCTCGTAAGCTGGGTCTTAGAGACTTTCATTTGAGTGCCCATTGTTGGTGGGATACTGGATGCTCTGAAAATAGGACTTTTTGTTGTTGTTGTTGTTGTTGTTGTTGTTTTTTACCATGAGACTCACTGAGAGTCACAAGGGGAGACTGGGGCAGGATTCGAACTCGGAAAGCCCGGCACAGTCCGCCACCAGAGGGCGGGCGCCAAAGCTATGCACCACGCTTGCTGAAAATAGAACTGTTAAGGAATGAAGCTTTCTCTCCGTGGTGTGTGTGGCCGTGCAGCTCAGTGCTGTACTCCCAGGGGGCTCCTCTGTCGCGAACCCCCCACGCTTGGGCACCAAACTGTTGCGCTCCTGGAGCCCGATGTTGGACGCCAAACTGTTGCAGCCCGTACTGCCCGTTCCGGTCCGAGGGTCAGGGTCTAGCGAGAGAGAGAGTGGGGATAAAGGGGAAGAGACGCGAAGAATGGAGACAAGACAGAGATTCTGATCAAGTCTCGTTTATTGAAGGGAATTCTGAGCTATTTATAGGCTTTTGCCACGTGCCTTGTAGGCGCGTGGATACCACGTGCCTTGCAGGTGTTGATATGACGTAAGCCTTACAGGCGTCTATAGCGTGGACAGCACGTGCACCGCAATGCCTTGCAGGCGTGGATAGCACGTGTGCCTTATAAGCATGTATGGCGTAGATAGCACGTGGACAGCACGTGAACTGCATTGCCTTGCAGGCGTGACTACCACGTGCACCTTGCAGCTGGGGCCAGTAAACAGCAACACAAAATATGTGGGATATCAGAGTGTGCTTCAGCTGTTGTAGGCTATTGAAAACCAAATCTTTCGTCAGGGTATATGGTTCCAGATGGCTGCAAAGTTGATCTAGCCGCTTTCTACTAAAGTCGGCTCCCAACACTCCTCCATTCCTGCTCCCTCTGTCTGAGGTTATCCACGCCCCTCCTCCTTCTTAGGCCCAATCTTGTCACCTGCCTATCCTGGAAGCTTCCTGTGGTTACTCAGGTCTCCCCTCCCCCATCACTACCAGTCCCCATAAACTGGCTTTGCTTTATTTTAGCAATTAGGTGGAATTTTCCAGTCTAACAATCTGCTGTATATTTTCTATCCTCCAGTACTTGATGAGAACAGAGTCTGGTCTTACTTGTAGCCTGCTATTGACCAAAATCAGTGCTCCACACAGTGTGGGTGCCTGTGATAGCTACTGTCGATTGTTAATCCCACAGAATCTGACATCACCTTCCCGCCTCCAGGCTCACCTGTAAGGGATCATATGTTGATTGTTGTTTATGTGAATTGAGGCAGGACCCGTTCTAAAAAAGCCGGTGGCACTGTTCTCTGGGTTTGGATCCTGGACTATATATAGTGGAGAAGGTTAGCTGAGCACAGGCATTTGTGGTTCTTTACTTCCTGAATTAGGATGTGATGTGACCAGCTGCTTCAAGCTCCTACTGTCTTGATTTCCCTTGCTTTTCCCATGCTACACTGTACCATTAAAACCATAAGGTTGAAATTTCTCTCAGGCACATTTCTCTTGAGTTGCTTTTGCTGGGATGTTTTTATCACAGTAACAGAAAAAGAAACTGAGACAGACTAACCATTTTCTAAGTGAATGAATATGTGCTTTAGAATGAAGTTTCCCATGCTCCTGGCTAAAATAACCATAAATTAGAAATAATGCTTATTGTTTTTTTAGCAGAATATTTGATGCAAGCTAAATATGATGCATATTATCATATATCTTACTTTTAAATTAATATTTCAAAAAATAAGTGTTAGTGTTGACTGGACATAGCACATACCTCCTGTGGAAGTTCTCTGACAGGAAACTCATTGCACATGGCGTTGGTATCAGGAACCGGCTCTACAGTTTCAGATCACCTACGAACTCAGTGATGATGGTGACATCACCCATAGGCGACAGGGACCCATGCGTCTGTTGCCATGGCAATCACCATACATTCCCAGAGTTCATTTGGCTCACCTCCCATCTTTACCTGTGAGTGGTTACATCACAACCCAAATAAAAGGTAGACTCTCCTGATCTCCGCTCTCTCTTTTCCCTTGGTCTTTGTTACCACCTTTTATCCCCTTCCCCCACAATAAACCTCTCACACGTGGAACTGCATTGCCCTGGTGTGGTCTGTCCAGATGCAAGCCGCTATTCTAACACAACACATGGACTTAACCTCAAGAATATTTCTGAGAGGAAAGAAAGCGCTGATAAAGTACCATAAAGTGGCCAGTGCTGTTTGAGCAGCCGAGGACCCAGTTTGCATTGGCTGGACTAGGGAGACATGTTCCTCCAGGGTTGTACTGGCATCCTTGTGCCAGCATTCCCTAACCGTATGGGCTGACTTAGGGAGCCAGCTTGGAATGAAGTGTCTTGATGAATTCCCCGAAGTGATAATGAAGAAATGATTGACATGTTCATACCTCCTTCCAGACCTTTAACATGGTTGGTGTCTGGAGAGTCATGGTGCTAGATCCTAGGACGACTATCATCCACCACCAAGAAAATGAAGCAAATGGGCCAACTGGACACTCAGTCAGGAACATCTTACTCAGCCATGCAGAGAGACATGAAGAGAAATGAGCTTTCCCTCACAGTATCAGCTCAGCATTTCCATCTTTCTCCTGTTTTGGATCTAAGATGCTCAGACTCGATTCCTTCCATTCCACCACCCATCGCTGTTCTGGTGAGCCCCACATATCCGTCCCAAACAGCTGCCACCGCTGACTCAGGAGGATGGCCCACCACGTGACCAGGAAGCCAGCCGGGAGTCTTGTCTCCAAGGAGAAGCAGGAGGAGGGGAACAAGGAGGGCTCTGAGAAACTGTTTAACATTTCAAGCGCTATTATTATTTTTGGCACCGTGTTGAGTCCATGTCTCTTTTTTGGCTACTTTTCTAGTACTTTATGTATCTGGAAGGAGAAATTGCAACCGGTTTCGGTAACATGGGGGGAGGAGGGGGATGTGCAGTGCCATTACGGGAGATATTTAAATGCTATTTAAATGTTAGCGTGTATGCTCATAAATAAGTTTGGGCCAAAATGACTCTAAAAATGAACTGTCAGATAATGTGTTTATACGTCATAGGCATAAAAGATGCCTTAAACATTGGTTATCATGAATATCATTATATAACTAAAAAAAAATGAAATCCAATAACAATTACCAGTTGACCCCCAATTAACAACTCAATGCAAAAAAAACAGATGGGTACACAAGTCTGTGGGTGGTTCCTTCAGTTACATGATTAATGTCCAGGCCTGAGTTTTTATTATTTGATGAATAAACACTTTATTTTTGAAAATTTCAAATATAAACAAGAGTAAGGGTAGGGGTGTGAGTCCATGGTAACATAGTCATTTAGCATGTATCGGTGCCCAGGTTCAATGCCTAGCATAAAAGAATTAAATATATGAAGAAGGACTCAGTGCAGTGCCCTGATGATGAGAGGTGGTGACCCAGGATTTGTAGCCCCTTGAAAGACAAATACATTGTCTATCCCATTGAGGGTTGGCCTCTCAATGATATTTGACTCTAAGTCAGTAGGTAAAATAAAAATTAGGTCAAATGTAAGGTATTTATTATTTACCACGGCCCAGTGTGTTTCTGGATACTGTGATGGAAATAATAAGAGTTAGATTAGAATGTTGGAGATTTGTTTCTGTAGCAACAGCGTCTCCTTATAGCCCAAGCTAGTCTCAAGTCACTCTGTAGCTGAGGATGAGTTTGAACTTCTGAACTTCTTGCCTCCACCTTCACCTTCACCTGGCATTACAGGCCTACGTCCATATGCCCACTGTTTGTAGTGCTGGAGGACCGAGCCCAGGCCTCAGTGCCCTAGGCAAGCACCGTAGCAACCCAGGTGTATCACACCTCATCTAAGAGACAACTGCACACCATTTTTATAGCAACAGTATTCACAGCAGCCAAACACAGAAAATCTGCAAGTCCATGGACAGAGGAATGGCTAGACAAAATAGGTACCAGCCAACACATATAATGGAACATTATACAGGCTTAAAAAAGAATGGAATTCAGGAACAAGCTGTAACATGTATGAATATTGAAGATATTTTTAAGAGAAACATGTTAGGCAGAAAGGGGCAAGTAGTCCACAAGTCTAACTATACAAGTTACAGAGACCAAAATAGATTATAGATTAGATATTGGGGAATTCATTTTTAGTAGGTATAAAGTTTGAGTCTGAGAATATGAGAACTCTCTGAAGAGGGATGATAATGGCAACTTTACAGTGTAAGTGTGGTAAATTCCGCTGAACTGAATATCCAGAAGAAGTTAAAATGGTACATTTAGTGGTATGTGTCTCTTACCACATATTTTTTAAAGCAAAACTAGGTTGTATCTTCACCCACAAGCAAAGCTATGATAGTGTTTGTGGGAGTAGGGTAGGGGCAGGAGCAGAATGAAGACGCTTCTACCCTCACCCAGCCCACCCAGTAAAGCAGCTTCTTAAAACATTGTTAGTCATTTTCAAACTTTCGTGTGAGTTGAGACAGCCTATATGGAGAAAGGCAGGATCCTAGAAGCTGGAGATACTGGGACAGTTTCTGCATCTAACAAAGCAAGATGAGAAATGAAAGATTGGATAATGGGGGTGCTACCATCTGCCCAGACCACCACATTACAAAGGGCCCAGTCTCTTGATGGAGGCATTTGATTCTCTGCTGCATGTGCCAGAGTACTAACGTGGACCTCGATGTCAGGGCTCTTAGTCACCTACTATTCTGTTCCTGTGGCGAGACACCATGACCAAGACAACTCTTACAAGGAAAGCATTTAATTGGGGGCTTGCTTACAGTTTTAGAGGTTAGTCCATGATGGTGGGAAGCCAACAGGCATCTCTGCATCTAATCTTTAGGCAGCAGGCAGAGAAAGAGAGAGTCCACACTGAGCCTACTGTGGACTTTTGAGCCCATCCCATGTGACACATCTCCTCCAACAAGGCCACACCTCCGAATCCTTCCCAAACAGCTTCATTAACTGAGGACCAAACATTCAAACATATGAGCTTAAGGGAACACTTTTTATTCACCACAGGCTCACCACAGTCCTCCATGGCACTAGTTGATATTTATATCTGCACATGCACTGATAGGGATCTGGGCATGAGAGCTGTCCATAATAATTGTTGTTTTCTAAGGAGATCTGAATATGCAGAGAACTCTGTAATTTGTCTTTGATTTTCAACTGTCTTAAGAATGAAGTCCTCAGGAAATTTTAATGAGCTACATGCCACTTCACATGGCAAAATATCAAAGATATTTTCTTTATGCACAAAGAATTACATTAAGGGGGCTGGACCTGATTACAAGACCTGCCTTTGAATATCACCAAAATGCAAAACTGCAAGCAGATGCTGACAGTGTACCTATTAGCTTGTGTGTGTGCTTGCTTTATGGCAGACAACTCTTTTCCTCATTCCCTGTTATAGGTAGAGACAATGGAGCTGAGGGACAAACTGCCTTAAGGAATGGCTGCTAATTCTAGGACCAGTCAGATGCAGGACTTCCCTCCCTACCAGGACCCTCTCTTTAGGACCAGTACAGATGCAAGACCTCTCTTTATGACCAGTGAGATACAGGACTTCTTTTTGGGACCTGTCAGATGCAGGACCTCTCTTTCTTTAGGACCAATCAGATGCAGGACCTCTCTTTAGGACCAGTCAGATGCAGGACCTCTCTTTAAGACCAGTACAGATGCAGGACCTCTCTTTAGGACCAGTCAGATGCAGGACCTCTCTTTAGGACCAGTACAGGTGCAGGACTTCTCTTTAGGTTCCATCACTACACATGCTTACACACAAGAGTTTTCCAGAAGATGTCACCAGAATCTTTACCCTAAATTTTGATTGTTTTGTTTTGGTTTTGCTCTGCTTTGTTTTTAGGGCCGACATGAAAATGAACTCCTGCTTTGTGAAGGGCACGAAGTCCTTGCGTTCACAGATAAGTACCAGGGAAACCAGAATGTTAAACATACAGGGTAGTCTCTTCAAAGGAAGAGATGTACCAGTTTTCTGTCTGTAGTTAATAGCCTGGCAATCTGTGCTATCTGTGGGCCAGGCCACACTTGATAACTCCCCAGACTCTTACGCTTATCCCCAACTCCTCCTCCCTGGATCTTTATCTTGAGCATTATTTTTCCATTAATAGAACCATCCTTGGGGGAGACGTCACATGGACTTTACAAATGGAACAGAGGTGGTTAATAGCCTGGTGACCTCTGTGCTATCTCTATGGCCAGGCCACATCTGACTCCCACAGAGGTTTAAGTTTACCTCAGCCATCCTCCCTAGACTCTTATCTTGAGCATTGTTTCCTGGCCAATAGAACCCATCCTTATGGAAGACGTCACATGTACTTTGAAAAGAGTTTCAGTGTAATCACACCCTAAGCTTCATTGTACACATGGGATTGAGTTAGTTATCATCACAAAACTTTTTTTTTTTTTTTTTCCAAAATTGTGCTTCGTTTCAATATGCCCCAAATAAACTGCCTGGTGTCAGACTTTAGAAATTTGACAACACTGGCTCTGGAGTCCTGATGAGCTGGACTGCCTCACATGAATTGACACTGTGCTGGTCTTGGTGGTTGCAGCTATCCTCAAGCTGCACCAAAAGATCCAGCCACTGTTCTTGTCTTGATTAGATTTCTTGATTATCTTATCACTTTTAAAAGTTTTCACAACACAATCACTGCAATTCAGCGATTCTCACAGAACCCTTGAAGGCATGTTAAATTCGGACTTTGAGGTATTCAGTGGTTTGATGACTATCACAAGTTATAATTACTATGTGGGGGATCAATTGCTTCTGTCTCAGGTTCTTTATCTCTCTCTGGCCCTTTAGTCCAGATTAGAACACTGGTCCATGCTGATCACGGTGACCAAAGCCCCAACCCTCTGAACACTGGCGACTCACATAAAGAAATCATAGGTCAGGGATAGAGAGATACCTCAGTGGTTAAGAGCACTGGTTGCTCTTCCAGAGGACCTGAGTTCAATTCCCAGCACCCATATAGCAGTGCACAACTGTCTGTGATCCAGCTCCAAGTGATTTGATACCTTCACGCAGACATGCATGCAACCAAAAGATTAATGCACATAAAATAAAAATAAATAAATCATTTGAAAAAATCATAGGTCTGAGCAACAGTTAATTTTTTAAAATCTTAGTCTCTAGTAACTTTCTCCTGCAGTCTGGGGCGTCAACATTAAGTGATCTTTAGGACTGGTCAAGTTCAAGCATACCAATTAAAATGTTCCTGCCTTTGCTTCTACTGCCAACTTCTCTGTGAGTCAGTTCCACCTAAGAGAAAAGAATAACCCCTTGACAGATATTAATATCTCGTAGAGGCCAGTTGGAACTCTTTACAGCTCATTCTAACGGCATCTTTATCCCCACTTCCCACACACATATGCCTGATGCACACAGCTCAACCTTCTCTTATTCATTCAACTAGCAAAGATGTATTGAGCTCTTAGCACCTAAAAAACTGTCCTGGTCTCTTGGGACATGTTGGTGAACAAGAAAATAATTTCTGTCCAATAGAAGCTTAAATCTAGCAATCCTGGAGTTAATTTACTATTCAACTCACAATATTATAAAACTCATTGGTTTCTAAGGTAAGGGTACTTGTGACAGTATTTTTGATGTAATGCTTATTTCTAACTACAGCCTCTCAATGCTCACTCTTGGCTCTGCCTCTCTTTAGTTTACTACCTCTATCTACATAGCCAGTCTTCCATTTTCTAAATATATACTTTTAAAAATCTGGATACTTTATGTTGTTGGGAGCCGACTCCTAGCAGAAAGCGGCTGTCATCTTTGCAGCCATCTCGGACCATATACCCTGACAAAAGACTTGTTTTCAACAGCCTACAACAGCTGAGCACACTCTGATAAATATCTTGTTTATGCCACATATCTTGTTTTGCTGTTTAGTGCCCCCAGCTGCAAGGTGCACACGGTATCCACGCTATACATGCTTGTAAGGCGCACGTGGTATTCACACCTACAAGGCACGTGGCAAAGCACACAAATACCCCAGACTTCCCTTCAATAAAGGAGACTTGAGACTTGATCAGACCCTCTGTCTTGTCGCCATTCTTCGAGTTTCTTCCCCTCCATCCTCACTCTCTCTCTTGCTAGACCCTGACCCTCCGACCAGAGCAGCAGCTCGGGTGGGACACAGTGGCCCCCAAGCCAGGCAGTGTGGGCCTCAACATATGTGAGGGAAACATTCAGTATTGCCTATCTTGTCTCACTTAACACAATGATCTCCATTTCTTTCCTTTTTCCTGCAAATGACACTAATTAATTCTTCTTTAATTTTTTTCTTGAGACAAAGTCTCATAGCAGTCAACCTTGAATTCATCTTGTACCTGAAGATGCCCTTGGGTTCTTGATCTTCTCTCTCTCTCTCTCTCTCTCTCTCTGTAGCACATTTTCTTTATCTGTCCATCTTTTGATGGCCAGCTAGGCCAGTTTCATGTCTTGGCTCTTACGAGCGGTGCTGCAGTAAGCATGGCCATATAAAGTATTGGGCAGTTTGCTGATTAGTGTCCTTCAGGTGCACACTCAAGAAAGGTACATCTGGGTCATATGGTACTACTATGTTTTACTTTTTGCAGAACTACTTTGGTTTCAGTCACAACTTTACTAGTTACATTGTTTCCTCGTGGCCTCACTAGTTACATCGTTTCCTCGTGGCCTCACTAGTTACATTGTTTCCAGCAGTATAGAAGGCTTCTTTCTTCTCCATGCATCCTTTCCTGTTGGTTTCCCTTCTTGATGATAGCCATTCTGACTGGGACAAAATGGAATCTTACTGCAGTTTTAACGTACATTCTTGATAACTAGTGGTCTTTATCATTTTTCATGTTTTTATTAAGCCAACACATAATCTTGGCAGACAATATTTTTAAAAAATCCTTATAACTCAATACGTGTTTTGAATGGTCCTATTTGTGCCCTCCCTCAGACAGAATAGCTGGGAGCCTGACAGAATTTGCCATATAATAATCCTGAAGCAAATGATATTTTTGGCAAAGCATTAATAGGGAAATGGAGTAACTCAGGGAAGTGATTCTTCTCTGGAGAAATCTTTCTGTGGTGGTTTCAATGAGAATGGCCCCATCCACTCATATGTTTGAATACTTAGTCTCTAGTTTGTGGGACTGTTTGGGAAAGAACACTTGTAACATTGTTAGAGGAGATGTGTCAGTATGGGTAGGCCTTGAGGTTTCGAAGGACTTGAGGCATTGTGTTTCCTGCTTGTATTTGAGCATTTGAGAGGTGAGTGCTCACCTGTTCCTGCTGCCACACCTTTGCTCTGCCATCACAAACTCTATCTACATCATCAACTAGAAGCCCAATTAAACACTTTCTTGGGGTTGGGGATTTAGCTCAGTGGTAGAGCTCTTGCCTAGCAAGCGCAAGGGCCTGGGTTGGGTCCTCAGCTCTGAAAAAAAAAAAAAAAAAAAAAAAAAAAAAAAAAAAAAAAAAAACCGATAAACACTTTCTTCTTAAGTTTTCTTGTTCACAGTGTTTTATCATGGCAATAGAAAAGCAATTGATATGCCTTCCTTCCCACGCTGTATTAAGAATCATACTAACCATTCATTGCCAAGGAGCTTCTGATGCATACTTCAGTTTTTTATATGGAGTTCAGAAATAATAAGGAAACAAAGGGCTCTAGGTAGAAATTTAGCAGAGTGGGAGAGAGGGGGAAGGATAGAGCAGCTTAGTGGCTGATATCTTAAGAAGTATCAATTGGCACAAAACTAGGCAGGATTCATTATCTCTCATGCTGCCTGCTGACCTAGGAAACTAATGCAGCTTTGAAACTTTTTCATTAGTTTTCTGTTGTTACTATAAGCAAATGCAAAAACTCTACTCGAAGAAGAGTTTATTCTGGCTTACCATTCCAGAGAGTTAGGTGCCCATACTGTTAGAGAAGCCTTGATAGCAGGAGAAGGAAGCTGAGAGATCACATCCCAGCTGTGCACAGAAAGCAGAAAGAATGAACAGGAAGTGGAGCAAGGCTATAAACTTAAATTTAAAAAAAAAAGCTTAAATTGTGTCCCCTGTGACATGGGTCCTCCATCAAGGTTGTAGATCCTCTAGCTTTCATAACTTCCTGGTACCCCCTGAGGCCAGAAAGGGCATCAGATCCTTTATAACTGGAGTTATCAATGGTTGTAAGTCACCATGTGATTTTGGGACTTGGTGGTCCAGGCCTGTATCCCAGATATTCAGGTTAAGGCAGGAAGATGGCAAGTTAAGGACAGTTTACAAGTGAATGCGATCCTGTCTCAAAAAGAAAAAAAAAAAATGAAAGAAGACAGGGAATGTCACTCTGGTAGAGTGTTCACACAGGTTGTGTGAGACACTGCATGCAAGTCAGCACAAAGGCTGCTTGCTCTCTGCTCTCACTGTCATGGAGAGTTAGTATTTGTTTTCTGCGACATCTGATATTTTGTGACTGTTGAATGTGGTGAGGAGTTGTCGAGTAGTTAAACAGCCCGGGGCACTATGCAGACATTGGGTTACCTTGCTCAGGGTGTGTGGTTGCTGCTGCTGTTCTTGCTAAAATCTGGTTAGGATTAATAAAATGACCCTGTATAAAAAAAAAACTTCATTCCTTCATGTTCATCCTAGGTATTTTAAATGAATACTATCATATCTTGTGCATTCTGCATTATCAAAAACTCCTCCCCCCCCCCCCCCAGGAAACTTCTTGCTTAAATCTTGATGGACACTTGGATTTAATTAGTGTGCAGTGTCTTCAGCTAGAAGAATAGCTTTTCCCAGATTAAATTTCAGAGGGGTTTTCTTAACCTCTGTCAGTTGTAAATTGGAAACCTTGCTTGCTTATCTGTGGTGCTCAGAGGTCTGGCCTGAAGTCCCAGTCAGAACAAGGCGGAGCAGTAGCTCAGGGTAGTTTGCTCTCACAAGCTCGATTTGTCTGTGTATTTGGGGCGTGAGGAGATGAGCCATTGATCGGGTTAAAAACTGGCCATGATCTGAATTCTAGATCCTCTATACCATTTTTAAGTTCAGGAGATTGAGTTGAAAGAGATATTGATTGGAAAGCAAAGCAGTGAATTATGGGCCATCAGGAACACAATTAGTAGAATTGGCATAGCCTTGGTCTAAGCCTCTAGGGGAAACTCAGTGGACACGGTTTCTACAACTTAGAGGATGGGATTCCCACACTGGAGCCTCTTACAACCCACCATCCTTTGCAGAACTGGGCCCCACCTCCCTTTCTGCTTCTGTGATCAAACTCTCTGTGTAAAACACCATAGAAAACAAAAGGAGATTATCTGATTTACCATTCCATGTCACAGTTCATCCTTGAGGGGAGTCAGGGTGTGGACTCAAGCAATCAAGAACTTGAAGCAGAAGCCATGGAGGAATGCCAGGGCTTATGCTTAGCTAGCTTTCTTAATCAGTGAGACCACCTGCCCAAGGAATAGCACTGCCCACATTGGGCTGGGCCTTCCAATATTAATTGACAATCAAGACAGCTCTACAGATGTGCTCGTGGGCTGTTCGAATCTGGGCAATCCCTCAATTGAAGCTCCTTTCTCAAGTGATGCCGGGCTTCGTCAAGCTGGTAGTTGCAGCTAAGAAGGATAAATCTTAGAAACCCTATACAGCAGTCAGACAGCTCCATCCAACCCTGCAGTAGATGAAACCTCTACTTAATTTACCACTGCCTTTTCCTCTTAAGGTATTACCCTAAAGCTAAATTAGAAGCACTCTAAAATTTTAGGGGAGGGGGACACTAGATTGGATTAAACTTTCCGGGTCTTTATTTGGAGCCTGATAGTTGTATCAGCATCATCATGAGCAGGCATGCATAGCTCTGACTTAGCTTATGATTTATTGCCTAGCTGCATTTGGCAAACTATCACATGTTGAAAGGCATTGTTGTTGTTGTTGTTTTAAATATGACAATTTATAAAGCAACAATAAAAAAAAAAAAAAAAAAACCCATGAATTCCCAAAAGTCCCAGGATTAAAGGCCTTAGCTAGAAGACTGTTGATAATATTTTGAAAGAATAATAAACACGAAGTTGAGTACTCTTCCTTTGAGTCTGGTACAGATCCAAGGCCTGAACACCTGCTCCCTGCCCCCAAGTGCTGGGAAATTACATAAGCTAAATGTGCCTTCCTGTGAGAAGCCACTGTGTGTGGTGGGGACTACGTTACCTAACCTGTTCAGGTTTTCAGCTCAGCCCAGTGGAGTCGATCCAGCAGCTAAAAAGTCCTTGGCTCTCTTTCTTGTCTTTTTAGAGACCAGCCCACATGACTCTCCATCATCTGAGAAAGTCCAAAGTCTGGCCTCACCGAGAGAGAACTCAACAGAAACAGTGCATGGTGGGAATGGCTAGCCCCAAATTAGCTTGTAGGAGGTGGGTAGTGGAGATGGACATCTACCTCAAGATTAAGTTTGGCACGGGGGCTTAGAGAGAATCAGGAGACACTACTGATTGGTGCAAATTCAATTGTGATTTATATAAGGAAGACTTTGGAAAGAAATGTATTTTCTTTCTTGGGGACTTAATGTATTGTTTATCATAGACAACTGGAGGTCCCCGTCTTCCACAAGAATGATCCCATGTCATTATAAGTAATTAGGGAATTATAAGTAATGAGGATTTATAAACCATCACAGATGAATTTCTTGGGTGTGTAGGTGCATTTTGAAATAAATTCTCTCTCTCTCTCTCTCTCTCTCTCTCTCTCTCTCTCTCTCTCTCTCACACACACACACACACACACACCTTCTCACTATGTAGACCAGGCTGGCCTGACACTCACTATGTAGACCAGGCTGGCCTCAGGCTCATAGATACTTGCCTACCTCTGCCTCCCAAGTGCTGCCATTAAATGCACCCCTTACCTTGTCTGATGTCTGGTCTCACTTTTTGGTCCAGGCTAATCTTGAACTTGGAATAATCCTCCTGCCTCATCTTCCTGAGTATTGGGATTACAAGCATGGGATACCATGCTTAGTTACAGATAAATCTTAGAAATATAGTTTTCAGCCAAAAAGCATGAACAAGGTTTCCCAGACCACAATATATATGCCAACCATGTTAGCTTTCCGTTGCTATAACAGAGTGTCTGATATAATCAACTTATCCAGGGAACACGTTTATTTTGTCTCACAGTTTTAAAGACACCCCTCCATGAAGTGTTAGCTCTACTGCTTGGAGGCCTCTGTTGTGGCAGTGTATCATGGTAGGAACATATGATAGGGCAAAACCACTTAGCTCATGGTCAAAAGACAGACCTGAAGCTTTTCACTAGGACCCAAGTCTGAAAGTTTTCATATGCTGCACCCTCAAAAACGGTACTTGGAACTAGGCTTTTAACATATGGACCTTTGGAGGACATTCAACTCCCAAACTATAGCATACATTAAAGGCACAAACATGTATCCAATAACACCCCCTATTGTGTAAGAATGTATCCATCCCAGATACTGTAGAGCATCCGGAAGTACAGAGAAAGCATGGGGATGTAGTGACAATTCTGGAATGTTTGATTTCTTTAAAAAACATAGAGATATTATAAGAATGCTTTTGTTTTCATCTCACATGCAGAGACGTGGAGCTGCTTTGGGCTGTCAGCATCAGCTGACTATGATTTGCCTTGAACTCTAGCAGAGGTATGTTTTTGCCAGCTGCAGATAGTTTCAAGGACTGTGTGACGTTTGAAAAATTGGGAACTTCTCAGAAGGTACATAAATGCTAGGGGCCCTGGTAATTATATGGTTGGTGATCATTGGGGGCAGGGCGCATGTCGTGGTTTGTTAGTAGTTGTGCTCAAAGAAACAAAGGGAAAGAAAATACATTCAGGGCCCTCTATCTCGATCCCCTCTATCCTTCTTTCTCTCCTATCTAGCGGTAGGGGCTAAACTGGGGGTGGGGGGAGTAAAGGGTAGGAAAAGGGAGAACCCACAAAGTAGCAAAGGCCAGCTACATGGGAGGAGTGAGAAGGGGCTTCAGACACAGTGCTTGAATAAATGAAAACATACAGGCATGGACCGGCACAATGGGATGCTATAGACTGTGAACCACAGCTCATCTGCCTTTGTGAATGAACATAGGGGTCAGAGATGAAAGGAGAATAAGAAGAACCTGTGATTCCCCAGGGCAGGAGCTAGTACACATGTAAAAAGGGAGGGGATCTCAGCACACAGAGAGGAAGGGAACCCACTAAACTATGTGCCTCTACTATACTACACTCCACAGAAAAAACTGCCTCGAAGCCAAAGCTATGAACCCTTCCCCCCTCCCTCCTTCCCTCCCTTGCTCCTCCCCTCTCTTCATCTACTTTTCTTTTGAAAAAAGGTCTCACTGTGTAGGTTAGGCTAGGTTCCAGCTCTAAATCTTGGTTCCTATTTTTCAGTTCTAGAGATTACAAAGGTGTGCCACCAACCCCTCCTCCTCCTCTTCTTCCTCTTCCTCTTCCTCCTTCTCTTCCTCCTCCTCCTCCTCCTTCCTCCTCTCCCTCTTTTCCCTCGTCCTCTCTTTCCTCCTCCCCCTCATCTTCCTCTTCCTCCTCTTGCCCTTCTTATTCCCTACTCTTTTAAAGCAGAAAACTAGATTCGGACTGTAAACTACACTTTGCTGAGCCCAGGCCTGTTGCAGCAGTGGATGCACCTCGCACGGCAGGTTGCTATTGTAGCTCACAGGGCCCAGTGCTGAGGTAAGACCACTGTTGTCTTTTCATCCCCAGCAGCCTGTATGAGTTCCCTTCTTGGTTTGAGATTGACTTCTCTATGTCCTGCAACTGGGCTAATTTAAATTCAGAGAAAAAGAGCATGGATCCACAGGGATTTCATGGTAACAGAATCTCAGGTGCTCCTAACTTAACTACTAAAAAACTGAGCAAGGTTCACTTCACATTTCGCTACTTAAGCAAGAACATGCTCATAAGCAAATGTCATGGCTCTCCAGAGTTCCTAGCCAGTGCCACGAATTTACAGTGTGGGTTTTTCAGCAGAGCTGTATAAGAGGCTTCTACTCAGTCTTTCTCAGTCATCCTGGTTGAGTCCTAGATGACTCCTCCCCGGGGAAACTCGAGCTATAAAGGATGCCATTGGGCAACCAAACTGATGCCTGCCCCTCACAGTAGGACAGGAGTATAAAGCCTTCCCCAACCCCTGAGATCATTTCTATATGAATAGGCCAATCAAGCTCTGCAGATTGGCACACAGTAATCATCAGTGTGATTCTCAGATATCAAAGGGAAAGCTAAATAAAATCAAGTGCCAGACCACTTTCACCTCTACCCTGCTCATGTGCTTCCAGTAACTAATTGCTGGTTATTGTCTCCAGAGGCACCTGCCCCTGCCTTGAAGCTCAGCGAGAGTATCTCGGTCTCTCTCTGGTTACTGAATACCTGGCTCTTTCCCAGCAGGAGGATGGCTTCCTGTGGCACAGGAAGGAGCTCCTGTCCTCTGACGTGGCTGACATCTTAATTTGGTCTGTAATAATGCCATTTTTCTGAACCATGCATTTGTTCTGAGTTAGATTTCCCAAGGCATCTCTGCCTGCATTGCAGTCAAGTCTCTGTTTCAAAATCTCTCTCTCTCTCTCTCTCTCTCTCTCTCTCTCTCTCTCTCTCTCTCTCCCCCAAGCAGAGGCCATACAGCAGTAAAAGGGCACTTCTAGGCTTGTATAAATCACTATAAGTTATAAAACCCACCCGCAGATTTGTCCAGGAGTCTATGGGTTAAAAGAGTGGGTAATCATTAGGTAAGCAGGCACATCTGTTGGGGCCCATTATGATTTCAACTCCAGGCTCTGTTCACCCCTGTGATGCAAACACAGGCAAGATTATTAATATTTAATGTCCCCGTGGACACTTGTCTGGCTATAAATCCAAAATATTGGAATATTGAAACTTGCTTCGGGATGAAATACGTTTTGTTAATCTCTTTTTAAGTCAGGGGAAATTGTCCTCAGTAGGGTTAATTTATACCAGTTTATAAAGTTTACTGTTGGGTGAGCATGCTGAAATGTTAACCCATGTAGTTATTTCCCTGTTTTAAAAAAAGTGTTATCACCATAACAATGACCTTGGACATGTCCCTCTTAGCACCCTGAGGAAGCCACCCCTAGGAAAGCTGGAGGCCCTCCATATTACGTACTCAGTGGCAGGTGTTATATTTTCTGTGTCTTTCTGTGATGAAGGGAAAGACTTGAGAAGGGGGAGAGAAGCAGCTAGTCTCTGACTATAGTCAGGGGGCAGCATCTGTAGCCAGTTCACCTGATAGCAGATTGTCCTGTGTTCTTCATCTCCTTATTATCTATCTATCAACTGGTACTTTTCTCCCCAGCAGTCCCACATCAGAACACTTCAAGCTAGCCTCATATTACTCATGTCCTCTTCACAAATCTATATTTCCACAGAGGAGGAAAAACAGGTTTTCTTCTTTTAATTACAAAGTGACAAAAAAATCAAGAATTCAATTCCTATGACAACCTTAAGCATCTTGCTTAAAGGAGTGACCAATGGCCTTTGTCTGTTTTTTTGAAGTGCCCTGTTTCCCAGGCCAGCTTTGATTTCACTATGTTGCCAAAGATAACCTCTAATTTCTGATCTTTCCACCTCTACCACACACAGTTTCACAGAGTGCCAAGGATGGAACCCAAGGCTTCTTACAAGCTGGGTAAGCACTGTAGCCTCCAGGTTTCATTCCCAGTCCTTAACTCTGCTGACTGCTTAGGCTCCACCTCGACTTGGACTTTCGTCCCTCTTCATCTTGAAGAGCTAGTGCCCAGATCCATTCTTTAGATGGGGAAACTGAGGTGTGCATAAAGTAGGTGACTTCTTGTGGAAAGACAGCTGACTGTTGGAACAGAATCGACCCCAGAGTGGGGAAGGAAGCCTGCTGTTTCATCTCCACCTAACCACTTCATGCGGCTTCTCAGCTTCCTTCATCCAGAGTGGGATTTACTCGGTGCAAATTTAAAATGCCTGGTTGATTAATAACCCGGCACCGCATAACCCTCTCTCCTTATCATGCAATCAGTCCCTGTCTATTCGGGTAATGAAAATTCAGGTTATTATTAGCTGAGGAATAATTTTGAATATTCAAAATTCATGTATGTAAATAACAAAAGGATTAATACATTTCTCGTCTCCGTAATCTTTTCTAAAGTGTCCCAACAGGCGCGGGGAGGGGAGCAGGGGGATGCATTTTGATGTCCACACCCTAATTTCTTAGAAACAATCGAGTTTCATTTGCTTGAATTAATTGTGCATAAACTAATTCAAAAGACTTGATTCATTTCTGACTTTTTAATGAGGAATGTTTGTGTCTACTAAAAAGATACCACAAACCTCTTTGTTTAAGGACTGCTTGTTTAGACTGATCATGTCTTGTTGTCTTTGGGGAACAATGTATGTATGAAATGGCCAGGCTGAACTAGAGGCCCAGGACTGTGTCTGGAATAAGGCAGGACTTTCCTTCTGCTCCACCTCTAAACCCTGACTGAAGACACTGCTTCCACTGGTATTGTTCTCTCATGGAAGGAAATTTCCAAAAGCAGGCGGGGAAGATGCTAGGTCAGTAAAATGCTGGCTACATCAGCATGAAGATCTGGGGTAAGATCGCCAGCACCCACATAAGAATGCAGGTGTGATGGTGTGCACCTGTAATCCAGGGCTGCGGCTGGAGACAATCAAATCACTGGAGCTCACAGACCAGCCAGCGTAGCCTCCCGGGTGAATTCCAGGCCTGCGAAAGACCTCATCTTAAAAAGTAAAGGTGGGGAGTAATTGAGGGAGACATAGGAAACCAACTTCTGACTTCCACAGATACCTGTAGGCAGACACACATAAACATATCATGCATGTGTGTGTGCACGCACACACACACATCACATGAGAGAGTAAGGAGAGAAATAAGACAAATACCTACTACACTGATGACATCCCATAGCAACAGCCGTAAGAGCTGATCTGTTTAAGCCAGTGCCTCTCAACCTTCCTAATGCTGTGACCCTTTAATAGTTCTTCATCATGTGGTGACCCCCCAACTATAAAATTATTCTCATTGCTACTTCGTAACTGTAATTTTGCTGTTATTCATCGTGATGTAAATATCTGTGTTTTCTGATGGTCTTACCCTGTGAAAGGGTCATTTGACCCTCAAAGAGCTTGTGAGCGCCACAGTTTGAGAGACACTGGTTTAGAAGTTTGTGATAGCCAGGTGTTTGCTGAGTAATATACATAGAAGTAGTTCTTGTAGTCTGGGCACAGTAGTAGACCATGTACCAGATGAGAAAAGCAAAACAGAAAGGTAAATCAAACAGTCAATCAGTGGGGCCAAGACTTAAACACAGACCCTATTGAGTTTCCAGTCTTCTGAATATTTTGATGCCTAGCCAAGCGACACAAAGCAGCTGCTATCGGGAGGGTGGTGGCAGATAATGTGAGTGAGTGAGGTCATCTAGTGTAAGACAACAGGAAGTGATATCATAGTAATGAATAAAGGGAGGAAGTGACATCACAGTAATGAATTCAGGGAAAATGCCCAGGTGAGTAGATCTTCAGATCTGTGGAGAGCAGCCCCAGTGTGGAGTTCACATAGAAATCTCCTGGTGTTTAATAAACATGTAGCATGCGGGCAGCACACACCCTGAGCCTACGAGCTGTCACCGGCCATGTCTGCTGCTCTCGTTTCTTCACACAGCACCTCAGCTGCCATATCCTCACTCTCTGAAGATGAATGAGCCCAGCAGTTCCCACTCTCACTCTCTGATTTCGTTTTAGGGAACATGATGTAAAGAATGGGAGAGGCTGTGGTTTGAATTCCTATTTACTTCAGACTTCGAGTCCCTGATGGGATGGATGGTCTTTGTCTGAGTCTTCAAGATGCTTTGAAGTGCTGGTTTTTTACCTCTCGGTTTTCCTAACACATGTCTGTATGTTCGTTTTCTCTCCCCCTTCCTCCTCTGTTGCATTTTTCAGCTTCTCGGGAACAGATCCAAAGCCTTATTAATTACCTCATTCTTCCCATGTTCCCCAAGGCTGATCTCAGTTCTTTGCATAGACTCACCTTTCAAACAATTGAGTCAAATATAGAGTCTGTAGCCTAGACAAAGGAGGACCTCACTACAGTTGGGAGACAGGCTTGGCAGCATTAATAAAGAGCTACAGGTACAATAAATTGTGCTGCTCCTCTAATCCTCAGTTTTCTCATCCATTAAATGGGAATAATTACCTAACTGTAGGAATCAGTCAGTGCCTAACATAGCCACAGATGCAGTCAGTGGAAGCCAGCTCTTATATTAATGAAAGTCCCTCCAGGGGTCGATGTGTTGGTAGAGCCAAGAAGTGCCAAACAAGACTGGGAGCTCACTGAAGGTGGACGTTACATCATAGATTGGGGTTAAGGATTCATAAAAGGTTGTTGTTTAAGACAACAGTTTTAATTAATTTAAGACAACAGTTAGGCACACATTTTTATGGAAGCTAGTTAATATGCATCTTTCTCCATTATAGAAACATGTGCACAATAGAAGGAGGAATGTGAATGATGAGTCTGTTAATGGGCTGCATTTTTAAGCCCTCCCCAAATTCATATGCTGCAGTCTTAACGTGTACTGATCAATGTGCTGAAACAATGCCCTTAAAGAGGTAATGGAGGTTGAATGAGGTCATGTGGGAGGACCCTAATCCAGTCCGACGGGTGTGCGGACACACCTTGCAACATCCCAGGAAGTGTGCACAAAGACAAAGGCTATCTGCAGTCAGAAGAGAGGCCTCAGGGGAAACCAGCATGCCCGCATCTTAACTTCGGACTTCTAGACCCTAGAACTGTGGGAGATAAACGTCTGTTAAGCCAGACAGCCGGTGGTTCTTTGCTATGGCTGTCCTACCCAATGGAGTGGAGGAAAGAAGGTGTTGCTCTCGGTTCTTCTAAGTCTGAAAACCCCTGTAACAAAAGACCAATTAACCAGAGAAAAAGAGGAACCATTTACTGTTTTACTTGACTCAGGAGACAGCCTAAGGAAACACACAAAGACACAGAGTTGAACATTTATATACTGACTTGGGCAAAGAATAATAAGTTATGAAATCGTGACAAGACTGAGGGGTTTGAGCCAGGGCACTTAGTCGTGGAGAAGCAAGCAGGAAGATAAATGTTACTTCATTAGGGTTGTTTGCACAGGTTGCTTTTCATCTTACATTCCCACCACTGAGGTCTGCTTTCTCCCATGTACAGGTCTATCCCTGGCTTTTGGGAAGACAACGGGGAGGGCCAGAGTACCCAGAGTTCTTGTATCTACTGCCTCCTACATGGCCTAGCCTGGTGCATGCAGCTGAGGACAACAGAGACTCTCAAACAGGTGGAAGGTCTGTTGTAAAGTTTGATTTATTT